>NC_137456.1:213213007-213946354 GCF_964235325.1 Thermobia domestica | reverse complement strand
GATCGGGTTTCGTATAAAAAGACTTGGCTCCTTCCACTCTCAAGAGACCTTGTCGTCTGTTGGTCTCGAACTGTTATCGTAGTTCTCTCTTGAGGTTCAGAATCTCATCCACTGGCAAACTGCCCCAAGCGGAAGTCTCCGGTCCTATTTAACGACGGGCCCAGGGGATCGCCAACTATTACCTGTGAGGCAAGTAGCTTGTCTCAGACGTCACAGGAGGTGTGGTAAAAGATCGTGGGAGCAGTTAGGAAAATTCTCTCAAACATGTATTTCAAAAACAAAACAATTACATAAATTACATCACAACAATTACAAGAATGCTGAATCAGCTAAAAAGAACAGTCGGTCGTTGGTTCTTTAGGGCAATAGTCCACATCTTGTTCGTTTATTGCGTTGCAACATAAACACACAATAACAATGCAAAGGTCTCTGTCCTTTCCCAAAATACACTAAATCTCACAAAACACACTCAGCACGGACAAAAATACACGCACTACATCATTATTCGCTTTAAAAATATATGTTGTTAGAAACCAATTAATCTGTTCAATCAATATCAGTCATTAATGTGAGCACCATTACCATCACACAGATCCCTTCATAATATTGAAACGGACAAAGGTGTTGCTGTTCATTATTTATTTATTTATTACACTGACACTGACAGAGGCAACACCGAATGCATTGTTCTTCCTTATTTGTATACAGGGTTTGTCCGGCAAGTAGTAGGACTGATTTTTTAAAATAATATTAACAATTTTGACACATTCACTTAATAGTTTTCAAAATATGCCCCTTCTGCATCAACACAATGTTTCCAGCGACTCTTCGAATCACCGAAGGCTCCCTGAAACGCATAAACTGGAATACTTTTTGGGTCCCTCGTTACGGGCTTTTGAATAGCCTGGACTGAGTCGTGGTGACGTTCATTCATGACCCTTTTCAGTCGAGGGAAAAAGAATCTGTGTGCGACATCTGGGCTGTAGGGTGGCTGGGGAAGCTGTGTGATGCCATGTTTGGTCAGAAAGTCCATGACAACAAAGGCGGTGTGGCTCGGCGCATTGTTATGACGAAGCTTCCATGATCCAGAGATTGCTGGATGGACACAGTCGACTAGTTTTCTGAGTCTTTCAAGTGCTTCCACGTAGAATGCTGCATTCACAGTATGACCAGGCGGTACAAACTCTCTGTAAACCACTAATTTGCAGTCAGTCAAAGAAAGATGATCAACATCAATTTCAATGAAACAATTTGTGCCACTCAAGAACACTTGATCGAGCAATGGCATCACTCCTATAAGCAGTCTTGATCATGTCACGGTCTCAATCTCAGCTTCACTCAGTTTGGCCCAAAACTTTACCGTGTAACGCTGCTCTAACAAACGATTCATTGTGGAGATGACAAGGCACTTTGAAAGGAGTTCACCTTAATCTCGATCTACACTCCGTGAAGGCTTGGAGACGACTGGTCCGCTGGTAGCTAAGACCCCAACACCACCCAATCAGCGCAGTAACATCCCCTTTTTCACAACGTTTTGGCGGGAAAAAATCAGTTCTACTATTTCCCGGACAAACCCTGTATTTCACGCATAATCTCACTCTGTTTATATATTCATTAACTGTCTTTCCTATTTATTTATTTCCACTCATTTATTTATTTTGAAACGAGATATATTGTATTAACCAGCCATGTGCAACAGCCGGCCCGCGGGCCATATGCAGCCCGCCTAACCCTGTCTTTCGGCCCGTTGGTCAGTCATTGAAAACAATAATTATTATATTTTTTTTCTTTTTTACAAAACTTGTGAACTGGAAATTTTCCATCGATCACACAGTGCGAAACGTGGTAACGCCCTGAAAACAAGCATTTGGCAAGCGCAGGTACTTGGGGGAAATTTCTCTAGATATAAGGATTGCTAGTTGTACCGACAAAGTTCTAAATCCATTATTCTGCTCCTCTTTAATGAGTAAATATTTTGGTTACTAGTATAACAGTTTTTTTCTTTTTTGTTATTGTGATGTACAAGTAAATTACGATGAACATGTTCCATTATTTAATACTATACCATTCAACTGTCGTAAAAATGATATACCTACAGTGAGGCCCGCGGCGCCATTTAGTGCTCTGTGATTGACCTGCCCACTGTTTCAAGTTGCACACCCCTGGTATAAACCTTATCCTCCTCTTCCGAAGAACAGATATTTGAACCCCGATATTTATAAACATAAAGGAACAAAGCCTGAAATTACACTGAAATATATTGCCTTATTAGTACTATGTAGACCTAAACACGTGTGCTTTTACAGGACTGAAACTAAATAGAAAAGAATGATATATTGTCGAAACGTAGAAATATACATCTATCAACTTTAATATTGTTATTAATGACAAAGAGGGGTAAAAGTGGATCTGAAAAGGTGAGGGGACGCATGACGCCACGCCGTCCTCCGTGCCTATCTTTAACCATTGTAATTTTTTTAGGAAGTGGGGGACGCCATACATATTTTTTGGAAGTGGAAGGACGACGTTCCCCAGCGTTCCCCCTCACTTTTACCTCTGATGACAAACATAAACTTCTATTGACGTAGAATACACCTAATATATGATGAAGTTGATGTCAAAGTAGTACGCTAAACTACAAAATATATATTTCAGTTGCCTTAAAAGAAACAAATTAAGAAAACAAAGAGAAGAGCTATATGCGTTAGAAGAAGAGACAAACAACATAAATACACATATAAATTACACTACACTAGGAGGCTTACATACTAATATTTTTCAGTCTTAAGAGGATAGATAAATACACAAATTTTGTTTTACGAAATTTGCCTACTTCAAGAAATAGGGTCTACTAAAATTTACCACCCTTTTAAAACTTGACCCTGCAGCCTGAAATCTGATATATTTCTACAAAATTTAGCTCTACAAGTAGAGAAACTTGTACATACTTAACATACGTGCACAATTTGTGCAAAATTGTAGCGCGATAGAAGTCAAACTTGAATTCTATCTCTAATCACGTGTTGTTCAGCATTTCCGGTGTAACATTGTTGATAGCAGAGCATGAAAATCAGAGACGTGAGTTTGATAAATCTGATTTCCTTTCCTTTCTTTCTTTCTTATTTTTTCTTTTTCTTTTTTCCTTTTTTTAGGAGCACAGAGGAAAGATCAAGTGATGTAAGGTTAGAATTTCTTGGAGGGCAAGATATTAGATGGTTATTTCCTACCAATCCACAGCTCTGGAAACTGTCTGTGTAAAACCTCACGCAAAATTCCTGCGGAGTGACATGGAGCGCCATCTTGTTAGAAGAATATGATTAGAGGGGCTTGTGGCAGTGCGTAAAACTGTAACATATCTAGGTAAGTTTCTCCATTTATACACAAAGAGATATAGCCTAGAAGTTTGTTCTTTATCAATGCACACCAGATATTCATTTTCACAGAATCACATTCGTGCTAACTCAGAACATGGAGTTGTTCCGTTTTCCACAACCGACGAGTGTGCTTGGTCACTTTCTCTAAATGTGGAACGTGCTCTCACCTAAAGAACACAAAACATCAGGGAATGACTCGTTTGCATCAATGTTTGCAAGCATTAGTACCGGAAATGATTTCTTTACCAGCTTGTCATTTATGATAACTCGAAAGTAGATAGTGTCTATAGATCGTAGAGACTTCAGCTCGGTATGCCTTCGTGATGCGTGCATTTCATATACAATACAGTATTGCAATCTGACGGCAATCAGCTACGAGAAAAAGAAAACAATTTGAGTTTCTCCGCTTGTAGAACTGAACTTTGTAACAATATTAGACTGGAATTCATAAATTTTGAATTTGTTGGACGTTTAAGCTGGCCACCTTGTATGTTAATTGTGTGAACTTCTATACCACAGATACTAATGATAATACGATGTGGAGGAATTCGGCAATTTACGAAAGACTTTGATTCCAACTGCGAGGTCATAAGTCAATTTGGTCTAACTCGGTCAAATGGATCCTACTATAGTACAGTATAAGATACCATTTTGATCAATCGTCAGCCGAATATCTTAGCTACGTAAAGCTGTATCAGTATTTGCTTTTTCCATAGATAATTTGTTTATATTTCTATAACCTTATGTTAGTAGTTTATTTATGATGGTGGTTTATCTATAATCTGTTATTATTATTAATAATATTTTATTTCTCTTACTATTATTATAAGCCATTGATATTAATAATTACCTAACCTAATCTTTATAATTGGTCGTACGTGATCGTTAAGCTCATAGATCGTAAATAGAGGATTACCTGTATTGAAGACTTGAAGAAACAAACAAATGATGAAACTATTACAATAAATTAAAACACGACATGCACACATCAGTTTAAGTTAATGCAATATCGCGAACGATAAGATAGGCTATATCTGGATGCTAACATATGAAGTGAAAGAAAAAAGTGTGGATATCAGTAAACTCGAATGTGAGGAAGTGAAATTACTGTAACAATGAATATGGAAAACAAAACGGTAATTAAGTCGAAGTTTTGATAAAACTCAATGAAAACAGAACAAATGTTACAATGACATAATAAAGTATTGTGAAAGCAACTATTTCGCTCTTTGGTCAAGAAATGTGATTTTATCTAAATGAATTACAAGGTATTGTTTTGACCATGTACTAACCATGATTTCACAAACAGTATTTGAAGCAGAAATTTCCCCGGGCTTCTTCTATGGTCGCAGCAGTCACGTGTGAGGAGAGATATCAATGTGCAGAAAATTGCGAAAATCTGCCAAACAGTGAAAACAGTCACGAAAGAAAGTATTTTTCAGCTTACAAAATTTCTTTTTGTAATAACTCAACAATAAATTAGCCTATTAGAGTACCGATTTTAGCAAGTTATCAAATTATAACTTTTCTAAGGATAACAGCAAAAAGATCCAAATTAATTCATTTGTTCCCGAGTTATTGGCAAAAGAAAATTTGTCAACTGCCAAATACTTTCTTTTTCGTGTGTACAATACTACAATACTAGCATAAACCCTTTTATTTTGTTGTTTTTATATTATAATTACATGAAAACTTCGGAATTAAGAAACACAATGCACTAACGTTTGAAACCATCTTTAGTAAATAAATGAATAGAGTAAATTGTGTTCCGGTCTTCAAAACGAATTTTTTCAAAGGAAATTAACGTGAAAGAGAAATGGAACTAGATTCTACAATTAGTACTTAATTATTAATGTTCCGTCTAGTTATCATGATCATCACCATCATCATAGATATTCTTCGATTATTGGCAGGCCACTTGCCACAACTGAGAAGCTTTCGTGCTCCATGGTCTTTTCTTAACCTCTTCGTCTTTACGTACTACCATGAGCAAAGTAAATGACGCGTCTCTTTATTTTGAAGTTTTTTGAAAATATCTCCGTTTTCTTTATATGTTCGAAATTTCGGAAGGTTTCCCCAGCAGGACAGGTTAATAACAAACCCGTTTTTAATATTTGTGTTAGAAATTAGCTTAAAATAAAGAAATTAGAAGCAAAAAACATTAAATCGTCAGAAATCTCGAGAATTACCAACTCTGCTAAAGTGGGAAATTTTCAAGAACACGAGGGAATTCTGCTTTTCAACACGAAGCAGCGACATCTATGTCATTGAGAGAAATGTGGATTAAATCTACAAACTAAACTTTTAATGAATATTTCTAGTATATCTTATTATATGCATTATCTGCAAACTCCAAATATATGAATATATGCTAAGTATTAACATAAAGATAGAGCAAATAGTGGAAATTATCTATGGAAAAAGACGAATTGGTAGGACGATCGTAATGAAATATCATCTTTACCGGAACAGGCTCAGTTCACGTAAAAAAACAAATAGCTCAGTTAGTTAAAGCAACGAGTCTGTATGCTGAAGGTTGCGGGTTCGATCCCTTGGAAGTGCCGTTGCCATTTTTATCACTACACTACGGTTATTTTATTTATTTTTTTTATGTGGGAAAAAATCAAATTGTAACGTATGTGTAAAACTCATGACGATACCAAAAAAAGAAAAAATGCCGTTGTCGTACTTGCATTAGCGTCCCTAATTTTGTTTGCAAACAGTTTCGTAATTATTTCCCCTGTGCTCACTGCTCACCATATGCTCGCTGGCGCATAACGAATGTTTCCCAGTAAATGTTAATTCTAATTTGGAGAATTTTATAAAGTTTCACAATATTTCTCACTAGATAGTCTTCTATCTACGTGTTTGGATATTTTGATAACAGATTTCCCTATTAAATGTTTAATTTTCTCTAGATGTTTAATTACGGAAAAGTTTTACAATGTATTTGTATTGAATTGAAATTGTTTTGAATTTACTACATAAGGTAAGTAGACCGAAGGAGGAGAACTCAAATAATTGATATTCTACGTAAAAGCAACCTATTGTAGAATGATGATGCTTCTTACCTTCAGCACATAATCTTTACGTTAGAGAGTCAGACAGAGAAAAATCCTGGTTTTTCCTCCTCTATGACCACCCATCTTAAACCTCTACATATCATTGTTCGTCTCACAAAATTTCGGTGCTCCAAAAACATTCAAATAATAATAATAATAATACTAATAATAATAATAATAATAATAATAATAATAATAATAATCCTGAATATGCCATCCTTACATAATGTAAGGATATCTTAGTTTCCTAGTTTAAATCTTAAATATCTTAGTTTAAAATGCTTTCTTTAGTACTTATTTGAGCAACCATGTAGGAGGGGGTACGACTTTTTATTTTGCCCCTCTCATTTCAGTACCCTTCCAACAGAAAGTAATCTTTGATAAGCAGGACAGACAAAATGAATAAGAAATATATTTACAGCATCCTCTCCCCTTTCATGATTGGAATATCACGTAATATTTTTTATTCTACGAAAGATGGCCCTGTGCGGTTAGGGGTAGGTAACTAAAAAAAATACCTAATATATAGCACCCCTTGATTGTAATATTACCGCTTCTTTATTTGTACGAGGGAGCCCCTACACAATCAAGGGTGACAAAAAGAATAGGAAGAGTGTCTATTGATTCCAGTGGTGGATCCATAGAAAAAAAAACGGGGGAGGGGAGGGGAGGGGAAGTGAAACATTCTTTTGATGATGTGAAGCTGTCACAAATTACCACTTAACTAAACTAAACAATAGTGGGGGGAACCGGAACCCAGTCAGTTTAAATTGATGTAAAAGTTTAATTTTTGGCTTCATATTAAAGTTTTGGTTTCAAATGAGAATTTCAGTCCAAGTGGTCAATGATCAAATCTCGTGGGGCTCTTCAGTGTAGGTTAATACGGCCCCCTTATGAGAAAAGGCAAAATTATTAACATGTTTATAACTTTCGAATTTTTCGTCTATTTTAAAGAAATATTTTGCTTCGTATTAAAGTGTTGGTTCCAAATGACAAATTCAGTCCGAGTGGACAATGATCAAATCTCCGGGGGGAAGTCTTCAGTATAGGGAGCTACGGCTCCCTTATGGGAAAAGGCAAAAATATGAAAATGCTTATAACTTCCGAATTTTCCGTCTATTTTAAAGAAATTATTGGCTTCATATTAAAGTCTTGGCTTCAAATGACAATTTCAGTCCGTGTGGACAATGATCAAATCTCGGAGGGCTCTTCGGTGTAGGGGTTTCGGCTTCTTTATGGGACAAGATTCACGTAGTTGATATTGCAAAATTGTTTTGTATATATAAGTGGAAACTTGCACCATTTGGTTAATTTTACCTCTTATGTTTTGCAGATTCATATTCCAAGCAATAGTTATTTCGCAGAGCTAAAAGAAGGCACTTACTAGTTTCATTAAAATGAAATGTCTTTTATGAGAGGAGCAGACGAACGAACAGGCACCCAAACGTTGGTTGAGTCGTACGGTTGAAACTCGTTAAGCTCGCTTCAATTATTATTATTATTATTATTATTATTATTATTATTATTATTATTATTATTATTATTATTATTATTATTATTATTATTATTATTATTATTATTAATAATAATAATAATAAAGCATTGCAGGGACCTTTGGTGCAGGGGGTCCGTGGCTCGATTCCACTTCGTGCCAAGTGAAATTTGAGGTGGACAAATACCGTGTGCATGGGTATGTGTTTTCTTGAGAGTTTCCATTTTCCTCCCACTTTCTTCATTTCACCATTTCATTCATCATCATTCTCCCTTAGCGTAGGTGCATAATCGTCCAACGTTAAACTAGATATTGCAACTTCAATAATAATAATAATAATAATTAATTCAACTGAAAGGACTGTAATTTATGTGGACAGCAATTATCATAAATATGCAACCATTATAAAAACAATGCTTTGAGTAGAAAGATAATCCTTCCCAAGTGTTAACGAATGCGCACGAGATAAGACATGTCTCGAGAAAGAGACAAGACGCGCTTTGTGACATCCAAGATAATACGAGGCAAATGTTTTGGACACGAGATAGCTTGTAAAATGTCTCGTCTTGTCTGGAATGTCTCGAAAACAAAAGTCTAAGTTTTAAAATTATTTTTCAAGATCTATTCTCTCAGAAGTAGTTCTCTGCCTTAAAATTAATAACGACATTTGTGATTTAAAAAAAGATAAACAATGCCTAAAGTTAATAGTTAACTTTTCGAAAAGAAGCTTCATTAAGGGTGAACCTGAAAGATGTCCACAAACTTCGGGAGGTGATTCGTGACATCAAAAGGAGACAAATGGTCCTCTTGCAGTTTTCGAGTTCAGCTTCGTTGTCGAGATACAGGGTTACCAACTGGTCGTGTTTGAGAAACTCACTGGGAATAAATTCAAGTCCAAGAATAAACTACTACTCATATATTTTTCAGGCCAATTGACTTATACCATGTTGTAAGGTCAAATATTTATTTATGAAGTGTGTACAAAATTCGCCAGGGTCTTTTCTGAGAAAATCGTCGAGAAAAAGTCACCTCCAAAAATAAACTACCCCTCGTAAATTTTTCTAAGAGAAATATCTGATACTGCAATATAGGGTTGTTAATTAAATATTGATTAATGAAAAATAAACAAAATTGTTAAAACCATTTTTGAGAAAATAGCGTTTTTCGATTTTCGGCTGTTTGTAAAGCACACTTATTTTAGGTGGTAGGAAAAAATGCTAAAGCTCCTGTAAGAATACTAAGTAAACCCTAAGTTTAAAATTTGGTGTAGATAAGTTGAACGGTATGGCCTCTAGGCGAGTGCATATAAAAGTGTGCCGAACGGACGGACCGGAAGGACGGGTGTCGAAAAGTCACATTTTCGGTATGTAGACGCCATGAAACATGTAAATCCGTTGAAATCTGAATTTGATATTATTTTCACAATCACTGTATTTTCTTCTCTCTTTTGTCGCTGAGAAAAGCCTGAGTTTACCACAAAAAGCTAGGGAGTTTCTCAAAAAATATTCAATTACAGGGCCACCGCACTAAACTTTTTCAATTCAATTTCTTAACTGTGTTAGACCGCAGTTGTTACTGAAGTGTGTATTTGGATAATACGAATAAAATTATCGTATTATTCAAATACATCGAATGTCAGATTATCGAATAAGAAACTTCGATTGAAGAAAATCCATACTACAAAACTAACTCACACTTTGAGCACATTTTCATTAGACATATAATAGACCAATTAATGCAATCATTGTTTATGAAATATGAAAAAGTCAAATGAGTCACTTTGGGAAAGTCGTTCAAAAAGAACACGTCAGGAGTAACCTACCTCTTGTGAATTGTTTCAAACAATGAGTTAAGATATACTTTTGGTTATTAATGAAATATTTATTTGCGAAATTTGAACAAAATCGCCTGTCGTTCGAAAAAATTGTCGGGGAAATAACCTTGACCCCAAAAATAAACTATCCGTTGTAATTGTTTTTCATAGAAATGACTTATACTAAAATATAGGGTTATTAATGAAATACTTATTTATGAATTATCAATAAAATTGTCCGAGTAATTTTTGAGAAAATCGTGAGGGAAAAATAACTCCCCGAATAAACTATCTCTTGAGGATTCTTTCAGGGTAAGCGAGTTATTCCATATTACTAGGTTTTTAATGAAATATTTATTTCTGAGTACGAACAAAATTGCTTGACTCATTTTTGAGAAAACCGTGGAGGAAAAACACCCCCAAGAGTAAACTACCCCTCGCATATTTTTTCAGGACAAACGAGTTTTGCCATATTGTTCGGTTATTAACGAAATATTTATTTTTGAAATATGAATAAACTCTTTTGAGTCGTTTTTGAGAAAATCGCCCAGACAACACTCCACCAAGAATAAACTACCCCTCGCATTTTTTTAGGACAAACGAGTTATGCCATATTGATAAGTTATTAATGAAATCTTTATTTATGAAATATGAACGAAAACATTTGAGTCCATTTTGAGAAAATCACTGAGAAAAAACTCTACCCCTTGTAGATTTTTCTCAGATAAATGCCTTATACCACAAAATAGGGTTGCTAATTAAATATTGATTTATAAAAAAAGAAAGAAAACAAGATCGTTAGAGCCAGTTATGAGAAAATATCTTTTTTTCTATTTTCATCGTACAGGAAACTACCCTTGTTTTGGGAGTAGGAGGGAAATAAAAAAAAACTATAGGAAACACTATGAAAATCTTAAACTAAAATTTGGTGCAGATAAGTTGAACGGTATGGCTTCTAGGCGAGTGCACAGAAAAGTGTAGCGAACAGACGGACGAACAGATAGACATCTATCGAAAAATAACTTTTTCGGTGTTAGGGGCTATAATACGTGTAAATTCGTTGAAATCTCAAATTTGATTTTTTTTTCCGAACACCATACTTTCTTCTCTCATTTGTCACTTCAAAGTAAAAGGAACTCAGAACTACAGATAAAAGACACCTACTTTTACACATAGACATTTATTGATTTAAAACTGTTTTAGTTTGTGTCATTTCACTTCCAATTGAAAGGTTTTACAATGATTAACGGTATACCAATGACGAGACGGAAGTTTTGAGGAAGTAAATGCATTCAGAAGTCTAGGCTGCATTACAGCTATCAGCCTGTTTTTATTTCTGCAATTGTTAACAGCTGTAATTTCGTCCAAACGCTACATGAAATAATTTTTGTTTGACGTCATTGTGTTACTATTTTAGTATTGTTCTCTTCAGACTTGGTTGAAGTTTTGTCTTAACGGTTATACATTTTTTCTTTCTTATTTCATCGTTACACATAAGAACAAAATGTTATGGTGAGTGGATAGATTCGAACCTACGAACATTGAGTTTATATTCTTCCAACACTTTACCAATGGACCAAGCTTTTCTTCACGTTAACGCCCGGTTACAGGGTTTACTACGATTTAAATAAAATGGCTGGCTGTTAGAATTCCCTGCTCACATATTTCGATAAATAATTTTCATTGCTTCGTAGATACGTAGAGCAATTTTTAGATACACATTTTAGGAGAGTGAATTTTGGTGTATATAATAATTTCATGCCGGTAAAAGCTAGATATGTTTTGATAAAATGTTTCATATGTAGTTCTCAATAATAGGCTTGCTGTTCGGAGTGAAGTTCCAAGGTTCAGCATTGCCTAGCAGTTTTTGCTATTAATATCCCTTCTAACAATATTGGCAGTGGACAAAAGTTAGCCCGTGTAGAAGCTTTTTGCTCCTAATTTAGTTATTTTACTTTATTATTTAACGAATATATTGAAAATTGTCATCAGGCACGTATGCAGTAATTTATTTCAGGAGAAGTCCGACTTTAATATTAGGATAAATTATAATAAAATTTAAAAGATAATCCTTAAATTTAGGCTAAATTTACAGAAAAGTTGGGATTTCAGAGGGGAGTCCGGACCACCTGGACCCACCCCTAAATGCGTCCTTGTTTGTCAGTAACGTTTCCTCATTTTGAAACCCTCAAAAACTTCGGATATATAAAGGAAAACGAGTTATTTTCGATAAAATATCACTTCAAGGAGACGCGACAGTTTTATTGCACATGGTGGTATCCCACGTTCACAATGGCAAGAATTCATTAATTTTGGTTCTCTGTCATTGTGCTCTATCGAAAGCTTAGGTTTGTAACATATTACTCCTACGAACAAGCATGAGTGGCAGATAGGAATACTGAACACAACTCCAGAGAAATGCATGCTGACCTTACGTTTATAGCTACGCTTTGGTGATTTGCCCTCAAGGTCAATCGAGTGGTAATTCAGTTCCGTCTCTGTTCTTAAGCCATGTTCGTATTACTTCGAACAGTTTTGATAATGAAAAGCATGCTTCTTAATATAACAGACTTCTTTCGCGTAAGAAATCGAAACTCAGTTGGACAGAGCAACTAGTCTGTAAGAATTAGGTTGTTAGTTAGTTAGGAGCCCAGTACGAGTAAGGGTTTTTATTACTATTGTTTTTATCTTTTTTATGTGAGGAAAAATCAAATTGTGACATCGCGATATCAAATGTATTTGATTAGGTAGCTTTGTCTTAGCTAAACTTTAAACATCAGTAACCGTCGAAATTATTTCACTAACCGATCACTTACTGAACATTTCAAACACGTCAAACCAGTGGCATAACATGAAGGTTAACCTCTCCTCCGCAGTCCTTAGTTATGCGTCCGTACTTTCAAGGGCGGACTAAGGGCCGGGCGGCTGCCCGGGGCGCCAGAGAAAGAGGGGCACCAAAACGAGCCTCAAAAAGTAAATTTTATAATGTGCTTTCTACTGACGTTTTTGGTTTATATTCTTGTAAAGTAGTGGCAATTGTATGATCTTTTTCCATTTCACTATGGAAGAAGAGAGTTTTATAGTACTAAGAGGGCTGTATCGAAAAATTGAGAGATGGCATGTAGAATAAAGAGTGCCGGGAATTAACTATTGTTTGTTTGTTTGCTTGAGTTTAGCGTTCCACGGTTATGCCTTAATGGGCAAGGGAGATGTGGATAATAATTATAGTGGAATCCGAACCACTTTTATCGTTCAACAGTAATCCACCGGGAATTGGACCCGGTACCACAGAAGGCAGGCGTGCTAGCCACTAGACCAGGGGGGGGGTGGAGTTGGTATTGTTTATAGCGGGCCATATTCTTTGTGAAGTTTTCCTAGGTAATGGATTTCTTTTTGAAAATCGGTTTAAAACAGGGGCGTCATTTAGGGAAGGCAGGGAGGGGCATTTGCCCCCCGTGAGTTTGAGATGTATATAGATTTTATCATTAGAATAGTAGTATATCAGTGAAAAAAGCGAAATTTTACTTATATCAAGAGGTCTTGCCCCCCCCCCCCCAAAGCAAAATCTGAAATGACGCTCCTGGTTTAAACTATTAAAAACACTATGATAAAATGTAAAATATAGGCTACTACTAGGGGAAGGGCGCCAAAAAGTCACTTTGCCCGTGTGAAAATTTGGCCTGCTCCGCCCCTGCGTACTTTCTGTATATTATTTGGCCTTGCAGCTTGTGCGGTCCCCACGCCACATTGTTGCGGGGGCGCTATTTACGCCTACCCTTCGAATGTAATTCAATAACTGTTTAAGAAATTCTACCATCAGCGTGAAAACGGGAATATATTTTTCTAATAGTCCCATAGAACTTTCACTCAGAATGCCAGATGCAATTTTTCAGAGTGGGCTCTGGCTAAGTAGAAGGAAGATCTGTTTCCTAAGTAAGTTCCTTTCAGAAAGTTTGCTATTTCTTTAACAGTGATATAAATAAACATATTCATCGTTATTAGCTCGACACCAAACCATCCTGGACAAATCCCTCTAGAACAATGATCGGCAAAAGTTATTCTGCCTAATTTTATAAGCGACTCAAGGGTGAAACACTTGTTAACGAAAGCAATGTTGTGTATATACTGCCTTGTTTCTGACAAAATATGAAGTCTTTTGTAATCTTTAGACACTTTTCCTATTCTCTTTGTCACCCTTGATTGTGTAGGGAAGCCTCGAACAAATAAAGAAGAGGTAATATTACAGATAAGGGGCGCTATAAATATATTAGGTATTTCTTTTGTTACCTAACCATAACGGCCTAGGGTCGTCTTCAGTAGAATAAAAAATGCTACGTGATATTACATTCACGAAGGAGGAAAGGATGCTCTAAATATATTTCTTATTCATTTTGTCTGCCCTGCTTCTCAGAAATTATATACCTTCTGTTGGAGAGTGCTGAAAAGAGAGGAGGGGAAATAAAACGTCGTGCCCAATCATACATTTTAAATTTTGTAACGTGGTTGCTCAAATTATTACTAAAGAAAGCACTTTAAACTAAGATGTCTTACAACATTATGTAAGGGTGGCATATTCAGGAATAATAATAATAATAATAATAATAATAATAATAATAATAATAATAATAATAATAATAATAATAAGAAATATGAATGTCTTTGGAGAGCCGAAATTATGTGACACGAATCATTATAGGTAGAGCTTTAAGATGAGTGGTGATAGGGGAGGAAAAACAGGATTTTTCTCTCTGTGAATCTCTAACGTTAAGATTATGTGCTGAAGGTAAGAAGCATCATCATTCTACAATAGGTTGCTTTTACGTAGAATATCTATTACTTGAGCTCTCCTCCTTCGGGCAACTTTGCTTATGTAGTAAATTCAAAACAATTTCAATTTAAGACAAATATTTATAGAGAAAATTAAACATTTAATAGGGAAATCTGTTATCAAAATATCCAAACACGTAGATAGAAGACTATGTACTGAGAAACATTGTGAAACTATAAAATTCTCCAAATTAGAATTAACATTTACTGGAAAACATTCGTTATACATCAGTGAGCACAGGGGAAATAATTACGAATCTGTTTGCAAACAAAAATTAGAGACACTAATGCAAATGCGACGATATTTTCTCTCTTTTCTTTTCTTTTTTTTCTTTTTTTTTTTGGTATCGTCATGAGTTTTACACATATGTTACAATTTGATTCTTTCCCAAATAAAAAATAAATAAAATAACCTTAGTGATAAAAATGACAACAGTACTTCCACGGGACTCGAACCGTCTACCTTCGGTATACAAACTTGTTGCTTTATCTAACTGAGCTATTCGCTCTCATGCGTAAGCTGAACCTGTTCTACAGTAAAGACAATTTTTCATTACGATTGGGCTAACAATTCGTCTTTTTCCATAGGTAATTTCCACTATTTGCACTATCTATACGTTAATACTTACCATAGATTCATATATTTGGAGTTCGCTGATAATGCATATAATAAGACATATTAGAAATATTTCGTTAAAATTTTCGTTTGTAGATCTAATCCACGCTTCTCTCAATGACATAGATGTCGCTGCTTCGTGTTGAACTGCAGAATTCCCTCGCGTTCTTGAAAATTTCCCACTTTAGCAGAGTTGGTAATTCTCGAGATTTCTGTCGATTTAATGTTTTTTGCTTCTAATTTCTTTATTTTAAGCTAACATCTAACACAAATATTAAAAACGGGTTTGTTATTAACCTGTCCTGCTGGGGAAACCTTCCGAAATTTCGAACATATAAAGAAAACGGAGATATTTTTAAAAAAATTCAAAATAAAGAGACGCGTCATTTATTTTGCTCATGGTAGTACAATATTTCTGTTTTGATAACGTCCATCAATTGTAGTCTCCTTCGCCCCCTCCTTTTTTCTGCTATCGGGGGACCGCGGTGGCTCACTGGTAGAGCGTTCACCTCTGGTGCGTGGGGTCCCTGTTTCTACCCCAGCTAGCGCAAGTGTGCTTTGTGGTGGACAAACTCCACGTTCGTGTGTTTTCTGGGGTTCTCTCGTTCCCTTTCACTTTATTCATTCTATTATTATACTAATTTCTAATCATCACTATGTCCTTTCACCTAGCCGGCATAAGCGTGGCATGTAAAACTGAAATATTTCATTTCATTTTCTTCTCTGCTACCATATCTTCTAGCAAATCCCTCATGATACAATTCCTTTTTAGTCAATGTCCCAACCAGTTTCTCTTCCTCTTCTTAATACTACCTAAAATTGTTATTTTCTCCCTCACCATTTACAGCACCGTCTCATTCGTTTACCCTTAGACCCAGCCAATTTTCTCCATTCTTCTCTACACCCCTATTTCGAAACCTTCCAATCGTTTTTCATAACTTTTGTGTAATATCCATGTTTCTGCCCCATACAGTACAATATTCCACGCGAAGCATTTTATGAGTACTTTTCTCAACCCTTTATTCAAGGTCCTTCAAAATAGACTTCCTTCCTCCTAAAGGCTTCTTTCGCCATTTTTATCCTTGCATTTATTTCATGTTCGCACTTCATATTATCACTAATACTCTACACAGGTATCGAAAATTAGTCATATGTTCTGCTTTTTACCCGCCTATTTCTATATTTGACACCGACCGCTTCGTTCCAATCACCATGAATTTTGTCTTTCTCACATTTATTTTCATCCCATATTCATCACAGCCCTTCGTTTTTTTTTTATCTTCTTATGGATTTTCTTTTCAGATTCCATAATCAGAATATTTTCAGATTTCACCATATCATCTGCAAACCTTAAACACCTAAGTATTTTACCTTCTACTTAAATGCCGTCTTCACTACGTAGGCTCTTTTTCACTATCTCTTCTAGATAGATAGATGTTAAATAATGTTGGCAAGAGATAGCATCCCTGTCGAACCCCTCTTCCAATTGCACTCTCCTCAGAATTGCACTCTGTTCATTCATAAGTTCCTTATCAGTCTTCTATCTTTGTATTCCAATTCAGTTTTTTCTTTAAAGAACTCCCAAGAACCATTTCCAACTCAGGCTGTTAAAAGCTTTTCCTAGATCAATGAAATACACCAGTAAAATATGTTTTTCTTTTTATAGTTTCATGTCCAGTGGTAGTTATTGAACAAAAAAAAAAAAAAAAAAAAAATAGATGCTTAGAAATATACTGTATGCCCTTCTAGACTGCCTAATTTTACTATGCATAAGTGTGCCAAATCTAACAGAACGGCTATATCCATCCAACTTTGTGATAACAGCTATCGGCTCAAAAATAATGAAAAGTAGGATACGGATTCAGCGGCCCAAGAATATATTTCCATCTATGTCATTATCCCTATATTGCAACTAGAAGTAGTAGACATCTACCATTTCCTGTTTGAATGTTGATCATAAAGCAACAAGAGTAGTAGATAACGAGTTAAAAAAAATACATGCATTGAGCATCCCAAGAATGAATTCTTGTTTCTCAAGAACAAAAACGGAAAAAGATATCAATAAACCTTTTCCATATAAATTTAATAACCTACGAATAAGTTCAATCTTGACTGTAATCTCCCTATTGTAAACGGAAGTAGCGGAAAGCTACAATTTCCGGTTTCAATATTGATAACTAAGGAGCAAGAACGGTAAGGGATAGGGAGAAACTTCTTAATGGTTCGATTTTCCACTCTAAAATCGAAACGTGGATTATAAAGAACATGTAAATGTTACGAAGTCTACACCAAAACACTTGGAGGTTAAATGTTTTCCACCATGTTGAACCGGAAACTATGGTTGTCATTTTTATCAGTACTATACTTCCGCCGCTGTTGCTCCCTGCCTGATCAAACTCACTTGTTTACCCTGTCTGTCTTGGAAACACTTGGAGTTAATGCAGTATTGTAATTTTACGCACACACCCTTTTCCAATCAGTTACGGCTGTACGGCTTTTGCTTATTAGTGTGACATGGTAACATCTGAGTGCTTTCAGACATATGAAGTCGTTAGCAGCCAACAACAAGCGTGTTGTCTTTTGCTTTAGACTGCTAGTACTACGTGATTGGAGGACGGTTCATTCAACGACACGACTATAACAATGCTTGTTTTCATAACCAGCGACCACAACTCGGGTTTCTCAGTCAAGAATACGATGTGAAACGCCTTGTTATCTATCCTCAGCAAATAGCGCCATTTCAGAAAACAAAGCTGAAGAGAAGAGAAACAAAGACATTTATCATAAAATATTTGGCTTTTAAAGTAGTTTTAAATTTAAAGAATGTTTTATTAAATTGAATTTTTTAATATAGGAATTTAAAATGACACTAGCGTGCAGTGAAAATGCAGTTCTGCTTGATTTCACGCGAGGGTTTGCAAGATATTCTTGAAGTTGATTGGATTGACTAGGTTGCAAGGAAATTGCGATTTCTCTTTCTTCCTTCTTTCATTTCCCTCTTTGCTCTTGGGAACTTTGTTATTCCTTATTTTAGCTCTTCGTAATAAAAATGAAGACAAAGAGAACGTGTGTTTTCTCCCTGAGACAAAAAAATCTTAATTTTTCTTGAACTTCGTTTCTTTTTATAGACAAGTTCATTGAGGCACCCGAATCTCATTCCGAGATTCGCATCCAAATATAAACTGACTGATTTTCTATGACGTAAAAAGGAAACTAAAATTTTCGAAGTATATTTCAGATTTTAAGAAAGAAAGGGAAAAGGAATAAAGGGTACGATTACTTTAGATATGCGTAATGTTAATTTTTTTGGTTTGAAATTAGGATCAAAATAAATGTATTTCCTCGTTCGGAAGGTACGACTTCGAAACATTCACAAATAAAATTTTGATAACACTTATGATTGTTATTTCACTATATCCTTTTAGAATGTATACTAACGTAGCTTGCATTTGGGTTATTTTGAGGTTCAAATCATTTAGACTCAAACAGTGCTCTATAATCGAATCACAAAATGATTATACACATACAGTCCACTTGATATTTTTTTGTTCAACGGGGCGCGGACAAAATCCAAGAGGACAAAATCCAAGCTAAATTCTTACAAGGCGGACAAAATCCAAGCGGATAAAATCCAAGGAACAGTATCATGTTCACAGCTGTGATATGTTCCTGTGAACACCCTAATTAAATTGTATGTTTGTTTCTTTCTTCAATTGTCGTGCATTCTAAAGTTTTATCTGTAATTCTTCAATTTATTGAAATAACATTTCATTTACTTCTAAAGAACTGAAAATCCAATAAAACATGTAAGATTGTCACAGTAAGAGTGCAGATGAGTTTTAATTACTTATCCATCCATACGAAAGTATGTAAAAATAATATGTGTGTACAAATACATTATAAATGTATTTTCTTCTCAATATATATACAGTATAATACATTTAAGACCTCAGCATGTTATTGTGAGACCAATCATTGAAGTATTTTAATTCAATTCTTATGAGGTGGCATACAGAAGTCTTGATTTGTTTGTTGGTAGTGTTTTATGTATATTTCGAAACAAATAATTATGAAATATGAAGTGCGTATTTTAAATAATGTAATAATGTGTGTGAATTAAATAATGTAAAAGTGTTATCTAGAATATCGAAATGTGAAAATGTGTCTAGACAAACTAAATGAAAATGTACATATTATTGGTTATTTTGACAATTGTAACTGAAGTAGATACTTTGAGGGTAGAGAAGTATTTTTTATATCTAAATTATATCTTTTTAATTTTATTTTTACTTTAATTCTCAATAAATATAATAGAATTAAGTAAGTAGTGTACTCTTTTTAAGACTGGGCTGCTTTGCTGTTATTTGTTATCTCTGATATTAGCCAGTGCTTTCATTTTCTGGTTAATTTATGTGAGTATATTCTTTTTAGTCAAAATATTTCTGATCACCCTAAATTGGATTCATCTGGGCATGTCCTAGCAGTGCCCAGACTATTTTATGAGTAATTAAAGCTCATCTGCACTCTTACTGTGTCAATCTTACATATTTTATTGGATTTTCAGTTTTTTAAATGTAAATGAAATATTATTTCAATAAATTGAAGAATTACAGATAAAACTTTAGAATGAATTACAATTGAAGAAAGAAACAAACATACAATTTAATTAGGGTGTTCACAGGCACATACCACAGCTACGCACGTGATACTGCTCCTTGGATTTTATCCGCTTGGATTTTGTCCGCCTTGTCAGAATTTAGCTTGGATTTTGTCCTCTTGGATTTTGTCCGCTTGGATTTTGTCCTCTTGGATTTTGTCCGCTTGGATTTTGTCCTACACTCTTGTTCAACAGCTTATCTCCAATTTAGGTTTAACCCTTTTGAGGCTTCACTTTTCTTTTTGTAGGTAAATTTTATACTTTCAGTCAAGCAGATACTGCGGCAAGACTAATTATCGTAGGATCATAGTTCATACCTTGTTTCGTTTGGAATAAAGCAATGTTTCCAACTATATCAGTTAAAATTTCCTAATATGTACCTAAGGCAATAAAATTCCCGCCCAAAGTGGAATAAAGGATTTTTTTTTAAAAAAAGTCCCCGTTCCCCGCGAATTTCTCTGCCCCGGTAAACGACGCGGACATGCGAATGTTACAAAAAATAAATAAATAAATAAATTAAAAAAAGCTTCATTCCTAACGAAACCATGTATGAACCATGATCCTGGGGTAAATAGTCTTGGTGCTAAACTTCATTTACTATTTTTTTCTCGACCCATTTTTTCCTAATAATTACTAATCTATTGTTATTCAACAAGGTCCAGTGTTGAAACCGAAAATCATAGATTTTCACTTGTGGTTTCAATGAAGAGATAAAGGTGGAGAAAGAACTTATTCTTGAAACGCTGAATTCACATCAGAAAACTATTACTCACTATATTTTACCGTTTTTACTCTGTGGTGACCAATATAGAAAACGGAATTAGTAGTATATCTCTTCCAATAGCAATATAGAAATAAAATCGAAAATGGAGTTTATTCTTACGGTGTTAACTTTATATTAGAAAATTGTTCTCTCTCTCTTTCTATTACCAATTTGCACCATTGTGATCAATGCTAAAAACAGAACTCGTAGATTTCCATCAGTTCCGGTTGATATACGTGAAAAAGGGTCGGAATGAAAGTTCTTCTTTGGGATGCTCAATTGATTGCGAAAGAACGCTTCTCGGGTGCCTTCCTGTTTTGCCTATTCCTGTTCTGCCTACTAGCCTCCCAGCAATAGTTAACAAGATTTCTACGTTATCAAGATTGTAGGCGAAACAAAATTCCCGTTTCGCGTACTAAGATCAAGGAATATTTTTGAGTTTGGGATTTTTCTTGGGAATTTTATTTTTAATGTGAATTCAGTTATTTCGTAAAATCATTTAATATTAACGAATCTTTGTCAATAGTAGCGATTTTGAAAACAACTATAATACGAACAACAAATGGAGGAAGTGGATGTACGTACTTTCACTTTTACCAAAAATCATCTTAGCTAGTCGAAACAAATACTGCGCTCTGATTGGAGTTTTATTGGGGAGAGAACAAATCAGAATCTCAGAATACGTCCACCTTTGAATCGAAACTTTTAATGAGGCACCGGGAATATAAAGTGTGTGCTAGTCTTGTGTTGAACTTTGCGTTTGTCATATAATTAGAATAGAATATTTTTTATTGTCATTAAACAGAATGTTGCAATAGACAGCGTCAATAATATACACAAATCAGATTATTTGTTATAATTTATATTTTTCTTCAAATTTATTAACACTATAAATAACATTATTTACAAGAAATGCTTTACATTGGTTTTTGGAAATCGTCATTACATATCCTTCAAATATACAGTATATTAGTAATACATTATACAATTTCATGCCAATATATTTATAGCTTGTTTGAGTTCTATTTAGCCTAACAGATGGGGTATTTAAATCATCTTTACGTCTTCTATTATATGAGTGAACATTATTGCGATAACCAATACCATCCTGATATTCTCTGATGTGCATAAAGCATCTAAAAAAGTACAAAGAAGGAACTTTCATGATCTGCATTTTCTTAAAGAATATTCTACACAATACAGTATCTGGCAAACCTTTTATTGCTCTTATAGCATTCTTCTGCCATTGGAAGACTATTTAAGCAGCCTATGAATTACCCTACAATAATATACTTTAGTGTAAATGACAATGAAACAAAGCATAATATGCTGTAAGAAGCACGGTTTCAGTAACGGTTGTCCCACGAAGTGTGGACCAGCTTGCTTATTAGTTTCTAGATAGTTTAATAATTGATTTTAGTACCTTACTAAAATCTTTGGATATAATTGGCACTAAGGATATAGGACGATTGTTATTAGATTTACTTTTATCGTTTTTCTTATGTATGGCTACAGTGGTTGTCAATTTAAGGCAGTCAGGGAAGATTCCCTCTAAAACTATCGAGTTAAATATAAAGATAACCAAGAAAGTTCTGTCGCCTTTTCACCCACCATCTTCGAACATCGATATGTAACCTAAGGCGTAACTGGAAGATCTAAAATAGTCCCCATCAGCATCTACGATCTTCTGTCGACATTCTGCAAGGCCATCGCGGTAGAACTTTGTGGGCCGTGAAGCTAAGAAGATATCAAGTGTTGTTTGCAACTCTACTACGATTTGAACTGGCGTCCTCTAAGGTGATTGTCCAAGGAATGGAACAGGTAATAATCGAACGGTGCCATGTCCGGGGAGTATGGCGGATACAATAGTGTTTCTCCAGGATCATCCTAGCCCGGTGGGGCTTAGCGTTGTCCTATAACAGGAGGACCCCTTTGTGATTCAAAAGTGCTGGCTCATAAGTTTTGGGTTTTCTTGAACACGGCTCAACTGCTGACAGTACACAGTTGCATTGATGCTCTGACCAGCTGGTAGCAGTTATCGACGTAAGATGTCGCGAGTAGTCCACCAAACACACAGGAGGACTTTCTTCTAGTCCATGTGTGAATTCGGCTGTTTTGGAACCGGTTCATGGGATTCTAACCAATGATGACGGCCCCGTGAAGCTTCCTGCAGGACCCACTGCTCATCACATGCCAACACCCTGTCCAGAAATGGCTCCTTCCTCAAACAAGGCAGCAAAGAAACACAGGTGTCTGCTTGCGTTCCCTTCTGGCCCGGTGTCAAATCATGGGGTGCCCATCGACGCAACCTGTAGTCCTTCCCAAGTTGATGGAGGTGCTGCCGAATGGTTTCTCCACTCACACTGAATTGTATTCCCAGTTCCTCATATGTCTGGCCACTGTTCACCTGATTGCTGCCTGAAGATCTTTTTGTACATGTGTTGTTCTTCCGGCACGTGGTTCGTCTTCGAGTGTTTCGTCACCGTCCCTAAACTTGTTAAACCACCGCTCCACTGTCCTCGTAGTCACATCTCACCAAAGGCCTGGTATATCTTTCGCCCTTCTGCAGCGGTTTTTGAGCCCAGCAATCTTGCACGTATGACACTCTGTGGAGGTCCCATGTTCACTCTGTCCTTACATAAGTTCACGGTGTAACTGAATGGCCACAACTAGGTAGTATGTTAGATTTACCCACACCAATAACTGACCTTCGATTTATCTCCATTCGCATTCAACTCACGGTGTAAGCACCAATTAAACACAGATCTCCACAAAAAGCGACAGAATTTTCTTGGTTACCTTTATACCTAGGTAGGTAAACTAAAGGTTCAATTATAACATCAACTACTTTTTTTAAAACAAGTTGTTAGAAAATCCATAGGAATACTCAGTTTGAAGGTTTCAGTTTAGTAACTACCGATAAAACTGTTCTGGCATTAATTGCAGTCCATGAAAAAATTGACTAAATGTTACTTCATTTTGTTGTGCTAATGGATTTTAAGTCAACAATTTGATTTTCGGAGAAACAGTTTTCATCTTTTGATTTATCATTTAATCCTGTTATGCTATTCACCAAATATTCATTAAATTCGTTTAAGGATATTGGTATGGCGCCTCGAACAGCGTGTTTTTCAATTTCCTTATTAATTATAAACCAATCGGCTGCACATGTATTCTTTGATTTTTTTTATGAAGTTCTCATTTGTAGTAATTTTTGCTTTTTATCTCTTTTCTGTATATCTTTTTAGCAGTTTTATATTTTTCCTTATCAGTCGGTAATCTTGTAGTGTTAGTAGTGTTAGCAACAATATGCAATATGATTAGTCTATCCCGTTGTGATTTAAGATATGACGTATAGCAATTAAAAACTGTTTCAATACATTTACTTCCTTATGTAGTGCTGTTAACCTTTTCCGGACGCATAAAAGTGCTCGTCAAAATTGTGGAAGCTCGGAAATTTTCTAGGCTTTTTCCTTGGCTCGTGCATCACATCTTTTACAATTGTAGTTAGAATTGCCTTATGAGTGTTTTGTGAGAAAATTTTTTTTTTTTTTAACAAGTGTGTTTATCCTCACAGATATGTCGAACTTTGTTAACCCTTTGTTCAGTGTGGAAACAAACTGTTTGAGTATAAAGATCATTACGAATTAACAGGCGTAATGGTGAGAAGACTTACATAAAATGTAGACTCAGATGCAAAGTCACTGTTATTCTTGGAGATTTGCTCATAAAATTGTCAGGTAGGTCTATACATTCGCACGAGCCGCAAGGAACGTCAATTGAAGCCAGACGTTTCGTGGATAAGATGACGAACAGGGTAATCGAGGATCCAATTCAACCACCTTCAAAGATTTACGGGTACGTTCATTTCTTTGTTGTAAGGCACAACACAGAGGCATTTAATTTTCTTCTTCTTCGTCTTCTTCTTCTTCTTCTTCTTCTTCTATCTATCGTAGTGCAAGTCGAAGACTTTCGTACTATAATAAGCACAGAGTTGGTTTGTCAGATTTCACAAATGAACAGTGGAACAGCCGAATGGAAGAGTGAAGAAAATTTCATAGTCATCCTACTCCTCATTTATTTTTACTGCATTGTATGGAATATTAACAAATGTGACAAATGGACAAGAATGACTAACAGTGTTGAGGGATAGCATTCAAAACTGAATAGAAAATTGTCTCATGATCATCTCAATATATTTATATACATTGTTGGAGTTATTGAAGCAAGAACAGCAGGAGAAAGTCTAATGTTCTTGCTGGAGGTAGAGTACTGGCCAAAAGTACAGAATTTGAAGCACAAATGCTTAGATCAGCGAATTAATACTTTGAAGTAGAAGTTAAAATCTAGAGATATAGATTTAATGGATTACGTTGATACTATATCCTATTGCATACATTTGGAAAGCTGAGTATGAGTGAAAAAAAGTACAATTAAATGAACATATTTATAGTAATAACATAGTTCTTCTCTACTTTTCCTTTCTTTTAATCGTGATCACTTAGTTTTATTTCGCACTAAAATGTTTCTATTTCCCTTTGGTGACTTGCATTAAATCAATATCCTGAATTCGTATAAAGCTAAAAGTCCCTAACTCAAAAATTTCCCTTTGTCTTAACAGTAGGCGAAACAGGAATAGGCAAAACAGGAAGGAATCGCTTCTCGACATCTCTTAACTGTTTTTGCTCTATTTTGGTTAATATTGAAACCGGAAGTACTAGGAAATGTTAACACTTCCGGTTTCAGTAGAGTAATAGGGTCACTTACTCTGAGGGAAGAACATAAACTGAAAGTATTTGAGAACAAGATCCTGATATGAATATTCGGACCTAAGGGAAATGAGAATGGGGAATGGTGGAAACTTCCCAACAAGGAACTGCATAATTTATACGGTTTACAAAACATTGTTAGAGTCATTAAGCCTAGGAGGCTTAGGTGGGCAGGTCATGCAGCCAGGATGGAAGAAAGTAGGAACACTTTCACCGTTTGCTTTCTGTGGTGTTCAATGTTGAAATGTTTGATCTTGAAACAAAAAATGGTTGATTTCTACCAATTCTGGTTTGATTTGAGGGTTAACGGAGGTAATGGAACCTATCCTTAGGACGATAAATCAATTCTAGAAAACATCTTCTCGATATATATATATATATAGCGTTTTTAATGTATGGAGATCAATATTGAAATAGATCAATATTTTCTACCACTTCTGGTTTAAATAGTGTAACAGGTAGTGATTATATGTTTTTGTAAGATGCTGAATTGTCTCGCTGAATTGATTTACAAACAGAGGCTACCTAGGTACAATTACAGGAACATATGTCAGAAACTTGTTGCAAAAGATTCTATCAAAAAAAAAAAAAAAAAAACCGGATATTTGCTCTCGTAAACTGTTTTACTGTCAGCGGACAATTGACCCGGCGACCGAACAGCAGAAACACACTTTTATGCGCCAATTTGACCAACGAATGTTTCACTCTTCCACCTTATTCATCCGATCTGGGTCGGTCCTATTACTTCCACTTCCCAAACACAAGTAACATCTCAGGATGGCATTTTGTGGATGAAGATGAGGTCATTAATGTGGTTGGCTTGCTTTCAACTCTGCAGATTTTTATACAAACGATATTAACGAAGTTATCCATAGATGTAAGAAACTGAAGGCAATGGGGGGTGAATATATAGAGAAGCACGTGTTCGTGAACCAAATTGCAGATTTCTAACTCACCACTATCATGGTGAAAACAAGAACTTGCTGGCTTTCCGTAATATTAGATTGAAGATTGCTGGGCAATTACGTAACTCCTTGCATTTAATTTATTTTAATCCTTAACTATTCTGGTGAGGTTTAACAGACTTCAATTGTATTTGCTCCTCTCTAAATTTAAAGGTACTCAATAGACGGTATTAGTTTCTTGTCTACTCACATAGTTTGGCGTGAACTATCATTGTATTCAGGTGGATCACTAGGTGTTCTTGGTGCTATGCTAAACGCTGCTTCAATAGTACGGCGTTGCCAGATAGTGCCGAATGTTTACTGGTGTTAGATAATAAAGAAAGTAATGATGGAATTCTGCTTGGGTACTTATTCGAGAAATTAGTTTTCGACCCTTGCTGCAATTCACAGCTAAGTTCCGCTTCTCGAACTGCAAAATTAGAATCCAGGAATCTTCTTATTGTGACTACCACAGTAAACGTACAAAATTGGCAACAACGCATTATGGCGTTCTGCGCAAGTTTCTTCTCAAAATCTATTTCCTTGCATGTAAATTAAAATTTAAATAAAATGTGAAACATAACACGAAAAACAGTCAAACAATACATCTATTTCGTAATAAGATTGTTACTCTAAAATACTTTCCTCACAAAAATGAACATTTCATAAAACTGAGCACTTCTAGTAAGATCTAACAGCAAATGCCATCTTGTGTGCTTATTGTAAAACGAATCAAATATTTTCTTTTATTTGTTATCTTTTTCGACATTAGAAGACTCAACCAAATGAATCAGTGTCTTGTGTTGTAGCTGAAACATAACTCTATCTTATAGTATAATATTTATAATATGTAACTTTTCATTGCGCAGTAATTAAGGGAATGAGCTAAAATATGCTCTGATTTCCGGGTGGGGATCCACCTTAATAAAAACAAAAAATACCCTGACGATTTGCAATATGAGTTACTTGGGATCTGAAATACCCCACCAGAATGTAAAAATGGGATGTGAACATGAGCTCCCGTCGAAAATCGAACTCGGGTTTCCCATGACGAAAGCATGTACACTAACCATATGGCCACGAGAAAGCTTCATATGGAATTTGTTACTAGAACTACATCTTTACGTGGGTGGCTCTGAAATTGATAAACAATTGTGTTTATTATACTTATAAATAATAATAATTTATATTTGGAACAACTAAAAGTAAAAATCTGTTTGTTGCCTCTTTACATTCACATTGGAAACATAGGATGATTTGATTAGCTTAGCTTATTAAAACATAATTTACGTAAATGTATTCGTACTGAAATAGTAAAAAAATAATAAAAAGATGTTTTATGGTTATAATACCTAGTCCTTACCAGTAAGTATTAACTCACCATACAAATATAGTTCTTTCTGAATCACAAATATTACACTATAATACAAATATTAATTCTGAAGAGTATTATTATTGTTATTAAATTCAACGTTTTTTGTCGTATATCATGTCGTATATACATGATACTTGACTATAGCACTGAAACTTTGAAAAAAGTTGATTATACCTATATTAGCGGAGGATGTGGAATGAGAATACAGTGAGTAATTACGAAAGCAATAACAAACGTCACAGTAATAATTATGACTAGCGAATGAAGGACAACAGACAGACGATTGTTCATTAGAAAACTATATAAAACAGTCATTAGGCCTATATTTTATACTGGTAAAAAGATAAAAACCAAAATGGACATAAAAAAGTGTCTACTAACTTCTATTGTTCTTCCACCGTACGAGAAATTATTAGGCTCGGCTACCTAGTTTGAATGTTAAATAGTGTATGATATTGTAGGAACAAAGTTAATAAAGCACGCAGTGTATATATGGTATAAAGGGTTGAACTTTGTTTTCAGTTCTGCTTTTGAAATGCATTGGCTGGAGCAGACACAAAGAATAGCAAATGGATGCACTGCAGACGTATTTCATTTGAACAAAATACAACCCTATATTTATTTAACCACAATTCTGTTGGAAGTTAATCGTGTTTGCACATTAAATGTGACAGGCAGTGTACACAGACAACAATAAATCTCACAGTAGTATCTAATGGCATTTTATGGCACTTGTTTAGCAAGATAATTAATTTTCTGTAGATGACCTTCTCATGATAATGGGTATTGTTCAGCAATTAACCACATCTAAAATTAAAGAAAAATATATGGAAAACACGTCAAAATTTCAGTTATTGTTAGTTTTCGATTTTCTATTGGATTTGTTTTATATTCTACTAATTTTGCTAATATTTAAGCGACTAACTTCAACAAAAGATAGGCTATTATTTTAAGAAGGATCAAATATTAATATGTATTCTTTTGATCAAATGTTTACGATATTGCTAGCATTTTTATTTAGTGAAAAAAAAAACATCTAAAGCTTAATCTTATGCAATGTAAATGTTTATCTGAGTTCAAGTAGTAAAACATACATTTAACGCTCTTTCTGTACAAGAAGGGTATACTGTACGAGGTGGAACTTACGTTTCAAAGAGGAATACAAAAACGAAGGCTTGGATCTCTAATGTCAACTAGAACAAATGTTTTTCTATTCCGAAGTTTAATACTTTTTGTCCTTGAGGTGAATTTAAACTATACTTGTGTGGTGAATTTGAACATCACTCTTCAAAACGCATTAGTTAAGACCACCGGACAATCATAGGAATAGCTACATGTTACATGATAGACATGAGTGACACGTTGTTCTCAGGCTCGTATTTAGGATGTGTGATGCGCTTCTACAGTCATTTATTTCACTCCAACTTCTTCTCTCAACTAAACTTTAGTATCGCTACTCGTTTACAATCAACAATAAGTAGTGGATTTATTTACGTCAATTTAAAACTTGTTGAAGTATCTAAAAACTTAGTTGAATACACAACATAAAACAAAGTACAAATAAAGAAAATATTGTAAACACAAAAATAATCAGTGCAGTTTAACAATCTCTGTACAACTATTCTAAATCTCCAAATTTAATCAGACAAAATATGTGGTAGAAACTAGAGATGCAAGGGCTCGAAAAAAACCCGGCTTTTTTTGAAAAAAAAAACTCGGTTTTTTCTGCTTCGCTTTTTTGCTTGGGAAATTTTGGGCTTTTTTCAAAATTCTGCTTTAAATTGATAAAGCAGACTTTGTTTCGCTTCTCTATAACACAGAAAGTCATTTAATTAGTGGTTGATGCTGATAATAATATGAAACCTCGAAAATAAACTATGAATTTCGAAAAGATATTTCAAACAATTTTTCTTCAACATATTTACATTATGAATTACACAGGATTAACCAATGAATATAATAAGAATTTTTTAACCTCCTATATACAAAAGTAAGCAGAGTTGGCAAGAACCATGGTTGTTTTTGAAAATGCCAAAAACCCGTTTTTGGAGGATGTTTAAACCAGGCTTTTTTGGTTCAAACCATGCTTTTTTGATTTAGATTTTTTGCTTTATGTATTTATATTACATATTCACAGAAATAAGTGTGTTTCGCCTTGGTGTTATTATGCAACAGCGAGGTTATGCCGGAAGAACTCCCATAAGCTTAAAGTAGTCCGTTCAGTAAATTTCTTAAATTGAGAATCTCCCGCCCTAGCCATCGGGAAAATCCCGTCATTACTTGAAATGTAAGACAATAACGGGAAAATCCTGTTATTGCTTTGCATGTAAAATTTAAAGGTCAAGGTATCATAATCAGTACGCTAAAACTGAGGTATTAAATTACAAATTTAGTACGTAGATACCATTGAAAATCCAATCGAAGCTAATATTGGAAGCTACGTAGGCAATCAATAAATTTTGCCAATTTCTATCAATATATTTAAGCAATCTTGCTTCTTTATAAAACAACAGGCATTTAGGCATGCAGAAATATACAATTTGGTTTCGTTTCGTATGTTTAGGCTTAACATCCTTACGAAATACCGAGGTTATCAAGGAGAAGACTTTCGCTTAAACTGACATCCGAACCGCTACTTGGTTTACGCATGAAAGAAGGGTTGTGGTTCGACCGAGAATTGAACATGGGATACCTTGATTAAAAGGTGAAAGGGAAATAAAACTATTGCAGGTGGTTTGATATCTGGAAACGTCACCATGAAGTTCGCACAATTCGCATTTTTCATTCTTTTTATTTTTTATTTTTATTTTTTTGGTTTAAACCAGTTATTATAAAAAAAGTTGTGTAAACCAGCCAACCCTAAAAGTAAACACTTCTTTTAAAAAAATACACAAATAACTAGCAAAATAGTATGTAGTATTTTACTTCAAAATATTCCATACCCTCTTTTTCAAACAAAATAAAATTAAAGTAAAACATAAGAGAAATACTTAGATTTATATAATACACTTAAAGGCTGCACATCTAGAGCTTTTGGTTCTGTATATTCTTGAAATTCCACAAATAAGTTTTATATAACCACCATCACGGTTTACCCAATCCTCAAGTTTTCTGAATTTTTAACAAGAGGGATTCAACGTATCATTACGGAACTCCCCCCTTCCCTCAAAAAAAGGACTACGGAATATATTTAAGTTAAGCTAAATACAACTGCACAACAAAAATGACTGAGTGATTAGCTTTTGCGCTTCTATCGGGAAGTCCGGGATTCAACCAGCATTCGACCATTCTGACAAAGCTTTTCTTCATTCCATCTGTGAATGTAGAAATAGTGCGTGTACTGTGAGTTGGCCGACTTCCTTTCTTATTGTTTTTAAATCGTTATTATTACTAATTACCAGTAGTGACGGTTTTGGAAGGTTAGGGGGGCGGTCTTTCGGTCTGAAGCCCGTTCCACAAAGTTACGGACTGTCTGCAACAAACGAAATATCAATTAGTTATGCCTTTACTCATAAACTTTAAGCTCCCGTCAAATAAAAATTACGAATGTTTAGAAAAACTAAACATTAGTAAGAAAAACCCTTCCCAAAATACTTTTCTAAATAAGCCACTGATTCTCAGTATAAAATGATTTTTAAGGTTATATCCGGAAGATTATTGCTAAACATATAAACGAAACGAAATATTAGTTATGCCTGTACTCATAAACTTCAAGCACCTCCCAAATAAAATTAGGATTTTTTAGGAAACGAAACAATCAGAACTCCCCCCCCCCTTAAAGTACTTTTCTAAAACCGCTACTGATTATTTGTATAAATTGGTATTCAAGGTTGTGTCCGCAAAATTATTGCTAAATCACTTCACAACTACAGTATAACAGAAATGTGGAAGTACGGCTTGACAATATATTGAAAAACGTATGCTTTGACGGATAAATAGAAAAACGGGCAGTTTAACTTTTGCGCTAGAAGCTAGAGTACTAAGCTCTTAGAAATGAAACACGGATGACAAACTAAAATGATCTAGAGAAGAAAAAAGATGTGGATAACTCAAAAGTTAAAATAAAGTTAAATAGCCTCTAAAATTGCTCTGAAATACTACATTCTTCATGTTAGCTTTAATTTGTAAAAGATGTGCTCCATCCATCTTGATGGTGAATTTCAGAGCGAAATATCGCATTTAGGTCTTGGAATTCTTATCTAACTATAGAATATACTATAAGAAAGCTATTTAGATAGAAAAATCATGAAAATGAAAAAAGCCAAAATTTCCAAAATTCTCGTTTTTTCCCCAAAAAAGCCGGCTTTTTATGTGAAAAAAACATCGATTCAAAAAAGCCGGCTTTTTTGCATCTCTAGTAGAAACACAACCTCCAATTAAGTCTGTTAAAATGATAGCAACACTACAATTTGATAATCATTTCGAGAAACTTACGGAAACTATAGAAATTATTATATTCGCACTTTTGCATTTTCGAATGAATTTATCACTTCCTTGAAATTGACACTGAATGTAAAGTCTGATTCTATAGCGAGCACTCCGAGATTGACGAACTTCTTGATTCTGTACTGTTCATAGATAGTTCAAAATTCGTTTCAAAATAAAACTGAAAGTGGTTTCTAGCAGAATAGTTGCTGGAGAACAGTTGTAAATCTTGATAAAGATCACTAATTTTCATTGAAGACACTTCTGGCAGAAAAATAGAAAAGAGAATAATTTTGTTAACATCTTCTTTCTTCATACATAACAAATAGCTTTGAAAATGAATGAATTTTTTACCACAGCTGCTCTCTATGTCGGGATCTTAAGTGGTTCGAAGTTTCTCTGTAGGATCATAAATTTAAGCAGGTTCTAGTTCGCTGATATTTAGAAAAATGAAGATATTAAATAACATGCTGTAATTCATTCTGAAGAATCTGTATGGTCTTAGAATACACCCTATATTTTTATTCTATGCATTTTCATTCTTTTCCATGTGTCATCATCTTTGAGTTAATTGATTCTGTTCTTTTTCAACGCCTTCTGGTTCTGTTTCTGATTCAGATGATTCATCAAAAAATTATATAGTTTAATTCATTAGCCTCATTTCAGATTTTTGCAGGGTGGAGATAGTAAGACATGATTTTCTACCGACATGAATTTAACATTTATTAGTAGACTATATAATTTGTTAAAAAGCGTGTTTTCCAAACTCGGGGGGAAGTAGTTACCCTGACCTCGATGAATGACGCTCCTGGTTTAATTCAGTGCATTGGTCTTGAAATTTGAACAGATGAAAAACACTGAACTGATTCCAGACTTCTGATCTTAGTACGTAAGTTTCTTTACAGCTGCATCCCTGTACGTGTGGAAAGAGATATGAAGCTTGTCAGTTTGAACATGGTAAGAGTTAAACTTCTCAATACTAGCTGCTGACAGTGCTTGCCGAGTGTCATACTTGCAGAATAAAATAAAATAAAATAAAATAAAATAAAATAAAATAAAATAAAATAAAATACTTCCAAGGTATTCCAGCTCTCAGTAAAATATGCAACTGATTCCGAAACGGATGCTCTTTTGTAGTCGACTTTTGCACACCGTGCATGCAGAGCTACGTTCTATAGATGCTCATCTCAAGAGAAGTAATTAACAGAACTAATAGTAACGTGCTAGGACACCAATCTAATGGGGCTTTCATGTTGATGAAAATAACATTAAAATTAATAGTTTTACAACTAGCTGTATTTTACCCCACCCTGTGCAACTACATATCCTGCATATGCCTAAATACGGCGCTGGTTTTGTTTATCATTTTTCTACCGACAAACCAACGTAATACAAAGGAAAGCAGATTTCCCTGATGGACCCACTTCTTCAATCGAGGACTTCAGTGAACAATGCGAAAGACGGGTGCTCCCATTTTCAACTAGACATTGTATGACATAGGAATACGCTTTTACAATGTGAGAAAAACGATGAAACACAATGAGTAATGTAGAGGAGCAGATGAGGTGAACCAATAGTATAAACAAGTGTTCGTAATCTACGCATGGTCATGGATCCGCGAGTAGTATCCCTGCAAAATTTCTGTCAACACTGCTGTGTCTCAACACCAGATTTCCTGTTTCCTCCTTCTCCTCTCTGTGTGGTTAACTGAAAGATGAGCAGCCAACTAAACTGTAACGTCACAGAGCATTCAGTTGGGAATGACTCGTCTGGGGCTGAGCGCACATTCTTAGTTTGTGGAATTAATTACTTTATACTAGCAGAGATTGAGAAATAATATTCTCGGATTATTCCAGAGACGTGTATAATTTACCTATATATATATATAGTAATAATTGTAAACTACAAACTACCAAATTACACCTAAAAATCAATGGCACTTTATTCATGTTTTGTATGTACGTAAGTGTGCATTACTCTAAAACATATTTCATGATATGTTAAATCATATTCTAGTATTTATGTTTTCTCCTGACTTACTAGATATTACTCATTTCACAGAGTAATCTGCTCATTTAAAAAGAAAAAAAGATACAGAAAATCAATGTCATGAATATTATTATACTAAGTTTTATAGTTGCTCTTAAATCCTTTATATGCGGGTATTGTTTCCAAATTGGCGAAAGAAAAACGCAAGCAATTTGAGGCAGTAAGCTCTCGTTGGCAATGTACTCAAGTTTATGGGTAATTCGAAATGACAAACAATATTACTCTTCTTTCTTTCTTTCTATTTGTCTTTCTTTATTCTCCTCTTCTCATTTTAATTCTCTGGACCCATTTATCTTCCTCAGGAGCAGTTTCTACCAGACTCTTTCCTTCTCGCGGCTTTTTGGCAAAGAACCTTCCAGCACCCTTTTGTTCCAGTCTTCAGTGTCAAAATTTATCATTCAATTAAAATTTTAATTAACAAGAATCGTCTCCTGGGTTATTGAAAAATAAAGACTCAAAGAACAAGAAAATAAGCGTTGATTAACTACGGTACTTTTTGGTACAGACATAATTATTTCTTCTGAAGCTGAAGATCAAATAGAAGAATGATTTATATGAAAACTTATTTTGGAAGTTTTATTGTAAAAATATTTATTTTCTTGTAGTAATTATGGATTTAGCTGAATTATGTAGTTCAGTTTTTGATTTTCCAACAAATTAGTTCCTGTATCTATCCTATCTTTCTGCTTCATGCTCCACTTGAAGCATTTATATCCATAGCATTTATTGAGTAAAGCACTTGATTGTTTCTTGATTGATTGTTGATGCATTTATAAGAAATTCTAGTATTTTTATCAACAAAACTGAAAATTTTACACCATTCCATAGTAATGATTTACACATTGCCCTTTTCTGTTAAATTACCCATTCTAACAAGTACGGAAGCGGTCAACGAAAACAATGCATTATGGGAATTTATTGTTGCAAATGCCATCTGAAGATATATGTGTCACATAGCGTCTCCTCAGGCATACGTTCATGATATGTTCGTGAATAAAACAAGAACATTGAATGCAATAAGTAAATTCAGTGTTGCCACAGTCCAAGCTCTAGAGTGGGCTGAAAAATAGTACAAATTGAAACAAAAAGGGCTGAATTCCTTATTTTATACCAGTGTAATATACGGCTCTATATCACGAAACTAAAAGAGGTAAAGTTCTAGAACAGTCCCCCCAAGGGCGCCGATCCCGGGAGGGGGGCGATGGGGCCCGGGCCCGCAAAGCTCTTATGGGCCACCGCATTGTATTTATGAATATACAATATTTGTCATAATTTGAATGCAATTTGTCTTAAAATCCTCACATCACCTTCTGCACCTGAATGCCCCCTTCCAAATTTACAGAGAAATCGGCGCCCTTGCTCCTCCCCCCTCTTCCAAGAGTCCAAATCAAGAAAGTGCTCTTTTTAAAACATCCAAATAGGAAGACCCTGAACAACAGTGGAAGTAAATGTAACTTTTATCGCACGTAGGAAGTATAATAGAGGCCGCAAATTAAAAGGGAAAATAGTTACCTTCGGTATGTATTGTAAGGAAATCAAACGCGCCTCTATTTCAAAGTGACCAATAAATCAATATGGTATTATGGCCATGTATGAAAAAATATATAAAACGAGGAACAAATAAATCATTTCCGAGCGAGTTCGTGTGTTAACAGTACGTTATAATAAAATATTAAAAATATAAATTATTGCACCTTATTCTCACTTATTTCACTATCAAAGGAGAATATAAACTATAAGAAGAATATAAGGTAAGTAAACTGACTTTGTAAAAATGTAAAACCGGTTCAGGGTCCTAAAACCTTCCCTGAAAGACATCACAACACATTATTAATAATTTTAAGTCACAATGGTATCTATTATTTGTAACTAGTGCAGCACACATACACATAATACACATATAGAAACAGGAAACATATAACATCACACCTCATGTGCAGTAAGATAGTACACATACACATAACACACATACAGTAACAGAAAATATATGACACCACACCGCATGTTCAAAAGCACTTGTCCAACTCACAGTATAACGTGAGATGTAGGAAAAGTCTTACTGACACTTTTGAAAATGTGACAAGTATTTATTAAATGGTACTGAATTTGGTAGAATTCTACCAACTGTTTCACAAAAGGGGCTGAAAATGCCAGCGTGGTACCAACGGGCCGATGAATGACAAAAAGGAATGAATTTGGAACAATTGTACCAAATGTGGCAACACTGAGTAATTTGTTCTGACAGTAGTGAAAATATGGTGTTGTTTGTATGTATCACACAGAACATTATTCGCGATGAAGAATTGGTTGAAATGTAAATAGTTCCTTATATATTCCAACATAGTATATCCTATAGATGCAATTTTTAGAAGAAAATGTGATAATCTGATATTCACGACAATATTCAACGAACTTTTAAAGTTCGTTACTGAATTCTCTATGTCTGTGTGTCTGTCTGTTATTTGCGATTTTTTTCAATTTTGAACCCTGCATTCGATAGAGCATCAAAAACTATCAGAGAAAGTGATTAAATTTTTCGCGTCACTCTTACCAAAAATGGCCGATTTCCAGAAATTTAAGGACCCATATCTCGGGAAACGTAAGTCATAGAGAGATCATATTAGTGTTGATCAATATCTAAAAGGATGGTAAACATTTTGGTACCAAATAGTAACCTGTGGCCACTGTCGAACTGGCCAGTGGTTTGGCCAATGGCCAGTTGGCCAGTGGCCACCAATTAATATCAGTACGAAAATGTTTAACATTCTATTAGGGATTGATTACCACCAATATCATCTCTCTATGACTTACCATTCCCGTGATATTGGCCAAAAATGGCCAATTTCTACATATTTAACGAGCCATAGCTCGGGACCGTAAGTTGTAGAGAGATGATATTGATGTTGATCAATACCTAAGAGGATGGTAAATATTTTCGTACCAAACAGTAACCGGTAGCCATTGATTAACTGTCTACTGGCCAACTGGCCACCGTTCCCCAGATATTGGCCCAAAAAGTTCGAATTTCTAGATATTTAAGCAGCATATCTCGAGAACTGTGAGTCATAAAGAGATGACAGTTTGCTAATTTTTGCGAGAAAGAGAAGGTGCGGATAAAAAGATTTACTTTCACATCTAAGAACAACAACAGTTATCCTTCCCTCTCCATATCTCCATTCTTTTTAAGTTCGTTCTGGCAATGCTCTTGGAGCATTTTCAACTGGTTTACTCTGAAATGTGTATTTGGTTTACAACTTTAGATAAATGAAATTACTGACATTTAGTGATGAGCGCAAGAGTCTTGGTCTTGCAGTTTTTGCAAGAGTATTGCATGCAAGACCAAGACCAGGAATCCCGATGCAAGATCAAGATCAAGACCAAGACTCTTGCACAAGTACCGGCACTATTTGATTTTTTTTTATAGAATGTAAAAAAGAAGGAGATGGATTTCTTGGCTTCAGTAAAAATGCTGCTGGAGTGAACGTGTTCCCAGTAGTTTATACAATCTGTGTGAGTCGATCTGCCCCTGTAGCATATACATAGCTACAGTATGTCGTTTTCTGAATTGGTTTTCGCGTTTTCTGTAGATATTGCTTGTTTTCGAACCACACAGATGAGGTTCAAGCCTGGAATATTATATGTCAGTTCACTTTGACCGAGCAACGTAGGGGAGGAGGAGGGGGAGATGAACAAAAATCCGTATAAATAAAAGTAAAAGTGACTAAGTTTGTGACTTAATAACTCTTGAACCGATCTCAATCAAATTTTTAACATGTATGAGGATCTTTCCTGGAAAATTTTTAGAGTTTGTTTCACTTTGATGGTCGAACCTAGGGTTGGAGGAGGAGAGGGGTTTTATATATATATATTTATTATATATATATAAAATAAATAAAACTTAATAACTTTTGAAACACCCGGCCGATCTTGATCAAATTTTCAACATAGATGAAGTTCAGGCCTGGAACGACTTTTATAATTTTACTTTGACAGTGCAACGTAGGGGAACGGAGGAGAGAGTTATATGTCTTTGTGACTTCATGACTGTCTTTGTGACTTCATCAATCTTGAACCAGCCGATCGATTTCAATCAAATTTTCAATATAGATGAGGTGGGGACTTGGGGTGGTTTTATTACATCACTTTGACGATAGAACTTAGGGGAGGGGAGGAGATGGAAAATGTACAAAAACAAATAAAATTTAATAACTCTTGAACCACCCGACCGAACTCGATCTCATTTTCAACATAGATGAGGATCGGACCTGAGATAGTTTCTGTCATATCACTTTGACGGTGCAGTTTAGGGAAGAGGAAGAGAAAAGATATTTAAAAATGATCGAAAATGACCGTTATTAAAATGGAATCTATAGTTTTGGGAGTCGCTGAGATAAACAATGATACTTCCATGATGTTTAATTCCAAATTCAGCCGCGTAGCTTGGCGGAGGAAGGGGAGATATATATAAAAATGATCGAAAATGACGAATATTAGTTTCGAATCCACAGTTTTCGAGGTCGCTGAGATAAATACTGAGACTTCCGACACCGTTTATGACCAAATTCAGCCTCGTAACTTGGGAGAGAGGAAGATACATAATAATGATCAAAAATGACCAAATATTAGTGTCAAATCCTAGTTTTCGGCGTCGCTAAGGTGAACAGTAATACTTCCGATCCCGTTTGATTGCAAATTCAGCACCGCAACTTGGGGAAGGAACGAGATATATAAAAATAATCGAAAATGACCATTATCATTGTCGAACTCATGGTTTTCCAGGTAATTGAAATGAAATAAATGAAATGAAATCTTTGAGTTTTACGTTCCACGGTTATGCCGGTTAGGCTAAAGGAGATGGTGAAGATGAGAAATGAATGAAATGGTGGAATTAAGAAAGTGGGAGGAAACGGGAGAACCCAGAGTAAACCCAAGCACACGGTGTTTGTCCACCACAAAGAATAATTGAGATGAACAATGACTCTTCCGATGCCGTGCCTCGCAATATGGGGGAGGAGGAGATATATAAATTTATTGAAAATGACCGATGTTAGTGCCGAATCCATAGTTTTTGGGGTCTCTGAGACGAACAGTGACACTTGTGATGCCGTTTATATCCAAATTCAACCCCGCAACTTGGGGAGGAGTGGAGGGAAATATAAAAATAATCAAAAAGGACGGATATCAGAGAGTGCATTACTAATAGTAAAAAAGTGACTGACTAACGAAATATATTATTATTATTATTATTATTATTATTATTATTATTATTATTATTATTATTATTATTATTATTATTATTATTATTATTATTATTATTAAGTTTAACCCACCGATGTGGGTAATTGATGCTAGTAGTCCATATTCACAAGCGATACTTCGAATAACTTGGAGTTTGATGCCGTTATTTGGCTTTTCTAATACATGTCAACAGTATTTATATAAATTGAGTTTACACAAAAGACGTAGACAGTTGAGACATTTTCAGTTTTCACTCAAATTATTCTAAAATATTAAGAGGTTTGATTATAATAATTATTATTTTATTTTCTTTCTCTTTTTCTTTGGCCAATATTGCTAAACATATCACCATCATCATAATAGTTATTCTGCCATTATTTGTAGATTACTTGCTGCAACTGACAAGGTTCGACGTTCGGTGGTCCTCAGCTAGTCTCTTCGTCTTGACGTAGCAATTTTCTGTTTTAATACCTTCCTTCAACTAGTCTGTTTCGCTCCCTCCCTCTCTTTCTTTTCACAATACCCTCTAGCAGCTCCTTCATAATACAGTTCCTCCTCAACCAATATCCTAATCAGTTCCTCTTCCTCCTCCTAACAACATCTAAAATTCTTTTTTTCCCTACTGCTAATATTTCTAACACCTCATTCGTGTTTCGTTCATCACAGTTAATTCTCTCCCTTTTTCTCCATGGCCATGTTTCGAAAGCCTGCAATTTTTTCATCGCTTTTGCGTAATGTGAATGTTTCTGTCCCATAGAGTACATATTGGAATCAGTAAAACAAAATTTCAATATTTAATTGGAAGTTTGTTTAATACAAGGATTAGCTAATCGTGGTTGAAAAGAAAAATCTGACCCCTTTAGAGTGTAAAAATAATTTTGCAATTAATGGTATTTCAGTAATCTGTGCCGTCTGATTTTCTTTCATGCTTCTCAGGGGTAGCCTCCCCAGTTTGGGAACCAGTGGAGTTTTGGATCTGTTAAAAAATATAAACAGATTACGAAACGTTGTAATTTAGGCATTTCTTATAAGTAGTGAAGCGTGGGCACCCATTAAAAAAAATAAAGGCCATCACCTATGTTGTACACTATCATTATACTTACACGACGTTAAACAACATTACATTTACAAACATACATTGTATTTCCGTTACTATTGGTGCACTGTAGAGTTTATTATCCCTTATATTCATAGTAAAATTTACCTATGAAAAGCTTGAGATGTCTTAAATGCAAGACTTGTAAAACTCTTGCATGGAAGACCAAGACCAAGACCGGGAGTGCAAGACCAAGACCAAGACCAAGGGTTCCAGTGCAAGACTAAGACCAAGACTGGATGTGCATGACCAAGACCAAGACCACCCCGGTCTTGGTCTTGGTCTTGCATTTGCTCATCACTACTTACATTGCGCTTGAAAAACAGATTGTCACATCATTTTGAAAATGTATCCACGAAAAATGTTTCGAAAATGTTTTTTTTATAGTGCAGGTATCAACTTTATAAACCATCCATATATACTCATGGAGTACACAAAACACTGGAAAAATTCAGAAACTGAACTGTCCATGATCGTTACAAAGCCTCCCATAATTCACGAAGATTGATCGATGCAGGGTCCAGGATATACACATCTTCTTGATATCATTCCAGATGTGTTCAAGGGGATGGAGATCGGAGACCAGGCAAACAACTTCGCATCCATTTACTGAACATCGAACCACTCAGCCGCAGCAGGTTTCTCTAACTTTAGACGGTAAGGGACGTTGTCAGATGTCCAATTTCACCCTACGTGAATGGTCCCCATATGGGAAAACCACCACCACCACCCTACCCGCAAAAGGAATAAATTGCCTCAAGTGGATGATGACGTATTCGTACCCGTCTATCGGTGTGTATGAACTGACACGTCAATTCATCTGTCCAGGCGGTCCTTTTCCAAGGTTCGAGCTCAAAATTTCGGCGTACATTTCACCATGTCTCACTTATTTTACCTTATGACACTGTTGAGTAGAAGTACCTAATGGGACACTTGCTTCTGTACCCTATGGCGAGGATATGGTTTTGAACGTGTGCAGGGCCGGATCCAGGATTGTCTGAGGGGGTGCACCAATAACTACTAAAATAACCAATCACACTGAAACTCTTCAAAGTGACATGTGACAATATTCTTTACCCCTGACAACACTGATGCATAGAACGGAGGAAAGTATTTTGCAGAACGGAGGGTTGCAAGTATTATACAGGAAAAAATGTTCTTCCTGGGTTGGAGGAGCCTGGGTTGTGTTTTCTTCCCTACTTGACAATGTTATATTGTTTTGCTTGGTGAATAGGCCTACTTTTCCTTATACCTTTAAAAAATTAACCTAAACTTCTGCTTTTGCAAAGTTCCCAAACGGAGATATGATGGCAGAAAGTTTCGGAAAGTGTTGATATTTTCACTATTTTTAAATAGTGTATATTTACAACGAAGGAGGTGTGCACGTGCACCTTTGCACCACCCCATAAATCCGGCCCTGAACGTGTGGGTTATTACACGTCATTATCGACCAGCATTAAATCGACGAGTGAACAGCTGCACTGTGGCCCGTCTATCTGCTCTTGCCCGCGATATCTGTCATCAACGTGTTGTACACCACGACTGTTGATTTTGAATGTGGTGGATTTGTCTAAATCCATGTACTCCCAGTACTTTTGATACAGTGATCCTTGGAAAACCTAGTGAATGTCTGATTTAAGATATGGAGTGGCCAATACGCCTGGCCTCGTCAGTCTGGCCGCTGAGGTATTATGTCTTACGGATTCTGTAAATTGTTCCTCATGCAGCTAGTGCGAGATCTGATATCCTTTTTGTTACATGCCACGATTTACTATTACAATCTCCAGGCCGAGCACAACGTCATTTTCCCACAATGGCAGCTATCTCTAATTCAATTGCTAATGAATATATGTATGCACTAAACAGTAACACAAAGAAACATTTTAGCCGTGAAAAAGTTCTATTAGCTGTAAGAGCTACATAAATTTTAAATTTTGACGACCCGTTCAATTATTCAATACCAGATCTCAAATTGTATTTCATTGACATACACTTTTGCAGCCGTTTCCAAGGCCACAAAATTATTTGTTGATCTAATTGAAATATTATGAATAAAAATTCGAATTTTCTCTCTAATTTAATACACATTTAAAGGTCCTCCAGCATACACTTTTCCTCTTTAAATTTCATTCCACTTGTTTTAATACCTAGATCCAGTACCAGCAGACTGTCGTTATTTCGAAACCTACGAACGAAGGAATTTCCCGTGATCAAATAGCATTATAAACAACTCATCTGCTTAATTATGAAATTACAAATGTTAGCAACATTTTTGTAGACATTATTCCCCAGAAGAAGAATGGACCTTTTAGATGATCTGCGTATAAAGCACAGCACAGAGCTATCCAATCCTATATATTTCGAACACATATGGTTTCTTCTGTCCCCACATTTTACTGTTATGGCTATTCACTCTACCTGATATATGAAGTGTCATCTGAAAATACAATTAACGCTATCATTGAGGCATCATCTCTTATCCGATCAAACACACTTTCCGAATTTCATGCGAAGATCTTAATTATTGCATAATTAGTTTGAGCTCCAAGTTGCTTATACCTTCCACTGATATTCGCTTCTAATTCCGCAGCTCTCCTGACATATTTTGTTAATTTATTTTTTGAGCTCCTGAGCACAATCGTTCTCACCGATTGCATCACTTCTATACCGGCTGCAGGTCTTCAACATTAAGTAAAAAAAATAGCAACTCTGCCGGTTTCTTTTCATCTGCAACTTTTTAAACTCTCTTTAAATGCTTTTGATTTTTCTGCCAAGAAATTTGAATTCAGCAAACCATAGAACACATTTCATCTTATTCGAAACTACCACAATCTTGTAATAATCTGACCGCGTGTTCGTCATGATACATTATCGTCTCAATGTTACCCATTTAAAAATTTAAGTGATCACATCAACTTCAAAATTATTTCATATTTTTACGATTATCTGTTTGATATACATATCGCTTTCAAGTCTGGAAGGACTTTAAGGAACATCCTATATCCTGAAAAAATCCCCGTATGTTCTTGTGGAATCATATTAACAAAAGTGTCCAAAATTTGAAATTTGCCAGTTCTTCCTTATTCGAAATTCTGAACTTTAATCTTTCGAAAAAGATATTTACCTTTTTGTTTGTATAAGTGTTTGTGTGTATGTACTAACAGCTACTATTTTAACAGAAGATATACTAGTTAGACACAAAATTCATTTCCGTCCTATAAATTCAATGTTCTTTATTCACGTTGAAATTTGAAACATGCTACATCTATGAGGAACATAAACTTTTCCTTTCCAACATTTGTAACTTTTCATTACGATACAGTTTGGACTTTTAATATAGGGTATTTCTGATAGAAATTTAGCAGTAAAATAGCACTCTTCAATGTTCTCTTTCTTTCTTTCTTTCTTTCTTTCTTTCTTTCTTTTTCTTTTCGTTTCTTTTTTGTTGTTGTTTTGTTACTTGTTTTTTTTGTTCAGTTTGCATTAGTAGTTTGAAATGGAGGATATGACCAATGCTATCTAATGGGTATATGATAATGTGTTTCGGATCAGTACGTAAAATGAACACTACCGAATTTGCAATCGAACCACGTGGAAGCAAAGCATGTTAGTTAAACTTTTGACATTATCCTAGATGTGTCTCCTAGATGTGTGTTCTACTGGAAATTGAGTATGCTATCCATTATGAAAGTGGCATAATGAATGTTTAAAGCATCCTCTATATATTCGAATAGTTCTGAAAAAATATGTAAAAACAAACGTTATTTCTATATTACTGTTGAATTTCTGGAAACGGAACTTTTATAATGTTAGGTTATTTTCTTAGTTTTATCTGTTCTTCCTTTTCTTTTTTTCTTCTCCTCTCCTCTTCTCTCTCTCCCTCTCTCTCTGCCTCATTTCTGAATCTCTGTGTAATAGACATTCATTGGTTTCAATTTTTCATTGTGTGTGTTTCAGTTTCTATCTGCATCAACCTATGAATCTTGTTTCGTCTCGGTTTTGTTATTTCATTTTATCGAAGCTAATACATGTGTAGTTTGAAATTGGAATTGCGCTCATGTTGTTAACTAATTTTAGTATGGGAAAGAAGAAAGGAGGAGAGAGAGGGGGTCTCTTTACCTGAGACAATTATGGGATAAGAAGGTGTATATTGGGTGGCTTAACTGCACGGCGTTAGGTGTCGCAATTTTTTTTTGATGGGTAGTATACCTTTTGTATTAGAGGACATTAAATAATTTAATTATATAATTATTTCCCGAAATGGAAAGAGCTAAAATAAAATGGTATTATAAGTGATATATTATTTACTAATTTTATTTTAGAGGTGAAATGCCTTTCGGTTTCCATTATATCTGGTTATATAAGAATTGAATTTAGTTCAGCTGCGATTAGATTACTAAAAGATTTAGTTTTGTTGTAATTTGGGCGCAAGTAATAGTAAGGGGCATTTGCTGTTTACTTTTCATTATTTATAATGCGGTTTTGTATTAAATGAAAGATGTGGGCTCAGAAGTAGCCATCATTCATAATTTTGTTATAACTTATTTGAATTGTATTATTATATTTTATTACATTTAATTTATTATTGTACTTTTAATTATATTATAATGATATTAGTATACTGGGGAGAATGAATAAAGGAATTCGGCAAATTTTTTCCTCCACCTGTTTATCAAAACATGTCCTTTTGTTATAATATAACGTCTGACCTACCCAGTGAGGCTTTAAACGGCCGCGGTATCTTGACCATGCGAAGGAAGCATAATCATTAGTCCTTTAATTGTGGGATTGTATGAAAGGTTGGACTAGTGCAAGACTGTCTTTATTTGTGATGTTGAATTTTACTTTTGAGTGAAAAGACTTAAATGTTTTAAGAGGACGATAAGACCCTGTATATCTTTATATTTAAGTAATAATTTTTATAGTTGGAGATGAATATGTTTGTTGTTTAAGTATTACGTTGGGACGACGAGAATATAAATAAACTCTTTTTATGATGGTTACTTTTCAGTATTTTTATGATCCTTTATTAGTGATTGTTAGACTAAGTTACCTCAGGGATAACAGCGTATTTTTTTTGAGAGTTCATATCGACGAAAGAGATTACGACCTCGATGTTGGATTAAGATTTTATCTAGGTACAGAAGCTTAGTGTATAGGTCTGTTCGATCTTTAAAATCTTACATGATCTGAGTTCAGATCGGTGTGAGCCAGATCGTTTTCTATCCCTTAACTTGAAGTGGTACTTTAGTAAGAAAGGACCAAGTACTAATAATTTTTATTATTAAGGAATAAAAATAATTGATGATTACTTTGGTAGATAAGTGCATTAGATTTAGGATCTAATAATGGATGTAATGTATCCAGGTAATAGTGTATTATGATTATATTATAGGTGTCATTTCTTACTTAATTTTGATTATTTGTGTTTTGATTGGGGTTGCATTTTTAGCTCTATTGAAGTGAAAGGTTCTAGGATATATTCAGATCCGGTGGGGTCCTTATAAGGTAGAGATTTGTGATTTGCTACAGCCTTTTGCAGATGCGATTAAGTTATTTACTAGGGAGCAAGTTTTCACACTATATCTAATTATTATCTTATTATTTAGTTCCTGCTTTTAGTTTATTTTTATTAGAGTGACTGAGAATTCACTACTTAAGTATTATGTTGACCTTTTATGTCTGTTGTACTAGAATAGGCGTATATACTGTAATGATTGCTGGTTGATCTTCTAATTCTTCATACTCTTTGTTGCGGTTGCACAGACTATTTCTTATGAAGTAATTTTTTGTATTTTTAGCTGAAAGATATAGATTGTTAAATTTCGGTTACTTTCAGGAGGAGCTATGATTTTTGTGAATTACATTTCCTTTAGCATTAGTATGATTTGCTTCTTATTTAGCAGAGACTAATCGAACCCCTTTTGATTTTGCTGAGAGAAAGAGTCGGAGCTTGTTTCGGGATTTAATATTGAATATAGAGCAGGAGGGTTTGCTCTTATTTATATGGCTGAGTATGCTAGTATTTTGTTTATGAGAGTTTTGTTTAGTATTTTGTTCTTAGGTCATGATATTTATTCTATTTTAGTTTTTTGTAAGGCAGTATTTATTTCTTTTGGATTTATTTGAGTACGAGGTACCTTACCTTGTTTTCGTTATGACAAGTTGATGTATCTTGCTTGAAAGTGTTTTTTTGCCACTTTCTCTTAATTATCTTTTATTTTTGGGAGGCATGAAGCTTCTTTTTATCTCTCTCTTAATTTAAGTGTATTAAATTGAGGATAAGTTCTTTGTATGTTTTCAAAACATATGCTTATTTAATAAGAAATCTCATAAGGTGGAGAGATAGGGCACAAATAGAAACTATGGAAAATAGATAACTGTAAGGATTTGTCCTGTTAAAATATAAGGATTCTCTACTGGCCGCGCTCCAATTCAAGTTAGAAGGATCACTGTACACACTATAATTCAGAATATAATTTGGTTAATGGGATAGAATTGTAATCCTCTGGTGGAAGAATAGTAGAATGGTGGAAGAATGGTATAATTATTTAAATAAGGATTGATATTACTAATGCAATAACACCTCCTAATTTATTAGGAATAGAGCGAAGAATAGCATAAACAAACAAGAAGTACCATTCTGTTTGAATGTGTCCTCGGGTAACTAGGGGATTGGCTGGGGTGACATTTTCTGGATCTCCTAGTATGTAGGGGTAAGTTGCATTAAGGCTATTATTATTACTATGAATCCGATAGTATCCTTTGCTGAGAAGTAGGGGTGGAAAGGAATTTTATCCTGATTTCTATTAAGCCTTAAGGGGTTATTAGAGCCTGTTTGATGAAGGAATAGAAGATATACTATGGATATAGCAGCTACAATGAAAGGTAAAAGAAAATGAAATGCGAAGAATCGATTGAAGGTAGCATTATCTACGATGAATCCCCCCAAATTCACTGTACTAGTGTTGTCCCCAAGTAAAGAATAGCTGAAAGTAAATTAGTAATAACTTTTGCTCCTCAGAAGGACATTTGAGAGTTAAACTGCTTACAAAGCGATGTAGGTCACCAGAATTTATTGGACCTATCCTTCACTCTGATAAACCTGCTAGGAGACTATTTCAAACATACTCTCCACCATGTTTTCGGTTGAGTTCTGCCAAAAGCGTATATATAAAAAAGATTAATCCTCGTTTTGCCTAAAACCCTCCATGACATTGCAGAAAATATTTTAAATGATCTTATTTTTAGGCAGAACGGGAATCCCCGTTCTGTCTAATCTTTGGAGACAGGGAATTATATGCGAGGAGGAAAATTTAGGGAAATGCAGTACCGAAAAGCGTGTTTGTATGCAGATCGGAAATCATGTATAAAATGGCTGTAGTAACGAGGGCGGGAACTAAATCCAAGCGGTCAAACTGCAAGGAAAATTCTGAAGAAGACAAAATCCAAGGGACAAAATCACAGGAGTATATATTGGATGTACCAGTGCACACGTTATATGATTATTTTTCCCATCAATTGTCATACATTCTAAAATGTTATCTGTATTTTTTCAACTGAAATAACTTTTTCTTTCTTTTAAAATGCTGAAAACTCAATAAAACGTAAAAAATGTTATAATGGATGGTGGTCATTATCAGTGTAAAGGAAGCCACACATACACAATCCAAAAGTGCATATTTCATCAATTTTCAATAGGTGTATAGGGTATTTGCTGCAGGATGTAGTTCTGAGATATGCTCTCAATTGAGTTTTGAGATATATCATGATTTAAAGGAGGGTCTAAAGTAGATAGGATGTAAGTCTTGACGACAATGAACATCCAATGCTTCGGAGGGAAGGCGGAAGTGTTAGGAACAGGCAGCTCCATGTTTTTTTTTTTTTTTGGGTTCGAAATAATGTGTAATGATACCTATTTCCTCACGGGTATATTTCGTTTTCTTTATTTATAAGCGTGACAGAAAACATCGCACCATGCGTTTTTCCGAGTACGAGAGACCGTGCTGCTGACGATTCTTAACACTTACGACATCCCACCAAAGGGTTTCGTGTTCACTGCTATCAAAGCTTATAGTTTGCCTGCTTTGGACCACTCATAAAGTCAGAGTATATCTCAAAATTCGCTTGATGGCAAGTCTAGGAATTTCACCCTGCAAGGACTACTCTGTACACCCTTGAAAATTAATGAAATGTGCATTTTTGGACTGCGTATGCGTGTGTTCCCTTACCCTGTTAAGGACCACCATCCACAGTTTCTCAAACTCGAAATAGGGCCTCTTGAAATTTGGCTTTTTCGCGATTTTGTATAGCTCTGAAAGTATGCACTTTTCCCCACAGGTCCATATGAACTTTTTATCTAATTTCACAATACTATTTTGTCAAAGAATCGAGCATTTACATGCACTTGAGCTTGAGACCACATGCAAAAGTCGAGCCTGCTTTGAAAATCAGTGCCATGTAGCTCTTGATGCAAGAACATATGGTATGGATGAAATATGTTAGCCTTCAAAATCCTTTACACCGTAGTTGCGCTGACACCAGAATCGCGAGCAACTTACCTGATGCTCGTGTGTGGATTAACATGGAAGGCTGCAAGTACATCAGCAGACCTATTATATCGAACATAAGCCGAGGCTATGCGTTCATTCCTGTGACTGCTAGAAGGCTGAACATTTCCACTTCTGCGTAGACGTTAGGCAAGGTTACGAAACACATCTTGAACGACGTTCCCGATCGGGATACGTAGCAGCATACACACGAGCAGCAGTGGAACTATTTCGTTGGCACTCACCCAACACCATGAGCGTATCAAATGTTTCTTCGTTTGTGAAAGGCATTGCAACTTACATGCCACGATTTGCCAATGCGAAGTAATTGACAGAAATGCACACGGCAACGAGGAATGAACGTTAACAAATCCAGACTTTTCACACAATCCCTTTGACGACGCAGTCTTGGAACAGACAACGGTGAATGAGACGAAGATTGGTGTGGCGTATTCATGTGATCAGTGGAAGCACGTTAGAACTGGCAGAAGAGCTCGGCACACCTCCACCTGTGCGACATAACTTGCGTTGAACCGGCCAGTGTGAAAAGCTTATGGGCAGTCAATTGGAAGTTGCTTCTTTGTGGTACTATTACGTGCCCGCCTTTTTTTGGTCAAGTGGGCAACTTCACTAGTACGTTTTATTTCTTCATGACGAATCGGAAATTCAGGGTTTCGATATTGTTATGGTCGCCGATATTGTTATGATGTTGTTATGGTCGTATGTGTACTTAAAAAATATTTAAATAAATCTTTTTCATAAAGTTTATTTCTTTTTAAATTATTGTTCAAAGCTTTTGTATTTTAATAAACCTTCTCCAAAATCAATGCAAATGAATTGTGCTGCTATCTTTGAAGTTTTTTTTAAAACTATACTTTTGTGGACGTTTATGTTTGTGGCCAATCCTTTCGACAATGAGATCTCGGAAACTACAGGCTCTAGAAAGATATCGTTTTTACTGGTCGATTGCAAATTTTATGTAGATTGTCCACTTCTAATTGAAAATTTAAAAAACATGGCCATTATTTCTTTATTACATTTTTACGGGTACACTGGAAGTGTTGAAATTAAAAGAAAACTAAAGCATCATATCCTACGCATTATACACATTAGGAGAAAACCTTACTTGGTTGTAGGATAAGTTTACGAACGGTCCAGAAACTCGCGAGCATGAGCAAAATTTGTTGTCGGTTAACCGTCAATTCTTCCTCCACCTGCTTCCGGCTGTGCTCATCCGTATCTTTTAAAGATACGGACAGTAAATCTTGAACACTGTAATATGCATACATTAGCTTATGTAAATATATTAAAATCGTGCTATGCATATAATTATTTTGCTTCAAATTTACATATTTTACAGATATTTTCCGTATATTAATTTGAATTTAGGATAAAATAAGTAAAGGATTAGTTGTGGGAGTAATTGTGGATAGTTTATTTCAATTTTGTGTTTATTATTATTATTATTATTATTATTATTATTATTATTATTATTATTATTATTATTATTATTATTATGTGTGTTATATAAATGTCATGGGAAGGATTAAATCAAAACAGAAGTTGAATTAAACACTCCGATTTAGAATAAAATGTGCAGAAAGCAATGCTTTGGAAATCTTAGGAAGCTGGACGGTACATCGCATGAACCCAGCACAGAAAAAAAAAAGAAAAGTTGGGAGATTCTTTGTTTCAAGGAAAAGAACACCCAAGAGTTAGGTGCAGATGGTTCATGGTTGCTAACTACAATTTTCAGAAAAAAAAGAGAATATGGCTGAATCTTCAGTGTGCATAAACCTGCGATAGATATATATGGGAAAATTACTATGGTCAGAGACGGTGTGATCTGTAGACACCAAGTCGGGTGCAGCCATTGTTTAAGTTTGCTTGCTAGAGTTCGTAAGTACATGCGAAACTTCGATTACAAAGAGGTGTGATAATTTTGGAAGTTGGCCAGAAGTAACACCTTTTGAGTAGCTAGCGTCACTTCCAACGGAAATTCGGCCAGCCAGAATCAAACCTAGAATTTCGCAGCTCCCCTCACCTCACCGGAGCAAAACCGAGGAACGGAGCATTCCATGTAGAATCCTTCACCCCTGTAGATAATTTTACTTCCACAAGTAATTCTTTCAATATTGTAAAGATTTTCTTGGTATTTCGTTATTGTAGAATATAAGTTAGGTTAGTCGCTGTATGGTGTTATTGTTGTGTCGTATCAAAAAAGGCTTATTTCAGTTCAGGACGACAAGTCCGGCAGTACTTCATGGAAGGAATGCATGATAAATGTAAGAGCGTAATCATCGTGATCTTAGCAGGCGACGTCCTGAGGATAAAAACTGCACCAACATGTGAGAAAATGTGAAATTTCTATGTTTTTAAGATAAGACAGCATATCACACTTTCAAATAAGCTGTCTTACTGTATATAGATGTTAATTCTCGTGTGTGGTATGTTGACAAACATTTTAATTTACCGAAAACAATAAAAATAGGACAACTCCACATAGCAACCCCTCACACAGGTGAGTGGTCGCAGAGAAATCCCGCTAGGCGGCAGGATAGTCAGGTCTGCATGAAAGCAAGGTGTTCTCTCAACTGAAAAATAAACAATTTTTGTGAGAAAAACGTAGAATACATGTTTAATAAGAACATAATTAGAGTAGTACTACGCATCATTTGAAAGCCGGACATTTCAGCTATACTGTGGATACATCAGTTTGCGTGTATCTATTAACAATTTTAAATGATGGAGATGAGAAACAGTGAAAGTGCAAATTCAGGTCAGAGGGGACAATGACCTCTGTAGGCAACCCCTTTTCATCCCCACTTCACCCCGTCATAAGACTCCCAAAAGCTGTGAAGCGAGCCCAACCTTTTGTGTAGAAGGTGGGTTTGATAAAACCAAGGAGGCAGGGGGAGGCGAGGCAATTCGTGTCTTGTGATAGGAAGAGAGGTATCACTCTTCGTGCTCTCGTATAGAGAAATTCGGCTCTTGACGTACAGAGGAATTCGTGACTCTGTTATAGTAGCGGACAGTGCTAACTACGAACATTTAAGTTTTATCTGAGTAAGCATTGATATGAGTTATGTGCGCGAACATTCTGTAAATACATAAACTATAACTATATAACCATATATATATTCAATATTTATCCTAGTATATATATTCATCGTAAAATGTGTACATATATCATCTCTCGGTTTTAATCCTGCACAACGAACTTCGCAACTGTGTGCGGTAAAGTACAGGACAGTGGTGTGCGAACATTTATGAAATTTGAGCAGGATATGATAATCTGTTAAGCTGAACCCTATAGTGTCATCTTCCCTTTACTATTAGGGTGATGAAGTTAGATAGTCGTGCAATAGCCACCTAACAGGCTGGATCGCATTAGGTTAGGCGAAACAACCTGTGCCTAGATCTCGTTTCACCGCAGGCACAAGATCCAGAGAATTGCTAATTGTTCTCTGAATATTCGACCGAAGGCGAACCAGGATGGAAGCAGAGTATCGTCATGTTTTAATGTGGAAGACAAACATGACCTCCGTGGGACCTACGTTCTACTAAGATGGAAGAGAATAGAGCCAACTCCAAGGATCAAGAAGACGACCAGGAGGACATATAGGAGAAGAGGAGAACCACCGAAGATGTGTTGAATCGTGCACAAAGATTTAATATAAACAAATAAGGCCTTAGATTGAAACTAAAGATTTCGGCGAAACAATTCTGAGAATTTCAAAATTTAATATATTTTTTTTGTAAAGTCACAGTGTATAGTGTTGTTGCGTGTGTTATTACACTTCATTAAAAGTTTATCTAATGAATTTCGTGTGCACTTCATTCTCCACAGGAAGTCTGACAAGGTATGTGCTCAGTGTAATATTATCATATCTTTCTTTCAGCTGTCCTGGAGTTGCCAGTGTCCGGTAAAATACGGTCTCCCACAACCAAGTGTTGTTGTGTGAGTGAGAATTAGTATTGCCTCTAACCACCTGGGAAAACACGTAGACCTGTAATTTAGAGTCTCTCTTTTTATTTGAAATGCTATTCTAAATTATTTTCAAGTTTGTTCAGTGAGATCACTTTATCTTTCTAAATTACATATTTTGCTCTACTGACACTTTTGATATAAAGCTCTACCGACTTAGCTAGTTATTTACATATTTTTCAGAACAATAGCATTTCAAGATTAGTATATTCAAATTTATTTAAATTTTGATTTAATTTGCATAATAATTAATTTATTCTTCACTCTACGGTCCTTCCCCATTTACAACACACAATGAAGGAGGTATTTAAATTTTTGTTTAATTTCCAAACCATTATCATTAAAAATAGCAGTAACATAATATCAGTTTTTTTCTTTAGTTGACTAGGGTACTTTAATCCCTTAGCCCCCATGATATTTATTTCATATGATATTTCAATTCATATGTGTAATTAAGCAAAAATCATTTAAGTGTATACTTTAAAACGCATCATTTTTGTGATGCAAATGCATATAATGAAGAGACCGACATAAAAAAAATAATAGACAGTGTACCTAAACTATTCATTATAGGCAACATTTTTGTTTCATTATTATTATTATTATTAGGCTATTATTATTATTATTATTATTATTATTATTATTATTATTATTATTATTATTATTATTATTATTATTATTATTATTATTATTATTATACTTCAAACCTATAAACAATGTCATTACATAACTTGGTTTTGATTTGACTGAAGAAAACACAAGGTAGCCTAATGGAGGCAAATATTGCGGCTGATTTGTTACTTGTTTCTTTGGTAATTCCATTCGTGAATCTACGAGCTTTGACTGTCCCATTCTACTGCCCCATTCACGTGGCAACGGGTCAAGTTCTATCTGGCACTATGCGCAATGCTAACAGACGATCCGCCTACCGAGGTGTTCCCGACTCTAGTACGGATTATCTTCCAAACTTTATGCATGTATTTTAGGTTATATTACTATAATGTCACGAAACATCAGCAACTAGTATTCAAACATCATTTTAGAGAAATAAAATACATATAAGATGTGAAATACTCTGAATAAATCCTATCTATGACATACTTTCAATTTAGCTGCGCCTTCAAGTATAAAAGACATGTCAAAGACACTAAATGTTGCAAGTATTTTATAACAATATTAAAGGCTGTGAAAGGCCTGTGGGCATAGGGCGGAAGGAAACGTGACACTGTGGGTTTTCACTAGATACGTTTTTGCGTCTCTGTTCTTTAGACGTCCGTCAGTATTAAAACCACATTCAACCACCAGAAGGAAGGAAGGGAAAATCCATACGGAGTAAAATGTAATGCGACCGCTCATGTTACCCGTTTAATCCAGTTTATTAGCAAGCTCTTCCTGGTTTTCCACTGCGAAGAGTGAAAACCATATGCTCATATACTGTACAACGTGTGCGCTTTATGTGTTTGCATGTATGCATTAGTATATAACACAGTAGTACAATGTGAAAGATAGGTGTGTGTGTGGGAGAGTCAGAGAGCTGTGCTTTGTTGATGAACCCAAGTTAATTCAAACAATGCAGGAAGAAAAAGTAGATAAAAGGGTTGATAAGCTTTTTATCAGCAAGCAATATTAGTCAGTTGTTTGCATCCTCATTTTGGCTGGCATCAGAAGTTGGTTTTTGTGATTTCTTTTAGTGTGTTGTTTAAAATCTCTTTTTTACGAAACACGTTTGGAATCAGAGCACACTAATTAATCAAATATTTGAACAACGTTTTTCCATTTTGATTTGTTACATCCAGTTTTAGATCAAGGAAGATACAAAACGTGTAACATCGAAAATAAAATTTTAATGAGACATGAATAAGGTCGTAATGCTGTGCTTTATCTGCTATTCGTTTTCTCATTATTATTTGCTGTGCATGTTGAAACTGACTATTAAAATATTGATCAAAACTACGAAAATTAGCTGAACTTTAGCACAAAATTGGGACAAAGTTGTGTTAATTTAGTTAATAAGTACAGACAAAACTGGAGTGTACATAGAATGAGGTCAATTTGATTAAAATAGAAATAATCCTATGAAATGTTAAATAGGACAGGCATAGAAATAGAATTTCAGAACTAAAGAGATGCCACATCCACAATTTCGCGTGAATCTTATATTTTTTCTTTCTTGAATTTTTACTATAGAGACACCATCTATTCTTCATTTCCACACCTGAAGAAAGTAATATTTTTCTTGCATTCCCTCTTAGTTGTAACCTGGCACACATAACGGCTAATTATGTATATTTAACTATAGATAAGATATTTATTTTTATTATAATTTGAAACTTAAAACTTGCGAAATTAATTCATACTAATGGTGGGAAATTTAGTTCATTTTCTAAAATCAGTTCTTTTTCAGTCCATTTCAAATAAGAATTTCTTCTTCTGGATTGAATGAGAAACTTCCACTGACAATGAGTTGTGTAATTTCCCTTCATGCAATGTATAGTCTTCTTCAGTAACTCCTGGCCACACACTTCTCTTTCGAAAGCAGTGTTTTGTAATACATAGAAGGAATTAAATCAAACAAGTGCAAATCTTCTTTGGTCGATTGCGACCTCTACAATAAGATGATCGGGTTATATCTGAACGATTTTCAAACTAAACTTATTCTATAGAGAACCATGCTACCACCACCGGTACTAATCGATTGGACCAATAGGATTATGAATTATCGCCCGAGATCTCGATTTTCACTAAATCAAACTACACTAGAGAACAGTCATAAGAATTCCATTCTATTTCACTCCCCCCCTTTTTTTTTTTTTTTACAGAGTACGAGGTAGGCGACGTTGTAGACGTCGTTTTAACAGACCAAATGCACAAAAATTCATTGAGCTTGCTCCACATTTTTTTACAGGAATGTTGCGAAGGAAAATGACACGGATTCACATTTTCTGCTCCGTATTACGTTAGAAGGGAGGGGTGATTTGCCAGAATGGATGGAAGTTTTGTCCATGCTAATCCTCATATGGTTTTTGTTGGCTCCATAAAAACAAGGAATGTTTTCCCGATAGATTGGGGTCATAGAATTAGACAACATTAGATAACATTCCTGGAATTAAACAGCATTCGCCTTCACATTTTTGCCTACCATATGCACTTTCAACTTACCTTCGTAACTGTATCTGTCGACACCCATAAGTTCCTGCGAAATTTTCTCTGCACTGGCGATGAAACTCAGTACGTCCATTGCGAAAGTTATCAAGGTACATATCTAATTGCTTGAATGATACCATTATGTATAAGAGAAACGTAGGTGCATCCAATGTGACAGCCACTTTTCATTCTGACCCTTGCCAAGTTCGGCTAAGGCTGATCCTTTCGCACAGTTTTCGACGGTTTGTCTTACATTCTGCAATACGGAGGAGATTGTGAACCAGATCCTTAGGAACGCATCAGAAACTGAAACGGCGAAGAAAGATGTGACCTACAGTGGATTGTACCGAGTTTAATTTCTGGAACGTGTCACGTTGAGGCGGTGAAATCTGACCTGCCGGTCGACAAACTATACGAAGCACCTCTGGCGACATTTTCGCTGACAACCTCGAATATACCCCTTTTGCTGTTAAATGTTTTTTGCATAGGCCCTATTTGTTTTTGATTGTTCACGATATCTTTAGCTTTGGTCACTCAGATAACTAAACTATTTTTTCGATATGATTCACGATTCGGTTGTGCGAAATGTGTGTGTGTGTGTGTGTGGATGAAAGCCATGGTGTCGTTTTCCCAAATACAGTTTACTTTCTGCTGAATTTCAATAGCACCAATCCGGCATCTGGAAGCTGAAACATTAAACTACTAGGAATATCGATTCCCTGTCGTGGGAGCAAACACAGCACCATTGTAAAAATCAATCGGATACAAACAGATCAATCTTTTATGTCTGAAGGCAAAGTATTAAATATTGGAAGTAAAGTTGAAAAGATGTGATCTTCTAAAGAAAGGTGAGATTATTTTAAATAAACCGTACCTCTTTAATTTCGTGAGACAATGCTTATATATAAATACATCACAGTTTACTACACAAAATCATAGAAGTACAATGCAAAACAACAAATTGGATAGCAAAATGTAATGCATAATTATAACTATAATTTATTATCAAAGTTAGTTACTTTTCGAATAAAACAGAATATCGTTAAATTTCCGTAATTATAGAGCAGTCCTTTCTAGATCTCACGTAGACAGTAGTTGAAGTATAGGGAAATAGACTCCTCGAAAAACCAAAAGCAAGGACGATAAGGTATGGCAACAAATGATATTCCGATGTGGATTCTGCTATTCAGGTATAGGCATTATTTCTACTCTTATCTCTCTACTGAAATTGGAAATGAAAACTCAGCCACTTCTCCTTTCAGTATACAGAATTCTATAGTACAAAAACGGTAACAGATAACGAAAAAATGTGTTTTCATGTGGATCCAATGTCCGAAAAATAGGTTCCTTCTCTTCTCTCATCCCTCTATTGAAACCAGAAATGGTACCGTTAAACATGTCCGGTTTCAATATATACAATCCTAGAACCAAAAAATAGCTAAAAGAAGAGAGAAATATTTTTGATATTAATTCAAACACACAACATTACAGAAATAAAACGCCAAGAGAGAACGAGAAGTATTTTTTATAGTGTGTGAGTGAGTTAAACATGAGAATTGTTTGCGTCTGTTCACTTATGCCTCGTTGAATCCTGAAATGAAAGATTTAAACACTGCAGATTTCAGTGTAGAATCCCCCACAAAATAGAGCAAAAATAATGAGAGCCTAGCAGGAAAGTTTCTTTTCGATATGGGTTCAGTGCACAAAGCGTAGACTCTAGGCTATTTATCTATTCAAATCTATGTTGAAGTCGAAAGTTTAGTAGATTTAAATACCTTTGATTTGAATGTTGGATTTTGGATTCCACACGGAGAAAAATGCAAAATCCAGTCGGCATGTAAATGCTGTTTTTACCAGGTTACGTGCGTCACCACATTAAGTAATGTTGTTTCATCAGTAGTACGATCTACACCACCGTCCAGCGAAAATTTTGTATTGTGGGACCACCATTTCAAATCTAGAATTAACGCCATACCCATTCCGACGGTGATAACTTAGGTATATAATGTTGTTACTACCTTCCTACGAGTGTCCCCTCTTGGTTCTTTCTAAATCTGTGACTCCCTACCTTACGATAGTAATAGTTTTTAACACGAAATCAATCATGTGAATAAAATTATCCAATCACAGCGAGTCTAGTTCGACGCCGAACTCCAGACTTGGCATGGTGTTCCCACCTGCTGTACTTTTATACATGAAATTACATTACTTAAGCAGCGCACCCGCGTAAATACGATGTATTCACACGGAAATCCTAGTCCTTTTTTTCTCAGTGCATAAAGCAAGAACTGTAAAGTATAGCAAGTAATGATGTCTGAATTAGATTCAGAATCCCAAGAGTTGTATAAGGTTTTCTCGTTTAGTCTAATAAATCCTGTAGAAACCTCGCCTCGTTTTTCGAAGGATTTTTTTCTCGTTTCGTCTTGAGAATTTTTCGTCTTGCAAATAAATTTAAGTAATTTACTTTAAGAAGAATTCTCGATAGAATTTTACACTTAGTAATAGGAAACTCAAATACTATAATATATAAAAGTTACCTGTTGAATGATAAAATCGATCAGAGCATAGAACTTCTGGTAACTGATTCTAACAAGACACAATTTTGGAGTATATACGAAATGCAAAGGTAATGACAAGTTTTCATTTTTTTCTTTCTTTTGCAGGTGTAAACGCAATAACAATAATACGCGTAGTACACTGAAAAAAATAGACCTATATAGGTGGCGTACTTAAAAAGGTAGGTTACACACGTAATTCCTGTAGGTTTTGGACTTTACGTACAGCAGACATATAACTGAAAACGCATGTTTTATAATACTTTCCGTATTAGTGTTCCATCTATACGTACTTTTCCTATGAACACAATATAGGCAGTCAGAATCTCACATACAAATGGATGTATGTAACATACAGCTGAGGAATATAACATAAGTATATGCATGTGATATAAGGAAAACTGTTAGATGTCAGACATCCTGTAACGGCATGATGTAACATCTAACGACAGTGCCTATGTAGCACATGGATAACGTATGCTCCATACTGAGTTCTGTAGTGAGCAAGAGAATACCGTATATTTGTATTATACAATATACAGCTGTCCGGAGAATGGATTTTTCTCAGTGTAGGGGAAAGTGGTCGAATTCTGCGCACTTAAGGGAAAATTGTTATTTCTCCGTTGTTTTTGTAAGCATAACGACATAAATTTGCACAGCCGTTGGTTGCTATGTAGTAGACAAGATAAATACGTAGTTTGAATAAAAGCTCACACCAGTACTCGACAATAGACAAAAAACCTGAACTATACATTTGCGCAGAATTACCCAACTAGGTGGGTAATACTGCGCGTAATATAGGATAATTCTGCGCGAAGCGAATATATGTGTTTAAAGCAAGAAAATATTTTCATAACAAACAACATACTTAGATATATATCTAGATTGAGTCAGTGTTCCCTCCAGGCATGTTTTTGGGGAGCACTGCCCTCCCGGGGCTCTGAGAGTGCCCCCGTAGGAGACCAATATAACACGTCTATAATGTAATAATAAATAGAATAGTGCAAGCAGTGACCCCCAGAATACAAAATGTTCCCCTTCCGGAACGTTGTTTCTGAAAGAAACACTGGAAGGAGTGAGTTTAGAAAACGAACGACAAGAGGGGCTACAAATTTTACTATGTACTTTATTGTCTACTTGTTTTATAACTAAAAAAAAAAAAAACATATTTTTGAGTGCATTGAAACAATGAGCGTATGACGATAAGGGATTTCAAAAACAGAGAGCATTGTTTTCAGTGGTGCGTAGAAAGGAATGTCGAACGGCTGAATCCTATGAGATGTATGGGGAGGCATTGATAATATTATAGTATTATTTTCTCAACAATAGATGTGAATTAGGAGTGAAATATGGCTAGCATGGTTGTCAAGTATTAGAAGTACTGGACCAGTCGTAGATGAGCCCAAAACATTTCTGAAGTTATAAATCCATTGCATCAACAATCTTCATTAATCCATCCATTGTTACTGCAGAAATAGATTGCACTTATTGGACCTCTTGTTTAATTGTTGTGACACGCGACGCCGTGGCAATATAAACATGGGCGGTACGAATATTCCACATGCACTACAGGCACACACAACATAATAGTGACTGTCTTTCCACGAAACAGTTCCTATCTGACCTTTAGGTGCTAAAATTCTCACATGTTTTTATATGTTCGAAATACCCGTTTCGTCCACATTGAAAATTCTACTTAGGGGAAAATGGTGCTTTTTTATTACTGTTTCCAAGTTATTGAAGAATAGTGTCACGGCTTCTTCATTGAATCCCTTTATCCTATTCAAACTTACTCCCTCAGGTTTCATTAGGCTTATTCGTGGATTTATTTAAAGAAACAGTTTTAACTAGTCCATACTAGCAACTTCGGCATTTCCATCAAAATTATGGGCAATTCGATTTGCTTCAGAAATTCGTATGCCAAACGCCAATGGTCTCTAGGTGTGATACCAAAAAATAAATTTGCAACGATAATCATAAATAACGAAAAATCGTTTGTTTTGAAAAAAATACGGAGATATTCACAAAATAAAGTTAGGGAGGGGGGTAATTCATACTAGCCCCGCACTTTCAAATTTCGACCCGAAAACGAAGCCAATCGTTTGTTATTGATTGTTTTGAAGAAAAAAAATGTTTGTTTCGAAAAACGTACGGAGATATTCACAAAATAAAGGTAGGAGGGACAACTTCACGTTAGTCACCTCAGTCTCAAATTTCGACTCGAAACCGAAGCCAACCGTTTGTTTTTCATTTGTTATTGATTGTTTTGAAGAAAAATCGTTTGTTTCGAAAAACATACGGACATATTCACTAAATAAAGTTGGGGCAGGCAGGCGTGAAGTTGTCTTCCTCCTATTTCAAGTTTCGACTCGAAACCAAAGGCAATTGTTTGTTTTTTTCACTTGTTATTGATTGTTTTGAAGAAAAAAATAATTTGTTTCGAAAAACGTACGGAGATATTTAAAAAATAATTTTCGGACAAATGCACTCTGGCCCTCACTTTCAAATTTAGACTCGAAACAGAAACCAGTCGTTTGTTTGAAGAAACAATCGTTTGTTTCGAAAAATTTAAGGATATATTTGCAAGATATATCTGGGGTGTGGTCTAATTTACCCTGGTTCCTCCTGCTCCAAATTTCCATTGGAAAGCAAAATCAATGTTTTTATGCGTTTGTTGTTGATTAGTTTGAAGAAAGAATCGTTTATTTCGCAAAATATGAAGAGTTTTTACAAAACAAATGGTGATGCGGTTCGTTTGTTGTTGATTGTTTTGAAGAAAAATCGAAAAACATTAAAGATATTTTGATAATAATTTTGATATTTTGGTGGTCACATTTATGCTGGGCTTCCACTTCCAAATTTCGTTGAAAGCAGAAAAGGGTTAAAAATAAGTAGAGAAATACAGTCAGTAGCGTATGTAGAAGTTCGTCAAAGGTGGTTCAGCCGGTTTCAGTTCTCAATATTGCTCAACAGCAAAATTATTAGAAGTAGGGTTTCAGCGTTGAACTTCATAGAGTGAAAACAGAACTATATAGCACGAAGCGGTTTTCAGCAATCTATTAAACATCCCAAGAATATATTCTCTCTCCACTCTAATCTCTTTACTAGAACCGGAAGTGATATAAATCTACTACTACTTAGAATCTCAATAATAATTCGTAAAATATCATGGCATAGAAAGCAAACTCCATCATGTGGTAAACATGTGACACAGTCACTTGCTTCGGGAACTCATGTGGTTTGGATCCCACGTTAGTCAGTAGGTCCCGTCTCATATAGCCTCGCTGCTGAAAGGGACGTTAAACTCAAAATCAAATCAAATCAAACAGTTACTTGCTTAAAATATAAAGGGAGAAAGAAGAAATACTTTTTTTTTTCAATCTTAGCTCGTTTCAAATAGTAGGCCTATTACAATCTATCTTCTCAATTTGTAACGTATAAAGAAATATAAATCATTGTGCTACTAATCAGTTCGCATTAGTTGTAGAGTTTCAATTCTTAATTTTGGTTTAAAATAAAATAATGAGATGTGGTTTATTAAGGCATTACTAATACTATTATTAGCATTTTCCATCTTCAATTGTTAAAGTAATAAAATGTATTGCACTAACATAAAATGATTGCTCCTTTCAAGTAGTATTATTTTCTTCATATATACGAGCACTTGAAATTATATGAAGTTCGCACCCTGAACCCCCTGAACCTCCGCTTAAGAATTTCTATGTACGCTATTGATTGTGTTTCTATCCTTATTTTGAATTGTTTTCTGCTTTGAATGAAACTTGGAAGTGCAAGCCCAGCGTAAATGTGACCACCAAATTATTATCAAAATATGTTTAATGTTTGTCGATTTTTCTTCAAAACAACCAATAACAGAGTTGGCGTGGGTCAATGAAAACTTGACCCACGACCCACTGACCCACCACCGTGACCCACGACCCTTTGACCCAACACACACCATGACCCACTGTGACCCACGACCCACCGTGACCACCACCCACTGTGACCCACTCTGACCCACCATCCACCATGACCCACTCTGACCCACCATGACCCACTCTGACCCACCACCCACCATCAACCACTCTCATCCACTGTGACCTACTCTGAGTCACCAAAATCTCATCATCAACTCTTACACATAATCCACGGCCTCTTCTACTAACTAAAGAGTTTACACTTGTAACACAACAAGACTGTGAAATTGTCACTAATCGGAGTTTGAATTTTTACGGTCGATCGCTCAAGCACCACTTTGTTACAATAACGGTTGATCTGACCTTTACGATATAAAATGGTAAAATGTTTGTCAATGAGGAAATTAAATCACTTCGAGGTTGGGGGAAATTATTGTGTGCCTAAAATATACTTGTACTAAGAGAGTATTCTTGCGAGTGTTAATTTCTTAACGCATTCAAATAGAAACTTCTATTCGCAGGATAATACTTCTGTACAATATGGAAAAGGTTATGATTTCTCAGTTCATAGTATTTTTCTCCAAAGACTTACACCACGTTAAATTTACGTTACAAATATGCATAATTGCAATTATTATGAATATTTGTTCAAAGTAGTATATCTTATAGTTTATGAAAAGGAAAGAATAGACTTATTAAAAATTAGGTACAAAGTTGAAAAAACACTAGGGATGGGTTTGAGCGAGTTCGAGCGAGTTTTCTTTGAAACTCGACTCGACTGGAAACATACATCTTTCAGCTCGACTCGAGAACTCGACTCGAAAACTTTCCTCCAACTCGACTCGAATTTGTTTCTAGTCAAGTCGAGCCAAAACGAGCCAAATCGAGCCAAATCTAGTGATGAGCGCAAGAGTCTTGGTCTTGCAGTTTTTGCAAGAGTCTTGCATGCAAGACCAAGACCAAGACCAAGACCAAGACCAGGAATCCCGATGCAAGACCAAGACCAAGACCAAGGGATGCAAGACCAAGACCAAGACCAAGACCATACCTGCAAGACCAAGACCAAGACCAAGACTCTTGCGCAAGAGTCTTGCACAAGTACCAACACTACTTGAATTTTTTATAGAATGTAAAAAGGAAGAAGAGAAATCATTACATCTTTCACGTGAACTTCTTGGCTCCATTGGGGCCGCGGTGGCTCAGTGGTAGAGCGTTCACCTCTGGTGCTTGGGGTCCCGGGTTCGATCCCAGCCCCCGCCAAGTGAACTTTGTGGTGGACAAACACCGTGTGCGTGGGTTTTCTCGGGGTTCTCCCGTTTCCTCCCACTTTCTTCATTCCACCATTTCATTCATCACTCATCATCACCGTCTCCTTTAGCCTAACCGGCATAACCGTGGGACGTAAAACTCAAAGATTTCATTTTCATTTTTTCTTGGCTCCAATAAAAATACCGCCGGAAATCGGTTGTTCACGAGACGTCCGACAGCATAATTCTATGAATTGTTACAAGCTATAATAACTTCAGTGTCTGATTTACTTTGGTCATCATTTGATCATTCACGACGGCCCATGATTGGATTTTGGGAAATCATATGAAGAATAGTTGTGTCCATAAGAAGTGGATTAGCAAAAATAAACTAGAGCATGTTATAGACACGGTAGCTCAGTGGCAGAGCGTTCACCTCTGGTACATGGGGCCCTGGTTCGATCGCAGCTTGCGCTATGTGAGCTTTTTTGCTGAACAAACACCCTGTGCGTGGGTTTCCCCGTTTCCTCGTACTTTCTTCATTCCACCATTTCTCATCATCACTGTTTCCCTTAGCTTCAGTGTTATAATCGTGGGACGTTAAAGTAGATATTTAATTTCATTTCAAAAACATATGAATGGTGTTCTTCTTCCAAAACTAACGGGAAATGTAGCATTGAACATCGGCAATTCCGTACACCATAGGTGCCGACTACATGGATATGGCCTTGGCTCTGAGGTTCAAGCATCCGTTGGAAATTTTTAATGTGTACTTATAAAATTAATATTGAAATAACATTTTCATGGCATTGACAAAAACTTAGCGCATGTGACCGCAAGTTTGATTTCATAGGTGGATGCTTATACGTTGAATAATTGTTTATCAATATAACTTATAGCCCCCTTAAGTATACGGCATATCTAGGATTCAACGATATAACATTATACAACAATAAATAATCTATATTCACAACTGAGAGTGATTTCGTACTTATTTCAAATAACTTGAAGTTTGATGCCGTTGTTATGTATTTCTAATGTAGGTCAAAAGTATTTATATAAATTGAGTATACATATATATATATATATATATATATATATATATATATATATATATATATATATATATATATATATAAAAGACAGACAGTTGAGTCGTTTTCAGTTTTCACTCAAATTATTCTAAAATATTGGGGCCGCGGTGGCTCAGTGGTAGAGCGTTCAGCTCTGGTGTTTAGTGTCCCGCGTTCGATCCCAGCCCCCGCCAAGTGAATTTTGTGGTGGACTACACCATGTGCGTGGGTTTCCTCGTGGTTCTCCCGTTTCCTCCCACTTTCTTCTTTCCACCATTTTCATTCATTTTTCATCATCACTGTCTCCTTTAGCCTAGCCGGCATAATCGTAGGACGTAAAACTCACAAATTTAATTTCATTTCATATTCTAAAATATTAAGAGGTTTAATTATTATTATTTTAATTTGTTCTCTCTTTTTTGGTCAATATTGCAAAACTTATCATCATCGTCATAATAATAGCTATTCTGCCATTATTGGCAGGTCACTTGCTGCAGCTGAGAAGCTTCGATGACTGTGGTCCTCAGCTAGTCTCTTCGTCTTAACGTAGCAATTTTCTGTCTTAATATCTTTCTTCAACTACGATCTCCTTCGCCCCCTCCCTCTAGCACGTCCCTCATAATACAGTTCCTCCTCAGCCAATGTCCTCCTTTTCATTACATCTAAAATTTTTCTTTTCTCCCCTACTGCTACTATGTCTAAAACCTTCGCATTCGTTTTCCGTTCAACCCAGCTGATTCTCTCCTTTTTTCTCCATGCCCACATTTCGAAAGTCTAACTGTTTCATCGTTTTTGCGTATGTTCTTATTTCTGCCCCATACAGTACATATTAGAATCAGTAAAACAAAATTTCAATATTTAATTGGGAGATTGTTCAATACAAAGATGAGCTAGTCGTGGTAGGAAAGAAAAAAAATCTGACGCCTTTAGAGTGTAAAAATAAATTTGCAATTTATGGTATTTCAGTAATTTGTGCCGTCTTGGTTTTCTTTCATGCGTCTCACTGTCAGGGATAGCCTCCCCAGTTTGGGAACCAGTGGAGTATTGGATCTGTTAAAACATAAAAATATTACGAAATGTTGTGATTTATCTTATAAGTAGTGAAGCGTGATCACCCATTGAAAAAAAAAAAAAGTAAAGGTCATCGCCTATGTTGTACAGTATCATCACACTTACACGAAGGTAAAATATATTACATTTAGAAACATACATTGTATTTCCCTCACTATTGACGCAATGTAGGATTTATTATCCCTTATAACCAGAGTAAAATTTACTTATGAAAATCATAGATTTCTTAAAAGCAAAACTTGCAAGACTCTTGCAAGCAAGACCAAGACTGGGTGTGCAAGAACAAGACCAAGACCAAGACTAGGTGTGCAAGACCAAGACCAAGACCAAGACCGAGGGTTCCACTGCAAGACCAAGACCAAGACCGCATGTGCAAGACCAAGACCAAGACCAAGACCACCCGGGTCTTGGTCTTGGTCTTGCATTTGCTCATCACTAGCCAAATCCTGTGTGTAGTTCTAAATACTCTCTTCAAGTATCCTACATAGACAATATAATTATTATCAATGATACTACTATAACACATTATTATATTATTATTATTATTATTATTATTATTATTATTATTATTATTATTATTATTATTATTATTATTATTATTACTATAACATCATTTAAAAATATGAAATGGTTTGTATCTGAATACTAAAAACTAGTTGACTGCCAATCTCGGTAGTCGTAAAGTCTAAGAGGCAAGGTTCCGGGTTTGTATTTCGGAGGAGGGTGATGGTAGGCATAGGGTCATACGTTTATAAGACCCACCGAATTAATTGCCCTAAGACATAAAGTACATTCCCAGGGAAAGTGCATTCCTTGGCATCTCTACCAGAAGCTGGTAGACCGCATATCAGCTTAATTTCCTGCGTAATGATTGAAAACAGTATAGTATTACACAATGAAAATTCTCTTCGGTGCTAGCGGTTCCGGGTTTGCTTCCCGCTGGGGCACTCGGTCAAAAATGTGTAAAAAGCTTTTTTTAGGCCAATCATCCTGAATTAGGTTTTTCTCATTTACAGCAGCCCAATACCGGTGTGGTACCTAATATATAGGTCCCAGGCTGCTTCCTTCCTTCCCCAATCCTTTCTTCCTTCCCTTTCCCCGGAGACTCTGCTCGTCGAGGCATGTCATCCCTCAAACGTGACGGGCTAAATGGCCATAGATGGCGAAAGCCCAGAAATTTAAAATACATTCACAATGAAAATTATAGCATATTTTCTGTTTCTAACTGTTCACTCTCCCTTATCTTAATAGCTTAGATAGTAGAACACACTTAAAATAAAAGAAAGTTTTATTGTTTAAAGAGACCTAATGTCATGTGGACTGTTGTTCTGCGCTCCCCTCCCTACTTCCACAACACGCACTGATTGAAATTTCATCGAGAAGCATTCAAAAGGCTGATAGGTCTAGATCATGACATATCTGTTAGACGAGATTTCTTTGTGTAAGACAATTGGAAGTTACCTTCTATTTATAATTTCAGAACTATAATTTGTGATGCTATTGATCTTCACTTAATTTATAACTTCAATGGTATCTCCCTCGAAAAAACTGGGGATGCGAAGAGTCACTCAGGGCAACCACTATTTCGGGGCAAAGTTTGGGAAACTTAAATGAAATACACTTCTAGTGTCCTTTCGTGTCATAAACAATAATTTTTCCCCATATTATTCTAGATATCCTTACATGCTTAGTCCTGAAAAAGATTAGCTCACAGGGTCTATTGAAATATTCAATATTTTAATGTTCGTGGCAAACGCTACGTATTATTACTACAAAAATAGTATAGGCATATCCTTTGGACAAATCACCTAGATAGATCGCAGTGGCTCAGTGATAGAGCGTTCACCTCTGGTGCATGGGGTCCTTGGATCGATCCCAGTTCGTGCCAAGTGAACTTTGTGGTGGACAAACAGTGTGCGTGAGTTTTCTCGGTGTTCTCCCGTTTCCTCACACTTTCTTCATTCCACGATTTCTTTAATTTCTCATCAACACCATCTTCTTTAGCCTAGTTGGCATAATCGAGGAACGTAAAACTTAAATATTTAATTTCATTTTCTTTCAAATCAGCTAGGCCGCTAGCTTATAAGCTAGACAAGCTTATAAGTATTTTCTTTCCGCATCTTTCTGTTGATTTTTTGTGGCCCAATCCTCTCACTATCTAGAAGTTTTAGGTTTTACCGCTTCAAACAAACGTACAGGACACAAAAAAGAAAGAACGTTTTGTCCGATTTGCCGACGGTAGATTCACAAAATACGAGACATATGAGTAAATACATTGTTCCAAACAGCATGTTGTAAATCATAACCAGTCGGTCTCCAGAGAAAAAGTTTATTTTTTCCCTCCCAACTGTAAAAGACTCAGGAACACAGATAAAATATAACCGCTATTTGCAGATGCGGATATAACATGTTGCCAGATCTAAAGTTCATTCAACGAACCTTCTGATCCTGATGTAAACATTGTAGAATGGTATTACTCCACCAGTCATCGGATGATTGGCTATCGGTCACCGCTTCTTTCGAGAAGCACGTGCTTGTACCCTGTCGGCGTTTTGCATATTCCCCGCACGTAGCCATATTGTAAACTGTGATTCGCGCATAAGGTGGGCCAAACCCAGTTTCTACGCATGCGTATTTTCTTTTATTGCATTAATTCAATTTAGTTCTTAGATAGAGTGTTGTTTCTGTTATTTCACTGTAAGTAAATTGTATTTCTGGTAATGAGCCTTATAAGCAACAAAAATATTGAAAAACAGCTTACTTGACAATGGACTATTTTCTTCTGCCGTATGGATGCGACAAGGCTCTTTAACCAATAAAATGAAACAATCACCACGTGTATTTGTTTACATGAGGTACTGAACGTTCCTTGAATGAACTTTACATATTTATTTTTAGATCTAGGGATTTTTCGTTGCAATACGGAAAACCAGATTTTCTTAAAAGTGTGGTCTGTAGATTTTCTGTAGTGTAGGTGAATATACTCAAAAATATTGTGTGGCACATAGCTTTTTTTTAATGAGATCAATGAACTATACAAGGCCTATATTTTATTCCTTGAAGGTATCTTACTAGGGAGAAAATGCGAGGACTGATAATTGTCAAAAGAATGCTTCGCTGTCTTCACCTTCCTTTTCCCCCTTCCGTTTTAGGTTTCCTCTATCCTATAAGAGGTCTGTCACAAATAGAAAATAATGACCATAGAACAAACAAACTCGACCTTTGTTTCACCTTATGTAGATGCCAACTATTGAACTTGCCGCTATTCTAATACTATCACATTGCTGCACGAAGCATTGTTGCTAGCAGATGAGTGATAAACAGTTAAACCTAAGATCTATCGAGTCTCTCCTATAGGTTTCTCCATTATTATTGCATTCACGTAATTTCTTGATGAATGCATTGGCTACCTATGTATGCGTTTGTATCTATAATTGAGTATTGTATATAGGTCTAAAGTAAAAATTAATTGTTACGTCAAGGAAATTTTAACTGGGAATAGTGGTCACTTTTGCTACCTCTTTCCTGCCAAATGGCGAATATGCTTGCCCTCTATGTGTGCGGTTCCGGCTCCATTCTCGACAAGTTTGCTTGCTTCAGCTTGAACAGGCGGTAGAAGCAAGTTTATTATTATTTTCTGGTTGATATTCCGTATGAGCAAAAACCCTCAAAGTTAAGGAGACGATTTAGAGTATCAGAGTCATACAGAAAGGGAGGGCTAGGGACCCATGGCGCAGTAGCGGATCTAGGCAGGGGTCAGGGACGCCTAGGTCTCTAGTTTTCTGAGTGACAAAAATAATTTATGCTATTATTTATATAACTTTGAAAGTTTATAATAAACAAGGTATACTTATCCTTGGTTCTTGGTTCCGACTGCGCCCCCCAGTTTTTACCTCCTAGATCCGCCTCGGCCATGGCCTCACTAACTTGAACAAACGAAAACTACTAATTACTGCTTCTATCCATTAATCCTTCAAGATACACTGAGAAAAATACGTTATTCGGACAGCGGTATATTGTACAAATACACGGAATCCTCTTGCTTACTACAGAAATCAGTATGGAGCATACGTTATCCATATGCTACATACGCACTGCCCTTAGGTGTTATATCATGCCGTTGCAGGATTTTTGACATCTAACAGTTTTTCCGTATATCAGTTTTTCCGTATATTTATGTTACATTCCTCAGCTATATGTTATATACGTCCATTTGTATGTGAGATCCTGACCGCCTATATTGTTTCATACGAAAATTACGTATAGATGGAACACTTATACGGAAAGTATTATAAAACATCTGTTTTCAGTTATAAGTCTGCGGTAAGTTAAGTTCAAAAACTACAGGAATTACGCATGTAACCTACCTTTATAAGTACGCTACCCAGGGCCGGCCACAGGGGGGATGTATGGCGCAAGCTGCGCCATTGAGAAAAATTTTTTGGGGGGATTTTACTCTACTTTCGAACTAGTAATTTTACTGTCGGAATAGCATTAAAACACGATTTTGAGAAGCTAATTTTCAAAAATTTTCCGGGGTGAACTCCCGTACCCCCTGCTTCGATACTCGATGAATGAAGTACCGCGCAAGTAGCCGTATGAAAGGAAAGGTTGGTTCGTTTTAAGAGAGAAGGGCCGCCCACGGGAGGGATGAATGGCGCAAGTTATGCCATCGAGAAAAAAATTGGGGGGAATAAAAAAATTGGGGAAGAATTTTACTCTAATGTCGAATAAGTAATTTTGCTGTCATCAGAATAACATTGGAACACGATGCGATTTTTTTTTAAATCTCGGGAATGAATCCCCCTACCCCCTGCTTAGAAACTCTACGAATGAAGTACCGCGCAAGTTGCTATATGAAAGGATGGGCTGGTCGGTTTATCGCTTTGTGTAGGTAATATACCCATTTTCTGCTGGGAGCATTTATTTATTTCTTATTTATACCATGTACGACACTTAATAAGTAATGCTGTTCAATTGCTACATGATGTATAATAAATGAATTAATGATAATATTTTGTATAGTTTTCTGTTTGTGCGATTACATTTTCCACTTAATTAAAAAGAAGTGAAATCACAAAAATGAGCGCCAAGTTCTGGTGAACAACAGTTACAAACACTCAAGGAATTACTTTCAAATTTAGATTCGAAACTTGCCTATGTTGTCTGTTGAAAATTATAAAGTAGTTTGACATAATTGTGAGCTAGTGGTAACCATACAGACAACAGCCAAATTTCAAATCTAAATTTGAAGTGATCCAGTGAGTGTTTGTAACTGTTGTCCACCAGAACTTAGCGCCTATTTTTGTGATTTCAATTCTTTTTAAGGCCACTCGTACTTGGCTCTTTTACAGGAATGTTTTTTGTTGGATATCACTTCTTTTTGTAGGCTAATTTCAAGGATAACATTTTCTTTTAGTATCAAACTCAATAACTTGTAACTTGTGTCTTACTTTTCATGTACAAGGGAATTATATCAATATTTTGTAAAGAAAAAAATAATACTACTAATTGTAACAAAAGAATACCTGTACCATACAGAGTGTGTAGAAGTTTTTATACCCTTCAATATCCTTATAGAACATATTTAGTATTGTACACTACCAAGACTACTAATAAAAGTAATGCCATTTTTATAATTACTACTGTTCCTACTACTACTACAAGCATTCTATAATACTACTACAGGAAATAAAAACAACAACAAAAATAACAATTACTAGTACTATAAAAACTACTGCTACACTGGGCAATTGTTTTTGGAGGACTTGAGATTTGAGGAGGGAAGAGATTATTAGTTTTGGGGGGGAGTGCGCCATCAGCTTTGGGGGGGATGGGCACCCCTGACGCTACCTACATTTTTTTCTTAGTGTAGCTCACAAGAAATTTATCGAGTTGGAAATTTACATCTGATTGTACAAGAACTTAGTTTTCTAATAATCTTCCTCATATCCGAACCAAGAATTTTTTTTTTAAACTAGGGCCCAGATAAAGATCCATTGAATCAGATATACAGTCACTTCAATAAAAGTGACATCTGACTTCTAGTGAACAAACTCGATCCATTGGTCATGTTGAATCATCTGTGCCGACTCTAATGGTGCAATTGGTTTAAATGGGTCGGCTCACGACTCGTTCACCACAGAGCCGATCTCAGAAAAATCGTTTGCATGTCATGACTACTGAACCGATCTCAGAAAAAATCGTTTGCATGTCATGTCTACTGAGCCGACGGCTCACCTCAAGCGAGTCGGCTCGAGCTGATGGCTCACCAGAGCCGAACCAAATCGAGCTGATGGATCATCCCAACCGAGCCGGATCGAGCTGTTCTCTCAGTTGAACCGAGCTGAGCCGGTTGACATTACTGCCTGAGTTGAGCTTCTGCTTGGGCTAAAAAATTCGGCCATACAAGTCTCAGCCTTGATAGTAAGATCTACATAGTATATATACTTTATTGGTGCTCACAACATTTGTGACTGTCTCGTTATAAAAATCTATTGTCTCGTTATCGAGACGAGACGAGACGCGAACAATATCCCCTCTCGTGAGCAACATTAAAAGTAATCTACTTTACTACTTATATTTCTCATGGCTTTCGCTTTCCAGTCTAGTCAGGTCATGATTTCAAAACGAGCTGAACGAGCGAGCCATGTATCAAACTCGACTCGACTCGAAACTCGACCTCAAAACAGTGACTCGACTCGAGAAAATTACCTTTAACTCGACTCGTAACTCAACTCGACTTCGAGTCGAGTTTCGAATTGTGTCGAGCTTTAGCTCGACTCGTGCCCATCCCTAAAAAACACAAATAAGCCATTAATAATAAAAGTATACATTTCCCATAACTCGTAATTTGCCACCTTAAAACAAATCTGAAATCGGGTTTATTTCCTGCTGGCCTCCAAGCCTTTTTCGTGGTAAATCATCCGCAGCGGAATGATGTTCATCCTTCAGCCAGGAAATAACTAGCTCGTCTACTTTGAACTTGTCTAGCGGTGGGCCATTAACATTGATGAACAACAAGTTAGATAATGTTTGAGCACTTAGTCTATTTTTAATGTCAGTCATCTATAAATTCATAAGGGGAAATCCCCGTTCGCACTCAGTCGTGGAAATTGGTAATACTCGACAATCTGCTTGTTAGACTTAAATCTGATAACAATTTTTCTCGGTCAGTTTTGAAATACTCCGCAAGAAGTATCACCTCTCTATCACCATACAGCATCTTTTCCATATAGACCATGTCAGTTGGCAATGTAGACTCATGAAGAACAGAAACTTCATCTACCACATCTTCGATAGGAAATCTTGTGCATAAATTATCAATTAAAACCTGATAAACTGATAATTTCTTATTCGTTTATAAATTTAGTTTTTGTAATTACACATGAAAGTTTGATGTCAATACCAAGTTCCCTCCCAGCTAGAAGGCAAAAGGAAACGAGGTTTCAGAGAAGTGTTCAGAGGTGTCTGAGAATTTCCCCCTTCTTTCCCTTCAATTACCACACTGCTGTTTGTTATGGGCCAAATTACGATGAATTTCAATTAAATTATCATAGCATAATTATTTCCTTGTTGAATTATAGATACTTTTCAGTGGAAAAAAGGGATGACATTTGAAAGTCCCAAATCAAGGTAAGTAGACCAACGTAAAGGGAAAAAAAACAGTAAAATTTTGCATATAATTATGCATACAATCCAAACTAAAATTTCCGTGTAGTTAAGCTTACAGTACAAATTTTATGTCTATTTTTCTCACAACTTTATGGATTGATTGCCCTGTGCTGTAAGCGCTCCATATAATAAACATAAGCTTCAGCAATTATTATAGTAGAAAGCAATGGATATATGAAGCGAAGCACTATATTTTTTGTTTCTGAACTTTTTTCTTAACTAATATCGATCGTTTTTGATTATTTTTACAAACCAACTCACTTCCAACTTTCCAAATATAGAAAGTGCCCCCCCCCCAATAAAGGAGAATTTTTAAAAAAATGCTAGGACAGATTCTGTTTATTTTTAATAAAGAGTTAATACACTGAACTTCAGCTTCGTAAGTTTAACGGCTTGCGAGATACTAATTTTTCCCCGCGAAAATTCGGATCCTCACTACCTCTTTGGGATGTGTATTATAATGAAAGCAATATAACATCCCAGTTTGGATTAAGGCCTAACTATATACCAAAAGTCATTTCATTTGACTTTGTAATTTGGCCATTATGATCAGGCACACATAGTTACATTCAATTCTTTTTAATAATAATTTATACATTACCGTGATTCAAAAATGTATTTTTCCAGTAGTTAGCTTCTCTAAAAACTGACAGGCCTCGAAAGCCAAGTAGTAGTATAAGTCCTATTGCTATTATTAAAATTACAAATATCAAATCCAAAAGTGCCTGAAGTTCTTTTTTCACTTAGATATAGCTACTCACCTCAGGTAAGTAGACGGGACAGTAATAGAAAAGGAAAGGAAATGAAGGTCTTGAAAGTAAAACGTAGACAAATTTATATCAAATTCAGAAGATACTGTCTACAATGCAGTAAGCAGAGTGAATCGGTAGGTCAGACTGAGGTGGTGGGTCGCAGTGGGTCATGGTGGATGGTGGGCCACAATGGGTCACGGGGGATGGTGGGTCACAGTGGGTCACGGTAGGTGGTGGGTCGAAGTGGGTCATGGTGGGTGGCGGGCCGCAGTGGGTCACATGCTGTTGACCCACGACCCACTGACCCACCCAGAAAACTTGACTCACTTGACCCACTTGACCCACCGACCCACTGAGCCACTCCATCTGTTATAACAAACGAAAAATGTATGATTGACTGATTTTAAATCGAAAATTGAAATTAGAATGACCAGTGTGAAGCTGGCTCACTGACCTCTATTTTGTAAATGACTCTTAGTATTTTTCGAAGCAAACTATTTTCTTCTCAAGTCAATCAATAAGAAAGGAAAAGCAAACAATTGGGTTGAGTATTGAATTGAAACGTAGAAAAAGCAGTGTGAAGTTGACCATCAAACGTATTCTGCAAATATATTTTTTTCTAATTTGAAACAAGTTATTTTTTTCTTGAGAAGAATTAACAACAAACGAGAAAAACTATCTTTATCAACTTTATCTCGTAAATATATCCTTATGTTTTTCGAATCAAATTACTTTTCTTCAAAATAATCAACAACAAACCCATATCAAACTATTGAGTTTGGTCTTGGATTGAAATTTGAGAGTAAAAAAACTAGGGTGAATTTGACCACATTCTAAATTTATTTTGTAAATTTTTCTATTCATGAAGAAAACTATTTTCTCTTCAAAACAACCAATAGCAACGGATTCGCTTCAGTTTTGAATCTAAATTTGAAAGCGGGGCCAGCGTAAAGTAGCATCACCATTTGTTTTGTAAACATTTTTCATGTTTTTCGAAACAAACGATTTTTCTTCAAAACAATCAAAAACAAACAATTGATTTTGGTTTCGAGTCGAAATTTGAAAGTGGGGGGCCAACTTCACACACGTCCTTCAAAGTACTCCTTGGCTAACAATGTACTTATCGAACTGTTGAATCCATGACTGGAAGCATTTCTGGAAGGCTTCTTTTCGAGGGGCACTTAGCCCCTCTATCGTGGCTCTCTCCATGTCAGGAATGGTGTCTAAACGTTTTCCTTTAAGCATAATTTTAATTTTTGCGAAGAGATAGAAGTCGAATGTGCTATATCTGGAGAGCACAGCGAATGTGGACAGACAGAAATAATTTTTCGGCCAAAAATTCGGAGATCAAAAGCAAGGTGTGGCACGGCGCGCTTTCGTGTTGAACACGGAAGCCATTTGCCATTTAATAGGCGGTTAAAATACTTTTCACGAACCCATACAGGATGTTTAGTTCTTTAGAAAGCTTCGAATAGTCATCTGCTTATTTGAACAGATCATTTGTGCCAGTTTTTGCACATTTTAATCTGTTTTCGACATCGAAGGATATCTCAATCGTTGTTCGTTTTCAGCCGACTCCTTGGCTCTCTTGAATCGCTAGTACCTCTTCTAGACAGTCTTTAATGTCACCGTTTCATCACATACACTGGTTTTGACATTTTGTGTTTCTTTGGCACATTCTTACAGCTTACAAGAGACATCACCCAATTGTCCGGCACTGATTTCAATGAAATTTTTCTAGCTGATAGAGGACATATATGTATTATTTGTGATGATAGAAATTTTTGCTATGCTGCATGTTTTCTATTTTTTTAAATACAATTTTTAAGATTTGTGATGTGGTTATTAGAGATCTGCAGAAGTTCCTTACTAACCTTTGTAAGCGGAGCGTTAATGAAAGAACAACCATGTAGATACATATAAGGCCTAGGAAGAAGTTGTATGGTAGATATGACCTTGACAGCAGCCATCTTGAAATTCCCCATTTTGAATTAAGGTCAAGTTTTTTTTAAATGGGAATAGGGTAATATGATACATCATTTCGGGCTAGAATTTAATCAGGAAGACAGTGGTGAAACTAGTTTTGAGATACACTCATTTGGGGAAAAGTTACAGACATTTAATTGTTCACTTACTACGTGCGATAGTCCCTTACCTCCGCTTCTAACCCGCGTATTAATGATAATAAGTGGATAAAAGCTTCAGTAATACATGTTATGCCTAGAGGGAAGTGACACGGTAAGGGTATCCTTGACGGCAGCCATCTTGAAACCCGCCATTTTGAATTAAAGTGAAGTTTGTAATAGCAAATTTAAAATTCAGAAAGATTGCCTGATGCTTATCCCAACACTATTTATGAACTGACAAATCGCAACTCTTAAAAAAATGTAATAAATTTAGAAAACATGAGCCATGGCAACAATTGCAAAGTGGCAATTGGAATCTTAAAACATGCGGTGAAAATTAGGAGTGTTGCCAATTTGAAAGATCGAATAATGGACGTTTGGTGCACATTAGAAGCAGTCCTAAATTCATACTGGTTAACTATAGAACAAAAATAAGTATACCATTGGCTTTTGGGGAAAATTTGCTATTAAAATGAGGTGTCACTTGCTATGGTTTTCATTTTTCAAACTTCACTTTAATTCAAAATGGCGGATTTCAAGATGGCTGCCGTCAAGGATACCCTTACCTTATCACTTCCCTCTAGGCATAATATGTATTACCGAAGCTTGTATCCACTTATTATTATTAATACGCGGGTTAGAAGCGGAGGTAAAGGACTTTCGCACGTAGTAAGTGAACAATTAAATGCCTGTAGCTTTTCCTCAAATGGGTGTATCACAAAAGTAGCTTCACCATTTTCTTGCTGATTAAATTCTAGCCCGAAATTATGTATCATATTACCCTATTCCTATTTTAAAAAACTTGAGCTTAATTCAAAATGGCAGATTTCAAGATGGCTGCCGTCAAGGTCATACCTACCAGACAACTTCTCCCTAGACCTTATATGTATCAACATGGTTGTTCTTTCATTAACGCTCCGTTTACAAAGGTTAGTAAGGAACTTCTGCAGTAATCTCTAATAACCAGATCACAACTCTTAAAAATTATATATTGACAACCTAGCCACTCAGTGCCTAATTGGGGATGCAAATTGAGTGCTACTAGGCGCCTACCACTCACCATCTAGAATGAGCGGGACAAACCATAAAATTAACTTGCGAGAGGTTTCTCATTTGGGGATTAGACAAATAAAGATACGTCCACTTCATTTAAAATAAAACACTGTATTTCGGTAATCTTATGAATGAACTGTAAGATCTATGAATGTTAGCTATAACGGATATTCGGATTCATTTGCCAGACAGGTACAGAACGATCAAGTATTGAGCTTTGAAATTCTGACTCGGTGCCACACATACCTGGATTAAACTGGTGTATTCCCTCGTCGTTCTGGTGTTGAACTCTGCTCCTTAAGCTGAAATTCCTTGTTGGTGGACGACGAAAATGGGCATTGAGGAATGGCTCCTCTCAATGCAAATCTCTGCCTAAGTTCTGCGTCGTTAGAATATGTTGAAGTACAACGTACTGTCTTCTCTTATCATCTGGCTGATATTCAAATGAAACTCGATTCTCCAAAATCGAACCCAAGAATGATCACGGTAAATTGATCATGGACTTCTAAGAATTATTCGCTGTTGTAACTCGGCAAACTCTCCAAGAACTCATCCAAGAACTGTCCGTGAACTGTCAGGAACTGATCCCAAAACCTTCTCGTCCTCCGGTTTTGTTTGGCGGGGTCCAACTACCATCGTCTGCTTTTTCGTCTGCTGCGGCACGTGTAACACCGTTTTCACATGGAGAGACAAATTCCTTCCATGTGTCAAAACTCAAAATTGCAATCCTCGACACGCTCTGATTTCCCGGTTCTAAGCAATTCTCCGTACATCCGTAATCTCATGAAATTCACAAAATCCTACAGATTCAGTTTATACAATTTCTAGAATCTGGCTAATGTGAGGAAAGACACATTGTCAACATTTCCTTCCTACATTGCCAGACTCTTAACGATGACATTCTTATACACAAGTGTTTACAATAAATTGCTGACACAAACGTTAACAAGACTGTGCAGCTTGCATTTACTTCACATTTACAACATTAAATTCCCATAACCTTATTAACAATTCCGCGACATAAACATAAAAATAAAATCAAAATATACAACTTATTATCCTCGAAAATCGAGTACTTCCACATGTCCCCCCTTAAAAAATTGGTTGCTCCGCAAACCAAATTCGACCTCGTAAGAGGGCGATTTTCTATAAACACCCTGTACATGATATATACTAACACCATATTAAAGATAAATATAAACTTGAAATGAAATAAAATATGTATTGTTATGCAAAATAAATTATATAAATAGTAATCGATATTCCTTCACCTAACATGTATTCATAATATATATATCTTTGAATTTTTAATTTAATTTTTCTCTTACTTCCTAAAATTATAAAATACAATATTTGAAATGTAATGTAGCAAAGTATATCCTCGCGACATCTAGCGAGTTTTTGCTGAAATACTTGAACATCACGTTTTGTCAAGAGTGATTGTGCATGAATACATATATATTAGTTTGCAAGTACTCTTGAGTTATCTCCTCTTAGCGACAACGCTTTTATAGTGTCGTATTACCAAAAACGTCCATTACTCTGACTGTCCATACGTGCCAACCAATAAATTTATTGGCCGTATCAGTAATGTTTTAACTTCATTTATTTCCACCTCTCTGTGAATGGAAATCTAAAACAAAAACTTGTAACATAGTTTTTAGAACATAGTTAATTAACATATTCACAACCGCACTGTAAAACTTGAACATATTAATGTTTTATTTTCATGAAAATTTTATTCACTGAGATTTTAATCTGAACAGAAAGAAAATCCTAACGCAGGGCATTGGAAATCCTGAATGTACTTCCAGCATAGTTACTGCAAGATCATCAGTTTTTCAATCAAGCTTTGTCAAGGTTAATTTAACTTCCTGTCATTTTGTTCACGCGTCACCGTTGACTGGATAACATCGAGTGCTAATATTCCGTCGCACTTATTACATTATTAGTTTTAAAACACATTATTTTACAAAACCACTATGTCACATGATGTACGTGAATGTTTTTATCTACGTCGAATGTTTATTGGAATTCACTAAAATGTTCCAATTGTGACCTCTATTCGTGGGATTGCGTGCGGGATCTCTTGCACTTCAGTAGTGTTACCGATATTCAAAATTCATACTAGTACTCAATCATTACTCCACCAACCTGGCATATCCGTTCGTGATTAAAATATTCAAAATGTGATATATTAAAAATTAAAATATTATAAAATGACAAAAATGTTTAAAAGTGAAAAGTTATTAATTAATATGTGATATATACTTCAATGGCTATAATTACTTTATGGACATTTACACAGGATTACACAATGAACTATCTACTGGATTATCTATATGGGTAAGTACCAAAAAAAAAATTTACACGCGAATATATATATTTATTTAAATACTATGACTATTTACTTGTTCTTAACCTATAATTATTATTATCTCTAACACTTGTTAACTGCATACAAAAATTGATTGTGATTCAGAGAAATGATGGATTTTCCATTTCCTAAAAATCCTGAAGGCTTTGGTTGTTAAATACGGCAGCCTGACTTGCCGTATCATCTCAATCAACAATTGGCTACAGTTAGCATATTTATAACTATCTATACACATGGTTTTACAAAATCTGACCGGTTTTCAAATTTTACAACTTAATTCTTCTTCATACCTAAATTTTGATAAAATTATCGTGACGTGATTCTCTTTTTTTTTTTTCATCAATATCGAAGACGTGACTATTTATACTCTTAGATCATAACCATAGACTATTATATTTATTTATTATTATTTACTTATTTGCCTAGTTTCGTTGTTTAGGATGGCCTTTCCATAACAATTTCACTAAGTCAACAATTCATATTATTATTTATTACTATTAAACTTCTTATCATATTTATTAAGTTATTACACTATACTTATCTCTACATTAAATTATTAAATTATTACATTATTTTAACATTTGCCGACAGGGCCTATAGCGTGTGAGAAGGACTACTATCGAAGAAAGTCTAAAACTACTTCATATTTCCAACTCGAATAAGTTCTATATCTGTTCAGGGCTTCTCTTCTGCAGGAAAAATCCTCTGCATGTCCCCGATAACATTTCTCCATTTTCTTCTTTTCTTGCGCTTTATTCATATATATATCTATATCTTATAACTACTTCTTATATTCTCATGGAGTACTCCTAGCGCTAATATATGCATACATATTTATCTATATATCTATTCGTCGATGCATGCTTAAATCTATAAACTCATTATTTACTTCTATCCTATTACTCTTATTTACTTATTAACCATTATTCATTATTTATTATTTCTCTCTTCTTCTCTCTATCCACATTTATTATTAATTATAGTCTATGTTATAGATCTACTGGTGGTTATTTCTTTACGTCTAACTTCTTTAATTGTTTACATTCTAACTCTATCTTCACTAAAATTTCCTTCTTCTCAATACTCACATTCCTAAATCCAACTCTTTTCCTCTTTCTTCCTAACTAATACAACTGAATCGATTAATCTAGACTATTTTTATATTATACTAGAAGAATATAACGATATTCTATTTCTACTATTAGATGCTCTACTAACATCTCTCTCTCTTCTGACTATCCTAGAATTCCCAAGAATGTCGAATAATTTACTTGCTAATTATTTCTATCTTAACTTTAATCTTACGCTAAGGGTATTAGCTAAAAATGAAGGATATCTCCACCAAAAAAAAAATTTGCACGGCTTTCACGTGATGTACGAGTCAACTCCTGTGTCTCTTTTCAACAATCACGGAAGACTTATGTTGCATCATAAATAAAATATTCTCATCGAAGTGTGGTAATCGCCCACTTCAACTCGAAGAGAATGGGATTTCCTTCCTGATTAGAGTTTCCCCTAATGAAAGGTTTGGCCTAATTATCAGGGTTTCTTAATTTTAACTTATGTCTAGATTAAATCTAATTCAATTGCATCATTCATTTTTGTTGTTTTTTCATTCTTGCCTTCTCTTACATCTAAAATCCTAATGCACAACTAATCACAAAATCATTCATATTTCTTTTCTTAGTTTCGCTTTTCTTTTCTCCATAGTCTTTTCCTACTTTTATTCTTTTTATTACGTCACTATTAAAATTACATTAAAATTATATGCCATAAAGACATACTGCAATAAAACCAATTGATAGTCAGATTTTCCTCTTCCAATATTAATAATACTACTATAACTACCCATATATTTCTGTCCTATATTACTAAAACAAAATATCTTATAATCAAATTATTATCCTAACTAAATATTTAAAACATTAATAATTACTAATAATATATCCTTATCCTATTCATATATCTAATAATAATAATAATACTAATATCTATACACAAAACTCTTCTACTTTCTTGGTCATCTCTAGGCTAACAACCAAGGTGTCCGTTGTTTAAAGAACAACGCAAAAGCTACTAAATCTAGCAACGATTTATCGCTCGCCACTACTATTTTTGCTTGTTTCTCATATAACGCTACTGTACTAATAAACTCTGAAATTTTTACTGCCTGAGTGCAGACAAATCTATTCCTAAAACGATCAAGCCATTGATTCACTAGTTCTTGACTAGCACCACTAGTGAATAACGCACATACTTTGTATTTAAGTTGATCTTTGATTGCGAAAAATATAGCGTTGCGTATTAACGTATTTGTCTCTGAAATACCAGTAATTATAGACAAAAAATGTCTCCTGAATCCTAATTCTACCAAATCATCAACGCTGAAATTCTTCTCTGAGAATTCAATCATGTAATAGTTTTTGTATCTGCGACCCAGAACGTTATCTCTAAACGTCTGTTCCTTTGTTTCATCATATGTCGGATAATATTCCGCAAAATATTTTAAAACTCCTAAATCTAATGAATAGTACCTAGATTTACTGAACATCGTCGCAGGTTTTCCATTGTCTTTAAGAACAGGATAGTGCACCCTTTGATTGTTCTTTAAGGACAACATTATGACGCTTATTACTATTTACTTCAAAATAAATACTAAATAGTTCACTTCTAGGATTAATGTAGGTTATATTTAATGTATTATTCAACAACTGGTTTGTCTTTGTTATTCCGCCTACTCTGCTTGTAACTACGATACGGAGCAAATTTTTCGTGCGGCTCTCGACGTAATCGTGTGCCTTCGTGTCTACTCGGCTCCACTCGTGCTTAAACGCTTGAGCGACAATCGTCTTCCGCTCAGCATAACTTGCCTGATTCATGCATCCGTTCTGTGTATCCAGAACAACAACAAAAATTATTTCACTTTCTTTTCTCTTATTATTTTTATTGTAAACTTGTAATATTATCACTTTATGTGTTATTGTTATTAACCTTAATATTCTAACACAAACTACCATATAATTACTAGGTTTGACGAACGTAATTCGTTATTTACTTTAAAAATATCACTAATGCACATTTCTGTTATTCAATCGAGAATCGAACTCCGTCGTCGCACTTGTTTTACTGTCATGCTAAATCGAAGCGAGGGTGGGATGGGTGGGTTTCATTCACAAATACATAAGTTACTAATTTAACAAACTTTACCATGAATGGGTGGGTAAGGAGGGTTTTAAATTTATTAATGTTTTAAATTAACTAAACGCACATAATTCACCATGGGTGGGAAGGGAGGGATTTAAATTTACTTTACTTGCTGAGATCTAACCCCAGCTCTACACCATGACTAAATTACTACTGAGATTGAAACCCAAAGCATCTCGACCATGCGAACCTATGTATTGCACTGGGATCGCTACAAAAATGGCCTAAGCCTCACAGCATCTCCACTATGGGAGGGAAGGGTGGGCTTAATTATTCACAAAGCTAGAATCGAAACACAGCATCTCCTACCATGATGTCTAATTACTTATTATTCATTCACTACTCTTTAAATCTACTGAGACCGTTACCAAAGGCGTAAGCCACCAGCGTCTCCAACATGCTCTAAATAACTACTGGAATCGTACCTTTGATCTAAAAGATCTTAAGACCAGCATCTCACCACCATGAAACGGGAGGGAAGGGTGGATTTTCGTTATGTAATATAAAATCATTTAAACTTCTTTAAACTTCTTTAAATTTACTAAGATCGGATCTACTAAGATCTTTACAAATAACCTCCGCTAGGCATCGAACCTTAAGCATACTCCACCATGGGAAAAATTCTAATCATATCTACTGGGAACGCTACACTTGCAAAAGCAAACCAGCATCTACAACCATGACAACCTAGCCACTCAGTGCCTAATTAGGGATGCAAATTGAGTGCTACTAGGCGCCTACCACTCACCATCTAGAATGAGCGGGACAAACCATAAAATTAACTTGCGAGAGGTTTCTCATTTGGGGATTAGACAAATAAAGATACGTCCACTTCATTTAAAATAAAACACTGTATTTCGGTAATCTTATGAATGAACTGTAAGATCTATGAATGTTAGCTATAACGGATATTCGGATTCATTTGCCAGACAGGTACAGAACGATCAAGTATTGAGCTTTGAAATTCTGACTCGGTGCCACACATACCTGGATTAAACTGGTGTATTCCCTCGTCGTTCTGGTGTTGAACTCTGCTCCTTAAGCTGAAATTCCTTGTTGGTGGACGACGAAAATGGGCATTGAGGAATGGCTCCTCTCAATGCAAATCTCTGCCTAAGTTCTGCGTCGTTAGAATATGTTGAAGTACAACGTACTGTCTTCTCTTATCATCTGGCTGATATTCAAATGAAACTCGATTCTCCAAAATCGAACCCAAGAATGATCACGGTAAATTGATCATGGACTTCTAAGAATTATTCGCTGTTGTAACTCGGCAAACTCTCCAAGAACTCATCCAAGAACTGTCCGTGAACTGTCAGGAACTGATCCCAAAACCTTCTCGTCCTCCGGTTTTGTTTGGCGGGGTCCAACTACCATCGTCTGCTTTTTCGTCTGCTGCGGCACGTGTAACACCGTTTTCACATGGAGAGACAAATTCCTTCCATGTGTCAAAACTCAAAATTGCAATCCTCGACACGCTCTGATTTCCCGGTTCTAAGCAATTCTCCGTACATCCGTAATCTCATGAAATTCACAAAATCCTACAGATTCAGTTTATACAATTTCTAGAATCTGGCTAATGTGAGGAAAGACACATTGTCAACATTTCCTTCCTACATTGCCAGACTCTTAACGATGACATTCTTATACACAAGTGTTTACAATAAATTGCTGACACAAACGTTAACAAGACTGTGCAGCTTGCATTTACTTCACATTTACAACATTAAATTCCCATAACCTTATTAACAATTCCGCGACATAAACATAAAAATAAAATCAAAATATACAACTTATTATCCTCGAAAATCGAGTACTTCCACAATATATATATATAAAATAGAAAACATACACCATGGCAAAAATTTCTGTCATCACAAATAATACATATATGTCCTCTATCAGCTAGAAAAATTTCAGTGAAATCGGAGCCGGACAATTGGGTGATGTTCCTTGTTAGAACAAAACTTAATGTAGGTGTACGACAGACACTCTTAACACGTTCTTACTCTTCTGCTCTCGAAGCCAAATAAAACGTCACAACTCGTTTAAACTCGACACTGACTGTACCAATGATTTAGGTTACCGGGCTTACTGGTTGAAATGGCTACAACATCGATTGATGGCACTGTGCAATTACATTCATCGTACTTTGTGATCACACGTTGTATAGTAATTTTTCTTCTTCTCATTCATAAATTTTTATGAAATGTTATGTGTCGCTCAGGAACTTAGAGAACTTTAAAATTTCAGAACTTTGCTTTGTTTTCCTACTCTGTTGCGCTCCCACTCACAATTCTACGCACGCTACTAGTACGAGTAATTTACAACAGCGTAAGCAATGAATATCGTAGCACTGGAATAATATTAGTTTTACTGTGAATCTGATCGACCAAGTTCAACAGTTGAGAATAAATTCATTTTTTTAATGAATTATTAACTTGGCAAATTGGTATCTTATTTAAAAATCTAGAGCATTCGGTGATTAAGATTAGAGAAATTGAATTCTGTTCCCTTCGGCGTTCTGTGTAACATCATAATAGTAGTATTTCAGGCTAATAACATTGTCCATGTTTCTCTCCAAAAGTTCACTTACTATATCAAGGAACAACTTGAGTGGTGCAATTGATTAGGTCTTCATTTTTACTTGCTTTCGTGCGGTGCGGTGTACACAAAACAAGATGTTTGTTTCAATTTCGTGGTAAATATAACCTGTGTATGAGCAACAATCAGAAGAGAATAGCAGGTATAATTAATGATCTGGATAAAATACACAGATGCAATATACGTACTTGTCTTCTACGTGATTCCAATCTAACGTATTAATCACAACATGGGAATATATTTACTCAGGAAATGTTATATTTGTAAATAACTACTTAATTATGATTTCTATTCATTCATAACACTTTGACAGTTCATACCATACTTGTACATGATTCACAATACTTCTGTGAAATATGCTTTTGAGAGAAGGTGCACGATCGACAACATTCCAAATATTAAATCAGCTTATCTTTAACATTAAATAATAACTTTTAATGATAAATTATTTAGTATACTAGCGCTTCTTCATAGGGCAATAACCAATGTTCATGTGGTCTCGAATTCAATTCCTGTTCGGGAATTCAGCTCTGAAAAGTACCCAAGCAATGGCTTAGTTCAAACGTTGGTGTTGTCCCATAACATCTATGGTGGAAAGGGGCTTTAAATTCGAAAAAGTAAATCAATCAATCTTTAGACTACTATCTTTTAACTATGGTACAAAGCAAAACAAATCACCATGTCTCCATTATATGTACCAAACTAGTATACTACAGTTATCAAACATATAACTAAGTCTAACCCAGTGGCTTAGGAGAGCACAAGGTTCATTGTCGCAGAAACGAAGCTCTCCTTTAAATCTTTTATGTGTCAAGCAAGATCAGATTCCATTAGTTAGATCAAATTGATTTTTAGATGCTACTTCTTTATAATCTAACTTTATCATCCTTTCTCTTTTTGTCTGCCACACTGCCAGCTCTGTCAATGCTCTTAATTTTTCTGAATAGAATTTATTCAATTCACACATGTTGCAGATCTTAGAGTCTTAAATCTATTATCTGCATGATTTCTGCTGACTAAACACTCCTTTGAATTTGCAAAATTCACACATATGCTCGTTTCTTTCTGTGCCAAAACACCCATATATAGGCATGCACATATAGGCAATATACAGAAGAAAGAATTGAAAGCATTCCAGTTTGTGAGATGGTCGAACACCCATTCACTTTAAATTTAAAATACTTGAAATTGTTTTACCCTATAAAGGAGAAAACCCACTAACACTTTCTCAAAATATATCCCTAGCCACTGGGCATAAGAAATTGATATTCTTCTTAAACCTTTTAGAACAGTGACATAAGTCGCCATGCAAGTCCAATGCACAAATGAGGTACATTGGACCCTCATAACATATAAGGAAAATATTATTCACTTTTACATTTGAGCGTCATATATACGTATATAGTAGTACTGACAGCAGTTGGTCTCACTTTTATGCCGTGGGTCCTAGGCCAACGTTCAATGGGCTAGGAGCACCATCTCTAACTTTTAGCATAGATACATTATCTTGGCCCACCTCCTAAATTTTGGGAAGGAACAAACATAGGACTACCCACCTTAAATTTCGGAAATTGCCAAGTATATAAATTACTTATGGTAGTAAGACCGGAGTATGTACCTCAGTAAGTTTGGGAAGTCCATTCCGTTCCCTTTTTTGGGTAAAAAGTTTCCAAAAAATGTTAATTTTTCAGGTTTTGAACCTATTTTTCCCCTTTGATGAGCCTTTATTATATTATATGAATGTATGAGTGAGAATAGAGGTTTATTTCTTATTAGTATAAGACATGGATACATTGACACACTTATCTTAAATTTCGGAAGGGGTAAATAGGACTACTCCTTAAATTTGGGAATTGTCGAAGAAACAACATTTGGTAAATGTTACCTAGAGCCCAAATATAAGCCAATATCACGATAACTTGGGTGATCCATTTTGTTCCCTTTTATGGGTAAAACATTGCCAAAAATTTAAAATTTTGGGAGTTTTGACCTAATTTATTTTCTTTGGTGGGGTTCATCACATTATGTGGTTATATGGACGAGTACAGAGGACAATACCTTTCATATCACATGGGTACATTGATGCAACCTTTCAAAATTTGGGAGGGTGTACATAGGACCATCGTTTAAATTTGGGAATGGTAAAAAAAATTGTTTGCTAATTATGGTATTTTTTAAATAATATTGAAAGTAAAATAATATTTAAATAATATTATAAGGAGTGATATTAGATTTCTACCACTTCCGGTTTTTGTAGGGAATTTAGAGTGAACGAACTATATTTTTCGGATGTTTAATTGATTAAAGAAAACAGCTTCTTGCTATCTATTACCGTTTATACTCTGTAATGATCAGCATTAAAACCGGAATTGCTTGATTTCTTCCCCTTTCGGTTTGAATATAGATTATGAGAGAATATGACATTTATTCGTAGCATGCTAAGATAATTATAAAAAAAAAGTGGTGCCTGTTATCATTCAGCTCGCTGTATACCAATCTTGAAACCGGAAGTTTTAGTGGATTTATACGACTTTCAGTTTTAATAGAAAATTAAGGGTGGATATGAAATATATTCTTGAGACACTGAATCGATTAAACAAACAGCTTTTGGCTATCTTTCACTGTTTTCGCCATTATCAACCTTAAAACCGGAAATAGTTTGTTGCTACCACTTTCGGATTGAATATCATATCAATCAAGGAATTGCACCTAACTTTAAACCCTCTATAACCTGGTCAAAATTAATGGTGATCCAAGGGAATTTCTTGAGACATTTTGTCTCTCGGACACACATACACCCCACACACACATACATACATACACACACACACACACACACACACATATATATATATATATATATATATATATATATACGCTTGCGGAGAGACAAGATAAATATTTAAAGAAGTTTTGGTGTATACATAACAATAATATTTATTAAACAGTATTTTTTAACTGGTCTAAAATTCAAAAATATAGTACAAACTAGTTGTAATAAACAAAGACAATGGTGCGTATAAAAAGTAAAACTTCTAAAGGAAATCGATCATTCAACAGTCATTCATTCGGCTTCCACCATTTCGGATTCACTTCGTTCCGTTCAGAGCTTCAACATGGTCTCTGAGTAGCTGTCGTCAGGACATTGAATATAAACTAAAAAAAAAGTATAACTAATGTATGGTATAGTACAACAAGTCAAAATTATCTATTAACAATTTACATGCTTTTTTTAGTTATTGTATGCTTCTTTCTTTATTAATCAATTTCATTTATTTTTTATATATGTAAATACTTAAAAAAAGTTATTATTATTAGTGTAAATATTCACCATTACAAGTAGCACGGGCGCATTTATCGAAATTAAATTTATTTACAAATTTAAAAAAAAATCAGTACTAAAGCAGAATAATCACAGTGGTGAAAATTACAAATATCACAAAATACTCGGTACTTTTCAGGGCAGCTAGATAATAATCGAAGCACATTCGTCATTGAAAAATAATTTGTAAACACAACTGGATTTCGAATACTAAATGTACATGCTATGAAAAACGATATCTGAAAATATTATTTGTCTGTGTTTTGCATTAGCCAGAAAAGTATTGCAGATGAAAATGATGCGAATTGATTTTATATTCAGAAAATCAAATCTCTTCCCACAGTCTGAAACTCACTTTTTACTCTATACATATGAAAATACAAGTTTCTATCTAGCTTTTAATTAGTTTCAACTACTATTTATTGTTTCAGATACGATCTTTTTATGATTATTCTATAAACAAAAAAGAGAGATTGATGAATGCATTAAAACATAAATAAAACCAATCAAACAGGAAATCAGCTACCGTATGTACAATTAAAGCAAGCATGGCACAGACATTTGTACGTCGTTAGTACATGTAAACGCGGATTATCAATATTGAACGCTCGTGCATGTTTCTAATTGCTATGCGTAGAATGAAGCCCTGAGGTTTTCATAAACAACCTAATGATTATTTTATCTTTTGAATGGAATGTAAAAACGTTTCCGACGCTACCAGAACAGTTGAAGTTAGTTAAAACACATGGTGAATTAGCCCTAAATGGAAATGGAGTACTATACATATAGATAATAATTCAATACGCATAACTGCAATATTAGCATGTTGACAATGAAAACAGGTACAGACGTGTACAAATTATTAGATCAAAACTGGATAAACGAAGAAAATTAAATACAATCTTCAATAAATCATTTATTGCAGCTTTGTTTCAACATGTTACAATGTGTCAGTATTTTGTATGCATCCCTTTGCATTTTATTACGATTTTTATACGCTAAGTGATACATTTCATTAATTTCACAGAATTCCTTTTCACCTCCTCATCACGATGCCATATTCATATGAGTGATGCAGTGAAGTTGATCTTTGTGGTCATCCTTTCTGTTTTTACTTTCTTCTTAGCACTAACCCACACATTTTCTTTAGAGTCTATGTTGGAACTATTTCCTGACCATTATAGTACTTCAATACGATCTTCCATCAGAAAGTTTGTTGCAGTATTTGCTTTATGGCATGGGGCCCCATCATAGAAAGACAAATTTCTCCTAAGACAGTGGTTCTCAACCTAATTCCTATCACGACCAAATTTTATCACACCCACTTGCCAGCGACTTCCTTATAATTTCTGGTTTGTAATAAGCTTGTTTGGGATTATACCTGTTGCGGAAATCTCACAATATCCATCTATCTCTATAATAGTAGAATCCATTTCTTGTATATAGTGGATGAAATCTGAACAAAAACACCAGAGGTGGAAAAAATACAGCCAAGTTCGTCAGCCTCAAAAAGTGTAGAGATGAGGATGGATGAGGCAAGTTCTTTGGCCACTGCATCTGAAACGAACACTGGAACTTGGCGCGAGGTGTCTAACATATTCCAATGCACCAAGATGTCTGTTCCTAGTTTCACGGCCGGGACATTTCAGCCCCAAGGCTAGTGGTGGCCCCCAAATCCACCACGCTCACAAGCATTATCCCTAAGGCTCGTCAACATCATTTTCCTTGACATCTCGTGGAGGATTATAATTATTTCTTGTCTGAGTTTCGAACCACCAATCTTACTGCAGTATACTATATATGCGCCTTAGCAAAGTTTATATTACTAAGGTTGGTGGTGGCCCGAAATCCACCACCCCCAAGACCACTATTCCTAAGGCTCCTTAACATCATTTTCCTTGACACTTCGCGTCAAGTTCCACTGTTCGTTTCAGATGCGGTGGCCAAAGAACTTGGCTCATCCATCCTCATCTCAACACTTTTTGAGGCCCCTGAACTTGGCTGCACTTTTTGCACCTCTGGTGTTTTAGTTCAGATTTCACTTCTTTTTGTAGTTCACCATATCAATATCGTATATTTGGATTCATGTTTCATACTGTCCGATTTAAATTTAGAATTGTATATACATTTTAAAAGGAGTCATAATGTGTTACATGCAACATTAGTTCTCAAGGGCTCTCCCGCCGAGAATCGAATACAGGACCCCGTACAATAAAGGCGCACGTGCTAGCCACTAGACCAGCGGGTAGGGTTTATTCTATTAAATTCTGTCAGAGAGTTATGTCCAAACGAGATTCTAATTCATTTACCCGAACTACGGTTCAAAATCACGACCGCTAACATCTCATTCTTCATTACCTAAAGAATATCAACAGGGCTCCAAAACCCTTGATGCTAAATCCTCAATGCTACATCACTAGTTGTTCTCTACCCTTCCATATTGCAAAATTACGGAGTTCATTACGTGACGCGCATGTTGCGCAGTTTCATATTGCCTCGGGTTTTCCTTCCAATGATATACACATTTCACATAACTTGTAAACTTAATTATATTTGCCACCAAATATCTCATATAAAAGTCGAACAATTGGATTTCTCATTTCTTGGTAAACTTCATTAATTCTGAATATCCCCACCTCTGCATTCTCTTACTTATCAATTTAATTTCAATATCTATTTAATACCAATGACCACAATAAAGGAAAAATATACACCGAAAAAAAAATATTAGCTTTCCTTGTCTGGGTTTTCAATCACTAAATTTACGGCAGTATGTACGCGCCTAAGCCCACATTTTTAAAAGTGATTCACCGAACATGTCTCATTAACTTGCTTGGCTACTTATTACTAGGTTTCATTTGTTATACTCGCACACTGAGAAAAAAAGTATGTGGCTACGTAGAAACGTAGATTATATGTGTAAATTTTGTAGTTTTTGGACTTAACATATACTAAAGGTATAACTAAAAAAGTATATTTTATACATACTCTCCGTATAAATGTTCCGAATAAACGTGATGTTTTCCATAAGTCGAAGCTTTGCTTTCTATATTTAAACACAAACAAAGTATTTGCTGAGCAAAACAATATGTTCACATTTAAAAACTACATACGTGTTACAGTTTCGCCAACTAACACTTTGACTTCATTAGACATTAACTTATGTGTCCGATAGTGTCTGAAGAAGCCAATGTGTTAGTTGGCGAAACTGTAACACTATGTAGTTTTTAAATGTGAATATATTACTTTGCTAAGCAAATAGTTTGTTTGTGTTTATGAATAAACGTAGTTTCCGTATGAACGAAAGAACTGTATACCTAGGTATAGGCGGTCGAGAACTCACATACAAATGGACGTATGTAACTTATAGCTGACGTACGTAACATACTGTACGCATATGTATGCAATGTACTGAAGACTGTTAGATATCAGATATCCTGCAAATACATGGTGTAATATCTAAGCGGGAAAGAGGGCAGTACGTATGTAGCATATAGATACCATATGCTAAGTACTGATTTCTGTAGTAAACATAAGGATCCCGTATATGTGTACAATATACCGATGTCCGGATAACGGATTTCTCTCAGTGATCTTAGCTCGTTTTTCGATTAACCTGGAACGACAGGAACACGAACACAGAAACGTCGAGGACAGTTAAAATTCTGAAGTCTCTTCCACCGGGAATCGAACCCGGGACCCCGTACATCAAAGACTCACGTGATAGCTAAAACAACAGCGGGGAGGGCATCCACTCGACCACTCGGACGATTGAAAACATTATCACTATGCACATGATGTGTTGAATAACGGAACCGTTCCCGATTTCTGATTATAAGGATAGTTTCGTGCCAATGAAAAAATTCCCATAGCAAATTCCTCAAATTTCATACTCAACCGTTATAAGGTACCTTTATACAGAGTTTCACATCTTTATCCCATTAAGAAGTACCTAATGGCTACAGACAGTTTTTCGCCCATGAAAAATCCCCATAGTACTTTCCCATACTCAATACATTATGTAAGGTAGATACCATTGTGCAAAGTTTCACGTCTCTACCTCATTAGAAAGTATCGAATCAATGATGAGTGAGTGAATGAACCGATCTCTATTTGATTAAAAACAGTTTTTCACCCATAAAATATTCCATAGCATATTCCTTAAATTTCGGACATTTTTCATATTCAACCATTATAAGATACCTTTAAGTAGACATCCACATCTTTATCTCATTGGAAAGTACCTGATGGCTACGGACAATTTTTCGCTTATAAAATATTTCCTGTAGCACAGTCCTTAAATTTTGGACCCTTTCTATAGTCAGGTCATTATAATGTATCTTTATGCAGAGTGTCATATCTTATCTCACTGGAAAGTACCAAATCAATGTGATAAATGAATGAGTGAACTGATTACTGCTTGGCTAAGAACAGTTTTCACCCATATTTCTTTTCCAAAGCACATTACTTAAATAACGGACACTTCCCATACTCAAGTCACTATAAGGTACATTTATGCAGAGATTCACGCCTCTATCTGATTGGGAAGTGCCCAATCAATGCTATGAGTGAGTGAGTCAGTAAGTGAACCGATTTCTGCTTGGATAAGGACAGTTTTTCTCCCATAAAAATCCCATAACACATTCCTCACATTTCGGACTTTTCCATACTCATGTCATTGTAGGGTACCTTCATGCAAAGTTTCAGGTCTCTATCTTTTGAACAGTACCTAATCAATTTAATGAGAGCGAGAATTAACCTATTTGAGTTTGGCTAAGGACATTTTTCGAGCATAACAATTTCCCATAACACATTCATCACATTTCGGATCTTTTGCATGCTCATGTTATTATAAGGTACCTTTATGCAAAGTTTCATGTCTCTCTCATTGAGAAGTATTTAACCAATGTGATGAGTGAGAGAATAAACCGATTTCTGCTTGGCTAAGGACAGTTTTTTGCTCAAAAAAATCCCATAATGCATTCCTCACATTTCGGACATTTTCCATACTCAAGTCATTATAAGGTACCTTTATCAAGAGTTTCATGTCCCTATCCCATTGGAAAGTACCTATTCAATTTGATGAGTGAGAGAATGAATTGATTTCTGCTTGGCTAAGGAGAGTTTCTCGCTCATAAAAATTTCCCATAACACATTCCTCACATTTCGGACTTTTTCCATACTTAAGTCGTTATAAGGTACCATTATGCAGAGTTTCACGTCTCTACCTCATTGAGAAGTACCTAATTAATTTGATGAGTGAGAGGATGAATCTATTTCTTGCTCTTCTAAGGACAGTTTTTCGCTCATAAAAAATTCCCAAAATATATTCCTCACATTTGGACGTTTTTTATGAGCCCTTTATGCAAAGTTTTACATTTCTATCTCATTGGGAAGTACCTAATCAATTTGATGAGTGACTCAGTGAATCAGTGAGCCTGAAAACTGCATATTTTAGGGGTCAAGTTCTCAAAATGGTTGATGGTAGGAATGTGAGATTTCGTATATAAACACATCTCCCGGATACCTCCTTACATTCTAAATCTCATACTTGTATCTTTAATAGAATCTGTTTTACAGAGCCTCGAAATCGGCGATTTTACCCTAAACTCTTGTTCGTGTTTAACATGCTTACGGCAGTGCACACCAGTTTTCATTTTCTTAACGGAACTTGGCTGCCATGCACTGTGGTACATATTGATACAGTAACTTCCCTAAAAGAGAATGGATTAAAACCAAATTTGGTCAGTTTATTCATATTACAAATATGGAATTCGATCCGTCATACTGTTTCAAAATGGAGGCCGTTTGAAAATTTTAAAACTTCATAACTTCCTTAAGTTTGAGTCATATGACAAAAAATACAGTGATTAGTTAATAGAATTATCGTGCGACAAGTCCTTGCAACTGGTTTTCTATAACGAGGACTTCGACGAGCTCTGGCTGAAGAGGAGAGAAGAATATCCTGGTCTGGTATTTGCTGCTTTAAAAGTAACAATTCCATTTGCTACATCGTACCTGTGCGAAAGTGGTTTTTCTTCCATGGTAAGCATTAAAACAGATTAGAAATCCGCTTATCAGTTGAAAATAACTTAATAATGTGCGTTAGGAAGACTAAACCGTAGGTTGCCATATTAATGAATCACATTATGCTCAGGTATCTCATTAGCTTTCAATTTTAATTGCATTTCAATATGTGGGTTTTGATTGATTAGGGGGGGGGGTAATGGAGGATATGTTTTTTGTTGCATTTGCATCTTTTTTGGTATTTCAATCTGCAGTTCTCATTAGTTTCATATCGTACCCCCTTCATTTAAATTGATTTTTAAAAAAAACTCTGCACCTGCTGAAAATGATTAGTAGACCTATTTTTGTCGTTTTTAACAGTATGTATAAAAATAAAAATATGCGTATCAGAACAAAATTCAAAATATCAATGTAAATATTTTCCGGTATTAGATTCTAATTATGTTTATCTTTTCCGCTTATCTTCCACAGGTTGAGAAACTCTGCTCTAAGGAAAACACTCTTATATCTGGGATATGTTTAGTTTCTAGCACTTTTGATATTGTTTTTAATTCATCATCCCTTTCACGAAATGCCATACACAGAGCTCCAGGCCATGACTGAAGCTGGATGTTTTACTGTTTGGGAAACATAATTTGGAGAGAATGTTTTATATGCCATCCTGCGAACATATTGACCACTTTCCTTACATACGGAAAATATTTATTCACGTGACAAACAAACCTGGAAAAAGTATAATGTGTTTAGTGCGTTAATTTAACATTTTATTACAATATTGAATACGTTAAAGGAGCAACTGCTTCTGTAAATTGTTGTGCAAGACAGTACTTCCCGATTACATCGCAACACAATAGTTTAAGGATGTCCTAATTGACAAAATATGTAGAATAAACATGAAATGTCCTTACCTTACTCCAGTCAACCTGGAATCCATTTCTCGTTTCATTTACCTATTTCAACTTCTTCTTTGCCACTCCTGGTGTTAATTTCATCCTTTTACGGGGCTTTCGCTCTTGTAAGCCAGCTCTATCTTCTTCTTACTGTGGACGGAATGATGTCAGTTCCGTACTCCTTCAACTGATGTGACAGTAGCTTTTCAGTTCTACTTAGCTACTTGTACTAGTTTCCTTTGAGCACGAGGGCTGATTTTTGGTTTCGGTTTACAGCCATATTTATTTGAGCGGTTTTGCGTGTATGACTCACTAAACTTTAAGGCTCGACTTCTTAACTGACTGTGTTTTGAAAAATAGCTACAAGGTAACCAAAAAGTTCCTGCCGTTCTAAAGCAGTGATAAACAAAGAGCAATACAGTGGACTGTAAGTACCTTTAGTTTCCGAAGTAATCTCCAGCAGATCAAACACTTTTATCAACGTTCCTGCAGCTGCACAATATCCTGGTGATAAAACTTAGCAGTCGTGGATGCAAAGAAGTCCGTGAGTTTGTTCCGCAGTCTCCCTCATTTGCGAAGGATCTGTAGCCGCAAGGTCTGGTGAATATGGTACATGGCAGTATCTCCCAGAAAAGTTGCTGAAGGATTTCCCGGATCCTCTTAGCCACAAAATGTAGTTTGTCATTGTTGTGCAGAACTAGTACACCCTTGCGATTCACAAATACCCAGTCCTTCTTCCGCCATGCATGGTACATCCTTTCCAACTGCTGAGATTAGAGGTCAACAGTGATGGTCTGACTAGGCGGAAGGAGCTCGTAATGCATTCTCTGTCATTACTATATGCTTAATTAAAATTAACTTTATACTGCTCAACAGTTGTCGGAATGGAAAAATGAGAAGTGCTGGCATATGTTAGTACGTCAATATTTAACAATACCGTCCATTAAAATGTTGAATTCTAGCAATAAAGAAGACAATCCAATTTTTCTCACTAAAATGATAATACTAATATTGTGATACAATGTCCTAGGAGGTCCTAGAATCATTCGGGAGGTCCTAGGATCGAATCTGAAGCCGACCATCTTGACTGAGGTTTCCGATGATTTATCCTCAGCCACAATATGTAAGTGAGGGATGGTACCTTGAACACAGACATTGGCAGACTTCTTTCTCACATCACCTTTAATTTTCATGCGCGCAGTTGCAATATTCTAATCTATAAAACTTTAAAGAATTGTTATACACTCTTGTTCATATAAACTTCCAAACTCGTTCAGAGACTAAGTTCAAGAAAGTGAGCATAGATCCATCACAATTCCTGCAGATCTATACAGAGGGAATTGCATTTTCCCTCCGTTCTTTGTATAGACACTAGCTGCAAGATGTACGGTACACCCTTATACATTTTCCCACTTTGGTTCATAATTTAATACAGCTTACAGGCTTTCTACATGTTAAACGCTCCATAAACTTTAAAATATCTCCGGTCACAGAGAAGGTATTGCCTTCCAAGGTCCACCCATTCTTGGATGGGAATGAAATTCTTCTTAAAAGAAAAAAAGTATACAGGGTGTCACAAAAAAGATCCGGACGGTGGAATATCTCGAGAAATACACGTCATATCATGAAATACAAAAACACGTGACAAATATATTTTTAATTCTATTTCAGGGTGGAACAATGAATTCACCCGAGTGCCCCCTAAGAGGGGCAGAGGGGGAAACTTGAAAAGTTTAAATGGGGCCCCCAGTTTTTAGTGCAGATTCAAATGCTAAACACAAAAATACGTAACTTTTACTGGAAACATTTTTGTGTATTCTTGACAGATGGCACTGTAATTGCGAAAAATCTGTTTTATTGAGTAACGCAGCAGAAAGATTGGGACAGGAAAATATCTCGAGGAATACATGTCCAAGCATAGAAAAACAAAATACGTGTCAAATATTTGTTCGATTTCTATTTAACTATGTACAAATCAATGCTCTTTGGCGCCTCCTAAGGGAGGCAGACGGGGGGGGGGGAGAACTTGAAAAGTTTAAATGGGAACCCCAGAGTTTAGTGCAGATTCAAATGCTACACACAAAAATACGTAACTTTTACTGGAAACATTTTTGTGTATTCTTGACAGATTGCACTGTAATCACAAAATCTCTGTTTTATTGAGCAACGCAACAGAAATGTCGGGACAGTGGAATATCTCGAGAATTACGCATCTGGGCATGAAATGAAACAAAACTATATGGGTCTAATACGTTTGAACCCTAAAGTGTGTCTGTGCAAATGAAAACACCTGGATACACCGTAGTGTGACAAAGGGGCAATTTGAAAATTTGAAATAGTCACTCAATTTTACCTCTTCTGTCAATCCACCTTTGGGGGAATTGCTCATTCTGAAATTGCCTAACATTTACACCATAGTGCGGGCCCGCACCATTTTGCTGGAACCAAGTTTCGGCTAAGTTATCCGCTACAATGTCTCTAATTGCCGGAAGTACGTCGTTTCGCAGCATATCTTCATACTTCCCAGCATTCAAATTCCCGTCAATGAAAAATGGTACAACTATGAAGGTGTTCATCACTCCCGCCCAGACGTTCAATTTTTGAGAGTATTGGGTATGTACTTCAAGTTAACTGCAATACGGTAACGGTAACTACAATAAAACAATTCAAATAAACGTTCGGCAGGTATATAGTATTTGTATCTCTTGCTCGAAAGTACATTTAGGGGGCGCGGTAGCTCAGTGATAGAACGTTCACCTCTGGTGCTTGGGGTCCCGGGTTCGATCACAGCCCCCGCCAAGTGAACCTTGTGGTGGACAAACACCGTGCTCGTGGGTTTTCTCGGGATTCTCCCGTTTCCTCCCACTTTCTTCATTCCACAATTTAACTCATCTCTCATAATCACCGTCTCATTTAGCCTAACCGGCATAATCGTGGGACGTAAAACTCAAAGATTTCATTTCATTTCATTTTTTGGAAAGTACATTTCATGCGTCACTCGATAAAACAATTTTTGATATTACATTGTGGTCTGTCAAGAACACAAAACAACTTTTCCGATAAAAGTTACGTCGATTTTGTGTACAACATCTGAATCTACAGTAACAATTGGAGTTTCCCATGTCACATTACCAAGTGACCCCTGCACCCATTCCCTCTAGGGGTTGACCAAGTTCATTCATTTGCACACACACATTTTAGGGATCAAAAATATTAGATCCATATATTTCTGCTTAATTTCATGCCCAGATGCGTATTTCTTGAGATATTTCACTGTCCCGACATTTCTGTTGCGTTGTTCGATAAAACAGATATTTTGCGATTACAATGCCATCTAACGAGCAAACAAACAAATATGTTGCAGATAAAAGTTACGTAGTTTTGTATGTAGCATCTAACTCTGCACTAAAAACTGGGGGTTCCATTTAAACTTTTCAAATTGCCCTCCTCTGTCCCCCTTAGGGGGCACTCGGGTGAATTCGTTGTTCAACCCCGAAATAGATTTTAAAAATATATTTGCCACATGTTTTTGTATTTCATGATACGACGTGTATTTCTCGAGATATTCCACCGTCCCGATCTTTCTGTAACACCCTTTATATACATATGTGAACAGTAGCCAAGCATGTTGAGGAGCTCAGTCTTCGTAAATAACTAGTGAAACTTGAAGATCGAATTTTAAAATCTTTGTCTCTGTTGTTTTATTTATTTTTTTAAGTATGAAGATATGATGAAATATATAAAAGTGTAATACTTTGTATATACGTATGTAAATTGCAAAAATAATGATTTGGTATTAAAATTGGTGTTCCAAAACAAATTCTTATAAGACTTTCTCTGGAATAATCAATGACTCTTGCATGGGTGTGAAATTAGACTGAAATAAATTCAAATAAGCATGTAATTAGAAATGTATACAATGAACTAATTTTATATTTAATAAAATACATTTCTATTGGAAACATATTTGATAACCAATTAAATATACAATTCTGACGAATTTAACAATTATAGTTTAGCTAAAGTACACCAACTGCAATGAAGATAACTTCATTTTCTTTACCACAACGAATATAGTTATCCATTACTTACTGTAAAACTAAGAGTTGTGTTCCCAGCTTTATGAAGAATTTACATATCTTTTTGCTTTGCTTTTACTAAATAATCGTCCGATATGACTTGTTGAAATATTTATTTGGTAATTTGCTACTATAAAGTGGTACGAAATTTCCACAGCTATCTCTGCTGAGACATAACGTGCGAATAAAAATTTTGAAATAGCCGTTAAGGATAGAAAGTGAACATCCCACATTTAGTCAGCTTCGGAGAATTACCAGCATCTTTCTTTGACTTAAGCTTTTCGCTCATAGTTATGAAGAGAAAGACTCAGTCACTTTATCGGTGTGGGATTCTACATCGCCTTAGTCGGAGAACTCCGCACATCTCCGTTCTCCATTAGTGTACCTACCGATATTAAGTGTGCGTGTCATTTGCTGAGGATTTCTATTATTTTTAATAGTCACGAAACTTAAGTATTCAGGCAATCAACTTCTGATACTTGGAATTCGCTCATCAGTGTTCTCTCAAGCTAGAACCTTAGGATAGATATAGTTAATATACATTTCTTACACTGGCCAACTTGCTTGTTCCCTTCTTATATAACACGTTATTCTTTATTATATAAGGGAGGCACATTCGTAATTGCCATAGGACCTTGTCTCCTCTATCTTTCCTCAGACTTCTATTCCTGAGTCTTCTGTAATAATAAATTAATTCTGATAACTCCTATGTGTTGTATTATGGCAACCAGAAAATAAATACCTATTCTATATCTAATTCTGCTTTCCAGTCACTAAAACGCCTATCATTTCTAATAAATCATTCATTAAGAAATTATCTCTCAACAATCTACCTTCGAACACCTGTGGTTCTACTTTTCGTCACTCACACATCAAAACTGCCTAAGTACGATCAGTACACTTGTGAACTTAATTCTTGTTTACGTCTAGCGAAGAAATAAGTGACTTCTGTGTCTGAGTGCTGTAAGGACTAACGTCATCTCGTGTATTGGTGAGTCCAATTCATTTGCGACCTTTGTCCGTGGGATTCCTATTAGAGTGAGGACTTCGGCATCTCTGAGAGTCCATTGCCTACGTCACTATAAGATCGACCACTCGGATCTTTTATTGGTTTCGTCACCAGAACGCCAACTCTCTGTCCAAGACAACTTCCAATCACTACACTTAATATCTTCGAGAAGACTCTTCAAGAGGCCACAACCACCGACACAACATTCAAATTATTGGGTGGGTAAAGGACTTTACTATATTTATTATTAAATAACGGAGTACTATATTTATTATTAAAGAACGGAGGTATTTTTAAAAATCCCCAAACTTTCCTTTCTTTCGATTACTTTCACTTACTCAGTTGACAATGTCGTCCTCTGAGAGTAGCAACTAACTTAGATTAAATACAACATAAGACGCAAAATATAGCTTCCCCCAAGTTTCATTAGGATAATAAGGATAGAAAAGAAATAATAAATATTTATACAACTAGTGTAGCAGGATTCGATCGGAGGCTAGTTTATCCCTAATCGGGATACGGACAAAATCTCGCGGCCGAAACCTCGCCGCCCAAAATCTCGCGGGCCAAAACCTCGCCGCCCAAAATCTTGCGTAGCCAAAACCTCGCCAGACAAAATCTCGCCGGGCTAAAACCTCTCCTGGCCATAACCTCGCCACCCAAAACCTAGCCGACTAAAATCTTGCCGGGCCAAAGCATCGCGTGGCCAAAACCTCGCCGCCCAAAACCTCGTAGGCCAAAATGTCGCCTGCTCAAAACCACGCCGTTCAAAAACCTCAAAGACCAAAATCTCGCTTGGCCAAAACTTTGCGGAATAAAACCTTTGCTTAAAATTTACCCAATGAGTTTCTTTATATTCAATTTTATATTACAAATAATAATAATAATAATAATAATAATAATAATAATAATAATAATAATAATAATAATAATAATGACAAAAAGAAGAATAAGATACAAAATATTGTGATTGTAGGCTTTCTCGGGATATTCCCGTTTCCTCCCACTTTCTTAATTCCATTATTTCCTTCATTCTGATCATCCACATTCCCTTTAACCTTTAAGACATATCGAGGGACGTAAAAACTCAGATATTATTTCATACTTTCATAAATATTATTAGATTTTGTTAGGATTTCCTAAGGTCACCTTTAAAGTGAAATAAAAACCATCCCAGGCTCAAACCACATATATGTTGAAATTTTGATCAAGACGAGTCGAGTGGTTCAAGAGTTATTAAGTCACAAACGCAACCACTTTCATTTTTATGTATTTCTATATGTCTCCTCCTTCCCGTCAAAGTGAAATGATAAAACCCACCCCAGGCTCTAACCTGATCTGTGTGTAAATTAGATCAAGATTGGTCTCGTGGTTCAAAAGTTATTAAATTTTATTTATTTTTAAATATCTCCCCCTCCCCTTCAGTGTGCCGTCAAAATGCAATTATAAAATACATCCCAGGCCCGAACCTCATCTATGTTAAAAATTTCATCGAGATCGGTCGGGTGGCTCAAGAGGTATAATGTCACAAACATACAGTCATTTTCATTTTTATATAGGATAGATTTTCGAAGCAAGCGTTAGAATTTTCCTTCTCATTAATGCAATTATGTGTTATTACAAAATATATACATATAGCAATATATAGAGCATTCTACATCGAAGAAATCGTCGTGACGACGTTTTTTACTGAAGATATTTTTTCCAGACAGAGATTACGTCCCGCGTAGCTTAGACCAGGCGAGATTCTGTGTCCTGAGATCAGGATCACGAGGTTGGCGAGGAGAGATTTTGGGATGCGAGGTTTTGACCCGGCGAGATTTTGGTCCGCGAGGTTTTGGTCGGCGAGGTTTTGGCCAGGCGAGGTTTCGACCCGACGAGATTTTGGGCGGCGAGGTTTTGGTCCGAGAGGTTTTGTACCCAAACCCCCTAATCTTAGACAAATCATCTACGAGTCACCAAATTCTCTCTACCTAGGTAACTTAATCAATAGTAACACTTAAAAGAAAAATATCTGATAACGTGTGCAGTATACAATAGTTCCAACTAAAGAGGCTTTTACAATCTTTACATGTATCCGAAATGAAAGGCAATCATAATTCGTTAAGAACAGAGTACCTTTCAGTACATAGTGTTTCTAAATGCAGTCTGGATTTTCAATAACGATTATTACGTTTCAATAGTGCTCACGTTCGTATTTTCATCGGGAAGGATTTCCTCATAATAGAAATTAGTGCAACCACTGCCATGTACACACCATGTACTCACCATGTACCACTACCATTACAATGTACACACAACGAGGTACATATCAGTACTATTTTTCTGCACTTAAATACGCGTTCACATTCCATCTTGCAGCTACAATATGTAAGTTAAAATAGAGAGTCCAGAGCTGGTGCTTTCACTGTCATGATTGGCTCCAAACACATTTCAATCGTCTGAGATTCCCAGGAAGTAGAGGGTAGCTTGTTGTCCTTCCACAGTTGTACCTGATGGTAAACCCGAAATAAGTGCTGATGGGCTGCTGCATTGGTAGATGGCAAAGCTTCCAACTGAATTTCACTTGTGATGGGATATTTTGCAATACTTTCATGAATGCTCGATAACGTAGCTGATGTAAGGTAAGCACCATAGGCGGCGCCAGAATTTTGGTCATATGGGTGCAGGCTGGGAAGGGATAAGCCATAGTAAAATATTTTAACATGGTACGCAATAAAAACTTTTATGTACTTATTTAAAAAAAATCATACATGATACACATGTATGTAAGTTATGGATTTATCAAATAAATATTTGAATTTTTAAGTGTACAAGGGTACTTTTTTTGGCAATGGTATCAATTACAAGAGCTCTGGTTGAAGAAGTGGTTTTTATCCACCCAAGCAAAGTTCCTTGTTTTGATTTAAACATTTAAAGGGCAAATTAACATGCCGACAAGCGTACACACAATAACAAACTCAACTAGCAATTACATCGTACTGTTCGCCAAACATGCTCTGCCAACACATTCTAACATTGTTGCCAGAACACTGCACTATTGAGCTTTAAGATCTCAAAAATAATCTCTAAGTTTTACTTTAAAAAAGCTAGAAAAACATTGGATGGAAGCAAGTAACTTGTGAGAGACTTAAGAAGTCACTTCAATATATCCAAACATGGGAAACAATAAATATACAAAGAATCTAGAAAATCTGAAAATCGAAGTTAATGTGAGTGCAGCTGCACCCACTGCACCCATTGTGGCGCCACTTTTCGTAAGCACTGACCTTTCAGCACCGTACAAAGTAAGAAGAAACAATTCACCAGGAGCAGTGACGGATTCAGGGATCGCATTATCATCGTTGAGAATGCCGACTTGTTTTTGTAGATCTCAGCGTTTCTTCAGGAAATGGCATGTATTTTACTTTCCTTGGCGGTAAGGAGCTGATGATGTATTGCAAGTGTGACAGCAGATAAAAATGTTAAATGTGTCTTCATTTTTCAAGATTCTCTTGAACTGAAGACTTTAGAAGGGATTTTTACCCTGTCAAGTTCAATGAATGTAACATCTATAAAGATAACCATGAAAGTTCTGTCGTTTCTTCACTCACCCCCTTCGAACATTGATATGTCACCTAAGACGAATTACCCCATCAGCATTTACGACCTCTTGTCATTGTTCTGGAAAGCCATGGATACCATCGCGGTAGAACTTGGTGGGACGTGAAGCGAAAAAAGTATCAAGTGTATTTTGCACCTCTACCAGCGATTTGAACTGGCATCCCCTGAGGTGATCGTCCAAGAAATGGAACAGGTCATAATCGAACGGTGCAATGTCCGGGGAGTATACCAGATGCAATAGTGTTTCCCATCCAAGGCGTAGAATAGTGTCTCGGGTCATCCTAGCCACGTGGGGTTTATCGTTGTCCTGTAACGGGAGGACCCCTTTGAGATTCAGAAGTCTAGCTCCAGAGTTTTGAGTTTTTCTTGAATACGGCTCAACTGCTGACAGTACACAGTTGCTTTGATACTCTGAAAAGCTGGTATCAGTTCCTAATGCACGATGCCGCGAGTAGCCCACCAAAAACACAGGAGGATCTTCTTTTGGTGCAGTGCTGGTTTCGATTGGTTTGGAACTGGTTCATGGGACGCTAACCAATGATGACAGTTTCGTAGAGCCTCGTCAGGACCCACTTTCCATCACATGTCAACACCCTGGCCAGAAGTGGCTCCTTGCTCAGGCGAGAAAGTAAAAACACACAGGTGTCTGCTCGCGTTGCTTTCTGGCCCAAAGTCAAATCATGTGGGACCCATCGACTCAACTTGTAGTGCATCCCAAATTGATGGCGGAACTGCCGAATGGTGTCTCCACTGACATTGAATTATAGTTCCAGTTCCTCAAATGTCGGGCCACTGTTCGCCTCAACTGCTGGCTTAAGATCTTAATTTTGTACATGTGTTGGTCTTTCGGAACGTGGTGCATCTTCGAATGTTGCATCACCATCCTTAAACTTGTTAAACCACCGTTGCACTGTTCACGTAGTCACGACACCCTCAACAAAGGTCTGGCATATCTTCCGCCAAGCTGCAGCGGCGTTTGACCCCAGATTGAACTCGTACAACATACACAGTCTTATGACGCTCTGTGCAGGTGCGATTTCACTCTGTCCTTATGCAAGTTCAAGGTGTAACAGAACTGCCACAACCAGGTAATATGTTGGATATACCCACTCAACAACTGATCTTCACCTTATCTTCATTCGCATTCAAATCAAGGTGTGAGAGCCAATTGAACACAGATCTCCACAAAAAGCGACATAACTTTCTTGGTTATTTTTGTATTTCCTAACTTCCTAATGAGGCGAAAAGTACAAGCAGGTCAATATCTTCCCCAATAATTGATACCGGATGTGGCTGTTTGAGAGAGAGTTTTATTGTTGTACGCACACTCTGTGTATCTGCTCTCCAGAGGCTTGAAGAACACTGGTGCCAACAGCCTGAAATGCTTAGAAAGTATTTCAGTGAATCTAGATTTGTTCTTCAGATTCACAAAGAACTTCTCTTGAGATGTGACAACTGACATTGAAGAAGTAAACATAACAGTTGGGAATATAGCTTGACAGAACGCCTTATTCGCTCTTTGTGCAATCAAAAGGCAGTACTTAACGAAGTTTTATTTGTTATTCCTATTCTATCACTATGATTTCAATGAAACTTGGATGTTACATTATGTATTATGGTGTATTTAATGTAAGTTTACTTGCTAAACTCATGGGACGAGGTTGTCAACTGATTAAGAAAAAAGTAATCGGAAGAAGGGAAAGTTCGGGAATTTTTTAAAAAATATCCTCGTTACTTCCCTCATGTGTGTAGTAGATTGGTAAGTGTCTTTAAGCGTAGTCCTTTGTCATTCGAATGAACTTAAACTAACATCAATAGTGCAAATACAACGTGAGTAAGAGCTATCAAAGTGACAACCTGTCATTACCTTTAAAAACAATATTTGGCGGTCAGTTTCCAATATGGCGTCCAAACCCGTCACCGAATTTTTCAGGACTTTTAGTATGTTGTTATATACACCTTCTCAAGGGTATGTGCAAATTGTCAGCATGTTATGATTTTTTTCTGGGCTAATATATAAGAAAACTAATTGGATGAAGGGTAATTTTGGGGATTTATAAAAGAAAATCGCTCCGTTACTTCCCGCATGTGAAGTAAACTGGTAAGTTTATATACCTGGTGTGTAAGCGTAGTCCTTTGGCATTCGAATGAAGTAAAAATAACATCAATAGTGCAAATAGAATGCGAGTTATAGCTATTAAAGTAAGAACCAGTTATTATCTTGTAACACCACACTTTGGTGTCCATTTTCCAATATGGCGGCCAAACCCGTCACCGGATATTTCAAGACTTCTAGTATGTTGTTATATGCACTTTCTCAAAGGTATGTGCAAAATTTCAGTTTGTTATGATTTTTTTCTCGGTTTCGCTCTTTTTTGTCTAATTTGACTGGACTAGCTGGCGGCAAATATCTCTTCCATTCTTTTGTTTTGACCGATATAAAATTTATAACTCGTCGAACTTATTTTGTTACATCATAAACGAGCTGCGTGCGACTTATGATTGACTATAATAGTCAAAGCTTGACAGCCTCTTTTCAGTTTATTTTTGTTGTATGAATAATCACGCTCTTAAATTAAATTCTTGTTATTGTTACTAATAGTGCATAATTATTGTTTTGTGTAGAATCTACTTGTGCTTGTGATTAAGCAGTGTTGCCGTACCACTACGAATAATCATCTCTTGGCGACATATTTTTATTGTTCATGTTGCCTTAATGCATAAACTTCCTTTCCGTCACATAAATTTGGTGCACAGCGGCGGAATACACCGCCGCGCACGTACATTTTGGTGTCCATCTATGTGACACTTGTAAATTGGTGCCATTTTAAATTTTCCTTACATTTTATTCTAGAGATTAATCTTTTCTTGATGTTGTTTTAGCTAGGCGTCCATTAGCGACCCGTTTTGTAAATCTATGCCATTGTCTCCCCTATGTCGTTGACAGTTGTTAAAACATAACAGACCTCTTCTCCACCTTCTAAATTGGTGACAAACAGTGAGATACCTCACGTAGTTTAAGTTTACAATTCAGGCGATTAATTTAAATAAGCTGAGATCAATTAATATTTTAACTAAATCATCTAATCACGCCTTCAGCATAATTTTGCGACCTACGGTTGAGATACGCGTAGCTAGCTGCCACTTCATATCTCTGGAAACAGTGGCTAAAGAACGGGCTCTGTTATACTGACAGTCATACACACATTACTGTACTTTCACAGATGTTTTACTACAATTACAATTATATCTATCATAATAAGGTTCGAGATGTAAATGTGGAGAAGGATGAAAAAGCAGCTGGAAAGAGAAAATAAAACATAAAGAAGTTCTGAGAAGAGTGAATGAAGAAAGAATACTGAAGTTAATAATAAAAAGGTAAAGAAATTGGTTTGGACACTGTCTAAGAATGAATTGTCTTATAAGAGATACATTGGAGGATTAGTTTCTGGAAGGAGAAAGTGGGGAAGAAGAATATGTCAGCCCCTATACGATATTGTAAAACTTTGTCCCATATAGGTTATAGGTAGAGCGTTAATAAAAAAAAAAGTGTCCGGAATCGACTCCCACTATCGGCTTTTATTATAAAAGTTCCACTGTAAAAAGTATTTTTACAAAATACTATACAAATAATCTCTCCAAATTTACAAGTTAGTTATAGGGAGTCTTTGACTATAAGGTCGCAGATAGGATCTCTGTAAAGCCGGCTAGATGCATTGCTAGACAGAGTAGAGTTAGGGGCCCAAAGCTCCGAAGCAAGCAGTGGGTTGGTTACGTGACCACAAAGCCCCGAAGCAGGCTAAGCGACTGAGGTTGGGATTCCCGACAAACCCCCGAAGCAAACTAGACCAGGAGAAAGGAAAGGCGTAGTCCCGAAGCAGACTAGAGGCCTGAGGTTAGGTTACTCCTAATGTTCCGAAGCAAAGAATAGGAGAGGCACCAGTGAACATGTACAGAATTGCCGTCGTCCAGCCAACGTCTGCTCCATGGGAGGGGTCAGAAGCCAGTCGTTTGCAGGTGATAGTAGATCCATCTGGTGTGTAGAACATCTTGCTAAACCACGTGGTGGTGTTTGTAAACACTTTCGTGTAGAATTGTTTATACACAACACCAAAGGGGACATTAAAATATGAAGATCGAAACTCCTGATGCCTTAACAGAAAGTAAGTAGGATTAGTTGTCTTCATCAACATACATAGTAAAGCCCTTTCTTTGGGTAAAGAATTTGGATAGTTGTGCGTTATAGTGATATTTTAACAAAATATACATACGAATAAAGTAAAGAATTGCTCCTATTTACAAATTTTGGTAGAACTGATATATGGAACGTGTTGGAAATGGCGAACGAAAATATTATTATTGTTATTTCTAGCAGTAGTAGTAATACTAGAAGAAGTAGAAAGTTAAGAACAATTTCACAATTGCTACGAGACAATAACATTTAATTTTGATCATTCATATTCTTGAATCATACTATTGATGAGCCTTATGTATTCATCAATTGTTTGTTAAATACGTTATGTTCTCACATGGGACCATTCCGATTTAGTGAACTCAATTGCTAAAAGTGATTTCTATCACTGGATTCAACACCAAAAGAAACAGAGAAAAAGAGGATATTCAGTGGCAGACCATATACGAGGTGGGAGATAAATGAGGACAAAGTGCGAAGATAGATCGTAGAAAATGTCTAGAAATGCCGTGTTAATTTTGAAAGGAATAGTCGGATTGAGGACAAATGTTGAATATGAGGAATGCATATAGAGCTCCACTGAATAGGAGTAATGTGAATCATGGGGGCATCTGGAAAGCCGTCATGTTGGAATTAGCGCAAAAAGAATATAAGGGAAAGGAGTCATGCGAGATATGCATCTCATTCTGTGTAATCGACGCATCAGTGTGAGGGATTTGAGTAAGAAAACAAACATCAACGTGGGAAGTGTGAAAACGATCACCCACGAACACCTGCACTTCTAGAAAATCACAACCCGATGAAAGCCAGAAATGCTAACGTTCGACGAGAAGCAACGCAGGGAAAACGTCTCGTCTCAGCATCTGCAGCGATTTCAAAGGGAAGGCGAAAGCTTCCTTGCAATGATAATTACCTGCTATGAGAGCTGGGTGCATTACACTTCGGAGTCAAAGTACTCCAGCATGTAGTGGGGCTTAGAAAATCAAGGCACAAACGGGGGGCGCGGTGGCTGAGTGGTAGAGCGTTCACCTTCGGTGCTTGGGGTCATTGGTTCGATCCCAGCTCACGCCGTGTGAACTTTGTGGTGGACAAACATCGTGCTCGAGGGTTTTCTCGGGGTTCTCCCGTTTCCTCTCACTTTCTTCATTCCACCATTTCATTCATTACTCATCATCACCGTCTCCTTTAGCCTAACCGGCATAATCGTGGGACGTAAAACTTAAAAATTTCATTTCATTTTTCAAGGCACAAACGGTATTCTGGGTGTGATATGTTCTGATTTTCTGACACGCTTGACCATAATCAATGCGGCGTACTAAAGCAGCTTTCTCCGGACCAAAGAGGCTTTGAGATGAAAAAGGCCACAAATGATGAGGGATAGCGTCATCATCCGGCATGACAACGCTCGTCCTCATACGGCCACAACAATGGTCACAACTATCACCAAACTTGGTTGGGAGATTCTAGATCATCCTCCCTATCGCTCCAATCTGTCTCATTACGACTTCCATCTTCTTGGTCCCCTAAAGGAGCACTTGCAAATCAAAAGTTCCACACCGACAACGAAGTCAAAACGTGTGTGCTGAAATGGCTGAAAGACTGTCCCAAAGATACTATGCATCAAGGGTACAGGCACTCTCACACCGATGGGACAAGTGTGTGCGTGTACTTGTGGAGTACCTTTAAAAAAATAGCAATTGATTCCCATGCTGTCTTCTACATGTAACCGAAAAAAGAAAGATATTCTGGTTATAACTTGAACGAACCTGTTATATTACTTTTGTGAACGTAGATTTTCCCCCTTACAGACTAAAATTATTTATCATTACTATTACCATTAAAATGTACACTCATGTCCAAAATTATTGTCGCATATCTGTAACTGTCTTTTTGTAATATAATTTGATACTAATTTTGTAGGGTACTTTTAATACTGATACTATGTGTATAATCAGAAAATGTATATTTGTGGTAAATATCATAGGAAAAGTATTATAAATAACAAAATTAGAACTAGTAAAACAAAATGTTGTTAACTGGACAAGAAAGTTTTATTGTCGTTTTATTGTTCTTATTTACTGCTCTTTTGACACGAAATTTGCCACATGTCTCTGTCGATTATACACATAGTAATAATGTAAGAAATACCGGGCGAATTCGTTATCAAATTATATTCCTACAACAAGATATTTATAGACATGCGACAATAATTTTGGACCTGAGTGTACATTGTACTCTGTGCGTTTACACTTATTTTTAAATATATAATTGCAGTCCTTGAGATTTGTTATACTAAAAACTCGACCTTTTTACAAACTGAACACCCTAGCTTTTCGTCAATAATAACTAACCATTCATTTTCCTTTAAGTTCTGCAACCAGTGTTCTTTCGTCTAGTAAGTTAGGAATCTTTCTTCTTTACTACTTTCACCTGCGTTCGAAATACTGATGTTAGCTTCACTTGGACAATTACTTTTGTCTGTTGCAACAGAATCACAGGAATCACCGGAATGTTAAAACATGCACGGCAGTGCATGGCAGCCAAGTTCCGCGAAGCAAATGAAAACTGGCCTGCACTGCCGTAAGCATATTATACACGAACAAGAGTTTTGGGTAAAATCGCCGATTTCGAGGCTTTGTAAAAACGATTCTATTAAGGGTAGAAACATGGAATTTAGAATATAAGGATATATACCACAGATGTACTCATATGCAAAATCTCACATTCCTATCTTAAACCATATTTGAGTACTGGACCCCCAAAATATGCTGTTTTCAGGCTCACTGACTCACTGACTCACTCATCAAATTGATTAGGCACTTCCCAATTAGATAGAAACGTGAAACTTCGCATAAAGGTACCCTATAACAATTTGAGTATGGAAAAAGTCCAAAATCTGAGGAATGTCCTATGGGATCTTTTTTATGGGCAAAAAACTGTCCTTAGCCAGGAAAAAAATCGTTTCACTCACTCACTCATCAAATTGATTAGGCACTTCCCAATGAGATAGAAACCTGAAACTTTGCATAAAAGTACCCTATAACGACCTAAGTATGGAAAAAGTCCGAAATCTGAGGAATGTCATATGGGAATTTTTTTATGGGCAAAAAACTATCCTTAGCCAGGAAAAAATCGTTTCACTCACTCATTCATCAAATTGATTAGGTACTTCCCAAAGAGATAGAAACTTGAAACTCTGCATAAAGGTACCTTATAGTTACTTGAGTACGAAAAAGGTCCGAAATCTGAGGAATGTGCTATGGGAAAGTTTTTATAGGCAAAAAACTGTCCTCAGCCAGGAAAAAAATCGTTTCACTCACTCACTCATCAAATTGATTAGGCACTTCCCAATGAGATAGAAGCTTCAAACTTTGCATAAAGGTACCCTATGACAACCTAAGTATGGGAAAAGTCCGAAATCTGAGGAATGTGCTATGGATTTTTTTTTTATGAGCAAAAAACTGTCCTTAGCTAGGAAAAAAATCGTTTCACTTACTCACTCATCAAATTGATTAGGTACTTTCCAATGAGATAGAAACCTGAAACTTTGCATAAAGGTACCCTATTACGACATAAATATGGGAAAAGTCCGAAATCTGAGGAATGTGCTATGGGAAAGTTTTTATAGGCAAAAAACTGTCCTTAGCCAGGAAAAAAATCGTTTCACTCATTCACTCATCAAATTGATTAGGTACTTCTCAATGAGATAGAAACCTAAAACTTTGCATAAAAGTACCCTATAACGACCTGAGTATGGAAAAAGTCCGAAATCTGAGGAATGTGCTATGAGAAATTTTTTATAGGCAAAAAACTGTTCTTAGCCAGGAAAAAAATCGTTTCACTCACTCACTCATCAAATTGATTAGGCACTTCCCAATGAGATAGAAACTTGTAACTTTGCATAAGGGTACCCTATAACGACCTAAGTATGGAAAAAGTCCGAAATTTGAGGAATGTCCTATGGGAAATTTTTTATAGGCAAAAAACTGTCCTTAGCCAGGAAAAAAATCGTTTCACTCACTCACTCATCAAATTGATTAGGTACTTTCCAATGAGATAGAAACTTGAAACTCTGCATAAAGGTACCTTATAGTTACTTGAGTACGAAAAAGGTCCGAAATCTGAGGAATGTGCTATGGAACATTTTTTATAGGCAAAAAACTGTCCTTAGCCAGGAAAAAAATTCGTTTCACTCATTCACTCATCAAATTGATTAGGTACTTCTCAATTAGATAGAAACCTGAAACTTTGCATAAAAGTACCCTATAACGACCTGAGTATGGAAAAAGTCCGAAATCTGAGGAATGTGCTATGGGAAATTTTTTATAGGCAAAAAACTGTTCTTAGCCAGGAAAAAAATCGTTTCACTCACTCACTCATCAAATTGATTAGGCACTTCCCAACAAGATAGAAACTTCAAACTTTGCATAAAGGTACCCTACAATAACTTGAGTATGGAAAAAGTCCGAAATATGAGAAATGTGCTATGGGAAATCTTTTATGAGCATAAAACTGTCCTTAGCCATGAAAAAAAAATCGTTTCACTCACTCACTCATAAATTGATTAGGTACTTTTTAATGAGACAGAGACGTGAAACTCTGCACAAAGGTACCTAATAATTACTTGAGTATGAAAAAAGTCCGAAATTTGAGGTATGTTCTACGGGAAAGTTTTTATAGGTAAAAAAAAAACTGTCCTTAGCCAAGCAAGAAATCGATTCACTCACTCACTTATCAAGTTAATTAGGTACTTCCCAATGGGATAGAGACGTGAAACTCTGCATAAAGGTACATTATAATGACTTAAATATGGAAAAAGTCCGAAATGTGAGGAATGTGCTATGGGAGTTATTTATGGGCGAAAAACTGACCTTAGTCAAACACAAATCTCGTCATTCTCTCCCTCATCAAATTGATTAGATAATTCCCAATGAGGTATAGACGTGAAACGTTGCATAGAAGCACCCTATAATGACTAGAGTACAGAAAAAGTCCGAAATGTGATTAATGTGCTATGGGATTTTTTTTTTTGAGCGAGAAACGGTCCTTAGCAAAACATAAACATGTTCGTCTTCTCACTCATCAAACTGATTAGGTACTTTCCAATGAGATAGAGACGTGAAACTCTGCATAAAGGTACTGTACCTTATAATGGATTAAGTGTAAAAAAATTCCGAAATGTGAGGAATGTGGTATTGGAAATTTTTCATGGGCGAAAAACTGTCCTTAGCAAAGCACGGTTCATTCAGTCACTCATCACATTGATTTGTTAGGTTCCAATGATAATGACGTGAAGCTGTGCATAAAGGTGCCTTATAATGACTTGAGTGTGAAAAAAGTCTTAAATGTGAGGAATGTGTAATGGGAATTTTTTATGGGTCAAAAACTATTTTTAGCCAAGCAGATATCGGTTCATTCATTCACTCGTCACATTGATTAAGTACCTGTTTATGAAATACTGACGTAAAAGTATGTACATTGGTACCTTATAATGACTTGAGTATGGAAAAGGTTTGAAATTTAAGTAATGTACTAAAGGGAATTTTTATGGGTGAAAACTGTCAGTATCCAAGCAGAAATCGGTTCACTCAATGATTGACTCATTCATAGCATTAATTAGGTACTTCTGAATGAGATAGAAGGATGAATCTCTGCATAAAGGTACCTTATAATGATTTGAGTATGGAAAATGTCCGAAATTTAAGGAAATGCTATGTAAAAATTTTATGGGTGAAAACTGTCTCTTAGTCAAGCAGAAATCGGTTCACTCACTCGCTCATCATATTGATTTTGTATTTCCAATGAGATAAGTCGTGAAACTCTGCAAAAAGGTATAATGACCTGAGTATGGAAAAAGTCCGAAATGTGACGAATGTGCTATGGGAAATTTTTTATAGACGAAAAATTGTCCGTAGCTTCCCAATGAGATGAAGATGTGAATGTCTATACGAAGGTAGCTCGTAATGGCTTGAATATGAAAAATATCCGAAATGTAAGGAATGTGCTATGGAATTTTCTATGGGTGAAAAATTTTGCCTTTCTCAAACAGAGATAGGTTCATTTACTCACTCATCATTGATTAGGTGCTTCTAAATGAGATAGAGATTTGAAACTCTGCATAATGGTACCTATCTTATGTAATGACCTGTGTAAATAAAGGTTCCAAATTTAAGGAATGTACTATGGGAATTTTTATGGGTGAAAAACTGTCCATAGCCATTACGTACTTCTTAATGGGATAAAGATTCGAAACTGTCCATAAAAGTACACTATAACGGCTTGAAAATGAAATTTGAGGAATTTGCTACGGAAATTTTTTCATTAGAAAAAAAAACTGTCCTTATGTACAATCAGAAATCGGGAATGATTCCGTTATTGAACACATCATGTGCATAGTGATAATGTTGTCAATCGTCTGAGTGGTCGAGTTGGTGCCCTCTTCGCTGGTGTATTGGCTATACTTAACATACGTTATCCACATGTTACATACGCACTGCCCTCTTTCCCGCTTAGATGTTACACAATGTCGTTGCAGGATGTCTGACATCTAACAGTCTTCCGTACATTACGTACGTCAGCTATAAGTTACATACGGCCATCTGTATGTGAGATCCTGACCGCCTACGTACAGTCTTTTCGCTCGTGTGGAAAGTACGTTTATTCGGAACACTTATACGGAAAGTACGTTCAAATATACTTTTTCAGTTATACGTTTAGTGTACGTTAAGTCCAACAACTACAGGATTTAGACATGTAACAAACGTTTTTACGTACGCCACATACAGTTTTTCTCAGTGTGTGAGTAAAATAAGTGAAAGCTAGTAATAAGTAGTTAAGCAAGTTAATGTGGCACGTTCTGTGAATCAGTTAACTTTTAAAACCGTGGGCTAAGACACGTACATACTGCCGTAAATTTCGTGGTTGGAAACCCAGACAAGGAAAGCCAATATTTTGTCTTTTTTCGGTGAATATTTTTCCTTTATTGCAGTCATTCCTATTAAATAGATATTGAAATTAATTTGATAAGTAACATAATGTAGAGGTGAGAATGTTTAAAATTAATGAAGTTTTCGAAGAAATGAGAAATCCAATTGTTCGAATTTATGTTAGACCAGCAACAAAATGTAACCGATTTCGTAAATATATTAGTACCAGAGTTATAGTTACCACAGTTGTTATGTAAAAATGTTCTTGATACTTCGTGTCTCTATCTGTGAACAGTGTGAGAATCTCTTACGTATCAGACTTTTCATCAACAGTGAATTTCGTGCCTTTTGCTCTTCATATTTTCTGAATTTGCCCTTCAGGGGTTCGCCCCCACACCCTCGCCTTTGCTCGTCCTACTTCCTTACACCTCTTAAGCTTACAATTCCAGAATTTTAAGTTTCTTTTCATATTTCAACTATCTAAAAGATAAGATTTTGTATTCCAGGAAAACGCCTATTTAAATAACATGGTGATTTCTTCATCTTCCTTTAGACTCCTTAAAAATTAAAAATATTCAATTTTAGCAATTTTCATGTTGGTTAGTCCCGGGAGGATACAATCGTGCCAAATTTCATCATTCTAGCCCTGCCGGAAGTGCCTAAACATTTCGGGGTTTAGAAGACGTCCAATATAAATAACATGGAAAAGGTTTGTCTGTTCTCCATAAAACCACTCTAAATTTGGATATTTTCGTTTACTGACTTACTTAGGTAATACTAACGAAAACGTTGAAGCATACCGAATTTCACGTTTGTATTCCAATTTCAAGTACCTAAAATATGAGATTATTTGTCACAAAAAGGCCTATTTAAATAGCATGGGGAATTTCTTCATCTCCCCTTTAGACTCCCTAAAAATTAAAAATATTCACTTTTGGCAATTTTTCTTTCGGTTAGTTCCGAAAAACTACAATCACGTCAAATTTAGTCATTGTAGCCCAACAAGAAGTGCCGTATAATTTTGGGGTGTAAAAGGTGTCCCATATAAATACGTACCATGGGAAAGATTTTACAGTTCCCCAGAAAACCACTCTAAAGTTGAAATTGTTTATTTTTACTGATTTACTTAGATAATACTAATGAAAACGTACAAGCATACCGAATTTCAATTTTTTAATCCAATTCCAAGTTCCTAAAACATGAGATTATATGTAAAAAAAAAAAAAAAGACCCATTTAAATAACATGGGAAAATTCTTCATCCCCCCTTAACCATTTCAACTTTCCACGTCAACCGGAAGCTCCCCTTTAATTTATGCCAGTTCATGTAGCTTTATATACAGTTAGGATATGTTGGTAGCAAATATTAAGTTTACAAGCTATTTGAAAGGTGTATATCATTGGAAGGAAAACCCGAGGTAGTATGAAACTGCGTGTCATGTAATGAACTCCGTAATTTCGCAATGTGAAAACGTAGAGAACAGCTAGGTATATTGAAACACCAGCTATGTCTAGTGATGTAGCAGCGAGGATTCAGCATCAAGGGTTTTGGGCCCTGTTGATACTCTTCGTATTTAGGCAATGAAAAATGAGATGTTAGCGATCGTGATTTTGTAGTTCGGGTAAATGAATTGGAATCTCGTTTGGACATAACGCTCTGACAAATATATGTGAGAATAAATCCTCCCCGCTGTTCCAGTGGCTAGCATGTGCGCCTTTCTTGTACAGGTCTTGGGTTCGATTCCCGGTGGGAGAGCCCTTGGGAACTAATGTTGTATGTGACACATTATGACTCCTTTAAAAATGTACAATTTTAAATTTAAATCCAGCAATATGCCACAATTGAGAATTCCAATATACGATATTGACATGGTAAACTACAAAAAGAAGTGAAATATGAACAAAAACACCAGAGGTGCAAAAAGTGCAGCCAAGTTCTTCAGCCTCAAAAAGTGTTGAGATGAGGATGGATGAGCCAAGTTCCTTGGCCACTGCATCTGAAAGGGACCTGGAACTTGGCGCGAGGTGTCAAGGAAAATGATGTTAAGGAACCTTAGGGATAGTGGTGGTGGGCATGGTGGGTTTGGGAGCACCATCAATCTTAGGAATATCAACTTTGCTAATGAGCTAAAGCACATATACAGAATACTGCAGTAAGGTTGGTGGTTCGAAACCCAGACAAGGAAAACATATTCCTCCACGAAGTGTCAAAGTAAATGATGTTAACAAGCCTTAGGAATGGTGCTTGTGAGCGTGGTGGATTTGGGGGTCACCACTAGCCTTAGGACTGAAACTAGGAACATACATCTTAATGTATTCAAATATGTTAGACACCTCGCGCCAAGTTCCAGTGTTCGTTTCAGATGCAGTGGCCAAGGAACTTGGCTCATCCATCCTCATCTCAACACTTTTTGAGGCTGAAGAACTTGGCTGCACTTTTTGCACCTCTGGTGTTTTTGTTCATATAGTCGTAATTCAGTAACATTGCATTCATTATAATCTAATTAAACTTTTTAATTAAAAACTTGTCTATCGTATTCATTAAGTAGTTTTTGACAGTTTATGCTTTCAGTTTTTAAACAAATTACTTACAACACCTACTGTCTGTGCTCTGTCGACAGTTCCTTTTAGTGTTTACTGTCATATTGGACATGTTTCAGAAACAGACAAGAACCTATTACTCGCTCTTTTTCTCTTTTAATAGACGATCGAAAGTGCTTTTAAAGAAATCACCAAAATAAAACATTCCACTCGAATACAACAGTAAAAGATATCTCTAAAGATATTTCTTGGTTCTTTATCCGTAGCTAGTTGAACTTCCTTTAACCAACAATCAGCACAAATATTTTATGAAATATAGGTTCCCAGTTGTGTTTCTATGGACAAACACTTTTGCAGCAACTTCCTTTTTTCCTTTTCTTAAGCTCGATAAAACATGGTCATGGCTGTTTCATTCTGGAACTTCAAATCCATATTTTAAAAAAAGCGAGTGCAATACTTGCATGGGATTTTTGCTTTTAAAAATGTCATTATAAAATTAATGGTATAAAGAGTGGAATAAAGAGGGGAAGCAAATTCTCGAAACCTAATGAAAAGTACCTCAAATTCTAAAATGCACTTTGCTGCAGTTGTTCTTCGAATTATTGAAATACGAATAATATGCGTGAAAATAAAATAAATAACCAAACCATATATGTTACATGAAATTGGTGAAAAATGAAAAATTAAAATGGTCCTTGTTTGTACTTAATTACCGTAGATTTGTCTCGCTCTTCATTGGCTTTAGAATTAAACCTGCTTTCGAATGATAACACACATATGTCTCAAAAATGGGCAGATTCGAAAACTAATCGATAAAGTACAAGAAACTTTCCAGAAAAATGCATTGAGCAGCACTTCGGACGTCTGTAATAGATTCATAGGGTGGACTACCTGAAAAAAAATAGAAATATATTACATGTTCTATACTTTGGCCAAGATTCATTGATGATCGGTTAAATATATTAATTTTTTCGACATCTGGAAAAATAGAATAGTTTTTTTTTTAAAAAAAACTTTGGAAGTTGTTGCTATAGTGCCATGTCTCAGGTTCATCATCTGTACTTTCTTGTCTTTATAAGGACTCATGATTTCCAATTTTACCATTCCCAGTATCACGATCCATAATTTCGGGATAAATTGGGTATATTTTCCTGAAATTACCATGAAAAATATGTTTTTAAATATAAAATTTTGCTTCCTTGGCAAGGCTTCAGGACGAGAATCTACACAACTGTTATCCAAAAATATTATGTACAAGTTTCATTTACGTACGGTTAGTAATTGTCAATATACAAATGATACGGAGAAAAACGTACGGAAAGTAAAATTTGATACTGAATTCAGGGAACTGATGAAACTATACAAGTTGAAAATCAATTGAATAACAAGAAGCAGCATCATTGTCGTCTTTCAAAAGAAAGCATCAAACACTTTCTAGGAAAGTATAGATGTAAGAATTACAGAGAAATTATTAATAAATGTATTTAAAAGTACACCGTCATGAGATATCATATATGAACCTGAAAAAACATTTCCTGGATCTCATCTTAATTTCTCCCAGAAAATTCGGCGCTGTAAGTGATGAACACAGGGAGTGTTTCCATCAGGATATCCCTGATATAGAAAGCAGTCTTAGGGAAAATTGTGTGAAAATACAATGGCAGATTACTGTTGTACACTGAAAAGATTTTGCAGAAGCGAAGTTCAGCTGAAAATTAATTTTACATAATAATAGGTACGTAAATGTAAGTCAAGCTAAGATGATGTTATATATTATTATTACGAGCTAAGATATTATTATAATGTACAGTTGTCAGAAATTTTCGTCATGCGGTTACAACATCCATGGATGATGGAAAAAATCAGTAAACATATTTAAAATCAGCATAAAAAAGTCAATAAGATTCACCCGTGCTTGCCTTTTAACGTCAGAAAATAACATCAGTTTTGTTGACTAGTGATGTATTATAGGAGTCAACCTACAACGAAACTAATAAAAAAAATAAATAAATGAATGAATGAATAAAGCAAAGAAATAATCATTTCTGAATTTATCACTCTCAAATTTAAACTTCGCTTTTTGTCTATATAATAATAATAATAATAATAATAATAATAATAATAATAATAATAATAATAATAATAATAATAATAATAATAATAATAATAATAATAATAATAATAATAATGCAGGATCTGAACGATAAAGATCCTGTTTCTATCGTAAGCTTGTTTTTGCTTGTTTTATTGGAATTCAAAGTTCTACAAATTGCACCAAAGCTAAGGAAGATGATGATGATGTGATGAATGATAATGGTGGAATGACGAAAATGGAAGGAGATGAGAAAACACAAAATATATGCACTTGGAGTTTATCCAAGAAAAAGCCTAATTCGTAAGAGTTAGGATCGAACCAGGGACTCTATGCACCAGAGGTGAGCGCTCTACCACACGCGGGACCCACAAGTTCATTTCTCTTTTTCAATATTATTTTGATACTCGAAATTCGAAACAATCTGCTTCTTACTGGCAAATATATGACATACAGGGTTTGTATGATAAGTAATGAGACCAGGTCTGGAAACATTGTTTTATTGATCTGATCTGTACAGGGACTTAAAAGCTTTCGAAGTACTCTCCTCTTGCGTCGATGCACTTCTGCAATCGATGTTTCCACGCTGCAAACGCCCCCTGGAAGTCAGCAGCCGGCATGTCCTTTAGAAATGTGGTCACGGCTGCTTGGATGGCTGTGACGTCTGCAAAACGGGTTCCTTTCAAGCGTGGCTTCAGCTTCGGGAAGAGGAAGAAGTCGGCCGGGCTCACATCTGGGCTGTAGGGTGGTTGTGGAAGGACTTCCACCCCAATCCGGGTCAAAAAGGAGGTCACTAAGAAGGCGGTGTGGGCAGGGGCATTGTCGTGATGCAACTTCCACCGGCTAGCGATCGCCGGTCTTTTCCGCTTGACGCTCCTGTGCAGTCTCTCAAGGACTTGTTTGTAGAAGGCGGCTTTGACGGCTTGTCCTTGGGGTACAAACTCCTTGTGGACCACCCCCACATTGTCAAAAAAACAATCAACATTGTTTTCACCTTTGACTTCGACATTCTGGCCTTCTTGGGGCGCGGGGACGCAGGAGTGTGCCACTCCGCGCTTTGACGTTTCGTTTCAGGGTCGTACTGGAACACCCACGACTCGTCACCTGTTATGACGTCATCTTCAAAGTTAGGGTCACTGTTCATGAGGTTCAACAGTTCCTGACAACAATCAACACGTCGTTGCTTTTGTTCGTCAGTCAACACTCGCGGCACCAGTTTCGCACAGATTTTTCTCATTCCCAATTGTTCCGTCACAATCTTGTGCACTGTTGTGTGGTTCATATCGAGTTCATCAGCAATCAATCTCAACGATAATCGACGGTCTGAGTTCAGGAGATCCCTCACTTTTGCCACAGTTTCGTCCGTAGTCACTGTTGTCGGGCGTCCAGCCCTCTCCAGATCCTCAACGCTTTCCCGGCCGTTCCGGAACGCACTGTGCCAACGAAACACCTGGGCTTTGGATAGGGCTTCCTCTTTGTAGGCCTCCGTGATGAGAGAAAGCGTCTGAGTAGCCGTTTTCCCCAGGCGAACGCAAAATTTGATCGCATAACGCTGTTCGATGGAACCCTCCATGTTTGTTGATTTTCCGCCGTGACAAGAATGTTCACAAGGGCTTTGTCCAAGGCTTGTCCGCGCTCCACTAAGGCTCGGAGCCAACTGACGCGCGGTGCGTTGCTTTGCTCGGACCCCCCCCTACATCCTCCATCACCGACAAACCCGCTCCAGCGACACGCGCGCCGCGGCGCGGCGAGTCTCATTACTTAGGCTATCATACAGACCTTGTATTAAAGAACTTTTTTCAAGATACCATTTATGTACATTTATTTCTCGTAAGACTATTGTAAGATTGTTATTGTAAGAATATTGTAAAATTCGCTATGCGAGATTCCTCACAGAAGGTTAACAAAAGATTGGTATATTCATATTTTAACTCTTAACTCACCTGTGATGATTCCAGATGTTCATTCATTAGGTTTAGATTCATATTGGTTCACCAGATGTTCATTTAGGTTCATTTCTTTGTGTCTGTAGAATATGGATCACATATAGGAATACTAAGGAAACATTTTAAGACGCTAGAAATATAATATAACATAATATAGAAATGTTTACATTTATCGTGAGAGTAACGGTAAGAACTCACAAAAATGTATTTCTTGATGTGCTAATGACTCAAATTGCATTTCGCTATCGGAATATCATTGAAGAGTAAGAACATCGTTGAACAATTGAAGTTTTAGCAAAATGGTACCATTGTTGGTATAGACTGCCTATGATCATTGTGAAGTAACGTCTATTGAATAATATGTTTCAAAATTTTTTACTCATTGTCAGACGTAACTGTTAGTGTTATTAGTATTTAGTACTTAGCCTACATACCATTACTCCCATACAATTAATTAGTATGATAGCACTAAGCAAGAAACGAGACTTCTTTTATCTAAATATCCATCTGTATTCTTTGTAGAGATGCAAAATGCTGCCTTATTTTGGAAGGAGATTTCTCCTCAAAAGCCGTCTTAAAAAAAGATGTTTACTTTTTAAAACTTTTGGTCACTTTTTTGTTCTAATACCACATTTGTCTCCCTGTAGTGGGTTCTACAATTAAGAAAGTCTGCTTACAACATTCAATGTAAGTCCTATGTTCAGTCCAGGGATGGCTGTCTTGATTGCTTTTTGAATTGGCATTGTATGTGTGGCAAGCCAGTGCAAGTTATGCAATCCTTTCATCATAAGTATCGCTTTGGTTACATAAACATTATATGAAGTACCTCAAAGTCATACATCTTGATTTTATGTGTTTTACTAATTGCCCAAATTAAATCTGGCAGGCAAGAAAAAGTACCATAAAACAAGAAACCAGATACCAAACAACTTTTATTTTGGCATAAAATCTTGCTTACATCTCGTTCTCCTTCAAAAAATCGTTTCATCCTAAGCTTCAGAGTTCAGTTCACAAAATTAAACAATAAAAGACTTTTTGTGTATGATGTTAGTTAAAGATTATTATTCAGAGAATTACTTGTGTCTTTCCTGTTATATCGTATAAAAAAAATTGAAATAAGAAAGTTGCATATTGTATTTTAAAATTTATCCCTCTCGCATTTTAGCGGTCTCAATATATGTTATATATCATTATGAAAGAGAGTTTTAGTTTACTCATCGATTTAAAATGATAATCTTTTCCAAGGAAATGCAATGCATTTTTAGAAGAATTATTGCTAACACTATAAAACTTCTTCCTAAAACATTTGTAATGTACCATTACAACTATCTAATGTAATCTCCGCTCGGAGGGGCCTACTAATTTTATCACACACTGTAGCATGCAAAATTTTTCCAAAATATATTTCGATTTATATATGATATTCAACTGATTATAATTATACTCAGAATTAATGTGGAAACTCGGGATAATTTACTAACAACTATATTTTGGGGAATAATATCTTTATTCGTACGTTATTTCATGATAATATTTAGCATATGGGTATTTCAAATAGGGAAAAATGAAACCATCATCTTAATGCTATATGAAAAACTACGCCCGATATTGGGCAGGAATTCTTGGAAAAACTACCAATCTAAATTTTTGGCAGAATATTTTAGACAGTGATGAAAATTTTCCGGAAAATTCTGAAACGGAAAATTATCCAGAAAATTTTCCGATTCATAAAAACATACTCCACTTATTCCTATATCGTTATGTAGCCGTGATGTGAGGTGGAAAATTTTCTTCTATACTTTTCCGAAAAATTTTCCGTTCTTAGCAAATATCAGTGATCAAGTAACAATTCCGCAATATTCATAAATTGATTAAATTCATGTATAGAAATGTTAAAAACTGAAAGCTCGTTTAAAGAATCTGAAAATTTTCATGGCTCACACAATTTTCAGTACTATGTAGAAACAAGTGAAACAATTTTTCATGAATCGAAAAATTGTCTGTCCTGTACAGCGATGAAAAGTTTCCGGAAAATTTTCCGATTCATAAAAACATACTCCACTTATTCCTACATCGTTGTTTAGCCGTAATGTGAGATGGAAAGTTTTCTTCTATACTTTTCCGGAAAAGTTTCCGTTCTTAACAAATACCAGTGATCAAGTAACAGTTCCTCAGTATTCATAAAATTGATTGAAATCATGTATAGAAATGTTAAAAAGTGAAAGATCGTTTAAAGAATCTGAAAATTTTCATGGCTCACACAATTTTCAGTACTATGTAGGAACAAGTGAAACCATGTTTCATAAATCGAAATATTTTGTGTCTTGTATGGAAAAATTGAAGAACTTTTTACGAGTCGGAAAATTTTCATCATTTTGAAGCAAAAAGTAAAACAACTTTTTGTGAATCGGAAATTTGTATTGCTCTGTAGAAACAAATGTAAGGAATTTTCATGAATCGGAAAATTTTCATCACGATGGAGAAACAAGTGAAAACACTTTTCATAATCCGGACAGTTTTGGATACTATGTATAGTGATGTTAGGTGGAAAATTTTCCATTATATTTAACTGCACATTGAGATATACAATTACTTTAGAGGAAAATTAGACAGCAACAAATTATTATTTTCCAATTAGATTTCGGGAACCAGAAAATTTTCTAATATTTCAAGTTGGGAAGTAAAAATTTACATAGTGTTTCTCCCTCTCTCTCTATTATATCTACTTATTTATAAATGTTGCAAAATGTAAATATATATGAAAGTAGTAAAGCTACGAGAAAACCGTCTTATGCGTATAAAACTGACGAAATCTAATATTGTAAGATCAAAGGTGGATTCTGAGAGAAGAACGCATTGAAGTTTTGAAACATTCTTGAAATGAAGAATCGTTAGATTTTCACTTCATGAAACTTTTTAAGACAATATTTATTACCAATAAATTCTACGGCTAAACAACGATATAGGAATAAGTGGAGTATGTTTTTATGAATCGGAAAACATTAATGACTTTTAATAAATTGAAATTTTAAATAATAGAATCGGATATTTGTACTCTACGAACTCATGTCCTCTGCACTTTGCACACACACACACACACACACACACACACACACACACACACACACACACACACACACACACACACACACACACACACACACACACACACAGAGGAGTTGAATTGAGTTGATTTTGAGTTTAACGTCTCTTTCAGCAGCGAGGCTATATAAGACGGGACCAACTGATTAACGTGAAATCCGAACTACATGAGCTCCCGCTGGGAATCGAAGCCAGGTCTTCCATGCCAAAAGCGCGTATGCTAACCGCTTAGCAACGAAGGAGCTCGCAGATGAAGAGAGAGAGAGAGAAACGCTGTGTACATTTTACTTCCCAACTTGAAATATTAGAAAATTTTCCCGTTCCCGAAAGCTAATTGAAAAATTATGATTTGCTGCTAACTTTTCTCTACAGAAATTCAATTTTGTAGCTGAATGTGCAGTTAAATATAGTGGAAAATTTTCCACCTAACATCACTATACATAATATCCAAAATGTCCGGCTTATAAAAAGTTTTTTTCCACTTGTTTCTACATCGTGATGAAAATTTTCAGATCTATGAAAATTCCTTTCACTTGTTTCTAGAGAGCAATGAAACTTTCCGATTCACAAAAAGTTGTTTTACATTTTGCTTCAAAATTATGAAAATTTTCCGACTCATAAAAAGTTCTTCAATTTTTCCATATAAGACAGAAAATATTTAGATTCATGAAAAATTGTTTAACTTGTTCCTACATATTACTGAAAATTGTATGAGCCATGGAAATTTTCAGATTCTTTAAACGATCTTTCACTTTTTCACATTTATGTACATGAATTCAACCAATTTTATGATTGCTGAGGAATTGTTACTTGATTACTGATATTTTTTTTTAGAACGGAAAATTTTCCGGAAAAATATAGTGAAACATTTTCCACCTCACATCACTAAATTTAGAGCCCCCTCGTCCTTCTTGAGATGCCCATATCCTTTCTGAAATCCGGTTTTATCCAGATTTTACGATTTTCTATTCGATTCATATTCTCCGCCGCCAAAACTCTCTGCTGTGATTGGGACTATTTCCAGAACTATGGTGTTAAGGCGCAAGAACCTTCTTTCCAGACCCAGCGTTGATCGAGGACGTAGCACGTAATTTCGTTTAGCTTAAGTTTTTGTCTATTTGAAGAATTTAACAGCAAAAAGCCAGGTAAAATTAGTTCTTTTTCAGGTTAAGTCGTTGGAAGAGACTGGGAGCCTAAAATTATTAAATTTGTGAAGAGAAAATGGTCTGAAATTCTAATTACGGAATGATGCACGATAGACACCATGTTTCCGCTTGAACAATAACATTGAATGAGAATAGTTCAAAAGTTTTGAAAGATTAGTGCTGAAGATCCTTACGTTGTTTCGAAAAGTCAGTGATTTGAAACAGTTAAATTTCCTTCTCACCCCTTCTAAACTATTCCGGTTAGGGTTATATAGGCCTGTCTTCATATAACTCGAATGTGCATGGAATATAAGTTTACTTTTACTAACGTAATGTGTAAAGTAGTTAGAGTAGTTTATATGATGTCAGTGTAAACAAAAGGTAAGGGGATCCCATCTACTCCTGATTTGAACATCGTTCCAGTAAAAAATGGGTTGAACGAAATTCTTAGGGATTCTTTTCCTTACAGGAAGAGGGTCCCCTCTTCCATTGATAGCTGCACAGTTCCTTACTTAGGTAGTTAATTAAAGAACCATGAGCTAATCGGTAACAGGGTCACTTGGGCCCTTCTACATTTCAGTCACTTCCTTCCTAATACACAGAGCTATTACTAATATGGTAGATCCTGGATATTGTTTAATGGTGATTAAAGTATATAGTAATATGTATTAATCTTTGTGTTTTAGTTTATGTGGAATGTAGTAGCATGTGTAATGTAGTATTCTGACAGTCGAAGTGGTGCGTGAGTGAGAGTATGACATGTTTAAGTAGGGACAGTGTATCATTTATTATACGATTTTTCATACCTTGTTCGCCGTAATAAGCATTAAAATTCAGTTGAAATCCATAGAAACATCGTATAGTGATTTGGTGTACAAGGGCACATTTGATCGTGCATAGGATATTTGGATACTACTAACGCCGTCTTCGTTGTGTTCCAAGAACTAGTAGTTTGTTGCTGCAAACAGCAACGATTTAGTCAACTCGAAAATGACCCTTTTCTCTAAATAAATTATGCGTAAATATTATTTCTGGACTATATAAACAAACAGTTAGATAAATGGTCTCCAAATTAAGCTTTCCTCAAAATTACAACGCTCTGTATGGACCAGTAATTAAAATATTAACAAAAATAAACTTTGCATTCGTCATTAAGCAGAAGCTAGGATATATGATGTTATTTTTCCGTTCTTAGATTACGATGCTAATTCTTTCTTCTTTCTTTTATTCGTGCTGTAGTATAAACATCATTGTTGTCATCAGAATAGAAAGATATTTAATTAATATTACCGTTCATAATATTGCTGTTCTTTGAACCTATATACATTTATAAACTGTGAAGTGGCATATAGTTTGGCTTTGGTTGAAAAAGGTCTGGGTTCGTGAGATGTTCTGTGTATTATTGGTCAGTGTGCGATTATTTTTGTAGTGGCGTACGGTATAAGTTGCAATTATATGTTATGACTGCTTTGAACAGTCTTTAGTATATTTAAAGTATAGTGTGTCCACTAGTGAATCTTCGTTACAGAGTGTTATAAAAATAAATAAGAGGTATATATATATATATATATATATATATATATATATATATATATATATATATATATATATATATATATATATATAATAATTAAAATGAATGTGAATGAATAATAGGACATCCCTGAATGTATGTGCTTAATGTATTTATTTGCCACGAGGTAAAGTAATGAGTATTTATGTATAATGATAAATATTTCGAGCACTGACCCCTACACTATAACTTCGCACGAGGATGTAGGTGTGGTTTAGTAAACGGACTATTTTAGCACTTCGCAGTTCGGCGATCAGGAGTAATAGTATCTATTCGTTGAAAACCAAGTCTAGAGGAGTAAATAGCATCATATAACAAACAATTCGAGATATTTTACAACTAATCACGGAAATATAACAGTTGTCTGAAAACAGTGCCGTTGAATTATATGAATTTGTTTTGATGTTAACCTGCAACGTTAAATTTTTTCAAGTCACCTATTCGGACTAACTTACCCTTGTTCGTAGAGGAGACGGAATGGATAGAGTAAAACAATTTCATAATTTAAGTAAACTCTGGTACTTTAGTACCCAGGTGTCGACCCTCTCTCCCCTTCAAATATTTTTCATTTTCTTCCTTTGTTTTAAATTAGGTAGCTATTGAAATTAATCGATACCTCAAGTCGTGGCGTTCTTGCGAATGTGGGAGCCACTGGTGAGATTTGGCAAATAAATCACCAGTACAAAATTAAAATTTATTTAATTTTATTTTTATTTTATTTTTATTCTAGTTAGGATTTTTTCATTTTATCGACTTTACTCTAGTTTTCCATACTGTCCTCGGAATTCTCAGTTTCTGAGGGTCGGATAATTTTTTTATTATCTAGAAATCCTAAATTGAAAATCCACCTTGATTGCCGGTAGTGCCAAAGTCCCCAACGTCTCAGTCGGAATACAGCGAGGAGGGGGATTTCCCTAAAGCTCTTGTATTCGGGAAAATCCCCTTGAGGGCACAGACTTATTGTTGCATTAGGGGCATTTAGTTTCTAGGCCTTGTATTTGAATACGCCACTTTACTTTGCATATATAAGTATATTTGGCTCTGGAATGTTGTATGTGGAAATTGGACCACTTACCTTTGTAGTTTTAGTGTCATAACTTATTTTCCTTTGGCGCGCCGCGGTCTTTCTCATTCAGCTATCTCTCTAATCTCTTCTTCAAGATTTTTTTAAAAAAATTTAGCCTTCTTCTCCAAGTATTGAACTTGGATACAAATATTGATCATTTAGTGTATAGCTCTTGAACCTAATTTACTAACTGAGACGTCGTGAGACATGATTCGTGGAGATATTCATCGACGTGAAGTAGCGAGGGACTGGCTTTCCATCGTATTTGACCCACCGCGGAGTGAGTAGTGCTCTCAATGGGTCGAGTCGGGTCGAGTTGAAGACCGACCCGACCCGACCCGTGACCCGAATTGACTGAACCGACCCGATGACCCGACCCGAACCGTGATCCGATCTGATTGACCTGACCCGATAACCCGACCCGAGCTGACCCGGTTGACCCGACCCGACAACCCGACCCGAGTTGACCCGATTGACCCGGACCCGACAACCCGACCCAAGTTGACCCGATTGACCCGGACCCGACAACCCGACCCGAATAACCCGGCCCGATTGACCCGACCCGACAACCCGACCCGAGTTGACCTGACCCGACCCGTAACCCGACGCGAACTGACCCGATCCGAGTCGGGTCGGGTCGGGTCAACCCGATCCGTTTGAGAGCACTATGGTCACGACACTGGGTGAACGCCAAAATGCACTCACATTGGGAATTAAACCCGGACCACGTGTATCGAAGTCTTACACGTTAACCACTAGCTAGATCAAGCGGAGGATTTGTATATGCATCTTAATGAATATTTGGCACTTTTGAGGTTTAGTTATTTCTTTTTATAACTGATACCAATGTCCGACGTGGGAGAAATTTTTTTCAAGGTCAGTGTTCTCACCTGCTCGGACGGCAGGGGGTCTTCTCGGAAGGCAGTAGCAAGAATATCTTGGCGGAGACAAAAGGAAATCGTTTAACTACAATGATAAGGGTTGAGGAAACGGGAGAACAACTGTGATTTTTTCCAACCCTTCAACTTTCATTCCAAAATAGGTTCCTATGATTGCAGGACCCGTGCCATTTTGATTTTTCTTTCTCGGTAATTAAAACGTATTTTACAGTATATATAGTTGCACGTAAGAAGATACATAATATGAATTTTGTAATTTAAAATACAGTATGATATTTAATTATAAAGTATTAATTTTATTTCATCACTTTCAGCCCAACAAATGAAATTCAAACAATTCGCTCCCTGGGTCTTGGTAATTAATACTGCGTCTTATCCTTTGTCTTGCAGTCAAGTCTTGGTCCTGCATTTCGTAGTTTTGGTTATCTTTCATGCTATACAAGAGCCAAGACTACTCGCCTCATCGGTACAAATGAAGACCAAGTGTGATTTTGATTATGGTATTTCATACTATACGGAAAGCAAGAAAATACGTTCATCGCTACTTGGTGATCACCAAACCAATGCCAAGAGCAAGATTACTATGCACTTCGTCTTGCATATCCAATCTTTATCTTGTTCTTGTATCGGTGTCCTTGGGCTTGGTGAAATAAAATGAAATATTCAGTTTAAGGTCCCTCGATTCTGCACCGAGGCTAAGGGATATGGTGACCATGAGAAATGAATGAAATGGTGGAAGGAAGAAAGTGGGAGGAAACAGGAGAACCCCGAGAAAACCCACTACACGGCATTTTCCACCACAAAGCCCACTTAGCACAAGCTGGGATCGAACCATGGACAACATCAGTGGCGGAGCCAAGGGAGGGCCAAGGGGGGCAAGCCCCCTTGCTCAAATTCTTGGCCCCCCTAGTGCCCCCCACACAGATGATGCTATTATAGGTCGACAAACGGTGAGTTGCCAGTGGCTACAAGTGAAACTACTTCCAAAACATCTCTCGACAACAAAGTTACGAACTGCAGAATACCGTTGAGTTCCGAATAAAATACCTTCACTCGTTTTAGTTTGTAGTACGGGAAGATCTAATTTACGGAAATCTGTGGGATGCTTGCATTGACCTCGCCACCTGGACATTCATTTTAACCTCTGTCCATTATCTAGTTATCTCCTTTGTTTTTGACAAACAACCAGAAAAATAGAAAATCAGTCGGCATTCTCATTCGCTTCAATGTTGAAAGTCATACTAAAATATGATATGCATACTTACAAATAACATGCACTGCAGTAAAACATTACACTTGTGTTGGACGAAAAAAGTCTTCGTACACTAAGTAATTGATTTCCATTGATTATGGCGACATAGAACAAATGCATAGCATCCATTAAATAATTTGGTATTATTATTATTATTGTTATTATTATTATTATTATTATGAGTTTATCTACCAATCAACTATTTATTCATTAATAAAAATGATTAATCAGTTATATTTAGTTACGTATGGTAGATGACTTCAGATTATATTATTTACTGACCGATAGTATCCCACGCTGTCGTATCTGTGCATAAGAGGTAAGTTCTAATCTTTTTTTGTAGAAGTTAACGGGATGATCTACCTTTTCTCGGCAGAAAAATTTTTATATTGGACCTTATGGGGAGAACATGGCTACCGAATTTCCTCAGTTTCTAAGGAACTACGTATCTCTAATGGGAAAGAAAAAATTTGCAGCATTCTACAGAAGTTTATTAACAAGTTGAAATACTTAAATTGTATATTTGTCTGCTAGTTTAGCAGAAACAAATTATTAAAAAATAAATAAATTAGTTTCTTTTTATACAAATTATAATATGTCTAACTTTGGAACCAATTATGGTAGAAAGATCAACTTTTTTTTGCATTATTCCTTGAGAAGAAACGACTCTAATAGTTTTAATCACAACCATATCTGATACGCCAATTAAAAATAGTATTTTAATATAAGTATTAAAGTAAACATGTCAAAGTTTGACGAGGGTAAGTCACGCCCCACTTTAAGCTTGGCCACGGAAAGGGTGGGGGTGGTGAAATGGAGGGGGAAGGGGGTGGATGTCTGAATGAAACAGGTTCTCGATCAGTTTCTGAGATTACCTGTCAGCTGCCAAATACTGTTAGCTTTACAGAGTTTGTCTCCCTCAATGGTTCCATACTAAGAGACTGGACGATGTGGTGTGAAGTATCCTCTTTTCCCCGTTACCTCTGGAACCTGGAAGTTCATCAAGATGCATTCTAGAGTGCGCGGGAAGAACAGTATATATCAGAAAACGCTGTTATTTTGGGATTTTTTTCCCCTTCCGGACAAATATTATAGCATACAGTAGTGGCGAAGGGAAGGGGGCAGAGGGGTGCCCCCCACAGGATTCCGACAATGTAAAGTCCTGGCCCTCATATATAGGTGTCCGTAAAAAAATGTCCCCTAAGTTTTTTTTTATAATAATGTCTTGGAATATATTTCAAATTTGAGGTGATTTCCTGGTAGCCGTCATTTTCCAATATGGCCGCCGCCCTACGTAAATCTCTCTCTCTCTCTCTCTCTCTCTCTCTCTCTCTCTCTCTCTCTATATATATATATATATATATATATATATATATATATAAAGAGAGAGATCGTGAACCAAGGCACTTAGAAAGATAATTTTGGTGTCAAACTATAGGTTTCTGAGGCCGATGAAGTTAAATATGGCATTGTTTATTGCCACTTAGAAACCTTACAACCTGGCAACACTGTTGTCTAACAATTAACTGTACAAAGTTACAAATGCGTATATGCACGCATTACTCTAGGATGTAGCGTACTTCCTTAGGACTAAACGAAACCTACTTTTTCTGGTAGCTTTCACCACGACAAGACATTTTACATGGTAACATGAGAGAACATTTGTCTAAATCCAATATGGCAGAAAATTTGATGGCTAATTACTAGGCAACCAAGTAATGGACTTATTCAAATGCCTGTCAGTCCTAATTGGCCTAGAGCCTAGAGAATGGGAGAAAGAGGCAGGATACGGTCTCATTGAAGAAGCGTCTCCTGAGGGGGCGAGGGAAATTTAAAATACTCCATTTTTTACTGAAAAACACGGTTTTGCCTCCTTGTCCGCAGACAACACTGCACACCAAATGCTATATAAGACGTTCTGTAAATAGCCCTGTTAGATCCAACGTGTATTGTGTGTAAACCGTGCATTTTCACGGGGGAACAGCGGAGCAAAAGCCCTGTTTTTTGTGATATTTCTGGTTTCTCGTGCTTACTTCGCTAAGACTAAGCATTGTAAGCCAATCTCCAATTATCCTATAGCAGTGTTAATTTCAGATCATTTCCTCCGGAGGCACCACGCACAGGGGGGAAAGCGACTAAAAATTGCGAGCTCCACAGAAATTTCTGCGAAGATCTCAAGCACCCGAGGGTGAATTTCGTAGCGCTTGGGGGAATTCCCCCCAGAATCACCCCTGAAATCATCACTGTCCCAGGGAGTTGAAACAAGAAGCAGGATACGCAAAAAAGAACAAACTTTCAAAGCATTTAAAGTTTAGGCTCGTTGCGCTAAGCGCCTTCTTAGGACGAGGATATGGGAATTGAAAAATGCACGTTTTCTTTTATTTATTTATTTATTTATTTATTTATTTATTGAAAAACATGTTTGCCCTATTTTGTCCCCAGACAACCATGCAGGCGACACACAACAATTGTCTTATACAAAAATGTTGCCATGATAGCTCCTATAAGACCCATTTGGAACGGTGTCCATACTGTGCATTGTTATATGGGGACAAGGGAGCAAAGCCCTGTTTTCTTTAACTTTTTCGTTTTCCGCGCTTACCCCGCTAAGACTACGCACTGTCAGTTAGTCTCGATTTATCCTAAAGAGTTGAAACAAGAAGCAGGATACGCAGAAAAGAACATACTTTCAGAATGATGACGTCCTATGGGTGGGACCTACAGTTTAACGTAGGATACGAACCAACACTGGATAGATTTCCACATCACCCGAGGGGTACTATCCATGATGCGTTACCTTTTTATTTTTACAATGGAAGGTTCCTCTGTAGGCATATGAAACCATTGATTTGCAGTTTCTGTATGCAGATTAAGCTACTGAGACTATTCACTAATGACATCCATGCACTTATTTACAATATTTACATTAGAATACGAGTAATATTTTGTAAACAGTAGGTTATTGCAAATGTTTACTGTGATGAATTACATATGAGTAGTATAGGGGAAGAATGACGAATATCACATTTTTAGTAAGGTTTGGTTGTTAGGTTTAGAATTTTTTTTCCCCTGTACCAAGATATATAACATGGGTGGTAACAATAAGTTGTAATCCACTCGTGGATGTACCCATGAGTGAACTACAACCTGCATTCACCATCCATTTTATATATTTTGGTGCAGAAAAAACATTTTCTGAACATAGCCAAACCTGACTGAAAATGTGGCTTTCATCGTTCTTCCCATGTACTACTCATATTTGAGTGATATATGAATTTGTATATTTACACAAAGTGACAGTTTCTCACAAAAAAACTTGTGCTTAAGAATGCGTTATACTGCCCAGTACATACTTACAATATGCTTTATATTTGTGGCCACTAAATAGTTTTATTGTTACTGACACCGAGGTTCACATCATTACTCCCTTTGTACCTTTTTTGTGGATTGTCATCTGCCTTCGTGAATGGCCTCTTTGGTTCCCTGATTGGAAGCCAACGAAACACACGAGAATCAGCGAGCTCTGGTAGTACATTTCATATACGTAAAACCATCGCAGTTTTGGCACAAGGTCATTGAGGAAGTCTTCATTATGTTCTATTGTTATAATGGCATAATTTTCATTCTGATTACTAGGTATCTCACTTGCTACAAGGATGAACACGAAAAGATCACACTTCTTCATTCCAGCACAAAGCATTTGCTGTTGAATTTGGTAGTAGTACGTGTGGTTTTTTGAAAAAAAAAATTCATTCTTGCGTAGCCAGAAGGATTTTATTTTTTCGCAAGCTTCAGCGATACTTTCGCAAAATCGTGCACTGTAAGGGCACTTTATTTCCAAAAGATATGGTTCTCCTTCATCTGGATAAACGACACCATCAGGACTTGCCCCTAGGAAGGGGTTTTGTTTATCTATGAATAGACCATAAGGAATAACAGAGACTCCTAGAGCCTGTTCATATTTTCTTCGTGCTATAGCTCGTGTGCTTTCCCCCAATTTGTCGCAACAGTGTTATATTCCTTAGGATACACCAGGTCCTTCACTATCTTTGCACAACTAGTGTTTTGTTTTCTGCAAGCAATCCTTTTTGCATTTGATGCAGTAATCCGGATTTTCCTTTCCTCAAACCAAGTCTCAGTTAGGCTTTGATCACGTGTTTGTTCCTCAATTATCTTGATTCTTTCACTACTGACTGCCACCTTCCGTTCATAATAGTCCTTACAGGGCCGGATCTGACACACCAAATTCTTTTATACAGCCCGCGAAATTGTCCGTTATTAAATTATCCGATAATTATTTCTTGTGAAAATGTCATATATTACCTTTTACAGGCCGTGACGACAGTAAGATTTCTGTGATTCGGCCAATCTTTGTTCCTACTTGCAAATGTCTGATTTATAGCATTTACGCTATTAGTAAGCTACTGAGGTCAATAAGAGTTGAATTATATTTGTGCGAGGGGCGCATTGTTATAGCATGTTTTCTAACGCACAAAGGAATGTTCTGAATGGGGACAGCTATGTGTATGTTTAGCCAATGGAGCCATTTGTATCCTCGTGGCTTTGCAATCTAACTCCAAATAATAATAATAATAATAATAATAATAATAATAATAATAATAATAATAATAATAATAATAATAATAATAATAATAATAATAATATAACTTTTGCCTCCTGAAAATAACCAGATGGTAAAGTTATGGTCGATACATTTTTGGAATTCGAAGGCATCTATCATCTGGCTATCAGAAATAATTGATCACCATTTTCTCTACATATCTATAATTTTCTTACAGGGTAGAAACACCTCCTCGGAAGAGAGAGAGAGAGAGAAAGTGGCCGAACTTGGGCTATTGAACGTGAGGACAGGATGTTTACATTCGCATTGACACCTGCTGTGAAAACGGTCCCTTCATATCTCTCGGGATGAAAACAGAAGAAAAGGGTGGGCGCGGATGCCTTACCCTCGTCAAACTTCATGACAGGTGGACTTTAATACTTATACTAAAATACTATTTTTTAATTGGCGTATCAGATATGGGTGTGATTAAAACTATTAGAGTCGTTTCTTCTCAAGGAATAAAACAAAAAAAAAAAAAAAAAGTTGATCTTTCTACCATAATTGGTTCCAAAGTTAGACATATCATAATTTGTATAAAAAGAAACTAATTTATTTATTTTTTAATAATTTATTTCTGCTAAACTAGCAGACAAATATACAATTTAAGTATTTCAACTTGTTAATAAACTTCTGTAGAATGCTGCAAAATTTTTCTTTCCCATTAGAGATACCTAGTTCCTTAGAAACTGAGGAAATTCGGTAGCCATGTTCTCCTCATAAGGTCCAATATAAAAATTTTTGTGCCGAGAAAAGGTAGATCATCCCGTTAAGTAAAAGAACCTGTTTTACCTCGAAATGCTTAATTACAATTTTATTTACATAAAGACAATTCTAACATACAAGATGATATTAACGACGCTATTTGCATATACGAGTTACTTGTCACAAAAACTAATTACGCTAGGAAACTAAAACTATGCTCAAACTGTCTTTCTTAGCTAACTTTTACAAGTGGTAGCAATTGAAACTCACATGAGTATATGGTAACCTCTCACCCGAAGTCCAAGGTTAATCTCTTTGCACATGGCTAAAAAGAAAGAAAGAAAAAAAACGTCTCTGTTGCCTCTGTTTTCACTCTCCCCCTGTGCCAGCCTGAATCCCCATTATATTACCAAATGTTATCAATCTTTAATTTCAAATTAAGTGCTTTATGATTTTTTGCAATTATAAAGTCTCATTAGTTTCTATCACCGTTGTCCCTTAGGACAAGTTATTATAACAAAGGAAAAACATATTAATGGTTCCTCTTGATTACTTTTCAAGGCTTTTTCTTATAATTCATCTAAGCACTATCACTTTTTTTCACAAATTATCATATCCATTTATTCCTTTTTTTTTTTCATAAAATCTGTTTTCAACACATTATATTATCATGCGGTATTAAAACAAATCTGGAACTTCTGATATTTATTTACCTCCATCAATCCATCCGGAAAATTAGTGTGGTCTGTACACGAGAGAATGTTTTCGGGCTGCTAAAATTACTGGTGCCATGCTATAACTTTGAGTTTCGCCTTATCTCAAGTAGATGCTAACATGTCAGAAGGTTCGATCCTTGTAGATACACTAGTTCAAACGCTGTCCAAGATGAGGTCTAGTAAATATGACTCTCAACGAATAATATTCGAATAAATTTATCAAGAATGTTTGGAGATGTGCAAAGAAAATGGTCTCGAATTCCAGAGCCGGAAACAAATAGAATATAGGGGTTCCTCGTGGAAACGAAATAGACATCCGCCATCGAAACATCACAAATTCATTTTGGATGAATCTTTTCCTTCATTGGATGCAACAAACGAATTTTCTAAAGATAATATATCTATCAAGAGACATTTTTCTCCCTACTATTGATAGACAATCTCTGATATGGAAAACCGCTTTGTATCATGTTGCAAAATCATTAGATCAATCACCACTCTACATCCAAAAAGTAAAAACTTTTTTAAATTACAACATTGTCGAGCCTATAATCCAGCATTATGGAGTAATCTGCAAACATTAAAGTGAGAACTCAAAATCCTCCCAAACACAATTAATAGAGCAACCCAAAAGCATAAAAAGCATATAAAGCATAACAGCAATTTACACATATGGTTGGTACCTTGAACATGATTGTGATTGTTTAAGGGTCCAGAAGAAACTAGTTTTAAAAGCATAATTTTAGAAAATAAAGCATAAAGCATAATTTAAAATATATAGCACAATTCTTGGAAAATTCTCTTTAACTGAAAGTTTAAGATACTGTGTTAATATTTTTTAAAACCAATATTTACAATGCGAAATCATTGAGAACATAACAATGCAACAATGAAAAGCTTATTTTCATTTCTGTAAACTTTTCGGTGTAATCCTTTGATGTGGAGAAAAGAAAAAAAGTAAAAGAAGAAATTTTTCCGCCAACAATGAATAATATGCAAGAACTCCATACTATATTGTTATGTTGACTTTTTGAACTTAAGCACTTCCTGTACTTTTTGGTGGCATCTTTAACATTCCCTTTCTGTATATAGTACCTGTAAGGCGCACACAAATGATAGAAAAAATTTATTCGAGCAAAGCACATCTCTTTACAATGAATTAAGTAGAAAGTACATTAAATATGAGAGAAACTAGTTGCAAAAAAATATCAATAAATAGATCATATTTAATGCATAAATTGAAAAAAAAAGCATAATTAAACAAGAAGTAAAGCATAATGGTGGTTGCTCTAACAATTAAGTTGTATGAAGACGAGAAGAAAACCAAAGCTGATTCCTTAACGAATTTCGTTGATCTTCTTTGTGTCTACAAAAACGCATTCCTAGAAACCTACAAGCTATGTACCATCTCTGTGATTATATCAGTTTCTAGTGCTACATGTGAAAGGTCATTCTTTTCTTTGAAAAGATTAAAGACTTGTATACGCAATTCAATGACTCATGATAGGTTGAAAAACTTAGTGTTACTTTACATTGAGAAGAAAATTGCTAAATCGTTAGATCTTTAACAAGTTGTGGATATGTTTGCTGTTGCCCACACGAATAGAAAGATCCTCTTCAAGTAGAGGCATGAATCTATGTTATTTTCTTTACCTGTAATAGTGTGTTTGCTTCCACTTAAGTCAACCAGCTACACATATTTTAAACGCCATGATTAAATAACTATTTACTTATATTAGAAATCAATTGCATTAATGAATCGTAGTTGTTTGAGGTACTAAATTCTTATATTTTCACTGTTTTCCAAAGAGTAAAATCATGAACCACAAAGATGGAAACATTCACCTTGAATACACACACACACACACACACACACACACACACACACATATATATATATATATATATATATATATATATTTTTTTTTTTTTTCTAGATGGTCCCCTCAAAATCCTCTTGGGCCCTTCATTTGCCCCCCTTGAAAAAACTCTAGCTACGCTACTGGACACCATGCACCAGAGATGAATTCTCTACCACTGAGCCACCGCGGCCCTGCTTGGGCTTGGTCGTCTATATCCAATATCTCTTTAGGTGTTGCTTAAACAACTTCTAGTTTTGTTCTAAATCCAGACTCCATATTGGCGTAGATATTAATATTACAGTGGATTGGTAAAATCAATCTTCCACATTTAAAAATTAAAGTACACACAAGTACAAAAATAAGCATTTACCATAACAATATTAGCTGCGAGTGTTCAAAATAGATTTATGGTTTCTATAAAATCAATTGAAAATTGCTATTTTTAATTAGGCAGCTAGTGAAAAACAGCAGCTTTCGAATCCAGCCGAGTTTAAACTCAACCTAAACTCAGTTGACCAAAGTGAACTGACCCGACTGACCCGACCCGAGCTGACCCGAGTGACCCGAACCGATAACCCGACTCGAGCTGACCCGATTGACCCGACCCGACAACCCGACCCGAATAGCCCGACCCGACAACCTGACCCGAGCTGACCCAATTAACCCGACCCGAGCTGATTCGACTGACCCGACCCGACAACCCGACCCGAGTTGACCTGACCCGACCCGACCCGTAACCCGACCCGTTTGAGAGCACTAGGAGTGAATGATGGTTCGGTGCACTGTAATGTTTTGTTCTCGTTTTCCATCATTGTCCGTCTGAAGTTCTCTGTCAATCTATCAGCTACTTCTACTTTCCTTCTATAGAGTTTAATAAACGTTAAGGTTGTAGTAGTTTGGGTCCAAAAGTAAAATTAACACTCTAGGTTTATAAATGTGTGTACATCCAAGGTTTACTGTTTAAATGAAATATATCGAAATACGAATTTTATGTTTATGCACGGAAAATCCGTCGATTATAGGGGATGTCGGAAATTCTCATTTGTTGAAAGTGTTGCAACTCATTAGCGAATTATTTGTCGGGGTCTTTTAAGTATGATGTGTAGATGACTATTGTATATGTATGTATATGATGAGATATAAATGTATGTGAAATGTAGATATGATATCGAAGTAAAATGTAGAATTGATTCAAAAAAAATGAATATGTATAAAGGGTTTAGTACTTACCCCGAACGATCATTGGTTGCCGTAGTTCGAGACATCCGACGAGTGTAAAAGATAGATTTTAGAAATACCGCCGCATACAAAAATAATTTTGTTTATGTCATGTAGGTTCGCTGAATATTATATGAATATTATATGTGATCTTTAACCTGATTGTTCCAATATAAATTGCATGTGATACGAGATGAGGGCAGGTTGTATTTGTAACCCTAAGGTACCATCAAGTCCACTTTTGAGTTAACAAACATAACATATTTGTACCAACCGTACATCTAAAATCCGTTTACCTTTTTCCATCCAATCAGTGTGTGATACTCTAAACCCTGTGGTCGATATAAATGAAATTCTCTTCGAACTAAAAGAAAATAATGATAATAAAAATTTAAAATCTCTCACAAGTCAGGTATTGATGATATAAGTTTATTAGTGTGTGCGTCTACCGAGTGATCTAATAATTTAGAACTGGTCTACAATCTTACTAGTGACCGAATAATAGAGGATGTAAAATAGCCTCCATAATTGAGAAAACAAAACCTTTTTTATATATATATAACCTGAATAAAGAAAAGTATCACAAATAGAATAGAATTAATATTGTGTGTAATGAGCAACATAATTATATGTACGCTTATAAGAATATGATAGTGAAACGAATGGACGCTGTAAAAGTGCCTAACAGTCAAAGTGATACTGACACACATCTTTAGTAGCGAGATAAGACTAGTAAACTAACTAAGAAAAAAAAGAGAGAATGAACAAATAAAACAAATTTTCATATATGAGAAAAGACTCATCTAAATTCTTACATAGTTTTTTCAAAAACCATATAAAATGTAAAATATATTCATATATGTGAATGAACATTTTCTTTCGTACCATGTAACCCTAAAATTAAGATAAATTTGTATATAGATTGCAAAATTTAGAATGTTTCCTATTAGTCTTCTCGTTAATATATATATATATATATATATATATATATATATATATATATATATATATACGTCATTCAGACGTTGCTGTCCAATCTAGTATGTATATTGTCACATTTTTTAATTTTATATGGTCTAAATATGTCCTTAATTGTTATTATTATAATTTTTTCTTAAATGTAATAAAATGTATAGTAAAATGTAGTTAGGTGGTTTCCTTTAGAATATTTTATCCATGTTTATACGCTGTCCTGTGTGTATATGTGTGTGACTGACGAGGAAACGGTCCCAAGTGTAAACAACCGATTTGGCTGGGATCCGGATATGTGTTACGGGAGACCAAAGTAGGAGACACGTATTTCGGCGTTTGGGCCCATACGCAGAAATTTCAGAAATACGGGACCCCAAAGTGGCGCTACATGCTATAACTAGGAAGCGAATGACGTTACTTGTACACAACCGATTTGGCTGGGGTCCGGATATGGCTAGTATAAGCCCAAGTCGAAGAGATGTTGTTTTTCTTCCGACCAAACCTTTGCGCAGAAATTGTGGACATCTATGTATTCATTTCTGCACCATAGTCGACAAAAGGATGTTAATGGTGTTTTTTGTATGTAAGGATGTGTCTGGTCAAGATATATGTTTGTATATTATCCTAGATAAAATATTTGTAATTTTTGAGCCCATTCGCAGATAGTGTTGAGGCATGGGACACCGAATGTCCAGTAGCGGCCTTCTAGGCCATAAAGAGTATGTTTGTATGTTGTAGCCATTGAAATGCTAGTGATACGACCCTCCGGATGTATCGTCGGACCAGTCTCCTTTCTGACGTAACTCTTCATTTTCACTAGGTTTCATATTCGGTATTTCCGCGGCTAGCATGTGTTCCTCTTTTACTGTTCTATCCAGGAAGGATTGCAAGTTACGTTTGTTTAGGAAGCAGTAAGAGAGTATAATGTCCATCAGAACGAACCAACGTTAACAAAGGTGTCAAATGGGGAGGTGGAACTGTGGAATAAAATACAACAATATCCCAACCATTTTTAGTGGAAATGATGATGAAAGGCAACGAAAAAGTGGTCAAAACAAATATGTTTGTCGCAGTGACTGCACCGAACAAAAAATGCATTGGCGCAGTTCGGATATGCACATAGAGCATGAGTAATTGGGAAGCACACCAGCTGAACTGTTTCGAAATGTTCGGATGGCACATCAATATAGCCGCTCTTGAACCATGCATATTTAATTAAACTCATAAACTTATTGGATGTGAGCTGGTCGTGTATCAGCGAATGCGTTTTTATGAGGTTGATGCGCTCACTCATGTTGATGTCTAACTGGTCGAGGGGCACCCGATCAAACATCTTTTTGGCGAAGTATTTCCACCAGTAGTTGAAAAATACGTCCAAATGTTGAGCGACTGGCGTTGCATTGGGGGAATTATTTGAAGTTCGCACAAATACGGACTAACAAATTCATGATCATATATAGTCTGATCAGTATGACTACCCCAACTATCTACTAGCAGCCCAAACTCGTCTGTTACTGCATGGCAAAGAACGTTTTTACAGAAATGTGGTACATGTGATTTCGTTAATTTCCCAGATGTACTACACGTTAGAACAAAATTGTTGGGTTTAAATACATTTACAGTGTTAAACAATTTACCGTTAAGTTCTTGCAGGCAAATGTAGACTGGACCAACTAATTGACCCTTTAGGTTAATTGTGGGTTGAACAGTAATGGAGTGAGTAACGGTGTTCTTGGATGCAATTGTTAACATTAAGTACGTAACTTTCTCGTCTTTATTAGACAGAGTTCTTGAGCTGTGGAGTTCTTTGTTGAAAACCATTTGATCGGTATTCAAAACGTTCTCAGGCAAGTAGGGGATACATGTATGTTTTAGGACACTTTCCCCCTTCCACCCCCTAACTACCAAAAAAATTATGCACCCACCACTAACCATTACACTTTAACATAGAGGGATACCCCAAAGTGAGATTGAATATGCTTTTATGACACTTAAAATCATAAAAACTTACATCTAAAACTTATAACTAAAACTACACTACATATAATTACATGTACTCCTCTTCTATCTTATAATGTCCCCAAGCTAGCGTATTTACACCATCTCGTAGTATATATCTTTTATCGTCTGAGGAATCTAATGCTAGCTTATGAACGGTTATGCTATATATATTGTGCTTATAACTTCTAATGAGGTTTATGTCTTTATACGTTTTAACATTTTTAAATAAGCTTTCTTTATAATCATCAAACTGCAACTCCTTGGCAACTACACATTTAGTTACTCCTTTAGCTTTTTTCTCTTCTTTATTTTCTACTCTATAAGCATACATCTTTGATCTCAATCCAATAAACTCTGTCATTATCTTACCTTTATTCTCATCTTTCATCTTACCTATTACTTTTTTGTTTATTAGTGGTAGTCCATATATGTTATTTTCCTTGTATTCACTCGTGTCAAACTGGTCAACTATTTCTGCTATATCTTTGTAAAAGTCTTCAGTCTCAATCTCATATATAAAGCTATCGGTATCCATATAACATAAATCTATATTGTTTCCATATTTCGGCTTCATCGTGTTATAGTGAAAATCATACATTAATAGCTTGGATAGCTCTAACACACTCATACCAACATATATTGGCTTATTAAACGTTAATCGCTCTTTTTTCATATGTATAGCACACAAGTTCTCACTAAATATTGTTCTGTAATCAAAGTTAGGTTTAGCAATTAATGCTTCTACCCTCTTAGGATCACATTCTAATTGTATGGGCTGTCTTTTTCGAATATTTTCCATAGTCTTTCCAAATACCGAGTTATTCATGAGCTTATAAAAATCTTCTTCAAACTTGTTTTTAGCTTGCGTTCTCATATTTGTATTTAAATCAATGTATATCTTTAACCAGTCTGATTGTTTGAATTCTAATATTCTATGCACTTTCTTCAATCTCATTCCAAGTGACATATAAAGTTTTAAGTTTCTATAGTGAATTTCATATCTTTCCTTATTGTAAAGCGTTGTTAATAATTTCGATTGTTTTGAGCCGGGTGGACACATGTTCTCTGGAGCTAATGGTAAATCAGAATGCTTGTTATGTAAATGCTTTGGATATTCTAAATCTACTTCTAATATATAACCAGTTTCTGAGTCATCCGGAATGTTCATTATATCTATGTAAGGTTTAACCCACTTAAAATCTTTATAAGGCATGTATTGACTCATAGCCCATCCATATAAGTTGTTTGCGTCTAGATATGCTAGGTATGTTGAACACTCATCTTTATTATAATCTTGCATATATTTGTTGTTAGCTTTTACATATCTTTTACTGCATTGTGAGATCCCCCCTCGTATACCCTTTTCTAACATTAGTATTTTATCATAATCAGTCAATATTTCTAAGTTAATTTTAGTCATCTTTAACATTGCATCCCACGATAGACCTGGTGCTGTATAATACCAAGCAGGATCTAATCCATATGCCTTTAAACACACATCTCTAAAGTTTTCAAAGATATCTGTTAATTGAAGGACATCTGTTTTGTTATAATGTTCAGTTAAGTCCTCCAATAACTCTAGATTGAATTCTTTACAAACTCGTACATGAAGCTTATGACGTTCAGGACTCATTTTTTCTCCTGTTAATCTGTTTGTAAATTTGTCTGGAGATAATGGAACAGGTTCTTTCAATTTTTCAAATGAATCAACATAATCAAATGGATAATCACCTTTAGTATTAACTAGATCAAGTTTATCAATCGGGAAAAACTTTAATGTTTCTCGAAATTGTTCTGGCTTTAAATTCTTTGTTAACTCTGCTAAACTCTTTGACATAAATGTAAATGAATCAACAAATCTTAAATTTATTCCATCTTTTTTTGGTCCTGCTTTTACATATTTTTCATATGTTATGTACCTTTCTTCATTGTTTGCAATCAGTTTAATTTTCTGCGTATCATAAGCTAACTCCTTAATAAACAAATGCGTATCATAGCCAGTTAAATTGTGAAGAAATACAGGAACAAAGTTGGGATTTTTATAGTTTAAATTGCAATAACTGTGAGCTGCACCTCTAAACTTCCCAGTTAAATGATCATGATCTCTTACTTTTGCTTTATTTTTATTTATCTTATACAAACACTTTTTTAAGTCATGCTTCCATTCTTCTATTTTTTCACTCATATCATCTTTATCCTTGTAGAACTGTATTTTCTTCTTCAGTATATTTATTTTTTTCTCAACAGCTGGTGGTAAGTCATTCAAGTTTTTTTCATATATATGACAAGTATCCGAACTGTTATAAACTTCTATTTCCTCCTCACTAAGCGGGATCATATCAACTACCCTTTTATATATTTCCATAATTTCTATTGCTTCTTTTTGTAACATTTCAATAAATACTTTTGCAGCATCTGGACCTATATAACTAACAGGAGCTTTATAGTCCCCATTTGAATATTTGACATAGTAACAAAAACTCATTGGCTTATGCTTTTGATATTTTACTGTTTTACTACAATTATGCTCTATTTTTAACTTACATAAGATGCATTCAAAGTCAGCAATTATCGTAAATGGAACTCTTAATGATCGATTATAGTTTTGAAACTTTATTTGATTGTCATATGGTTTAGGAAGTTCTATTCTAACAGCCTCATGCTCTTTACAATATAGCTCATGGTTTTGCAACTGCTTCTCATTTCGAAAGTGTCTTGTTAAACATCTATCACAAAAGTATAACTTCTCAGTATGTTTTGTCACTTGACTTCTTATTAATCGTGATAAGTCTTTTATCCAACAAAAATGACTGTTTTTTTATCTTTTACATATAATAAATTGATATGAGTTTCCTGCTTATTTTTTGTGATTTGAAGTGGATATACATTATAGTTTTTGTCATAGCTGTAAACATTGATAGAAATATTACTTCTTCTTTCAAATTTTGGAATATCTTTTAATTGTACAGGAAATTCAATGTTATCACAATACTTCTTTTGCAACTCATTAACAGGCTGTTTATAGTGTGAAGGTCTTTCAGGATGTATTTCAACAGGTTTTAAGTAACTTGCAATAGAATATAAGAAACATTTATTGTCTTTATTTTTAACATTAATCACTGCTTTCTTATCTTTAATCTGCTTTGGAAGTTCAATATAGGAAGAAGCTCTTGATTGGTACATACTTATTTAATCTGATTTCTAGGTGTTTAATTTGATGTAACGTCCATCCTGATCCTCGGCCTTGAAATTCTTCCATTTCTCTACGAAGTTTTTGTTTGGCATAAGATATATATTCACTTAAGTCAGTTGATTCTAATATTCTCTCGTTTGATGTTTTGAAATTGCGTTCTTGTATTTCTTTATCTTTTATATAATCACAAATGAGAACAAGGTTTACTTTAACTGGATGAAATTTTAATTCCTCTTTGATTTTGTTAATAGCAACTCTTCCACTTGTATCTAAAAATTTTATTGGGTCTTTATATCCTCCTGTGTTTTCAACTTTAACGGTTTGTAAGCGCTTCTTGAATGCTGTTTCTTCTAATTCTACTTTTATAGGTATACGTGCTGGTTTCGGTTCTTCAATTACTTCTTGTTTAAAGGGGAATATATCTCTAATCTGCCTTCTGCTTTGTTCATCATCATATTGTTTAAGAAGGTTTATTAGTTCTGCTTTTCTTAATCGGGAATATTTTTTGATTCCCTTTTCTTTACATTGTCGCCTTAACTCTATTACAGTAAATTTACTATAATCACTCATCTTATTTATTATATAGAAAATTCTACTACTCAATTTTTATCTTCGCCGGATTATTCCTATTCATTTTTGTGCTATTTTTAGTTCCATATATCCTAATACAACGCTTAACATTGTACACTCCTGCCATTGTCTACATATTACGCGTTGTATTAGAACACGACTTTGATGAGAATACCCCATCAAAGTCACATATACACATATTAAAATTAAATCATTTTTTTAAACTTACTCATCATCATCATCATCATAATCATCACTGCCATATTTATATTCATCATCACTATTCAAATCAGATGTTTTTTGTTGCATTATTAATAATTCTTTTTCCTTTAACAGTATTTGCTTCTCTACTAGTGCTGCTAAGAGTTTAAGATCATGATGAATTAGTTTAAGTCTATCATGTAATAAATCAAAATGTGCTTCCATATTTGTTATATAGAAAACCAACAAAAATGAAATAAATTTAAAATCTAAGAATAAAAACAAACATGACTAGTGCTAAGGAAATATTATCTTACAAACCTATATTTGATTGTGTATGTAAATATTTAAATATTGGTGGTTATAATGATGAAGACAAAATAAATTTTAGCGTGTCCATAGGTATGTTAGATCATTTATTCAAGAAAGCCACTAAAGAAAACAACTCATTTCTTACACAAAACATTCTCTATGCGAACGTTATGGATTTGTCTGATGAGATATTAGATTCACTGACTGATGAACAATGGTTATCTATAGGCTATGATGATTATGAGGAGGAATATAACTATGATCACATTACAGAAGACTTCATACGTAAATATCTGCAGAAAGTTAATTTGAACGAAATATGTTTATGGAAAAAGTTATCGGAAGAGTTTATAAGAGAATTAGCTGATAAAGTTGATTGGGAGATTATTTCAGGAAGCCAAGACTTATTAGAAGACTTTATAAGAGAATTTGCAGATAGAGTTGATTGGGAGGAAGTATCGTATAACCAAAAGCTATCTGAAGAATTTATTAATGAGTTTATAGACAAAGTTGATTTTGACGCTATATCTTATGGAAGCAAACTCTCTGAAGCCTTTATACGAGAACATGCAGATAAAGTTTCTTGGGGACGCTTATCTGGAACTCAACATTTATCAGAAAACCTTATAAGAGATTACGCTAACAAAGTAGATTGGGAAATAATTCCAATATTTCAAAATTTAACAGAAGGATTTATTGCAGAGTTCAAAGACAGAGTTCATTGGCATAACATTTCAATTTTTCAACACCTCTCTGTAGAGTTTATATATTTATTTAGACATTATGTAGATTGGAGAGTTATAATAAGAAAATACCGTAATAATCCTGATTTAGGTGGTATATTGAATTTAGCATTCGATGTTACAGCAGATGGTTTGTTTAATGTTTAACTAATTACCTTTTATGACTATTATATCATAAAAGTCGTAACCTTAATTATTAGATATTAACCTTAATTATCTTTTATGATTATTATATCATAAAAGTTGTAACTTTAATTATTTAATATTAACCTTAATTATCAGATAATAACCTATCATATAAACAATCAATTTCTTTAATCAATTCTTCTGATAGTGGCGTCCAAAACTCATTACCCTTACGAATATCTACGAATATCTAGTTCTTGTTGCATTAGATTGAATAGCTTAATACTGTTAGGATCTCTAAACTTTTCATATATTATTACATGATTCGGATATTTTTCTTCTGCTTCATTAAGAGGCTTATATAGACTTCTCTTTTGACATCTGATAGCATAATAAGAGAAAGGATCATTAGGTTTGTTTTTCTTATATATGATTAGACAATTATCTTTTGAAACGTCATCTGTATATGGTGCTGCTATCTCTCTAAGTCTTGTGTTTTCTATTTTTAATTTTTCCATTGATTGTTCAATCTCTTCTACCTTTATTTGTAGTTCTTCGTTATTGTGTTGGTATTGTTTAAAACCCTGAATAAAGTAGTCTTCTATAATGTTACTACATTTATCATAAAAATCAAACGACAACCATGAAGCTATTTCTAGAAGTATTCTTTTGTAAACATATGTTCCTGAAATTAATAAGTTACTTTTGTTCATACCTTTCGGTTCTATGTAATATGATGATTTTTGCTGGAGCACATCTGCTCCAGCTAATTTTTTATCATAATATTCTAGTAGTTTCTTACTTTTTACTAATCTTAACCAATCTTTAAATGATTTTCCACTCTTATCACACAGTTTAGTAACATTGAAGTATCCTGTACTCTTATCTATAATCAACTTGAAATCACCTAAGATACCATACCAGTAATCATCTTTAATCTGTTCATAGCAAATATCATTTAAACTATACGAGTTATCCATAGTACTTATATTTATTATATAGAAAATGTTAATTTTTACCGGAGCATATCTGCTCCACTTAATTTTTATGTAGAGCAACAGAGCAAAAGTGCTCCATTGCTTTTTCTCATTATGTTGTTAATTTTTGATAATTTCCACAGCTGGTTTACCAGCGCTGGAAATGTATGCTATGAAGGGTAGCGTTTCGATACCCCTATCTCATTCGAACTATCCTTTTATGGAATAATAACCATAAAAGACAACAATTATATTTACACTACAACATTACTTTTATCTATCCAACTATTATGTGAATCATCAAAACCTAACCATTTAACATATACTTTATCACCTTTCTTTCTTAACACCTTTTCTACCAAGTATTCATCCTTATGTTTCGTCTTTAATAGTTCTGGTTCGTAAAATCTACCTTGTATATCCTCTTCTTCTAAATCTTTAATTCTATATGTAGGTGGATTAGATGGAATAACTTCACTAATAACAAATACTTCTGTTGACCAATTAGGTGTATATCCTTTCTCAAATAACCCTTTCGATTTACTTATACGAACATGATCACCTAATTTGTATTTGGGTTTAACACGCCTATATTCTTTTTTATACACTTTTTCCAATATTGTTCGCTCATTCTTCTTATTAACTTCTATAGGCTTTAAACCAATTGTTCTATGTACCCTATTATTATACTCACTAAACAGTGTTGGTAATATCTCTACCCATTTATAATTTCCTTGTGTTGTGAACCTTTTCCACATGTTTTGTTTAAGTGTTCTATTAAATCTCTCAACAACAGAAGCTTTCTTACCACTATAGGTTGAGTAGTGATTAATCTTATTTTCATCCATTAACTTCTTAAACTCTTTATTGTAAAACTCTTTACCTTGATCTGTTTGTAAGTTACTAGGTTTTCTCGTTTTTAATATGGATTCGAATGCTTCTGTAACATTCTTACCACTTTTATCTTTAACAGGAACAGCAAACGCATATTTCGAGAACACATCTATAATCGTTAGCAGATACTTATAACCTTTATTTATTTTGGAAACACCTTTTAATACTTCACTATCCATTTCTACAAGATCAGCTTGCCAAAGATCATCGATACCTTTTATAACTACACTTAATCTGTCAAAGTTTTTTCTAGATGGTTTGTGAATTTCTTCTATAATGTCTTCTCTAACACCTTTACCTTCTTCTAGTCAATCACGCTTTTTAACGAATTGAGTTTTAGTAACACCACATACAGAACAAATACCTTTCTTTAGATATCTTCCATTCTTTGTTTGTTCTATTCTAATGGTATCTTTCTCCGTATCTGTCAATTTCTTACACTTAACACAATACATCATCATTATTTATTGTATAGAAAATCAATGAAAAAAATAAAATCTATCATTACCTAAAAATTATACGTCTTTAGGAAAGTTCTCTTTCTATGTACATTACAACAAACAATAATTGCCCTTCTTCCATAGCTGAATTTTTATTTTGTTTAATTGTAATTATATCGTTCTTGTTAAAGTTAAAAGGTAAAGTTTCAATCAAAGTATCACCCAAATATATCTCTAGAAAGTATTTATCCAAACTTAATTCCATGTGCATTATTTTCCCATTATAGAGAAATTTGTAACCATTAGAGAGACTAAATATTCTAAAGATTGGCTCCTTAACGTTTTTAGCTCTTAATCGATATAGTAGAGGTACAGTTTCTTTCTGCATAATCAATTTAGTAGTATCCATCCTAACCTTTTGAAAATCTTCTTTCTTGACGTATGTGTCTTGTAACGTTTCTAATGCATCTTCAAATCGTTTTCTATCGTTCTCTAATTGGGTTTCTATTGATCTAAGTTGACTTACGCTAACAACATCATTTAAATTCTCCAACAATTTTAATTTTTCTTCACTAATATCAACATTATCTTTTCTATCTTTAACATTACCAAATATATCCATACTCATTTATTATACAGAAAATGTCCAACGTATTTTTTCAAAACATTTCTTTAACATCTCTATTTGTTTAGATGAATGTTTAAAATCAATATCAACATGAACATCGTGCTTTTTCAACACATAGTACAATACACATTTTAAGTTAATAAACAATACTCTTTTCGGATACAGTTCTTTAAAGGTTTTGTATAAGTTTTCGAAGTCCGTTATAAGTGCTTCTTCCATATGTCGTAAGTTTAATGGTTTTTGATCGGTAAGGTGATAGTGTATTAAATAAACATCATCATAATATTTTGTGTATTTGTTTTTCTTTAATACTTCTAGAACATCTTTTGTTGATATTAAATGTTTTGATATATTTCTAAATTCATCATTTAACACCTTGAACACCTCTTCAGGAATAATTCTGTACTGTAAAGCTTGTAAACGAGATAACTGTAACTTAAATCTTTTTATAGTATCATACCATGGTTTTCTTACGCAAGCTCTCATTCCTTCACAAGTACTGTAAACAAAACCATTCGCTACAGAACAATTATCACAAATATATGTACCCCTACCTTTTGTTAATGACTTACTACCACAATTACTGCATTATAATGGTGCGGTGCTATAATTTAATAACATATCCTTTAAGGTAATTATTGGATATAACTTTACCAACTCTTCTTCCGTATACAAAAATTTAGGTATTAACATTTTCCATAACTGAACAACTGTATATGCGTTGTTTTTATCTTTTAAGTCTATCTTACTAACATCCCGAAAATACCAATTAAAATTAAATCTAACTAGTGCATCTAGTTCATCCTCATTTTTCTCAAAATAATCTAAAAATCTATTGTGTATAGCTTCCATATTTATCTTAAAACAAAATTTTTATGAGTATAAACCATAAAAGTACTTAAACTTAATAATATTTAATCATTTTTAATCATATACATAACATCACTAAAAGAATACCCTTGATTTAGAAGATTTAAAGCCTTAACACAAAGATGACCACATATAACTGAATTAAAGTCTTGTATTCGTTCGTCATTGTAAAATAAGTTTTCGGTACCAAGATATTGTACTAGTAGTTTAGGAGGAACACCGCCATAAGAATCGAACACGTACTTTATGTTGTTATCTTTCCAATAGCATATCCAATGAGTACCAATGTTTTCTGATTTATCAAAGTTAACTACACCACATTCATTTATATAGGGTTTTTGTGGAAGTTCATCACTCATAAATACGCCTCTAAATTGTTTTATCTTTTATTCTTTAACCAACCTCTCTATATCGAAGTTGGTCAATGGTTTTAGTTTTTTGACTTCTTTGGTTTACCTGCCCCCTGCTTTTCTTCCATAGCCATATTGTGTCTTTTTTGTTCTTCAAGTTCTTGTTTATTCTTCTTAGCATCCAGTACAGTTTTAGTAATCGCTGCTGCACCACCTGCTAATGAGCCAACTGCTCCTAAAGCTGCTAAAATGGCTGGAATTGTAAAGATAAAACCACCCATATGTTCTTTCTTAATCTTTTTCATTTGTGCAGTAGTTAAAGTTAAATCCATTCCTCTACCTTCTTTAATTTTCTTGGCTTTATCGTTAAGTTGTTTCTTTGTTAATACATGATCAATATTTAAATCCTTTAGTTCGTTATAAGGAACACTAAACATACAACCTTTAATAGAACACATCTTCCTATTTATTTAAGAGAAAATCTTAGTTTGTAAAAATACAGTTGTTGTTGCTCCACCAAAATCAATTAAGGAATCATTCTCATCTGTTATCCTTATCTCAAAATTGTCAACCTTGTCTTTGGATATAGGGAAAAATAATGGATAAGTAGGCTCGTAAATAATACTATGTTTGAACTCAGCATCTGTTTTGAATGATGCTAAAATTCCTGTTTCCCTATGTGTATATTCTGTATCTTTAACAAACATGCCATCTGCTATATTACAGTGAACATTTATAGTATCAAACGGATGAAACTTTGGCAACTTACTTCCAATATGTGTTTTGTTCTTTTCTAAAACTTCAAAAACATTAAACCCGAGGACAGTACCTATTCTCCCAATTGTAACATCATTACTATCAGTTTCAATTTTAACTCTATTTCTTAAATGATCTTCTGATAATGTTATGTTGATGGATTGAGATTTTAAATATTCATTAAGACTGTTTAAGCTGTATTGCCCTTCTGGTATAAAAACTTGTCTATTACCATATGAGAAACTGTTTTTTTCTGCTGTTATGTTTGGAGTTAGATATGTACTGTAAAACCCAACAAGTCCTATACTTAAATAGTTGCCACTGTTGTCTAATTCGTAATGGAGTTTCTTCTTTAAAACAGAAGTATCACTCGTTAACTTAAATACCTTAGCCATTTATTATATAATAAATGAATGAGTTTGATTTACCTAGAGATATTCCAAGAGAGAAAGTAATCAAGTTAATAGAAGATATTATTCAAAAGTTAGAATACAGTTTAAAGAAGAAAAAGAGAAAACTACGAATTGTTAAATATGCATACTACACTTTGATCACGTTATCAGTCATACTTTCTGCAACAACTGGATTTATTAATATTTTTATACCTGTAACAATTTACTCAATATTAACAACGTCTCTTGCAACTGGAAGTGCTATAATAACAGGTTTGTCTTCTAAGTTAAACATAAGCAAAAGAAAAGACGAATATAAAACCATTGTCACTTGTATTAACTCATTTAAAGAACAGTTAGAGATGATAACATTAAATGGTGAAATGGATAACGAATATATAAAAGATACGTTGCTTAAGATCAGAGAACAACTTAAAGATATAAGATCATAAAAAGTCGATTTTCTCTATAATAAATGAGTAAGAAAACTATTAATTGGGATGTACAAGAGATGATAAAAGAAACAACAGTTAAGAAAAGAAATGGAGAGCTTATACCTGATGATGTTCGATGCCTTATAGTGGGTCCGTCTGGGTCTGGTAAGACGTTTTTGTTATTTAACTTCTTATTACAGCCAGGTTGGTTAAACAATAATTACTTCTACATATATTCTAAAAGCATGAATCAGCCAAAGTATGAGCAGTTAAAAGATCGATTTGAAAAAGCAGAACTAAAGTTTAAGAAGCAAATAGCAACGTTCTTAAGCGGTAATGATTCTATTGTACCTATTGATGAATGTGAAAAATACTCTGTAGTAGTGTTTGACGATTACATTTTGGAAAATTAAGATACTGTTAGAAATTACTTTACAAGAGGTAGGCATAGACATTTAGACTGTTTCTATCTTGCACAAACATATTCAAAAGTACCTAAACAGCTTATAAGAGATAACGTTAACTTCCTATGCATATTCAGACAAGATGATACTAATCTTAAACATGTGTATAATGAGTTTGTTGGAGGAGATATATCTTATGATAAATTTAAAGAGATATGTTCAAAATGTTGGCAAGAAGATTATGGTTTTATAGTAATTGATATGACAAGGAAGGTAAACAATGGTAAGTATAGGAACAAGATAAAACACTTCTTAAACGTTTGACTTTTTTCACGTTTATTTATGTTCTTTGACGTTTATTTATGTTCTTTGACGTTTATTGACGTTTGTTCGTTTTCTATATAATAAATGGATGAGAAAGATATTAATAAGAATATCAAGTTAAAGGAGTTCTTGATAAAGGGCTTCAAATCTTGGAAGAAAGAAAGAGCAGGTATATATGATAAATTTAAGACACAAGAACAACCTGTAATTGATGCTATTCAAAACTTAGGAAGTGAGATCAAAGAAGTAGCAGAACAAAATAAAAATCTAATAACTGAACTTGTTCCAGTTGTACATAAGACGGTTTCAATAGATCCTAGTCTACTAGAAACACCTAAAAAGATAACTTATGAGTGTTCCCCAAGTAGTAGTGATACGCCTATAACAGGAGAAATAAAACAAATGAGAAAACAAATTAAAGACAAAGTTGAAGGAGTAGAGCCTTTAACAACAACACAATCATTTGGTAAGATTGCAACGAAATATTATAGTAAAAGAAATGATAGTGTGTTTGGAATAAGAACTATAGAAGATGGAAAAATAATAAATAAAATAGGAAATTCTGAAGTTAAAGTGAATGGTGATGATTTGATAATTAATGGTAAAACTTATAAAGGAACAGAAGGTCTATGGGAATTGTTAACGATGAATACTAATAAAACCATTGAAGATTATGATGATGATGATTTTGAACAGTACAAGGAAATAATAATAGAATCAGATGCTGCCTTCCAAAAATATAATCGAGATGAAAAAGTAGCATCTAATAGAGGTTCTAAGTACATTAATATTATCGAGCCTATTTGGGATAATTATATTAAACCATCTTTACCTCCAACTCCTAAAAGGACTGGTGAAGGAATTAAACAATATACAGAGATACCTAAAGAATATATATGGATGGATGATGTGAGAAAGTTAATTGATCGGTTAATAGTTATAGATGGAGAAGAAAAGGCTGGTAATAATAACTTTTATAATGAGAAAGTAGGTATAGTGAGTATGATTAATAATAAGCTTTCACAATTTATTCCTAATGATCCAAAAGGTATAGGTTATTTGATTAAGATCTTAAATACATTACCACCACGATTCTGGAATGATAAGAAGCTTGGAAAAGGATTAGTAAATGATTTGATTAATAAACTCCCATTTGAATTACATATTCCAGGATTTTCGTATTGTGGTCCGGGAACTAAGCTACAAGAAAGATTAGAAAGAGGTGATAAAGGTATTAACCCATTAGATGAGGCTTGTAAAGAACACGATATATACTACAGAGATAATAAAGATACAGAGTCAAGACATATTGCAGATAAGGAACTAGAAAGTAAAGCATGGAAAAGAGCATTTAGTAGTAATGCGTCAATTGGTGAACGATTAGCTGCTTTTGGGGTTGGTACTGCTATGAATGCTAAGGTTAAGTTAGGATGGGGATTATAAGTTTTTAATTGTTATTATGTATGATTCTTTTATGAGTATATCCCATAAAAGCGTTGTTTCAAGATTTTCTTTATAATAAATGGATAGTGTTGAGAGTTACGAGTTACAGAGTTTTAAAGCTAACACAAGAACATTTAATAATTTGAATGAAGCTAACAAAAATATTGAGTTTGATTTCGATGTGGGCGATGGCTTTATACATCCACACAAAGCAGATTGTCATATGACTTTTGAAGTTGTTGGTGCATCAGTCGGAGGAACATTTGGTGCAAATGATACTATAAAACTTGTAGATAACTTCTTACCATTCTTCTTTTCTCAAATTGAGGTTAGAAAGCATGGTGTTGTTATAGATAAGATTGAGCTACCAGGAATAACATCAACAGCTATCGGAACATTAAAGATTTCCAAACCAGAAGTTGAATATCTAAAACAAGCAGGATTTGAAACAGATGATAAACTTGGTCTAAGAAAGGACTTTAGTGTTTTATATCCATTAAGATTATATCCTGGCTTTTTAAGTGATTATAAAGAGGTTATGTGGAAAGGTGGATTGAGAATAACATTTACAAAAGCTAACAACAATAACGATGTCTTGTATAAATGGACTGGATCAGGAGCAGGTGCAGCAGCTCCTCATGATGGAAAAATAATAAAAAGTATGGAGATAAGAATGCCTATTGTTGAATACGAATCTAATTATGAAAAAAAAGTTAAAGTTGAATATTCTTAAAAAACCTAAAATCATGTTTTCATTCCATACTTATCAATGTGTTCAAAAGACTGTTGTAGGTTCTTTCTTGGAGTTTGATGTTACTACTCAATTTAATTCTAGACAATTTGATATGCCTGATTTCGTATTTGTAATGTTCCAAACTGATAGAAGTGGCAAACAAACAGCAGATGCAAGTAAGTTTGATCATTGTAAGGTAAAGAATATCTATCTTAAGAATGGAAGGAATAAGGTATTTCCAAAAGAATTAAGAAACTTAGATATTGCTAACAAGGATTATTTTAAGATGTACGAAGATTATACTGCATTTAAGAGAATAACATGTGGCAATACCGAAATGTACTATGATCCTAAAGAGTTTATAGATAACAGACCAATGTATGTGATTAATTGTAGTAAGAGGAAGAATGTATCGGTAAATGAGAGAACAAACATAAAGATTGTAGTAGACTTTGCAGAAGCTGTGGCTGCTAATACTATATGTTATGCGATTTTAATTGGACAAAAGAACTTTACATATGGCCCTAAGAATGAGAAAGTAATAGAAGAGTTTTAGATAGTTAAATGTATGTTTGTATTAAAGCTTTTCCATAAACAAAATTGATAAAAAATGATTAAATATTTTTGGTGAAGATAAAAATTGAAGAGTGTTCATTGATTTTCTATATAATAAATACGATGTCAAGTCATATTGAGCTTTTAAATAAACTTGGAAGTCTTGAACAAAAACAAGTTATTGGATTAAGAGAATTAGAATTAAATACAGAATATAAGATTGTGAAAATGGAAAAGATTAAAACTAAGTTTGGGAAGAGCATTTTAGCTGAGTGTGAGGAGTTTAAGTTCTTTCTTCCACCTAGATTTACAAAACACTTAACAGATAAAATGATTGATGAGATCGTTAAAGATGGAATAAAAATCAAATACACTGGTTTAAAAGATAATTATCCAACTGTTGAGTTCTGTATGTAAATTTTATGTAAATTTTCTGTATGTAAATGAGGATTGGTTTTAAGAATTTCTCAGAAAACGAGCATTTTCCTTATAATAAATAAACTATGGCTAATTATTTGAATAAAAAAATGATGTTAAAGCATTGAGATTCCTTCGCATAGATGAGTTAGAAAAAGGTAAAGCGTACGAGATAACATTATGGAAATTGATTCAAACACAGCGTTATGGTCAAAGAGTTTTAGTACATTTAGATGAGAAATATAAGACGTTATTACCACAAAGATATAATGATGAAACTGAGCAAGTATTGAAAGATTTGAAAAAGAGTAAGCTGTTTGTTAAGTATGAAGGTTTGAAAGATTTAGATAATGGTTATAAAATACATCAGTTTTACTTTAGAAATGAATCCAAAAAATAAAACTTGTAATTTTAAGTGTATTAGTGTTTTTTATGGCTTCATTATCAATATCTGAACTTGTAATTTTAAGTGTATAAGTGTTTTTTTATAGTATCAGACTATAAAAAACTAAGACCTTTGGATATACAGAACATAATGTCATTTAAATTTTAAAGATACATATATAAATAAGGGATTTATTTGAGTTTTTTGTAATTATATCCTTAGAGTTATGCAATTTATAAAACATTCAATAGATAGGTAATTTATTTCTTTATTGAATGTCGTTTGAATTTTGAAAATCGGTTAATAAACAACGGAGATATAACAAATTCAGAATAGTATCTTTAGAGTTATGCAACCCGCAATACAATCGAAAAATAGCAATTTGTTTTCTTTACCGATTGTCGTTTGAATTTTGAAAATCGGTTAATAAACAACAAAGTTATAAAGATCTGAAGATATTTTCCCTCATGAGCCGCCATTGATGTTAGGGTTGATTATCGTTTCCAAAAAATTATCATGTTTACCTTATTTAGTACTAGTTCATTTGTAAGTTTCAGAGCTTAATTCATAATTTTAACAATTCTGGAAAACATGATAAAAAGAATTAGTTTCCAACCCTGTTTGTCACGTGAAGGTAAAAATCATCACGTTACATTGTCACGTTATCTAGGTACAATTTTCTCTCTTCACAATCGAAAAAGTTTTAAACTTCTTAGTTTTAGTTATAACGTGACAGTTTTGGTGTTGTTATTACTACACTTCCATATACTGCTTGATTACTAAAAAGAAAGAAAAGAATGACTGCCTGAGGGAATGCAACTTGTGACTTAAAAAGAAACAAGTTCTCCTTTACATTGTTACTACAGCTATATTCATATGGAAGTCACGTACGCAACTTGCATGCAAAAATCTTCCTCATATACAATGGAAGTAGATAGCCTTGGCTTTAGTTCAACTTTTTCTTTTCTCACAGAGCAAACTGGATTGTGTGTGCATGTATCAGTGAGTTAGATGAATGAAAATATATATATATACTGTTTGGCTGTGCGTTTTTTTCAATACTCATATACAATCTAAAGTCCATCTTCTTATTACTCGGGCATTTGTGAATCGATTTTAATCAAACAAAAAGTATCTGTTAAATTAAAGACAGCACTATAAGTTATATGATTTTAGATGTAAGTTTTTATGATTTTAAATGTCATAAAAGCATACTCAATCTCACTTTAACATTGTAGTTATGGGAATACTTTGCGCCGTGTAACTTTGAATAATTAACTGGCTCCTTCTGTGTTAAAGTACAATAGTCAAGGGTGGGTGCATAATTTTTTGGTAGTTAGGGGGTGGAAGGGGGAAAGTGTCCTAAAACATACATGTATCCCCTACTCAGGCAAATAAGTTGGAATTCTTGTCTTGACAAGTTCCTTGAATTCGGTAACGGAATTCCTAATGGCATCAGCATCCCGTGTGTGACGCTTGGTTACAAGTTTTGTCACCTTCTGAGACGGTATGTGGTTTCTCCGTTTAAAACGCGTTACCCATGTGTCAGAGGCTCTGAACTCTGACTGTAATTCCCTAGCCTTACACAAACCCCGCCTCTTTAGGTCGTTACTATGGACCGGTAGGTTTCGCCGTCTAGCCTCCGCGAACATCTCCAACACAAAAGACTATTTCTGGGTACTTTTCTTGTTTGGAACTTCCATTGCTGTTGATGTATTTTCGAAATCTGTCAATTAAACTTCGATGTTTTACATGCTTGTATCCGTATTGGAAGGTCGATCACTTCCACCTTTTTGTTCTCACGTATTTATCGTAGTCTCGGAGAATATGTTCCATTTCTGGCAATGTCACTATACGATTTAAACATTCCTGATTCCCCTCCTATACTTCAAACTCTTCTGAGTGACTCGTCAGTCGTAGTGTCAGGCAGTATTTCACCATCCATTGCGAAATCAAGGTATTCGTCATTGCCTTCATCACATCCACATTCGCCTACTTTGGCATTTATTTCCTCAAATAACTGTCGCGCACATTCACCTACTTTGGCATTTATTTCCTCAAATAACTGTCGCGCAATTTCATTTTCGACATCAGACACATCAGTCCTTGGCCCACCTCTGTACACCGTGCTTACGAGCTCGGCAAGCACTGTTACAATATTGTGGGCGTTAATCATATCGTATACTTGACAGTTTATTTCCAGAACTGTTTGCTCGTAATAAGTGCAAGAAATGAAAAGTTCCGAAAAACGACACAAAATGGCGCTACAGGTATATGGCCGCACATGCGCAACAGTTCCATTTGCGTTCCATTGGTCTTTCATAAATGATACATGAGTTATGTGTAACTCTAGCTATACCAAGGTCTCATCTGCAGCAATACCAAGGCTGCATCTCCGATGTGCATGACAAAGTGGGGAGTCAAATTTGCCCGTGCTGTTTGTAATAAATGTTTATACCAGCGTTTCTGGAACTGTGGTACGCGTACCTCCAGGAGTACTCGGAGGTTTTCGAGGCACCACGTGAACTGCTAATGAGAATTGGAAATAATTCGGTCCGATATCCATGGCGACACTGCAGACACACGTAGGAATATTATACTTCTGTGTATAATCCATCAGTTAGTATGTGATGTATTACTTTTTGAAACTTGCAGTATTCATTATTTTTGCCACCAAAATTAGCTTCAAACGACTTGTATTAATATTTATGTGGTTACCAACTCGAATGATTATTTCACTTTTCATCCAACTTATAACCTTCCTCTATTCCCCTTCCTCTCTCTGTCTCTCCGTTGGCGCTCTTTGTAGCGATCCATTGACCTGACGATTAGATATTGCTAGAGAACCGTTTCTAGAACCACGACTGGCCTGCTAATTCACCAGTCAAAGCATCTACTATGGCTTATCTATCAGAGGAGTAGTTTACACTTGTAGTTAGTTAATTATTCTTCCTAATAAAAGAAGCCTTATTCTCAAAGAAACAAAAACATATATTACATTGCAAAGACCAATGACACAAATGTAGAGAATATTTTACACATTTCATAGTGTAAAACTAACAAAACTTGAAACAGGTCGGCAAACGTTGCTTCCGCCACTCTGCCCGTCTTCCTGACAACACATGCAGTATCGATTAAATATTAATGTTCACTATCTTGCACAAAAGTGTTCCGCCCGGTTTCCACACATTCTAGCTATAAAAATAGAAGCGCAAAACGCAAACACTCTTTCGCTCCGTTGACATCCTCGTGGTCAGCAGATCCCCCCTCGACGGCTCGTGCTAGCTGAATATCTGTTCAGAATTGCATGGGTATCACATACGCCAACTTCATGGCCTTATTGAAAATCTAGCCATATGGGACCCTGTGTATTTGACATTCCTTTTTGTGGGACCTAACAACAAACACAAGTCTCATACTTTTGGATATATTACAACATATTCCAACCCAAGCCAACATTCTGTACAAGTAACGTCATTCGCTTCCTAGTTATAGCATGTAGGGCCAATTTGGGGCCCCGTAGTTCGGAAATTTCTGCGTATGGGCCCAAACGACAAAATACGTGTCTCCTACTTTGGTCTCCCGTAACACATATCCGGACCTCGGCCAAATCGGTTGTGTACAAGTAACGTCATTCGCATCCTAGTTATAGCATGTAGAGCCACTTTGGGGTCCCGTATTTCTGAAATTTCTGCGTATGGGCCCAAACGCCGAAATACGTGTCTCCTACTTTGGTCTCCCGTAACACATATCCGGACCCCAGCCAAATCGGTTGTTTACACTTGGGACCGTTTCCTTGTGAGAGATAATTTTTAACTTTAAGTTGTAACATTAACATTGGTTCGCTGTAATGGTTTTCGTAATGCATGACGAAGGTCATAAAGGATACATTCCAAACTAATCATAATCGGCTCTGGGAGAAAAGCCAAGATAAGACGGTGTGCCTGAATAAAGGACGATCTTTCAGAAATATTGAAATTTTCATTTGTGAAGAATGTATGCATTACTTGAAATATTTTATTATCTTTTTTCTTTTCCTGGCTGATTTCGATATCTGATTTTGGAGTTCAAAGACTGGATAATGGTTAACCGTCGTTCCGATACAACGGACAAATAGTAAAACTAAACTTTCTCGTCACCCGGGCTGGGTCGAGGCAACTCCCACTGGTGTATTTGCCTGGATCCAGGTCAGGGTTGTACGAGCGAACAATTGTCTCTTCCGGATCACTTCAATATTGATCCTCCAGCAATAGCATTTTGAATACAAACTATCTTTGAGTAACTCTTCAAGGTTCTTCACCATATTCGCATAGTTATCCAGTAATCCCTTCTCTTCTAATTTTCTATCTTCCTCTTCTTTTCCTTTTTTCCTTCGTTTTTCTTTCCCTATTTCTACTAAAATCTGAAAAGAGGAGTCGTGACTGTGAGTTTTCGCTATTGACACGGTCATTAAAATTGTTTTGATATCTATTTTTCGGAAGTCGATTATGAATTAGTCATCTAGCAGTCTGAAGTTAGAATTCTAAAATCCATTTATTTTGTTCATATTTAATTAAATTATTCAAAATTTTAGAACAATTTTAAAATTCGGAAAAAGGGTTAGCGACACATCCCTTGCCCACTCACGATTTCTCTTTATTTCACATTTATATCAGTGAATGTGAATCAAATGGTACTATAAACAATACGTAATACTTAGAAAAACTTTGTTCAGCGATTTTCTCTTTCTCTTTTCTCCCGAATATCCATTTTCTTAATTCGGAGGGGTACGGTGGGTTAGTGGTAGAGCTCTTACCTCTGAAGCGTGGGGTTTCTTGTTCGATTCTAGGCCAAGTAAGTTTGCGAAGGAAAACATCGTTTTCGGAGTTTTTCCGGTTTTCTCCGAGTATTCCCGTTTCCTTCCACATTCGCATTCCATCAATCCATCCATCATCATTCACTTGCCTTAAACTTCCATCTCCCTTATGCTAATATGCATAATCATTTGATGTCAAACTGAAACATTTCATTTCATTTTCTTTGATTCCTGAATGTTTTCAGGATTTTCTCTTCAGAGTGGACTAATTATTTGTTTTTAGTGTTATAATAGAAGAAAATCTCCACTAAAATTGAAGTATTTTTAAAAGTCCAAAATTGCTCAGGGAAAAAAGCCGAGGGAAAATCAGTTTTTTTCGAACCTTTGCATCTTTAATTCTAAGGCACAATTACCCACCAATTAAAGAGTTTTATTGTTGATACTGATTCACTCCGTTGCAGAAGTAATAAGCTACCGTACACCATTGTTAGTAAGGTGAAACGAGCACTGACAATTTAATTGTCAAGTTATTTCAAGACATGTAAATGTTCTAACTGGGCAACTCTGGTTAGTAATTTAAAAAAATATATATATTGGAGAATTAAGGCTATAATAGACTTTAAAATTATGGGAAGACTAGCACGGGTCATTGGGTTCGGTAGTACCCATGGTACCTGAGCATCTAAAATTGAATTAGAAAAGCTTGGAATTAGTAAGCTTCTCTGGAATTCCAGGGATCCAGAAATGGGCAGGGATCCGACCGCTTGTTGGCTTACCATGAGATTTGATACATGGTGTTATCGAAGTCCGGTATCATTATGTATATGAGCTTGCCTTAACGCTCTGGTTAGACGGTAGATTTCTGCTTATTAAAAAGAGTTCCCTCCGTCAGTAGATATAACTGGGAGATTATGTATAACGACCAGTCTAACTTTATTCCAGTCTTATCAACCTCTGTCTCGGGATCCTAGCAATCCTGATAGGAGCCGATAAGATGGTAACAAGCGCCAAGGCGCTTATAATATTAAAGTTTAAAAGAAAGAAAACAAATGATTTCAGAACCAAGATCTTACCTTCAGAAGACGCAGTGCGGATAAAAGAGCAAAATGAGAAGAAAAAATTTTTGATAGCGATTACTTTGAAACACAATTCGATTACTTTATAACTTAAGCTGGAGTTTAAATGGTCTCATCAATATCTCTTAAGATGTACATTTATTATCGAACAACTTAATATCCAATATCACAGGAAGAATATATCACAGAGTTTTGATATCACAGTACGATCACATATAGTTACAAGTATCCAACGGAACTTGTCTTGAACGGAAAGAAAGAAAGAAAAAATCAATTACAATTACTAACGTTAGCATTTGCATGCACAAGTTTCGCTTGGTCAAGTTTCATTCAATGTTTACAAAATTTTCACAAGTATATTTCTTCCTTTAAAATGAAATATTAGTCAGGCCAAAATAGTTCCAATTAATTTCAACAGTTAATTACCGAAGGTTTAATTTTGTTCGATTCCACTAATCACTCAGTCTAGTTCTAGTTCCAAATGGTCACCAAAAGTTTCGTAGTTCTAGAATTCGTAGTTACATCCGGCTGCCAATCTACTCTCCAATAATTTACATATTCAGATAAATCAACATAAAACTATAACCAACCGGGGATCGGGTCGCTGTTCGGACTGCCATTTATTTGTGATTGATCAGTATTGCTGTTCGTTGTCCGACCAATAAGTATTCTCCTGAAGACCTGGACTTACCTGGGTAGGACATTGAAGGACCTCTCCAAGAAAGGATTACCAATTGTTTCAAAATCGCTCGTCGGTCTCAATGATGAGATGAGCATTAGGCGCTTAGAGGTTCGGATTTCTCGTCTCGAAAACCTCACGGATGATCAGACGGTCATCTAGACCACAACGCATACAAACGTCATTCATACAAACAATGAAAACACACTGGATTAAATAACACCATACTTATTTATTAGAATAATAATATTTAAAAAAATAACGAAGAGAAATGAACACAACACTTAACACAGAATATGTATAATAATCTTCATTACTAAAATCACACGTTTCCTTTTTAATGCACTGTAGCCCTTTTTATCACTTTGATTTATATATATATGAGCTTATGACTGAGATTACAGTATAAATACTTTTCAAACACCATTAACGCACTTGAGGGATTAGCACTGGGGGAAAAGTTGCCGGGATAATCCCACGTACCAATCTAGTTGTTGCTCCAAACAATCCTGAAGAATAGAGATGAGTCTTCAGCAAAATAAGTTTCCAAAGTGGAATGCTAATGTTGGAGGGCGCGTTTATAAATTATATGTACGCACAAGGTGTGTGAACCTGAGACTTCACTAGTTGGGGCTAGCCGTAAGAAAACGTCCTTCGCCGGCTAAAAGCTTGTGCCCCTTAACACAAAGTCATACTTAATTCCCGACGCAACGTGCGTGGTTACGGCTTCCAAATCTGGAGTCAAACTCCTCGAGTGCAAAGGTTCGAGGTATAAGCTGCAATGGTTGACTGAAAAGTGTTGGCAGTTCATTCTAAAAACCACTCAGTTAAATCACCTGCATGCACATGCAAACAGAATATCGAAAAGCATTTATGTTGATTTTAGTCCACTGGCCACGATGCACAAGACATTGCGATAACTCGGGCGTGAGAAAGTGCTGTTAACGAACTGGAAAATCAATGACGCTGGTGCCATTCCGGAGCTCAAACATCTGGCCAGCTAGTATTTCCATAAATGATTAAAGAAAGCATTTAATTCAGTTCCAAATAACTGCAGAATATATACTGTACATATTAATAACTCAGGGAAAAACACTGAAAAGGTTCGTCGCTCACTGAAAAGTTCTCACCAAAAAGCAATGTTTTAAATATATATATATATAAAAACAATGAGAGACTTCTTTGTCCAGTTGCGTGGGAAGGAAGCAATTCCCACCGAAGAAAGAACTTATTTACGTAGCAAAATAAAGTATAAATAATCACTGTCTTTATGAAATATACAGAGCGTCCACAAAAAATACTTCAATAACCTGGTCGCGGTTATAAAACCTTGTACTATATATAATTCCTTATATACATATTACATATTAAACAGGATTATTTACCATATCCGCCAAAACGCATGTCGGGAACCGGAAGTGCGAATATTCCATTACTAGATTCAGGCGTCCCCAAACAAGAGCAGAAGAAAACATAGGATATTCAAATCATGTCTATAATCTCTGTTTCACGACTATGCAATACAAATACACTTTAACACTAAATTAACTTGGCTTACATAGGATTAAACCGGAGACACACCTGAAAGTATTAAATAACAACTTCCATGCAACCAGAAAACTCCAATTTATTAACTGAAACTAATCACTTCGTACCGAGGTTCATAGTAAAACTGTGGACAGCCGAGCATTCAACAGAACGACGGTGACAGTGGTGTCTCAACCTTTGTAAATCTGCAAAAAAAAAAAAAAAAAAAAAAAAAATTGGAATTGCTTACATATTGACGAAAGACCATTCTTACTCGTAAAACCAAGCGAACATTATCTATTTATTATGTAAATGCAGTAACTACTGAGACATTTGGATATAAACTATTCTTGCGTGAGATCATGAACTAGTAAGTGAAAGGAAAGCTTATAGAATTGCGACCAAAGACAAATCGAACACTAAATAATATAACAACATAATCAGTTACCACAACCAGCTATAATTCGTACTACGACAAAGAGAGAGAGTGTGTGATATGTGGATAATGAGAGAATTAATCGGAATGATTACGGGGCCCAGCGCCGAGCCGGTGGTCCCTGAAGGGGTCTTCTCCCTCGGAAACGAATTACCCAGACATGCTGATACCAGCCGTACACAACTTAAAACTGAATATAATTACTGTTACCATTTCCATCAATTATGAATGCACTAGATATTTGTATGATTATTATTATTGTTACGTTAGGTTTGAATTGGCAGATAATCGACGAATTCTATGATGTGATATCTTTTAATTAATTTTGGAAGTTTAAAATTTAGTTAGGTTATTGTCCAAACTTCAGTATAACACTATAATATTCTCACGTGAATCCTTTCCGATTACTTCTTTTCCGTTGACTTTCTTATTTAATGTTTAATTCACTAATAGACATGTTGAGTGATAAATTTCAGCATGGAGAAAGTTTATGAATGTTACTTGGTTTACGGCTTGTATAAGTGTAATTTAAGAGGCCAAAACAATACTGACGACTAGTCCAGAACTATGTGACTACTCTGGAATCATTATACTTGTGCTTTCTGCATATAAATGAAACATCCAGATGATTCCTTTCCTTGTCACATCGCATCACTCCACTTACACATTCCAAAAATTCAGAACACAAGTCTCAACAAGATTAGAACGTATTTTTCCATATTACTAGGGACACGCGAAATATTTCAGTGTTACTATTCCATCTTTTTTGTTCGTTCAACCCCACACAATACTTCCAAGTACGATTTCGGTCTCGAAATCGAATGCAATCGATGGTTGCTCTTTCTCGTCAACGGATAAATTTCTTCAAACCAATTAAAACATATAAATGAAGACTAAATAGTGAAAGATACTTTTGAATATATTACAAAATGCAAAGGGCACAAATATAAAGTAAGAAAACAACGAAGAAAGAGAAATAATTCTCAAGTCTAGCCTCATTCCATGTAAGACAGCCTCATTCCGTACCCCCTGCTATGTCCTCAAATCTTCGAATTATGCGACTTAGCGACTGAAATCACTTACAAAAGACGAGCATTGGAGAGCGAAATAAGCAAATCAACTTAACGCAACACAACCACAACAACAAGTTAATAAGGGAGTTTACGTAAGTTATTGAAAATGTGATTAATCAAGAGAATTATATATATATATATATATATATATATATATATATATATATATATATATATATATATATATATATATATATATATATATATATATATATATATATATAATTCGTAGGTAACGCATTTTAAACAAATCTGTAACAAAGAAGGTATGTTAGAGTTCTCCCCGTGGGTTAAAGAAAAAATATCTTTTTCTCTAAGAAGCGACTCAAATTTAGATTCAAAAGACAATAAAAAAAATACATATTCTATTCACCCTAACTTATCTAAACACTATACAAAATAAATACATAAAATGAATCTGACACTGATTTCTTCATCCTTTTAAATTCCTTATTAGGGTTATATAAATAAGTTACTATATGTTTATTAGATTTCGTTTTTTTTTTTTTTTTTTTTTTTGAAACTGGAGGCCTAGGAAACGAGCGCTTAAAGGCTTCAGTAGCCGAGTTCGAATCCAATAATTCAGCAGGAGTTCTTCCAGTGCTACTACAAAGTGAATGATTAAAATCTTGAGCCGTTTTAATGACTTTACTCCAATTCAATTGTTGAGTGCTGCCCTCAAACCGAAGAATTCGATTGACTACTTTATGGGATCTTTCAGTTGCTCCATTAAAATTTGGCGAATAGCTAGGCAATTATTAATGTTTAATTTATGTTGGCGACAAATGGACTCCCAGCGATTCGAGGTGAACTCAGAACCTTTATGAGAGATAATAATTTGAGAATATGGAAAAGAATGAAAGTATTTATTATTGACAACAGTGATGCGCAGCACGCAAGGGTAAGTAGACAACAAACCTAGAGTAAATATCGATAATCGAAAAAAAATTATTAATACCCATTTCTACATGGTAATTTTTCCAACAGATCGATTTCTAACTTCTAGTGAGATGCTTGAGCTTCGATCTGACATATTTCTTTAGCTATGATTCGATTACCAAATTTGGTCTCAGCACACCGGATACAACCCTTCACATACATTTTTATAAAATTTCTTTGATATTCCAATAGAAAAGTCTACGACATAAAGGCAAACATTTGTAACACCAAAGTGATCGCGCAGATGAACTGCTTCAACGATACTATCAATAAGACGTTGAGGCACTACTAGGACCCATTGATTTGTTCGAACATTTTTACGATATAGAAGACCTTGATACTCTCGAAAGTTCGAAGATTCAGAAGAATTGAGAAGCGAATCCCTTATTGTCTGACAAAACGTATCCTGTGAAGATTGGACAAAATTCCCGTTCCCGTCCCGTTGTCCAGCCTGGGGAAAGATTTGTTTACGTTGTGGAAGAAAAAACATTTTTATGTGACGTGCAAATATGATTCCTTTGTGTCTCTAGAATCCGAACGTCCAGGACAAGCTGTACTCAATTCCGATTATCACGATAGTATAATCCTGGATCAAGAGGAAGTTCAAGAATTAAGTAATCTTGTAATATACCATTACAGTCTAATGTGATGATGTTTTTAATAGGAGGGTGCCCGAAATTTTTTGCACCGACTGTACTTGACGTTTAACAAAAAAATTTCTGGCTGTTCATATAATTCGTAATTTTGTTTGTTATTCTATTTCAAATTAACATGGAAAACTGTAAAACTTCATTAGGAATTATAGTTTTGGGAATCGATATCTTTATTTATATATTACATTAGTTATAAGTCTTGTATATAGATATGTAAATGGATTATTACAAGTTTTACGGTGTCAGTGCTATCTGAAAATATAGGTCCACCATTGGACGGAAATATTCAGATAAATAATTAACCTAAAATTCGGCAGAATTTTCTGGACCACCCTTCACCTCCCTTTTAGATATCTATGTCCTTCTGATATCTAGTTCAATCCAGATTTTACCAAAATTTATTCGTTTCAAAGCCCCACCGCCAAAAATGCTTTGTTTTGATTGGAGGATTTACCCACGCTATGATGTTAGAGCGCGATTATTCCCATTCCCTACCGAGAATTTGACTGAAGACAGCAGACCCAGATCTTCCCAGCTCAGAAAACGTAGAAATTAGCTGGAAAAGCTGCATTAACTCACTAATTCACTAAATTTCATAGTAAAAAACCGGACTGAAGAACTGAAATAGGAAGTGTAATTCAGTGATGCCATGTTTTGCAGATATAATTAGTGATGGACAGGTTCTACCATGTGAAGTGCATCAGTTTGTTAGTTGTTCCTAAAGATCCATAAACAGTTTCGGAAGAGTAGTGTTTTCTCCCTTAAAATAGTTTTATCCTAAAAATTATTCCTTTTAGAGTTACGTAAGGCCTGCCCCACTGCCGTTTGTGTTCGTGTATGTAGTGAATGTGATTTCTTTTTGTACTTATCTAGTAGTAACATGGCGGTATTTAATTTCGTTGTAGTTAGGATAGTGATCATAATGCACGTGTAAAGTTTCAAGAGGGCTCCTGTTTACTCCCAACTTGGGGGTACAGCTTCCAGCAGGGATGGGTTGAACGTATAGTTATCATAAGGTTCTTTTCCCTTCAGGAAAGGGGCCCATATATTTTTCCAATAAATAGTTTGGGTATTAACTAAACAGGTTGAATTAAGAATGTGATTTAGTGAATACAAGGGCCAATTGGCCCTGTTCCTTTCTTTCCCTTTCCTTTCGTAAACCGATAGAGCCGATTTTTAAAGAAAACGGTACAATCTGAATGTTGTTTATGTGAGTAAATAGTAATGATTAATATGTATTATAACATGTATTAATGTAGTTTGTAGTTATGGATGTGGCATGTATGTGTTTGTAATGTAGTATCAGTAGTAGCAGTTGTAGTTAAGTGATGAAAGAGTGTGTGAAATAATGAAGTATGGACAGTGTATCATTCGTATTCGATCAATAGCTAAACGCAACATATCAATCTATAGTAATATCAGAAAATGAGAGTGTCATAGTATCAAAATTCCGTGTACAAGGTCACATTCAGTGGTTCAAGGGTTGATCATATCGTCGCTAGCCCCCTAGTGTCAAAATTCAGTACTAACCGTCATTCCTATGTCGATGTTCTTAGTGATTTAGTTTCCAAGAAATTGACCTTTCTTTTCGAAACAAAACCTAGTAAATATAATTTCCAGCCCAAATGCATATGCAGTTAGGTTAAGTGATCCAAAATTAATATTTTATGAAAATTACAACATTCTACTTAGTCTAGAAATCGAAATATTTAAGTAAATAAACAATACGTAAATTCTTAACAGAAGTCGGGCGATATGATGCTACTTTTCGCTTTGAAATTATATTAAATGTTCACTTTTTTTTTCCTCTGTGGCTGCAGAATAATTTCATTGTTGTCAGAATTTTATAAAATTGAATAATATCGCGGAGAACTCTACTTTCTGTGAACATACATTCATATTTTTTTTTACATGAAGCTACGAAGTATAACATAGTATTGTTTGCGTGGTAAGGGAGTCTTGAGTTTGAGGGATGTTTTGTGTGGTGGCCGGAACATGAAACGTTGGCAATGATTTATAGATTTAGAAGTATATGACGAAGTGCGCATATAGTCCGGGTGTAGTTAAAGAAATAGGGTGGTTATGAAATACGACGTCGTAATAAATGAATAAAATGATAGTATGAATATATTGTGAAACGAAATGAATGAGAGGACACCCATATACATAGATATAGATATATAAGTAGAGATGCAAGGGCTCGGAAAAAAACCGGCTTTTTTGGAAAAAAACTCGGTTTTTTCTGCTTTGCTTTTTTGCTTGGGAAATTTTGGGCTTTTTTCAAAATACTGCTTTAAATTGATAAAACAGACTTTGTATCGCTTCTCTATAACACAAAAAATCATTTAATTAGTGGTTGATGCTGATAATAATATAAAACATCGAAAATAAACTATGAATTTCGAAAAAATATTTCAAACAATTTTTCTTCAACATATTTACATTATGAATTCCACAGGATTAACCAATGTATATAATAAGAATTTTTTCACCTCCTATATACAAAAGTAAGCAGAGTTGGCAAGAACCGTGGTTGTTTTTGAAAATGCCAAAAACCCGTTTTTTGGGGGATGTTTAAACCAGGCTTTTTTGACTTAGATTTTTTGCTTTATGTATTTATATTACATATTCACAGAAATAAGTTTGTTTCGCCTTGATGTTATTATGCAACAGCGGGGTTATGCCGGAAGAACTCCCATAAGCTTAAAGAAGTGCGGTCAGTAAATTTCTTAAGTTGAGAATCTCCCGCCCTAGCCATTGGGAAAATCCCGTCATTACTTGAAATGTAAGACAATAACGGGAAAATCCTGTTATTGCTTTGCATGTAAAATTTAAAGGTCAACGTACCATAATCAGTACGCTAAAACTGAGGTATTAAATTACAAATTTAGTACCGGTACGTAGATATCATTGAAAGTCCAATCCAAGCTAATGTTGGAAGCTACGTAGGCAATCGATAAATTTTGCCAATTTCTATCAATATATTTAAGCAATATTGGCTTCTTTATAAAACAACACGCATTTAGGCATGCAGAAATATACAATTTGGTTTCGTTTCGTATATTTAGGCTTAACATCCTTACGAAATACCGAGGTTATCAAAGAGAAGACTTTCGCTTAAACTGACATCCGAACCGCTACTTGGGTTACGCATGAAAAAAGGTTTGTGGTTCGACCGAGAATTGAGCATGGGACGCCTTGATTAAAAGGTGAAAGGGAAATAAAACTATGGCAGGTGGTTTGATATCTGGAAACGTTACCATGAAGTTCACACGATTCGCATTTTTTATTCTTTTTATTTTTGTGGTTTAAACCAGTTATTAAAAAAAAGTTGGTGTAAACCAGCCAACCCTAAAAGTAAACACTTCTTTTTAAAGAATACACAAATAACTAGCAAAATAGTATGTAGTATTTTTACTTCAAAATATTCCATACCCTCTTTTTGAAACAAAATAAAATTAAAATAAAACATAAGAGAAATACTTAGATTTATATGATACACTTAAAGGCTGCACATCTAGAGCTTTTGGTTCTGTATATTCTTGAAATTCTACAGTTAAGCTTTATAGAACCACCATCACAGTTTACCCAATCCTCAAGTTTTCTGAATTTTTAACAAGAGAGATTCAACATATCATTACGGAACTCACCTCCCCCCCCAAAAAAGACTACGGAATATAGGCTAAGACTACGGAATGTTAAGCTAAATACAACTGCACAACAAACATGACTGAGTGATTAGCTTTTGCGCTTCTATCGGGAAGTCCGGGATTCAACCAGCATTCGACCATTCTGACAAAGCTTTTCTTCATTCCATCTGTGAATGTAGAAATAGTGCGTGTACTGTGAGTTGGGCGACTTCCTTTTTTATTGTTTTTAAATCATTATTATTACTAATTACCAGCAGTGACGGTTTTGCGAAGGTTATGGGGGCGGTCTTTCGGACTGAAGCCCGTTCCCCAAAGTTACGGAATGTCTGCAACAAACGAAATATCTATTATTTATGCCTTTACTCATAAACTTTAAGCTCCCGTCAAATAAAAATTACGAATGTTTAAAAAAACTAAACATTAGTAAGAAACCCTTCCCAAAACACTTTTCTAAATCCGCCACTGATTCTCAGTATAAAATGATTTTTAAAGTTGTATCCGGAAGATTATTCCTAAACATATAAACGAAACGAAATATTAGTTATGCCTGTACTCATAAACTTCAAGCACTTCCCAAATAAAATTAGGACTTTTTAGGAAACGAAACAATCAGAAAAAACCCTTCTAAAGTACTTTTCTAAATCCGCTACTGATTATTTGTATAAATTGGTATTCAAGGTTGTGTCCGGAAAATTATTGCTAAATCACTTCACAGCTACAGTATAACAGAAATGTGGAAGTACGGTTTGACAGATATATTGAAAAACGTATGCTTTGACGGATAAATAGAAATCGGGCAAGTTTAACTTTTGCGGTAGAAGCTAGAGTACTAAAAGCTCTTAGAAATGAAACACGGATGACAAACTAGAGAAGAAAAAAGATGTCGATAACTCAAAAGTTAAAATAAAGTTAAATAACCTCTAAAATTACCCTCAAATACTACATTCTTCATGTTAGCTTTAATTCGTAAAACATGTGCTCCATCCATCTTGATGGTGAATTTCAGAGCGAAATATCACATTCAGGTCATGGAATTCTTATCTAACTATAGAATATACTATAAGAAAGCTATTTAGATAGAAAAATCATGAAGTTGAAAAAAGCCAAAATTTCCAAAATTCTCGGTTTTTTTCCCAAAAAAGCCGGCTTTTTATGTGAAAAAAACCACCGCTTCGAAAAAGCCGGCTTTTTTGCATCTCTATATATAAGCCCAGTTTATGATTAGGCAGGTTTCGGTAAAGAATATATATATATATATATATTTAAGGATCATGTATAGCTAGCAACATCTCGGGTTCTGGCCCCTACACCGGAGCATCCTGCGAACATGTGGGTGAGATATTGCCGGACTATGTTAGTGCCTAATAGCTTAATTTGTTATTGCAGTCGTATTCGTTCATAATAATCTCGTTTAATAATATTTGTAGCATCATATAATCGCTGACTGGACATATTTAATAATCAATTATGGAAAGACAATAGTTGTTACACAACGGGGCTGTAGTGAATTATATATATTTTTTTATTTTTATTTTTCCTTTGGGGTCGGTCTTAAAATAGAATATCCTGCTCCGTGAGAATTTTTTTTTCTTCACGTTACCTACTCGGGCTAGCTTACAATGTTCATGGAGGCGACAGCTCTGACAGGGTTACAGAATCAAAACAGTTAGTTATTGAAATTTATTACCGCGTACCCGGATGTCGACCCCTAGTCCCCTTAAGTATTTTCATTTCTTTTCTTAGTTTAATTAGATGAGGGAAATTAACGACATCCCAGACTGTGGCATGTCTGCGCAGGGTAGCCATCGGTGATGTTTGGTAATTGAAATCACCGATCCAAAATTCAGTTTATTTAATTTTTTTATTTTGGTAAATTACTAATTAGGGACATCTTAGCTATTACTTTTACTCTAGTTTCATTACTGTCCTTGAACCTTCTTAGTTCTTCTGAGGGGTCGAATATTTTTTACTTACTTAGAGATTTCAAAATTGGGGACGCAGTTACCTGGTCCCTTCCCCCTCTCCTTTTATCCTGCTGGTCTGGACCGGATACGGGGCGGATTTCAATCTTACAAGCAAACTCTTGTGGGATTGGGATCTAATGGACACAGAACTTGCATCCTTGGCAGCAGGACCTCCCCCCTAGGTTACGTATTTAAGTAAACCAACCCTTTTTGGCACAAAAGAGAATATTTGGTTATAGTATGTTGTATACGTAAATTCGACCACTTATCTTTCGTAGTTGTAGTGTTCTGTCTCCTCTCTCTTTACCTATACTTCTTCTACTTCTTCTCTAGAGTTTTTTTTTAAATTTTCAACCTCCCCCCCCGATTTTGAACTTGTCGCTTACAATTTATTTAACGTACAACTCTGATCTGAAACTACCAGCTGAGACGTTGCAAGACACAATTCATGGATAGAGTAGATAGTGATTGGGTCCTCCATCACATTTTGACCTATTGCCAAAATGAATAACGACTTTATATTTGACGACACTCCAATTACGTTCTTTCACCGCCGTCCCTCTAAGTTTTTCTTTAATGCATCGGTCACTTTCCTTCCGTTTTGGTTTTCATTTATCTTGTAGTTAACCTGGGCCCAGAAATTGTATTTTGGTTTATCTATTTATATCTTTAGGAATGTTCTGTGTTACGTGCCTGCCTCACAAAGTTTTTTTTTTTACGATTCATGCACGAATTGACTATATGAAAGTTGAAATTTATAGACGCGCGGTATTAGGTATGAAAAAAAATCAATTCTTTTTCCATATGTAATGTCGGAAGTCATTTGTTTTCTTGTACAATGTTTGCAATCTTTTCTGAAATTATTGTTGGGGTCATTACTTTAAATGTGTGTGCATTTATTAAATATAAATATATATATATATATATATATATATATATATATATATATATATATATATATATATAATGAATACGTGGAAATGTACATGTGCTTAGTATGTGAATATGATGTTAAAGTAAAAGTATGATATTAAATGTATTATATGGATATATGTAAGAGCGCTCGTGTCTGGCCCCCCAAACGTGTATTGGTTGCTATAGTTTACAAGTAAGTTTCCGACGAATATAATAATATAGATTTTTGTCAAGAATACCGCCGTGCACTCAAATAATTTTCCTTTCTTCTGAATAGATATAACTCATAACCTATGTATTCATTATTTAATGGCATGTATTAAGAAGTAACGGCAGGTCTAAATGTAACCCACATCATAATGAATATTATTCCTGAGTTACCAACCTAAAACCATTGTGGAAAGTGTACCTTTAATCCCTCTCACCTGCATATGTATCCTATGACTTGACCAGTGTTTTCCTTAATTTAAATCATTATACTCCTTACACCTGTGGAAGATCATCTCAAATCCGAACTATATATATATATACATACACAAAAGTGATCCTGGATAAATGAAAGGTCTCATGACGTGTCCCAGTGATGAACAAGTAACTCAAAATTATCTGATTAATAAATTTGTAAACGGACTGACTAAGAGGAGAAGCATCCTCTGGTGGAAAATGATTTTTAAAATCCCTAGATGGGTATAAACGTCGCAGTGTGCGAGTGCGGATATAAACTGCTAATAGTCACAAACTAAATATAGTTGATGAATAGTTTTTATAAACCAACAGTTATATATATATATATATATATATATATATATATATATATATATATATATATATATATATATAGATAGATAGATAGATATATAGATATAGATATAGAGATAGATATAAACACAAACTAAGTTAAATGGAGCGAAATATTTTGGACGCTACGAGTAGTGTGCGATTTGTGATTTGAACGCTCGGAATTATTAATATTTTATTGCTCGATGTGAAGTAGAGACTCATAAGTTCTATTACACCCAAGAGTTTTTTCCTTTTCTTTTCTTTGTCCATTTTTTTAAAGTAAAATAAGTGTCTTCTTTGCGTATGTCGCAAATCATAATTTCGCTTTAGCATGCCTAATATATAATATATGTAATTAATTTTTTTCTTTCCTTTCCATTTGTCAATATGATCAAATGTATAAAGACTTACTAAAGTATAACCCTATGTATTCCATTGATATATAACCAAGAACTTGTGCTTCTAATATTTTTTTGTATAATTATTTTTTTTCTTTTCACTATGAATGTAATAAACTTTTGTACCTTGGTAGTTAGTTGGTTTCCTTTAAACATATATACACTGTCCTGAGTGAGTGAGCTAGTGAATGAATGATAGATTTAATTTAAGTAATTTTAGTAATATCATTTGTCATATTAACGTCTATAATATATATGTCATGTTTTAATATATGTGTTAAGGTAAATAACCTAGGTCATGAAGGACCGCTACTAACGGTTTAAATCGGCTCTAGGAGTGAGACGAAAATAGCAGGATGAGCCTAAATACGACATCTTTCTTCCAGGAAGTTGAAACCCTTATTGATACGATACATAAATTTATATTGAGTTTATAACTTTGATTTTTTTTCTCTTTTCTTGGCTAATTCATATGTGTGGTCGATCCTAGAGAACAGAGTTCAGATACTGGATGGTTATCAATCATCGTTTGGAATAACATTACAAAGAATAATTTCGATTTTCTCCTTTCCTGGTCTAGGTCTGGGCAACCCCGCGAACGTGGTGCCTGGAGCTAGGTCGGGGTGGTATGAAGGAACATGTGTCTATTCCGAAGCATTCTAAAATTGATTAGTCGTTAATAACGCTTAAAATGATTCATCTTTCAACGATTTTCCCGATTCTTACTATATTTCCGGAATTATCCAGTAATCTGTTTCTTATTAAAATACCCTATTTGTTTTCTTTCTTTTCCTCCCTTTTCCTATCTCCTTCTTTTACCCTTCTACTTTCTTCTCTTCCTTTTCTATTTCTAAATGAAAGAAAACGGAGTAATGACTGAGAGTAGTCGCTATTGGCGCGGTCAATAAGTTGTTTCGATGAGTTTCTTCGGAAGTCCGATATGGGATAATTAACCATGAGATGAGTATGCATTGAGGGACGAACAATAACAAGAAAGTTTATTGAATTTTACTTTATTGGAAAATAATCATGATTTCAATTAGTAGGTGTTGTTTAGTAATCGCCCTCGTTAAAAATTAATTTTAGCGACTCCTCTACACTACATGCAGTTCTTCTTCGTTAACTACTACTACAGTCTTTTAGTTCTTAGTTTTTAGTTTTATTTTTTTTCCTTTTTCCCCCGTTTTCTTTCAATCTAGCGAATATTTTAAGGCTTAATTGAATTTGGGTGGAAACTCTAAATTCAGATACTGGAGGAACGGACGCAACTTCGGATAGTGTACCAGCATTGACAGACAAGGCACATAACTTGATGGAACATTCACAAACTAACAAACCAAAATTAGACACATCAGGAGAGTTTAGGTCGAAGGAAGAAATGAGATTTGAAAATAATTCGACATTAAGTGGTGAAATGCAGAAACAAGTAAATCGTTATCAGCATGAAGGTCGCATCCGGAACAAAAGGGCAACATCACGTAGAACATTAAAATCAGTTATGGAAAGACGAAGTACATAGAAAGAAAGGATAGTGGAAAACCAGTCTACAGATAACATATCCAGCAACGGAGAAGAGAAAAGTGCATCGTATACACAGTTGGGTGATCACGATAAAATTTTGGCTCTAGTACTTGAAAAGCAACAAGATTTACAGGCACAGATTAATGAGATGCGATTCTGGTGGAAACTACCTAAAAATAAAAACAAACTAGATTGACAGTTAAGATTGTATTCATGGGAAACAATACTAGTATAATGTTGTTTGGAATGGTAGCTTTCTTTTTAATGTAGCAGGGGGAGAGTGTAGAGATGTAGTATGGGCAGAAAGTACGTGAAAATGTACACATACAATTAGGTAGCGGTTGTTAAGGATATAGTATGAGTATTGTTTAGATTGAAAGAGAATATAGATTATGATGATGCAATTAATATATGCATGGTTGAAGATTATTGAATATATATTAGTTAGAGGCAGTGGATTGTATATCCGATAAAGATTACTTCGGATAGTTCATATGAATGTTGTATACCTACGAGAGATATAGAAATAAAAGAGGTGTTTGGAGCAAAGGTGTGTTAATGATTTAGGACAAGTCGTAGCAATATAGCAGACATACTTTAAAGTATTTTGCTTAGATTATTTAGAGGGTCATCCGAGTAAACGACATGGTTTGCCATGGTCTCAACCCGATCTATTACTACTCATATATATGAAACTTGAACCACACAACTCAACTATTGATAGGCCCATGTTAATCTGCAGTGTCACTTGGTACTTCTTGGTGTTTGAGATTCTTTATAGTGTAATAATCTCGAACAATAATTTCCAATAATTTTGTACCACTGTTTTTTCTTATACTATTCGTTTAGTTTTAACAATTTCTATAGGTGATAGTGTAACACTTTTTTGCTCGTGGAGCCTTTACCTTGAATTCACGCTTTATTAAACACCCCAAAATTTCTGATCTCACATGTTGAGAAGAGAATAGATAGAGTATGCCTCTAAGACAAAATAACTCATCTTGAATGAAATAAGATTTGGCGTAAAAATTGTATTTTATTCAATTATTCCATTTGACATCAGTTCTCTCATTTTGAAAATTTCCATTCATCATTTGCAGACCTACTAGTTCCAGCAGTCTTCTTAACAACTTGCCATTTAGTTCAATCTGCATTTGCCATTCTGAAAGTTAATAGCATTCCTCCTCTGTTAATAACATAAAACTTTACTTTGTCTAATCTGGACTTAAACTAATAAGAAAAGAGGAAGTGATTAGTGTAAACGTTCATTCATCGTCACGTTGTTATTCCTTTTTTAATGTGGAACCTAATCTCACGTCAAAGCTGACGTATACTTGACATGCTTAAAAAATATTATCCCATGCCTCTCTCTCTCTAGCTTGTTTTCGAAGATGGGAGTTGAATGAATAATAATGGTGCCTCTCCAAAGAGTCCTATAACTTGTCTTGTGAACAGAACGAGGAATGGAATACTGATGACTCCCAGAAGCCCCGTGCTTCACTGTGTTCGTCAATACTCTTCTACAAAAACATAACAAAACTGTTCTCCTCGTATTTACGTCAGCCTTGACAGTGAAAGAAACATGGCTACTTTTCTCTCTTTCTCTCTCTCTCCTCCCACAAATGGAAGCCTAACAAAAGAGAACACAAACTTTGGAGATTTAGTTCAGATACCTGTCTACTCCTATGATGAATACACTGCGTTGATTAATATTGTTTCCACAAAAATAGATACCTTTAGCAGAAAACACGCACTACCACGATCGGTTTATTTGATTATTTGTTTGGAGTTTGTCACATTCAGCAGCATTGTGTCTATGAGTCGTGGAATACTACAGGGTGTCCAATATACAATGCAACCCGGAGTTTGAGATAGTAGAACTTTATAACCTGAAGCGATGCACAAATAATGTTTATACCAAAATAAAGCTTTGTTTATGTATATATTTTTAAACTAGGAAGCAAGGATTAAAGTACACTAGGAACAACACAGTGTTCCAAACGTAACTGAATTTTTTATATATATATTTTTTTTTTACAAAACACTTAAATTGACTCATAACTCATACGTATAGATGTTCTGTCGTTAATTTGCAGTTTGTTTAGTTGGAGTAGCTTGGGAATTATGGAACAGAACAATAATTTTTCATTTACACCGATAACCAGTCGGATGAGGCCTCTGTAAAAGAGAACTAGGGAAATCTTGGATTTCATAAATTAACAATGAATTGGCAACACTGCAGATGTTTTTGTGCATCAAGAGGTATGTTAAGGATTTTTCTACACTATGCCATTCTGAAAACAATGGAAAAGAAACTTTGATATTATCATGATAAAATTTTTACTTACATGCATCCGGCAACATTACTATTATCACGAAATGAGATATCACCTCTACAGCAATCCTTGTGAACCTGGTTCCCCACCTTTGGGTACAAACGATTTCCGCATATCAATAAAAAGTACTTCGTTTGTACCGATTTGTACCGCAAATATTTTTGTTTGTACTGTACTGCAGTGTGAGATATTAAGAAAACAAAGTGGGGGGGGGCAAGTTCACGCGGCCCCCCCAATGTCCTAGGATCGATTTAATTGGCTCGTTTGAAAGATTTTCGTTTGTACCGGATTGTACCGTAGTTTGTTTCGTTTGTACCGATCTGGATTATGAAAAATTAACGAAACAAAATGAAGGCTCAAGTCAAATAGGCCCTCAAATCACGACTTAATACACCGGATACATATGACTTCTTTATGTCATATGAAAGTACTTGGTTAGTACCGGATTGTACCACAATGAGTTTTAGTTTAACCATAACAGATCATGAAAAATTAAGAAAACAAAATCGGGGGCTGTGTGAACCTGGCCCGCCACCACGTTGTACAAACAATTTAGTTGGCTCCTTTGAGAGATTTTCGTTTGTATCGGATTGTACCGTAGTTTGATTCGTTTATACAGTCCTGGATTATGAAAAATTAACGAAACAAAATGGGGTCCCAGATCAAGCAGGCCCTTATATCACGACTTAATACACCGGGTACACATGACTTTTGCATGACATATGAGAGTACTTTGTTAGTACCGGATTGTACCACAATGAGTTTTAGTTTAAGCATAACAGATTAGGAAAAATTAAGAAAACAAAATTGGGGGGGCTGTGTGAACCTGCCCCCCACCACGCCGTACAAACGATTTAGTTGGCTCATTTCAAAGATTTTCGTTTTTACCGGATTGTACCGTAGTTTGTTTCGTTTCTACCGCCGTAGATTATGTTAAATTCACGGAAAAAACTGGGGGCTCAATTCAAGGAAACATTCAAAACAAGTTTCAAAACACAGGATACGTACGAGTTTCGAGAAATTTGAATGTGTCATGGCAGGTCAACCTGGGCCGCACATCTTAGTTTCCTTTCCAATTCGAATCAAAACGTCACCAAAAATTTGTACCCAATATGTACTAATTTATAGCATCAAAGTTAGAATTTGTACCCCCATCAATTTCGAGAAATTTGAATTTTTGATGACAGGTCAAACTGATCCACAAAACATATTTTTTCCAATTCGAATGAAAACGGTACCAAAAATTTGTACATAATATATGCAAATTTGTACCAGCAAAATAAGAATTTGTACCATTACCAGGTTGTAGACGTTTTCATTTTTGTTGGCGCGTCAACCAGGAATGCACTTTGTTCTCTTTCCAATTAGAACCAAAATTTGTACCCAATATATAACAATTTTTACCACCAAAATTAAAATTTCTACCCCCACAAATTCCGAGAAGTATGAATTTTTAATGGCGCGTCAAGCTGGGCTGGACAACTTATTTTCCTTTCCAATTTGAACCAAAAACTTGTACCCAATATGCACCAATCTGTACCACAAAAATTAGAAATTGTACCCCGAATATTTTTTGAGAAAATTGAACTTTTGTTGGGAAGTCAATCTGGACAGCAGAACTCATTTTTCTTCTCAATTCCATTAAACCGGTACCAAAATTTGTACTCAATACATACCAATTTGTAGCACCGAAATTAGAATTTGTACTACCACCAATTTCGACAACTATGCGTTTTTGTTGGTGATCAAACTGGCCAAACTGATCAAACTGGACACAACTTATTTTTCCTTCGAATTTGAATCGAAACGGCACCAAAAATCTGTTCCCAATATGTACTAATTTGTATCACGAAAATTACAATTTGATCCCCCATGAATTTCGAGAAATTTTACTTTTTGATGGCGAGTCAGACAGGCTCACACAACAAATTATTTTATTCAATTCGAATGGAAACAGTACCAAAAATTTGTAAGAATTTTTACTCCCACTAATTTCTACAAATTTAAATTTTTGATGGGTTACGATGGCCCGCACAACTTGTTTTTCTTTCCAATTCAAATCAAAACGGTACCAAAAATTTGTATGCAATTTCTACCACAAAATTTAGATTTGTACTCCCACCAATTTCGAGAATTGAGCATTTTTAATGGCGGGTCGAACTTACCCGCATTACTTATTTTTCTTTACAATTCGAATCAATACGGGACCAAAAATTTGTACCAGACCTGTACCAATTTGCACCAACAAAATTAGAATTAGCACCCGCATCAATATCTAGAAGTTTGAATTTTTGATGGAGGGTCATGGTGGCTTGGACAATTTATTTTTCTTTCGAATTCGAATCAAAACGGTATCAAAAAATTGTAGCCAATATCTACCAATTTGTAGTATCAAAATTAGCATATGTATCCCCACCAATTTCGAGAAATATGAATTTAGATATGCGAGTTAGACTGATCCGCACAACTTATTTTTCTTTAAAATTCAAATCCAAACTGTACCAAACATCTGTACCCTATATGTACCGATTTGTACCGCCAAAATTAAAATTTGTACCCTCACCAGTTTCGAAGAAATTGAAATTTTTACATATAACGGGTGAAGCACAGCCGAACAACTGTTTTTCCTTCCAATTCGAATCAAAATGGTACCAAATGTTGGTACTCAATATGTACCAATTTGTACGACCAAAATGAGAGTTTATACCCCAACCAATTTCGATAAATTTGAATTATTGTGGTGCGAAAAGTTTTCTCGCACAGTTTTTTTATTCTAGTTCGAAACGAAACGATACCAAAAAATTATACTCTATATGTTATGTACTCTATATGTACTCTAATGTATAAAATTAGAATTTCTACCCCCACTATTTGCGAGAAATTAGAATTTTTGATGGCGGGCCAGGTTGACAAGCTGGCCCGGACAACACATTTTCTTTCCAATTAGAATCAAAACGGTACCAAACATTTGTACCCAATATGTACCAATTCGTACATCCAAAATTAGAATTTGTACCCCCACCAATATCGAGAAATTTGAATTTTTGTTGGCGGTTCAAGCTGGCCTGCACAACTTGTTTTTCTTTCCTATTCGAATCAGTACAGTATCAAAAATTTGTACTCAATATATACCAATTTGTACCACCAAAACTAAATTTGTAGCCCCACTTATTTCGAGAAATTTGAATTTTAGGTGGCGACGTCAATCTGGCTCTCACAACTTATTTTCTTTCCAATTCGAATCGAAATTGTATCGAAAATATGTACCTAATATGTACCAATTTGTATCACAAAAATTAGAGTTGAGTTGATTTTGAGTTTAACGTCCTTTTCAACAGCGAGGCTATGTGAGATGCGGACCTACTGATTAACGTGGAATCCGAACCACATGAGCTCCCGCCGGGAATCGAACCCGGGCTTCTCACAACAAAGGCGCGTACGCTAACCGCTTAGCCACGGAGCCAAGTTTCGACATCAAGTTGGCTCGCGCAACACGTTTCTTTTACCAATTCGAATCAAAATGTTACCAAAAATTTGTGCCAAATAGATATCAGTTTGTGCCATCTATAAACACCGAAGACAAAATTATTTTAATATTTTTCTACGGTATACCAAATGTTAGAAAGAATAAAGGAAAGCATTATCACAAAACAACTTGTTGGGTAGGCGGGAGTTAAATAGATAGCATTGGCATTTGTACAACTTGGTTGGAAGAGAGAGAGTCAAACATCTACATATGTTGAGGACTCCAAAATATTTATGGGTGGGTGATTTTTTTCGACAACCATTTGTGATCATGGACAATATTAATTTTTATTACAGAACTCATTCAGAGGATCAGTTCTGTGAAGTCGTCTCTATCCACTCATACCTCCGTTTCGATAACAGAGTCTAAGTTCTAATTTTGGTTATACAAATTTTTACAAATTCAGTTCCATCAATAATACACTACAGAGTTAAAATGTTTAAGGAAATAGTCAAAAATTCGTTTGCAAAGTGGTGATGTCGAATTTTTTTTAAAAAAATGCGTTTCTGTTGTTTACCTTGAGATCAAATAGATCCGCATATTTGAGTAAGCATTTCACATTTATTAAATTGGTGCAGGTACAATGTAATATTTTTTGTTACCAATTGTCTAAACAATTTTTGGACAATTTTTAGATGAATTCTATCATTTTCATTCGAATTGCAAAGAAAAATAAGTTATGCGGGCCAGTTTCTCCCGCCACCAAAAACTATAAAATCTCGAAATTAAAGGGGGTACAAATTCTAATTGCGGCGGTACAAATTGATACATTTTGGGTTCAAATTTTTGCTGCGCTTTTGATTCGAATTTGAAACAAAAATAAGTTGTCGGCCAGTTTGACCTGCCATTAAATTCATATTTCTTGAAATTGTTGGTGTACAAACTCTAGTTTTGGTGATACAAGTTGTTACATATTGGCTACAAATTTTTGGCAGTTTTGATTCGAATTTGGAAGAAAAAAGTTTTGTGCAAGCCAGCTGGACCTCCTAACAAAAATTCAAATATCTCGAAATTGATGAAGGTACAAATTCTTATTTTAGTTGTTCAAATTGGTACATAATTGGTGCAAATTTTTGTAAGGTTTTTGATTCAAATTGGAAAAGAAGTGCTTGCGGGTCAGTTTGACCCGCTATCAAAAATTCAAGTTCCTCGAAATTGGTGGGGCTAGAAATTCTAATTTTTGTGGCAAAGTTGTACATATGGGGTACAAAGTTTTGAACAATTTTGACCTGGCAATAAAATTCTGTCTGACACGACCTGCCACGCTTCACAAAATTTCTTGGGATACAAATTCTAATTTTGGTGTTACAAATTGGTACATATTGTTTACAAAGTTTTAGTACAGTTTTCATTCGAATTGAAAAAAAAATATGTGTTGTGTAGGCCAGGTTGACGTCATACTGGTCCTCCATAAAATTCAAATTTTGTCGAAAGAAGTAATGTGTACAAATTATAATATTGATGGTACAAGTTGGCGCATATGGGATACAATTTTTTGGTACCGTTGTGATTCGAATTTGAAAGTCAAATAAGTTGTGCAATCCAATTTGACCCGCCATCGAAAACTCAAATTTCTTGAAATTGGTGGAAATACAAATTCTAATTTGGTGGTACAAATTCGTAAGTATGGGGTACCAGTTTATGTTGCCATTTTGATTCGAATTGGAAAGAAAAAGAGTTGTGCGGCTCTGCTCCACCCGTTATCAAAAATCCAATCTTTTCGTAATTGATGAGGTTACAAATTATAATTTTGGCGTTACAAATTTGTACATATAGGGTAAAAATGTTTGGTACCGTTTTCATTTGAATTATAATGAAAAATAAGTTGTGCGGGGCAGTCTAACACTCCAATCTAAATCCAAATTTCTCGAAATTGGTGGTTGTACATATTCAAATTTTGGTACTACAAATTGGTAAATATTGACTACAAATTTTTAATACCGTTTTGATTACTATTCGAAAGAAAAATAAGTTATGCGTGACAGCTTGACCCGCAATCAAGAATTGAAACTTCTAACATAAGTACTGATGGGGAGTACTAATTGGATTTTGGTAGTACAAATTAGTACATAATTGGTACAAATTTTTGTTCCTGTTTTCATTCGAATTATAAAGAAATTGTGTTGTCCGGGCCAGCTTGTCCTCAACCATGGTTACGCAGCCCCCAATTTTGTTTTCTTAATTTTTCATAATCAATTATGGTTAAACTAAAACTCATTGTGGTACAATCCGGTACTAACAAAGTACTTTCATATGACATACAAATGTCATGTATACCCGGTGTATTAAGTCGTGACTTGAGGGCCTGCTTGACCTGGGCCCTCGTTTTGTTTCGCTAATTTTTCATAATCCAGAACGGTACAAACGAAAGAAACTACGGTACAATCCGGTACAAACGAAAATCTTTCAAATGAGCCAATTAAATTGATCCTAGGACATTGTGGGAACTTGCCCCCCTTTGTTTTCTTAATTTCTCATACTGCAGTACAGTAGAAACAAAAATATTTGCGGTACAAACCAGTACAAACGAAGTACTATTTATTGATTTGCGGAAATTATTTGTACCGATAGGTAGAGGGTGGCAGGTTCACAAGGGTTCTACAGCAGATGCTGGAAAGATCCCTATTTTGGTTTTGGCAGCAACTTTACGAAGAGTAGAAGTGTTAATGCTCTCAATGGCACTGCGAATGATCGTTTCCAGTTCTTCTATAGTTCGAGGATTATTCTTGTATTCCTTTTGCTGTAAGTGTTGTCGGGTGCATGTAAGTAAAATTTTTATCATGATAATTTTAAAATTTCTTTATTGTTCTTTGCAGGAATTGCATAATGTAGACAGATCCTTAACATACCTTTTGATGCACTGAAACATCAGCAATGTTGCCGATTCAGAGTGTTAATTTATGAAAACTACGATTTCCGTAGTTGCCCCTTACAGAGGCCTCATCCAATTAGTTATTGCTGGAAACGATTTTTTTTTCTACTCCATAGTTTCCAAGCTACTCCAACTAAACATACTGAAAAATTAACGATAGAACAACCATACGTATGAGTTATGAGTCAATTTACATGTTTTGCAAAAAGAATTGATTTACATCTTCGGTTACATCTGGCAACACTGTGTGATTGCTAGTATTCTTCCTATTGCGTACTAGTTTAAAAATATATGCACCAACAAGGTTTCATTTTGGTATTACCAGTATTTGTGTATAGCTTCAGTTTCAAAAGTTCTACTATCCCAAACTCTGGGTTGCATTGTATATTAGACACCCTGTATTATAACAATAAATCAGAACCTAACGTTCTCCTACCCGTGATCGAATTATTACTTATAGTTAATATGATAAAGATAAGAACACTAACCACTTAGCGGAGAGAAAGCTTGTCGATATTTAGCAAACAGTAATACTTATCGATACAGCTTTTTCAAGTTCTGATAAAGGTGTGTTTGCGAATTTATTTTTATTATTTTAATATAATTTTTTGAGTTATCCTTACCGAAGTAGCTTTGTACATTTAAGTTTTCTTTAGTAAAGTATTGCAACAGGAGGACTAGTCTCTTTGTTAATAGCTCTTGCAAGAATTTCTATAAAAATTTTCAAGAGTCAAAATATAAATGAAGGTTGTGAGGAAAGAACATGGTAACCCACAATTTTACTATTTCAAGAAATTAACCCACAAACGCCCAAGACCAGTTTTATTCGTTAGCAACTGCCTTGAGCAATACCGTGTTACATCGAAAACCTGAGAAGAAAACTGAACGAAATTCGTACAACAAGAGAACGGGTAGTGTGCCTGAAGTGGAACAACGGGGGTTTGGCTAACTGAATGATATAGCCCATGTAACGAAGTGAAAAATAAAGTGGGTCACTAGTGGCACAAGGAGCGTTTGTGGGTTAAAGGTTTTCTGCTGCACAATTCATTTTCAAAGTCGGAAAGCTGAATTTTCATTATGAAGAATTGAACGGACAAGATTAAACGAAGCAGTATGCGTTGCTCTTTATCGGGTGCTTCAAAACGCAGCAATTGCAAAATTGTGGGTTACCATGTTCTTGCCTCACACTCTTCAAATAGTATCTATTCAAAGATCTAATCAGAACTTATTTTCGAGCTGAAGTCACCTCTCTCAAAAGAACAAAATCTATATAACGGACACTAACATTACATGTGCTGAAATCTCATACAGAGGTGTAACTGAATACATATTACGGTTTTTGTTTCTGAAGCAATTCACACATGGAAACAAACAACAATCCGTATGTGTTGCACAATTAAATTGGGTGTCCTTTCTGAATTACAAGGTGTCGCAAATGGTAGAAAATGGCATGTGTCACTTCACAGTGAACAAAGAAAGGGTGCAACAGGAATCTGCCTTCACTATTGCATATGATTTCACATCTGAAGAACGAAGTCTCATGTACACTCATGTCTAAAATTATTGTCGCATGTCTATAAATATGTTGTTGTAGGAATATAATTTGATAACGAATTCGCCCGGTATTTCTTATAATGTTAGTATGTGTATAATCGGCAAAGACATGAATGTGGCAAATTTTATGTCAAAAGAGCAGTAAATAAAAACAATACAACGAAAATAAAACTTTCTTGTCCATTTTGCAACATTTTGTTTTACTCATTCCAATTTTCGAATTTGTAATTCTTTTCCTATGAAATTTACCACAAATATACATTTCCCGTCTATACACATAGTTCAGTGTTAAAACTACCCTGAAAAATCATTATCAAATTATATTCTTACAAGAAGACAGTTATAGATATGCGACAATCATTTTGGACATGAGTGTACAGGACAGTAGGGACGCATCACAAGGATCTGTCAAAGGAATGACAGGATTATTGGCGTTCTTCTGTAGGAACGTTGCAATCTGACACATTACGGGGACTACGAGGTAAGTAGACGCATAAATCGATAAACGACTAATAATACATCTGCATCTAGGGTTAGGTAATTAAATGTGAGGAAGGTTTCCGGAAAACACGTGGAATACATAAAATACATAAGAAAATTGAAAGAAGTCTACAAATTAAAATAAAACATTTTCCACACTAGTTACTGTTTGGTTTGACACTAAGAAAAAGACAGTTGCTTCCAAATTTGTATGAGTTCTCGCTGGATTTTGCAATTTTATAAAGTGCCATATTGCAGGCACGTAGCAGGATTTTATAATAGGGGGAGTCCGTGACAAAATACTATGGTTATCACACAAGGGGTTCGATCATTCTAAATTATTTTACTGGCAACATATATTGGTTCATTTAGCCAGGATTTCGTAATGGGGAGTCATGACATGATATACTGTGGTTACACACCAGGGGCTCGATGAATCTAAACTATTTTACTGGCAACGTACCCATAGGACAATAAAATGAGGATACGTTAGTAAGTATTTTAATCACAAACTATGAAGAAATCTCGAGTAAAACAACGTAAAAAAGAATTGAAAAAGATAGTCTTTCGAGGCCACTCGAACTCTTTTCTTCTTGTCTTCTTTCTTCTTTTTCTTATCTTCGTTTAATGCCGTCAAGGACAGCAACGAGATCTCTTTCGGCACTAAAGACATCCTATAAAATTAATTAGTGTTATCGCCAAATTGCAAATTTCTTTAACAAGTATAACTGGAATCTATGTTGCCAGGCTCATATTATTGGTGATTGAGGGCATCTCTTAAGTTCTACCTGAAAGTCTATCTGATCGAACCGGTTTATCGAACGTCATTTGTAGTCCATAGGAATAGCATGGAGCTAGATGGAATTCGGAATGCTCCGTTACAATAATATCCATTTTTAACTTGGCCCTCCATTTCCTCCGCACAAAGCTTCTCATAAGAAAGAGTAACCAAACGATTGCTATAGCTTTATATTTTTAACGCTGATTCTTCTTTTCCTCTTTTCTTTTTGTTTCATCTTTCCTTAATTTTTTTTCATTTCTTGTCCTGAAGGGGAGGGGCCCGGACCCATCCCTTGGCTACGTGCCTGCATATTGGCTTCGTAAAGTAGCTTTGCCTGTATAAATATCAAACAAGTTTTATAATTTTCGCGTGTAATTATGTTTAGAATCAATTTGATCATGTTTTATGTTATAAATCCTCTGTGATCGACGAAAGCTTTAAGTCAGAGAAGTCACGGTGGAATGAAAGACAATTGTGCATTGTAACAACAATGCTTACTTTTGATATCTGTGCACCTTCGCCATCGCTGAGTTTGAACAGTTTGAGGGAAATTTCTCTAATCTAGGGAAATTTCATTGGCAAATTTAACAAAAAGGGAAAAGGACATTTTTCAATAAAAAGCGAAAAATCCAGGGAAATTCTCGCTCTGACAGGTTGGCCAATGTTATTTCTTAAATTTTTCTTTGTTCTTCAGAAATAAAGCAAAACAATAGCAATAGTTTGTGTATGTTTCGTGTGTGTGTTTAAAGTATCATAATTTGTGGTAGTAATGCAAATTATTGCTGGCTGAGTGTATTTGTGTGTATTTTTTGTTAAAAAAAGTGAAGGGAAAGTGTAAAAAATACAAGCAAAAAGCAAATAAATAAAACAAATGCGGTTGGCACTTCCTTTAATATAGTTAAATTAATCTTATGACATAATTTCTGTCGTAGGACTCTAACAAACTAGGGAAAATTTGATAAATGGAAAAAATATTGTGTCAGTCTACGGAAATTTTCTTAAGAAAACCTGAGAACAATGCGTCTGACGGCTTTCTGTACTGCATTTCACACTTGCTGTCGACCGTTACGCCATTTTCAATGCCTTGTCCGCTTCGCAGTTTGTAAACTAATAAGGAATATTAACTACACGATACATGCTGTTTTATAGTCTCTATTATTAACATAAACTTCTCTTCAGTTGATGCAACTAGCAAGTTTGAAGAAATCGTCTGAGTGCTGCGTTTTGATTTGAGAACTTGTGTGTGTGTGTGTGTGTGTGTGTGTGTGTGTGTGTGTGTGTGTGTGTGTGTGTAAGTGATAGAAGGTGAACAAAATTTTTAGCGCTATTAATGTAGGCAAAAAGCCTCCTCATGGCATGTACGAAGAACTTGGATTTGTTTCTATTAAATTGTGCCAAGTGTTGTGAACGTGTACAACTGTTACAAAAAAAAGTATAGTAAGTCTGTAAGCTCTCAGAAAAATTTCCACCAAAATTTCCAGCACCAGCAAAGCTTCTAAACCACTGCTACAACAACCTTCAGTTGAGGTGAAGGCCTTAAAGTTTTGCCACACATCAATCGGCTCAGATATGGTTGTACTGTAGACGTCGATGATCTTTCAACTTCACCTCAGGTTCAAAGCCCTCATACTTCTATTTCCAGCTAAATCTTTTTTTAAGGAGTCATCATCGTCGACGCAGGTATTTTCATCGCATCAAGAATATTCCATCAGCCACATCACTGTCAGTTCTAAACCCTTCGCAGCTGAATGACAGATAACATATGTTTGTGACAAAATGAATACTACCACAAATCACGGTATAGATCTCGATCTTGAAGCGGTTTTCCACGACTGCAATATTTTATTCAATATGGTAGAATAAGAACTTTAAGAACATCTGTACACTAATGCAACTGCTTATAAACCACGAGTGAATAAAATGGTAACCTACTAGATGAAATATACAAGGTGGTCCGGAAGTGGGCATATCCCTAATTGGTGTTTTCTGACGGTTTTAGGTTTTACCCTCATTTGTTAGCAACATTGCTGGGCATTAATGAGTGGTTAGTGACTCAACTGGAAGAAAATTGTATCAAAGATACTGTTGTGATACAGCAGGATGGAGCACCAGCGCACTTCACGATTCACGTGCGCATTTACCTGAATCAATCTTTTCCTGGCCGCTGGATTGGAGGAGGTTGTGCTTCTTCACCAGCTCCCTTTGCCTGGCCTCCAAAAAGTTCCGATCTGACGAGACCAGACAATGTTCTCTGGGGTTTAATAAAGCAACGAGTAAGAAACACTCGATATTACACAACGCAGGAATTACGAGCAGCTGTGGAACACGCCTTCACCCCGTGTCTCCAGAGTATCTCCGCAAAACATCTGCGAGAATTTGGCGCAGAATTCAGCTGTTATGACATGGATGGTGATCATACCGATGTTTATGACTCTTAAGATTTCAAGGTAACTGTGTACAGACATTCTACCAGAATTAACACTATACTGTTGAAACTAAAGGGGGGTACCCCACTTTCGGACCATCCTGTATATGTATAATGGAGTTACTCAAATAATCATCAAGGCTGATACACAATATATTTTACCTACAGATTGTTGGGAAAACGGATCTGTCAGCACAAAAAATGTAACAGTTGTTCACGATTTATATAGAAGTTGTGGCAAAGTTGAAAGTGTTTTTTGAAGCTTTTAATATGTCTGTTCATCAAAGACAGGTGAAGCTCAGTGAGTCAAGAAAGCTAGCAAAAGAATTATACAATGTAAGTATTTATTGTCCCGTTTGAGACAATGTGAGTAACATGGTTAAAATTGGTAAGCATCACGGCCTTTGGCGTTCTACCTGTAATGTGTATACTGGAATATATATATATATATATATATATATATATATATATATATATATATATATATATATATATATATATATATATAACGCGGACTACAAAAAGGGGTCATTTTGTGCCCATCTGTTATGATTAAATATATCTCGCAAAATAAACAAATTAGAAACTTTCGCAAATATCTACAGAAATTGAAATGAACAATACACAGGATAAGACTAACAACTGTTTATTATGCTGTCATCTAGGTGTGATATCTAAAAGTCAGTCACATCTCCTACCAACGGGGGGAGGGGTACTTTGTGCTCACCAACTTAAAATAGCAAATTTAGGAGACACAATAACGTGAAACTCTCAAAACGAACAGTACACGGGCTAAGATTAACCGCCAAATTCAGAAAAGGTGAGATACAGCTATTTATTATACTGCCATTTAGGAGTGACACCGCTAAATGTCAGTCCAGCGGTCGGAGTGAGACGGTATGCGGTGGTATGCCATACCACCTCTGGTTTTTCAGTGATAAAGACATACCGTCTCTGTTTTTTCGGCGATCAAGACATACCTTCACTGGAAAGTGGGTGCTAACATGCCTTTAATAGATCAATTTTTATACACAGTAATTGACGAATAGCTTTGCACATCGTTGGCGAGACCGACATTTTTGTTATGTTTTTCTGTTTCTTGTTTTTAAGATGAAGTGTCTACAAAAAGTTCACTCCTTGTTCCTATGCAAGAACTCGTGTTTGTTGTGTTGGTTGCAGATAAGGGCCACATAACAGAAAGGAATGAGTCATGAGGCTAATCCAAACAAAAGGCAGTGCATTGAAGATGCGACTCGTATAAGAATGAAATCGGAGCACCCATAAGGTTTTTAGTTTGGTAGAAACAAAATTTAAAAAAAGTATTTATCACTTGCCATTATCAAAAAATAATAAGCAATTAAAACATTGAGATGGAAGTTAAAATTTCTAACCTCTAAAACATAATAGTTTGTTTCAATTGTGTTTGTGCAAAGGCAACCACGCAACACACTTCCCCCTTCCTTGCCTTCTCTGATTAGTCAAAGGAGTCCTCACAATAAAAATAGAACTATATTGTGAATCGAATCGAGCATAGTTCTTTACGACAGTGTTCATAAAATATTTTAATTAAAACAAAATTAATAAAAAAATATCAAGACTTTCCTGAAAACATATAACATGACCCGCCATTGATATGCATCCACATAAATCGGAAAGTTCGCCGGGATTCCTTTTGTATCTACACTGATACAGAGATAAATAACTATTTACGATATTTACGAGAAAAAATATACTTTAAGTAATCAAAAAACTCTGTTTTTCTTAAATGTTTTATGTTAAATCTGTTATTTGCTTCTTGTTTATATTAAGCATTTTATATTTTAGAGTGCCATATACAATTGTTTATTTCTTATGTATGTGTGTATTTTCTTGTCTTAATCAATGTAAATGCCGTATTTTGAACATAGGTGGATTTAGGGTTGTCTGCTGTGGGGGCAGAGCTTCCGGGGTCTGGAATATCCTTCAGTCGAGGGGGGACAACGAGTTCTCCCGCGGGAAATTGTTTAAAAATTGTTAATGTAAAAACCCGGTTTTTCATCATTTTCATGTATATTTCTCTATAATACAACATGAGATTTTTTTCTCAGAAAGTTGGGGAATTAGGGCAAAACCTCTCCATGCCTCTCCTCCGTAGCTACGAAGAAACTCTTTCATAGTTTTGATTCATTGTGTAAATAGAAATTCAATCTTTTGGGCAACATAACCTTATTCTCTTTTAGATAGACGGTATGTCGCGTCAGAATGGTAATAAATCATACCACCTGTGCTTTTTTTCCCACTTCGAACACTGTGTCAGTCACATCTCCTACCAACGGAGGAGGGGGGGTACTTTTTGGCCAGCAACTTAAAATAGCAAATTTTATGAGACACACTAACTTTACATTTGAACCACCGTAAGGTATAAGCTTTAACTAAACGTTTTGAGCAATAACATTTTCTTACAATTTTACAGGAACATTTGGAAGAGAAGAGTACTGTAAAATGGATGTACTTTGGCTCTTTAAGGACAACTTTGGCCCAAAGGAAGAGAAAGATTTGGTTTCTTTCTACATGGTTATTATGGTTTCTATCAGTAAGAAAAGTTGTGGATCGAAGTATTAAAACATTGAGATGACATGAATATTGGTGCTAGTCATTTGTTTCCAGAACATGGGAAGCAAAATGGTAGCAGTTGTTAGCAAGTAAACATTTATCATATTTCAAGTTCCACAACTTTTGTTCATTGCATTGAAGTCACATATCTTGAATGAACAAGTAAGTACAATATAAAACATGTTCATTAGCGAATATTAATAATCTAACATCTTAAATGTTTGGCAATTAAAATGTGTTGGCATTCAAGAAGAGCAGGCAACAGCGGAAACTTTTAAGGACACGGACGCCAATTTCTTCACCCAGACGACCAATAATAAACATCGAGAACATGTTAAGCTGGGAATAGAAAATAATAAACTGTTACTCAATATTAATGTAAATACAAACAGTCTACCAGCTATAATAGATACGGGTTCTAGTCTTAGTCTATGGTGAAGACGGGACGTACCCCCAAAATGTACGTTAATACCATTTCAAACTCGTATCAAGGGCATTGCCAACAAAGTTCTAACTTTAAAAGAAATAGCTTTAATTAAATTTAAAATTGGCACCACCAGCTTCTCACATTACTTCCGCATCATAGATGCTGACTTTAATCCGGTTTTTGGGAATGACATTCTCACAAGACTTTTCTCTCAAATGGACTTGGAGAATAAATCCATATCATTATATAGAAAACCTAGGAAACCTATGTTTCGAATGGAAAAAACAAGAATCGGAAGAAATGTCACGAGACACTACGCACTCTTTGCACTTGCAAAGGAATGCAAACGTCATCACAGCAAATAAAGTTACGATTCCGGCGAAATCACATTTCTACTTCCCTGTATCGATTCAAAGAGAAACAATTCATGACGCTGCATTTTATATTACTCCACTACAATCATTATTAGACCGACACGACTTACAGGCAATGACCATGAGAGTACCGAGTAACGACCTTACGTCACCAATTTCCAATCCTACGGCACGAATAATAACGCTAAATAAAGGTACACCAGTGGCGTATACAGAGGGCGTGGAAGAATTTTCATTTAGAATAGAAGAAGACGAAAAGAAAGTGCACCAATTTCGTACTCAAGAAGAGATAAAGGAAAGATTAAGACAAACTGCTAAGACTTTTAACATTAACCTTTTTGATATAAATCCGGATTTACCGGAATACCAGCGAATAGCTGTAACCAACTTATTGTACAAATACAGGAATGTGTTTTCATACAGCCCAGAGGATATAGGCTATTTTAGAGGATATGAACACAAAATTCGTATAGATAAAAGTGCGTCCTTTCATCACCGTCCCCCACCAATTCCATTAGGGATAAGAGATCAAATTGATAAGCAGATACAACAGCTGTTAGATGCAAAAATCATAACGGAGACCCAGACCAGTAATTTCTCCTCGCCTTTAATTGCGATCAAAAAGCCAAACTGTTCAGATTTCAGACTTGTGTTGAATCTACAGGCATATAATAGTTATACAAAATACTTAAGCATACCATTTCAAAATACAGAGGACGTTTTGCAGGTTTTAAAAGGGAAAAAGCTAATTTCAACCTTGGACATTTCGCAGTCGTATTTTCAGATAAAATTGCCTCCAAAAAGCAATAAATACATGACTTTTGAAGTAAATCATACACGCAAAAGTTATAAATTCCTTAGATGCGTAATGGGTCATTGTTCCTCTTCCCAATCTTTAACTATAGTAATAAAAATGCAATTAGACGTCTTGCCAAAACGCATAACCAATTTTGCAGATGACATCGTCATTGGCTCTTATACGTGGGAACAACAACTTTCAGATTTGGAGCTTTTATTCCAAAAATTAAGGAAACACGACTTCCGAGCCAACCCCAAGAAGACGCACCTGTTATATAGAGAACTCCCAGTACTAGGATTCCTTGTATCTGAAGAGAAGATAAGCATCTCACCAAAAATAGCAAAGAAGATCAAGAATTTTAAAAAGCCGACTACCCAACGCAAACTTAAGAGCTTTATTGGCCTATGTTCTTATTTACGAAGTCATATTAAGGACTTCACGACCAAGATAGAACCTTTCCAGCAGCTTCTTACTAAAAATGCCAAATTTAAATGGACAGAAAAACATGACGAATTATTCGAGAAGCTGAAAGAAGACATTTTGAAAGCCCCTTCTCTCTATCATTTCGACGAAAAGCTAGAGATAAGGCTATACACAGATGCATCCTCTCAGCAGATCGGAGGGCTATTAGCCTGTTATGACCCCAAAACTAACGAAGAAAGAATCGTTTCCTATTGTAGCAGACGTCTCACAAAAACTGAGACCAAGAGCTCAGTCTGGCAAAAAGAACAATACGCTATTATGTATGCTTTACGCAAATTTAGATATTTCTTACTCAATCGTAAATTTAAATTGTTTACAGGCGGAAAATGTCTAACCTCTTTGCGTACTCACCCGGACAGAGTAGGAAAATACACTCGCTATAGACTTCTTAGCTTACTATAATTTCGATATCTGTCACATCGAAGGAAAGAAACATCCGGCTGATATCATCAGCCGCTTAGAACAGAATAGCAGTGATACATCAGAACCCATGGACCCACAGCAGGCAATCGAAGATCTACATGTATACAGATCCAATTCTCTAAAGGAACCCATTCTCCAAATAGAATACTCAGGATCTTTGAAGAACTTACGAAAAAAGCAGCGTAAGGATGACGTATACGCTGATATTATAACAGTTTTAGAAGGGGGAAAACCCAAATAGTTCCACCACGAGGGCAGCCAAATATTTTCGATTAAAAGACAACATATTGTATCGTACACAAAAACATCCAGAACTTGGGCTACTTCATCTTTTGTGCATCCCGAAAAATTTGGCAGGACATTGGTTCGAGTCTATTCATAAAGACCCGTCAGCTCCCCATTTTGGGTTTTCAAAGACATATAAAACTATCCTTAACAAATACTACATGTCAAACATGAAATCATACTTGGCATTCAGAATCAAGAACTGTAGGGAGTGCCAACTATTGAAAAAACTACCCAGAAAACGACAGGGAAAACTCCTTCACCACCCGATAGGCAATATAGGAGAACGATGGATGTTTGACGGCTTAGGACCCTATCCGCACGAAGAAGGTAAACCAAAATATGTTTTAGACGCCATCGAAACAAGTACACGTTATATAGTGACAAAGGCTGTTAATGGGATTGCAGCAGACACAATTGAACAGTTCTTAATTGGAAGAAATAATTCTGAAATTCGGCCACTTTCGTTTCCTTCATCTGGACAGACATCCTGTGCACAGAGCGAAGAAACTTAAAAAACTAGCAGAGGTATATAACTTTGAATCTAAGTTTTGCCCTGCTTTCAACCACCAAGACATAGGATTAGTCGAAGTCATGAACAAAACACTGAAGAATTCCTTAAAATTTTTCGTCCAACAAAATCACGAAACATGGCCAAAATTATTACCTCATATCACTTTTGGTTTAAATAGTTTCGCTCAATTCGGAACGAAGAAATTCAGCTTCTTTCTCATTTTGGATACGAACACAGGACAATCAGCGATTGCAAACTACAGATTACCCCTCAGCTACAGCTTGAACGAGACCAACTCGTAAAACTTCGAGAAAAAACACGGCATAACTTACTGAAGGCTCACGAACAACAACAGTAGTATTTTGATAAAACACATGAACAACAAACTTTTCACACTGGAGATAAAGTACTCATTTACTTTCCCTTTCGAAGAATTGGAGAGTCATCACAATGGACCGATAAATACTGTGGACCGGCTACAATAATCTCAAAACTAAACAATAATCTCTGTCGAGTTCGCATGCCCCATAATTTCAGGGAGAGAAAACAGAATATTTCCATTGACAGGATTAAGCCATTTCACGCCGCCCAAGAATATGTATACAATGATAATGATGACACGCACTAGCTAGGAATAAGAAAAGAGAAGATAAGAAGAGAGAAAACCAAGATTATCATCATCCCAGCAGATATAAACGTGTGACATGCGAAGCGCACACTTCACGTTTCCGCGACATACACACAAAAAAAAAGCGAGAAAAGAAATAAAACATGGAATAGAAGAAAACAAGATACACCATCTGATACAGCTAACTATTTGAAGTGACCAAATCTAGTACCAACCTTAGTATTCAAATCGCAAGCGATCCCTTGTCTTTTTTTTTCACTCTTATAATTCCTAACCAACCTGCATTCTGCCATATAAATAAGCATCCATACATACAATTTCCTTCAGTGAACAAAATTGCAAGCCAGCATTTTTCCGCTTCGAGCGAACGAACTTCACAAGGCCAGCTACATCATTTTTATCTTCGTTTCTCTGCTGCGTATCATATAACTGTCACTAACATATTGACCTAGATATACAGTGTGTTCAGAAAATCAGCACTTTTGATTGGCAACCTTTTCTCCGGCGTGACTACAATTATCAGCGTACTGACTTTAACCGTTCTCTAAGTGTGTTCTGTCATCTATTAACTAGTACTAGCCAAAACTAGACCAATATTACAAACTTTTTATATAATAGCACCATATGACGTGCGAACTTCATAACATATACTACGGACCTTACTATCAGTGACGTAGTTATAACTATTAACTGTTATCTCCAGAGCTTCGACAGCCTCTCCTTTGAGGGAGATGACGTATTATACGGATCCTGCTTAGATTAAGAGGACAAACTGTCAGTGCTCCAACTTCAACTTTCATTTAAACTTTCTTTATGTTATAATATCTCAAACAGTGATATCAGTGACCAGTGCTTAACTTTACTTTTGTGTTTCAGTGTTTTAGTGCAGTTACAGTGCATACTGTGCCCAATATGCAGATTCCATATGTTGGTACACGAAAAAAATAATCCAGTGGCTTATTTTTTTCTACTCCCCGGGGGTGTAAGGATCCACACGTTGCCGTACCAGGCAATAATCACGTGTGAACTACATGTGTTAGTAATAAATAAAAACAAACAGACGACGGTCTCGAAGAGGAGTCGATCACCTTCGCCAACAGTCGGAAGGACGAGAATCAACGAAGGAAGCCGACAAGACAGGATAAAAAGGACCTGCACACCTCGACCAACATCAATCTTCCCGGATTGATCGAAACACCTAAAACCCCTCTCACGACGCTTGGTCACCGAGAGGTACCCATCCTTATACCCACGACGCTTGGTCACCGGGTTCCTTTCCTCTTTCTTACGACGCACGGTCACCGAGAGAGATATACCTAATCTACACCCCTCTCACGACGCTTGGTCCCCGAGAGTACCTCACCTCAAAGTCCACGACGCTTGGTCACCGGGCTCCTATCTAATTTTACCTAAATATTAGAGAAATACTTATTATAATTTGTGTACATAAATACTTTTTGTAATAAAAAGGTGAAGGGAAAGTCCAAATCCCGAGTACATTTTATTGCTCTACCCAAGAAATTTTACAATATCCAGTGTTGCACTTAATGCTCTTCACCCAGTGTACCAATCTGTGAAGTTATACGAGAAAGCATCATTAACAAGTAAAGTACGGGACAAGAATAAACGAAAAATGCCATTAGTTTTAATGGTATTTTTGGTCGTTTATTCTTGTCCCGTACTTTACTGTAGTTCATTTTAGAAAACCTCGGCTCTTCAGGGATAGCCTGCTATCAGCAATATCGAAAGAAAAGAGGAACATTTGGATAAATTATGAAGAAGGGAAATACGTCATCAGGTACATCCTGGTATTTCGCTACAATGCAAGATACGACATTGTTGTAAATCCTTTGAAGCTGTTGAACATCTCAGCATTTTCAGCGCAAATTGAAAACTTTTTTTCAAATTCGTCCTTTGTCCATAATGTTACAACTAACTGGTTTAGGTTCGAATGTTCTAAGAAACTGCTTTAAGTATACTAGATACTCAGTACCACAATACTACACCATTATTGTCTTTGGTATGTAATAAACTATAAAGGTAAAGGGATGTAACCGTTTCTTACAATGAATTAAAATAATAGCCAAGTACTAAGTGGTATGTATAGTGTTGTTGGGACTTAAATGGAAAACAAATTAATTATACTATAATCAGTTCAAAGTTCTGTTGAGGTTTTCCTTGTCCCAGTTGTCTGTGTTTAATATGAACATATTAGCATATAAAAAGGAACACTTGTGGCTTAATAAAACATTATCAGAGGCTACATGTGCCTAAATAATGATAATAATTAATAGGTTAACATATTTGAATACTTTTCTGACCATTACCTGGCACATAATTACCCTTTTACATGCATAATAGTATAGTGCAAGGTTAAATATGAACCAACACTTAAAATTAATCATAAAATTTGTTCAATTAAGATACTTAAGTATGTAATAACCTTTATTATTCATGTCTGTCACTTTTATTTCGGGATGAACGGGGTGAAGTTAATGTTATTATGAAGTTCAATAATTAATTACAATATTTTAGTCCATGTTTTTTATTGAGAGTTAAATGACTAGTAAAAACTACTGGATTCTTCCTTACAACAAACTAACTGGACACAACAAAACCAGACACAAGGGTCTGAAAATTTACTCGACCAACCAGTCTCAAAATGAACAAGAACATATAGCATTATAACATTGTAATTACAAAATTCTTTACTTCAGGCTTTATGAGCCCTTAATATTAATATCAGAGTTACAATCTGAAATTTCTCGTATTATATAATATAGTCCTGGCACATACCTTGTATACTGACTTGTACTACCACTGGTTATCTTTTAGTACAATAGAAATAGAAAACAATAAAAGAGACCAACTTACAATTTAGGATCCGTACTGTAATCTCCAATACAAAGTTGTAATACCAAATATTCGCAGAACGCGACTGACTGACTTGAGTACGAATACGACTGAGACAAGAAGAATGACTATATAAGAATGGCCATTGGTTAAAATTACCAGTTAATTTATACACATTTGTTTACTACTTTTATTCTACTTTTATTCTCTTGTCCTTAATTTCTGGACTTTTCTAAACCAAAAAGTTCTATTTTATGACGTCTTTCCAGGAAGTCCGCCTTTCACTGTTGCAAACAAAATATATTTTTATATTTTTCAAATGTGCTTTTTCATCACACAATTGTTTTTGTACTTTCAATTTCACTGGTGCCCTTCTCCAAACATATTCACACTTTGTATCAAGATTTTGGCTCCTGTCGCTTCCTTAAATAGGCTGATGAAATATTTGAAAATAAATTGTAATGTTCGTTTCTCTAAAAAATTTCGATCAAGTTCCTTATTCACGTAACAATATAAATAACAACCAATCTTTTATAGTGAAGGCTGAATTTGTTACTGAAAGTTGCAAGAGCTCTTTCGTGGTTAAGAGGTTAGCGTACGCGCCTTTGGCTCGGCGAACCCGGGTTCGGTTCCTTTCGGGAGCACAAGTGGTTAGGATTACACGTTAATCAGTAGGTCCAGTTTCATATAGCCTCGCTGCTGAAAAGGACGTTAAAATCAACTCAACTCAAAAGTTGCAAATAGGATCATGATAAATTGTTACAATCAAAAGATTATTCAATATATTTAAACATACGTGAACCAACAAATAATCTTTTAACTGCATGCTCTTATGAGTTCTGCTTAAACGATTTTTATTTTTGTGAAGGGAAAATAGATTTTTTAATTTTTTTACGTTGAAAGCTGGTGTCCTACTTGATATATATTACGTATACTTTACGTAAAAGATGTAACAAATAAATTGCCTTGCCAATCCTGGGTGTGCACATAGTGTTGTTTGTCGGAGAGGAAAATATGTGGATAATAACAATTCTGACTGGAATGAGAGATTTGGATCTAATGACGGATTTTGTCTATTTGACCTGTTGATCCTACCAAATCTTTAAGCCATAGAGTTTAATTAAGTAAACTTGTATATTATGGAATATGTCGTTTTGCTTTTGTAAACAGATGTATTGCATTTCTTGTAACACCAGATAACACCAGCATCTTCTACGAGTTTTCTTTAGGTAATTTTGACAACAAGTTTAAATTTAACGTTTTCTCGTTCTATCTCTTAAAGCAAAGTATTATAAGAAGCCCTACCTTTAAAGATGTCTGCATTTCCTGCACTTCTAATCTGAAATCTTACATTAGCATTAATTGAGTCTATTAAGTTTACCTGATTGCTTTAAGTTTCTTCTTGTTTCTCTCTCTCTGCCCCTAATTACGTAAAGAATGAATATTCTCTGTGCTAACTAGCTCTCTTTCTCTTGCTCGAAACAGCGACGCAACGATAACTTCTCGCACTGTTTTCCAAGAGGAGCAGTTTAGGCGTTTCGTTTACTTTTTAAGTGATAATTTGCCAAATATTTGAATTGCTTAAATATTTCTTTTCATTGTTCAATGGATTTGCTATATACAGAGTCGCTTGCTTTAGTACGCAAAAATTAAGCTATTCGTATAATGTTTGAAGCCACCATTACGTTGCGTTGCTAATGGAAGGTAGTCCTTAAATTTATTATTGGCTATAGGTAGCTCATTTTGTATTATTATTTGAATGGGGCTAATTGCAACTATGGGTATACCAAATGCCATCAAAGGGTGAATTTTTATTTATCTCGTGAGGGAAAGTGTAAAAACTGTATTGTGTATTATAGCCAACTTTAGTTATACGGATCTTACCATTGGAAAACTTGACAAAACCCGAAGATTTATTACCTAAATAATTATTTTTTAGTTAAAGAACTCACGTTAAAGGAATACGGTGATGTTAATGAATGTAATGATGGAATGGAAAATTGGGTTTAAGAGAAAACCCACACACTCAGGTTTCTCCACCACAAAGCCCATCTAGCGGTGTTGGAATCGAACCAGGGACCCCACGGACTAGATGTGAGCACTCTACCACTGTAATCCCACCTAAATTATTGGCTACCTTAAAACAGAGAAGGAATACTTTAACTTCAACAACAAATAAGTCAAAACATGTGTTTGTTAATCACTATTTATACAAACGAGACGTAACGAGACATCACTTTCGTAACAGAACTTCAATGGAACGAGACAACTCCAGTTCTTGTCTCATACACAATCCTAGATCATTGACATAATAATAAACCCAGATTAATGTTCAATGACGTGTTGATACAATGAACCGGACTAAATAAATGCTCACATGAAAGGTTGCGATCGCCAACTTCAACCAATTCAAGTATCAATGTACACACTTGCACTTTATAGTTAATATTAGAGTTTGTTAAGGAACTCTTACGAAAATCTCTTCAATAAGGTTAATGTGTGAAGATGACTTACAATACAAACAAATCTGGATACGACATCTATTTCGTGTCAGGAGCTCAAATTAGTTATACTTGCATCAAATTATGGTTCGTTATTGCTTGTATATGCCCTCGCGATTAACACTTACCTTCACTGAGATAAAATTGCATCAAAAGCTGGAATGGTTTAAATAGAACAAAATCGTACGAAACGAGTACATATTCATGTTAATAATCAACGGCTTTATTCGTATTTCTTTTGGATTACATTATTTAATACTTTTTACGTCTTTAATTCTTTTTTTGCCAGAACTACCAGTTATATTTGATTACATTTAAATATAACATTGTCAATTTGCATATGTAAAGTACATATTACTTGCTGGTTGCTACATATACTTTAGAAAATAAATAATATGGATAATGACAGTAACAATGATGGAAAATGCAGTTAGTAATTTGTGTGTATGTGTATATATATATAGAACAAATTAACTTCATAACTAAAATTAGCGAATAAGTCCATCCTCCACATGTTTGGAAGTAACAGGAGAAAATATTATTGTTATTACTTCTTTATTTTCAAACTAGTACATTTAAACTTTGAGTTGTCACAATTTTTGTCCTTCGCAACATTCACGTGCGAAAATGTTATTCCAGTATACAGATAATTGTGCTGTTCATAGGAGAAGCAATTGCATCAATCATTGCTAAAAGAGAATATGTTCAATGCACTTCAAATAGAACATATGCCATTTTCACAATAACCTATTCAATGGATAACCTTCACAATAACCTTTTCACTGATTTCTTTTATTGAGCTATAAAATATTTCAGAGGTTGCTAATTACGGGAAAACTTCATTTCGCTCATGCGTTGACTCTAACTAGTCGAAATTTGTGATTGAATTTCAATCTGTTACTCGTGCACTTAAAACGATGACCGCCATGTTTGTACGTCATTTGTCGGTTCTGGGAAAACTCGCAGGGAAAACTCTGCGTTACTTAGTAAGGAAAGGTTAGTGAAAAATACGATACATGTTTTTCAAATGTCTACGACGTTCCTAATAAAACGAAAAATGAAAAGGTAACACAAATTAAGGTTTCTTTGAAAAGTAGATTATTTGTATACAGTATTTATTTATAATTACATAATTAAATATACTCTAATACATAAGAACAAAGTTAAAGTGTACTAACTTCTAAGATTGTATAACAAACTATTTAATAAGTATTTCTGAAGTATTAATCAGTAATAAAACCAACGCATTGAATTTACTAAAACCACTTAAATATGTAACTAGATTTATCTTCTTTAGCAGCACAACAAAATTAGTGTTTATGAACATAGTACTAATCCTATTTTCCAGTTCTTTTAAAAGCTGTATGCTTTGCGTAGAAATACACGAATGCAATTGTGATGGTAGTTTTATTACGTACATTTACGTAAATGGGCATTGTTTGCAGACGAAGTTAATACACTAATTAATGTTCTCATTTCTGGGTAACCAACCGACCTTACAAAGCGAATTTTCTTCATTCTCAAGAACAAATCACAACATTTTGATAATGGAGCACATGGTGATTTGGTAATAGAATGCCAATTTCTGGTATGCAAGTTCGTCGTAAGATAATATTCATTGTTAGTGATGTGCTTCAGAGCTTCTATCCTTACACTTTCTCTAGTTATTGACTGTTGTTAAAGCAGTAGAAATAGCAGTTTTAAGTTTTTGCCAACGTTGGTTGAAGGAACAAGAAAACTGCATAGAACTTCCATATTCCAAAAACCGTTACTATCATTGGGCAGATATAGCAGTCTGAACTGCGGATAAACCCAGAGACCAGCGGCGTTTGTGTAATTGGAGACACAAATTTGAAACAACTTTCTTTTGCATGCCATTACGACCATGATCTTTTAACATTATATCTACATTACCATAATTAGCAACACTAACAGTACTTTCCGAACAGCACCGAATTAACTAAAAATAAGTTAGTAATTATAGACGCCTACCTTATTATTCATACGTTAGGGAGCTCCTCATTGCGTCATGGAGAAATTTAGTTTTCAGAGCGGTTTTGTACAAATCTTGACAGATCATTTTCAAGTTCATCTGACCAAAATCATTTCGGCCATCAGAGGTTCGGTTGACAATCTGGTTCTGTCATCTGATCATAAAGGCCTCACCCAACACTCGTTCAACATGACCATTACTGGTTGATATAGCAAGAATATACTGTGTTTTTAAACAGACTTAGTGCATCTGCTTTCTCGAAGAACACACTCCCTAAGCTCAACGATTAGTAGCATGTTTATGATCCTTCTTATCAAATTTTGTTATTCATTTTCAAAACTGAAAGCTCAGTTTACGTTCATTTCCATAGAAACTTATGAAAGCTGCGTTGGTGTCTTGCGACAATAAGGTACAACAACAGAATTTAAATCTAGCCTTTTGTTACAATAAAATACAATTCTTATAAATATATTAACTAACAAGAAATTATGAGATATAAATGGCATATAATTAAACTAATTACATGTAATTTAGTATTTAAGCCCGTGGATTTAGTTTGTTGGCTCGTATATTACTTAAAGTGGTCGTAGAAATATTTTGAAGCAGCCACTCCGGGCAGTGCCTGGAGGTCTGGTAATCTTATCAATGGGTTAATGAGTCACGTTTATACAGACCCATCAAGTTGAATGAACGATGGTTAAAGCTTACAAATGTTGCGCTAATTTTTTCCAAATCCATTGATTAACGCTACTTGTATGTCCTGCCATCACAACAGTGTTCTGATAACACGGAAATTGACATTCTTTTATGTCAATTTTGTCAGTTTTTAGTTGCTTCGAGATGACTCTAATAACGCCTTCCACATATTTTTGCCCTTTCTATAAATCCAAGGAAATATTATAATACGTACTGCTTTGTCCTAAAAATCAACTACACATCTTACTATTTCTAACATCTGTTCTCAGTGTGACTGATGGAGCCAACATTAAACCATAGTACTTTATGCTTTCTAGTAACCTTGAAATGCCTTTGCTCTACTGTAATGGATGTTAGTATGAAAATTCTTTAATGAATTTTTCTCTAATACAATCTTACCATATTGACCTTAGTTTGATACTAAAACTTTCCTAACTGTTAGCTGTTGTTGTATTCTCTTGCAAGTTACGCCTATAGGATTATTTTTGGTTCCCAATTTCGTTGCAATACCACGGCACCAAAACAATTAGGTTAATTTCAGTTAAATCATGTTCCTTTTGTTAGCACAGTCCTGCGACGAAACTCTTGGGATTCCTCAGAACTGAGCCAACGGAGTCACCACTCTGGCTCAAAATGGCTTGGAAAATTCGGATTAGAAGATTGTCAGATTCTAGGGGACATGAGAGCTAACGTTTGTAAAATTATTAGTAACGTAATATAAAATTTTAAAAAAGAAATGAAACCATGACGTTTTACCTAGCATTATTGTTAAATCTCAAATTATAATAAGCTATAAATAGAAATCAAATAAACATAATTTCGTTTCAAATTCGTTTGTTACAAATGGGACAATTTTTATTACAAGTAATACAAATTATATCTCCATAATTGAGACTTTAATTGTATTCTCCTCTTGATTTTTGTTGAATTACATTAATTATCTCTGCACAAGAATCCTGGTAAATTATTATATCCATCTTCTATCGTTATTCTACAATTTTTTGATATAACTGACTTTATTTACGATTATGCATGCTCTTCCTTACATTTCATAGAAACGAACTTTCGTAGAATCAATTAACAACAGAGATTAGAAGTATAAAGGTGCAGATCTATTTTCCTCGATTGGCAGGATAACCATTAATGCTTTAAAGGTAGGAATCATCCGAAGTAAGGAAAGTACGCTGCTATTATTATTATTATTTACTATTTTTCATTTGTCTCATCCTTATATATATGATCCTAGATTCGAATTCCGACCGTTCTTATCGTTTTATCCTTTACCTACACTCATACCGTACATTCCAGAAGTTCAATTTTGAATTAAATGTATTCCCAACTAGTTTAAGCTAAGTTGTTTTCAAATAGGATATTTGTTAAAAATATATGCTTTTCTTGAAGTGGCGGTGCTTCAACTTTGATATTAAATCTTACAACCTTAATTTAACTCATTTTCCTACGTCATATCATGAAGTTTTGCACAACGACGACGGTCGAACTTTAATAGAATATTCCAATATTACTGTGATATATTTATATATCTTTAGAATTTTAGACTCAGAAAAACCATACACTGAACCGTGCGATGCAACATAGACTCCTGGGGGACCATGAATAGTATTTAAAACGAATTTAGTATACGTATAAATTAGCATCTGGAGAATATACAGGGGCTATGGCACTTTTTGCATCTTACGGTTGACTGTACGTCTTTTTCTGAGTCAAAAATGTCTAAAGATATATAAATATATTACAATAAGAATGGAACAGTGTATTAATGCCAGACTGTCATTGTGCAAAACTTAATGATATGACGAAGGGAAATGAGTTAAATTAAGGTTGTAAGATTTAGTATCAAAGTAGAAACATCATAAGTTAAAGAAACCCATGTAATAACAAATATTATATTTGAAAACAATTTCGGCCTTAAACTAGATTCGGCTACAGTTAATTCAAAATTGAACGTCTGGAATGCATAGTATGAGCGTAGCTAAAAAACAATAAGAATGGTCGGGATTCGAACCTAGGACAATTCATGGAGTACCCTCTTACACTAGCCATTCATCTAACACATAAGACACAAACTTTTTTTAAAGGTTATATGCTCGCATCCTAGTGAATTTTTATGCACATTTCAATACTATCTTAACTTGATCTTTTCAAAAGTCAGTTTACGACAATTTGTTTAATTTTCCACTAGAAAGATGATTTATATCTGAGTATTTGGCATTATTTTATCAGACGGTTCTAACAAATATAACTCAATCAACGCAGTACTAACAATCTTTTACTGCCATATAACATGTTCCTTAACAAGAGAAAGTTCATTATGCATCCTGTAACTAAGGTAGAAGAGGTATACGTTCAATGTCAAATGCACACCCCCGAGACGACTTTTGGAATATTCCATTCTATTAATTTCTCAACATAGCTAAAGGAAAGTATATGAAAAACTACGTAGAGTAAAATTGCTCAATGGGTAAATTCATGGTTCGATAGCGCAGAGATTCGTGGTTTGAAACCCGTCCCGGAGGCTGGAGACTTTCTAAGTTCTTAGTCAATCTGATGCGCTAGAAACTGTTCATCTTAAAACAACTGCCTGATGTGATCCTCGAGTTTGGAAACTTTTCTTATGTTTCACAAAATCACAAATTTCGTCACAATATGGATGCTGTCCGATCATTTGTCTCCAATCCTAAACTTGCATATGCAAATCATCTCTTTCTGTCTTCATATTCGAATCTCTATCTTTCAATGTCGTCCACTATGAACGCACATGGCTTGGGATCAAACTTTCGACTATTGAAACCAAATGTAAAGTCTCAAGCAAAGTGCTATCCTAACTCTATAGGTTTGTTGCTAAAAGCAGTGTCATTTTATATTTTGTTATGGAGAGAAATTGTCCGCTGACATAAGAGTTTTACATTTTATATAAGTATTTTACTATACTTTGGCTCAAACTATAGGTGTTTATCACATTCAAGGGAAGGGGGAAATACAGCCTCCTGTCCTGCCCAAATGATGCCCCTGGAACATTTGCTTGCAATTACTCGGAAACAAAATTAAGTTTATCATTGAATAACACTATTTTTTCAGTAGTATTTAGAGCTCTGCGCCCTCATTACAGACTTTGGGAAGCACAAAACTCACTGCTGTGATTGACAATTTCCATATTTTTTTTACAAGGAGCATTTTCCTAGCTTCATGTGATATGCAAACTTCGAGAAAGGGAATAATCCTAATAAAGGCGTTTATGAAGCTATGGGAACATTTTGACAATTCTTTTATTCAAGCTCTAAAAAAGAGGCATTTCAGAACAAACGAATGAAAGACAATTTTAGAGCTATAAACCTTGTAAACGTGTTTCCTGTTTCTCCTTCTGAATGGAAAGAGTATATTTCGTCACAGTCTACTTTCGACAACGTGAGTAGGAGGGGAGTTGGATTAAATATGGGAATGAGTTAGTCGATGTAGACGTAACTTTCTGAATGCATAAGCATATGGCGCACGAGTTTGTTATTAATCTCGACTTAAACTTTTTGTAACATTTTCTATGCCTTGAATTGTACACGTGTGTAAGCGAATATCTTTTCACGTAAATAATTATAATTAATTTTATTCAGACATTAATGTAATAAAAGTTTGATAACATTGAAATACAGACAATATTACAAATAACTATTGCATCGAGTGAAGTGACTACGCGCAAAATAGGGAGGGATAAAATATGTAAAGGGATATTGTTCTAAAGTAAATTATTAGAAATGAAATTATTTAGTATATTATTCTTACTTGTAAACGAACATCAAATCAAGATTTTTAGATATTTGATGTGCTTTTTGGGGATTTACAAGCAACACTCCTCAAGTGTAACACTCCGATTTTGATAAAATTTGGCAGGTAGACATTACATATAAAATAAACGAATACGTGGTTGTTATTTTCTCCGAAAAACGGTTTTAGGAGGCAAAAGCCCCCACCCAAAATTTTGAAACCTGACGACCGAAAGGAAAAAAAATAAGTGGACCGTATGAACGAAATTGTGCACAGATATTGCAGACTTAAAATGAGGGAATACGTGTTTCGTATTTTCCTTAAAAAAAAAAAAAAAAAAAAACACGGTTAGGTGGAGCACAGACTCCTCGAAACCTTTAACCATGAAATATGAAAAGTGCTAGTAACAGTATGTCAGATGTGTGTAAAGGACATAAAGAATTGCAACAAAACTTTGTGTTGGGACAATACGCAGAAAATAAACGAATACGGGTTTTTTATTTTCTGCGGAAAAACGGTTTTAGGGGGCAAAAGCCTCCATCCAAAATTTTGTAAGTTGAGGCCCGAAAGGCAAGAAGAAGTGCACCGAATTCAATGAAATAGTGCACAGATATCATAGACATAAATTAAGGTAATTGAATTTCGTGCTTTCCTGGAAAAAAGCGGTTGAGTGGGAGACGGACCTTCTAAACCATTGATTACGAAATATCAAATGTGCAAATAAGAATACGTCAGAAGTTCCTAAAGAATATGGAGAATTGCAACGAAACTTCGTATAGGGACAATTTACAAAACAGTAAATGAAACTTGTTTTAATTTGTGCGGAAAAACAGTGTTGGGGCCTAGGTCCCTCTGAAAAAAAAATAAATATTACCATCATAGCGCAGGAAGGAATCGAACGAAGCACATGAAATTGTGTGTAGATATTGTATAGACCCTTTGTGAAATAAGGCCATTCGTTTGCGTCAAATTTGGCACATCAGCAGCAAACAGAAAATTAACAGAAACGTGTTTTTGTTTATACGGAAAAGCATTGTAAGGGTTAAAGGTGCCTCCTGAAATAGTATAAAATACGGTATACTGTTTGGGCTTGTTATTGATCTGCCAAGTTTGAAAAAATCGGATGGAGACACTTGTGAAACACGAAAGGCCTTATTTTATATATTCAATATCTACATACAATTTCATTAGCTTCGGTTCACTCCCTCCGCCACTGAACACCTCTGTCCACTGAACAATTTTTTCTTTTCACGAAAATACGAAACCCGTATTCCCTTATTTCACGTCTACAATAGCTGTGCACAACTTCATTCACTTCGATTCACTTCTTCTGTCCTTTCAGGCATCAACTTTCAAAATTTTTGAATAGGGGCTTTTGTCCCCTAAAACCGTTTTTCCGCAGAAAAAATGTTTTCGTTTATATTTTGCGTATTTTTCATACATAAAGTTCCGTTGCAATTCTTCATGTCTTTTACGGACATATAACATACTATTATTAGCACTTTTGGCATTTCATGTTCAAAGGTTTGGAGGGGTCCGTGTCCCACCTAACCGTTTTTTCCAAGAAAATAGGAAACCCGTATTCCCTCATTTTATGTCTACAATATCTGCACAATTTCATTCACTTCGGTTTACTTCTTTTTGCCTTTCGGACGTCAAATTTCAAAATTTTGGGTGGGGGCTTTTGCCCTCTAAAACCGTTATTCAGCAGAAAATTAAAATAAAAAAAGTGTTCGTTTATTTTTTTGCGTATTGTTGATACAGAAAGTTTCATTCCAATTCTTTCTGTCCTTTACACACATCTGACATACTGTTACTAGCACTTTTGATATTTCATGATAAAAGGTTTGGACGGATTTGTAAACCACCCAACCGTTTTTTTTTTCAGGATAATACGAAACCCGTATTCCCTTATTTCACGTCTGCGATAGCTATGCACAATTTCGTTCACTTCGGTTCACTTCTTCTGACTTTCGGGTCTCAACTTTTAAAATTTTGGATGAGGCATTTGCCCCCTAAAATCGTTTATCTGCAGAAAATATATACCTGTGTTCGTTTATTTCTTGCCTATTATCCCTACACAAAGTTTCGTTGCAATTCTTCATGTCCTACGTGATCAAAGGCTTCGAGGGGTCCGTGCTCCACCCAACCGTTTTTTCCAGGAAAATACGAAACCCATATTCCCTCATTTTATGTGTACAATATCTGTGCATAATTTCATTCACTTCGGTTCACTTCTTCTTGCCTTTCGGACGTCAAATTTCAAAATTTTTGGTGGGGGCTTTTGCCCTCTAAAACCGTTTTCAGCGGAAAATTAAAAATAAGTGTTCGTTTATTTTTTGGGTATTGTTGATACACAAAGTTTAATTTCAATTCTTCCTGTCCTTTACACACATCTGACATACTGTTACTAGCACTTTTGATATTTCATGATAAAAGGTTTGGAGGGGTCTGTGCTCCACCCAACCGTTTTTCCCAGGAAAATACGAAACACGTATTCCTTCATTTTACGGCTGTAATATCTGTGGACAGTTTCTATCACTTCAGTCCACTTGTCTTTGCCTTTGAGTGGGGTTTTTTGTTCCCTAAAACCGTTTCTTCGCAGAAAATAAAAATACGTATTCGTTTATTTTATGTGTAGTATCTACCTGCCAAATTTTATCAAAATCGGAGTGTTACACTTTGGAAGTGTTACTTGTTAGTGACTAATGTTCAGTACTCACAAATGTGAAAATCATCCTGTGGAATTACACATAATGATCTAGAGACTTTTGCACGTGCACAGGCGTTCAAGGTTAATCAATTTTTATTTGATTTGATTTTTTGTTCCTTTATTAGCTCAAACATTACCGTTGTTTGTTATGTACAAAAACTAATGGAAGATCAAAGGTCATTTACATCAGGCTGATACGTTGCAGTAATATTTGAAATTGTTTGTCGGCAAACTAGTAAAATTAATTTTATTTTAATTTAATTTATGATTGGCCTATACACAGAGAGGTAATTTCACTGGACGAACAGAATTCAGTACTGGTTTCCACCCGAAAACTCACAAATAGAATTTTGCTTCTTTCCAGAAAAATTTGCGTACCGTCCGGAAGAAAAAGAATATGCGTACCGTCGCTCAGTGATCATTTTTTGTTATCTAGAGAGGCAAAACAGAAATCATTCTGAAGGTGTTTATGCTAACTTTGTTGATAAAGGAATATATATGCTGCACAATAATGATTTTTTAGAAATATTGTTAACTTTTTCTCCCACTTTATTGAGTATAGGATGTCAGGCAGATTGGTTTGAAAAGTAGACAAATAAGAACATATCAGAGGTAAATGATTTATTGCGTGCACTAGTTTCAAAATTTTACCTCCAAAGAAATGAATCACCCGTGAGAATTGCTATTCACAGGGAAATTCAAATTTGTGAAACAAGGAAATTATCTTAATTCATTAAGCACTGCTATATCATGAAACAGCTTTCTTATAAAACAATTAAAATTTTATGTAAATTGGTGTTCTTTATTTCAAATTAGGACAATTATCTAAAACTATAACCTTTTTAGGAGATATAGGACACAAAGGCAGATCATGTAGCCAGAATGAAAGAAGGTAGGAACGCTTTCACGGTTTTTACTGGAAATTCAATCGGAAAACGTTCGTTACGAAGACCTAGGGCTAGATGGGAGGATAATATTAATAATTTTGATATTGTCCCTTACGATTAGGTTACTATTGTCCCCTACGATGAGACATTTAACTCATAATTAAATATTTATTTTTTTAGTATATATTATTTGGTATAATTTTCTTTGAATATTCATTCAATCTGGCAGTAACGTTCGGTATTCGTTATCTATACACTTCAAAACAATACACCACCATAATCAATTCACGAATCTTGGAATGAAATGGTCATTTGAAATGTAACTCGTTGATGTTAAAAAAACATATTTACTAAAGTACAGTATGTTCGGAGCGTATAGAAACTACAGACAACAGGTCAATCAAGGCAATTATTGACGTCGATTAGTGAAGCATTGAGAAAAATATAGAGATATAATGCAGAAACTACTCGACAACACATTCAATAACTTGGGCAAAGAAGTTACAATGTATTTTCACTTAATTGCTTACAAATCAGAAATCGAGAACAGAAATTGATTGTGTTTTTTTGTTGTCTCTTAAAGAGAATAATCAGTTTCTGGACAGAGTGCTAATATGCGATGAGAGTTGGGATCTTAATGATATACTATATCATCATAATTGTTTGGTACCACTAGGTTTCAATCACTAACAACTAAAACCAGAATTGGAGAGCATTTATGCTCTGTGTTTGATGGATTGCTCGATATATCGAACACAATGAACTGCTACCACCTGATAAGAAGGTTAATGCAACTCTGCATTTGCAGCAACATTAAAAACAGAAAACTGGGTAGCCAGTGCCGGTGAATCGAAGAGGCATTATTTTGGTTCAGAGCAGCAAGAAGTAAGAATACAGATGATGTTAAAGTTTACCCGTAACACCATTGTCCGATTTAGTTGAGAAACACTAATGCATCTCTATATTTCCCAGATACTTCTTCTTTGGATTAACATTAAATTGATTAGAAAATTATATATGAGGACGATGGTTTCGGATCCTCGGAATGAATCATGCACTCGTCATTTTTGGTTCACTTCCACTGAGTTCTACAACCTTGTGACCCAAAGTTTGCAAGAGTGTGGAGACATGTAATTGCTGCTCATGTAAGCTATTCTTAATTTTTCAGACACGTCTTTTTGCCATTCCCTTTGTAGAGTCAAATTGTATGGAACCTAATTTCAGAGTATTTTATGTTGAAGAGAAGAGATTCGTTGACTGAGCACACTATGAGACAAGGAGGATTCACGCTAATGGTTATAGATTATAACGGTGGAAGAAGACGTCCTCAGAGTTAGACTTCGGTTAAATATACGGATAAAATATACGCGTAATACAAGGTATAGGGGATAAATGTTACAAAAGAATGTCAAGTTTGGCTTATGATAAGGAAACATAGAGAGCCACGTGAAACTGTACGAGGGATTACTGACACAACATAATACAGTAACATACTGTGAAGTATGATTGTTCATTTCGACGTCAGTGCCAGAATGATTTTCTTTACTAATTACAGCTTAGAACAAATGATACGGAAAGGAGGGTTAGTGACACATTCATTTATTGAGCTATGCATGGAAAGCATTTCGCAGTACTCTTTTAAACGTTTTGGAAGTCGATTCGATTATCCAGTTATTCGCAAACTCAGTATTTAAATATACCAATTACAGTGAAGGCTATCGAATAATGGACACCACTCTAACATGACTATTTGTTCGTAAATGAGAAATTATTCAAAAGTAAATTACTCACCCTCCATATGGTAATTTATGTAATACATAACAAACACATTATTGATAAATGTAAATATAGGCTAATATTACGTGTTCAGATTACTGGGGAAGTGGAGGGGAAATACGCTACTGAAAAAAATAAAAGTATCGTTTAGGGTATCTTGGTATGAGCGTGTACTGCAAACACATAATGCGTGTGTGAAGATGTCTTTTTTCAAGCACAAATCACTCATCTATAAAAATGCTTCCTCAATATTGAGGATGTTTCTGGTTTATATGGCTTATAAAATAGCACTGGACAACTTACACTTAGAGCCGTTATGACCTTGAAGAGGCTATTTTTGCTTCTCTGTAAGTTGAAGATATGAAAACGAGAGTCCAGGAAACTGACTGACAGTAGACTATGTCGCATTTATCTACTGTATGATTCTTTTATTAAACAATATTAGAAAAATTATTCTGCTTCGGAGTTTCTAACAAGTAGATTAAATGTACCAGGATTTCGTGGACTGTGTTCATTTTGTATGTATATGTCATCAAATGACGTATACTCCAGACTCTAAGATGCATTATTGTCTCAACGCTGAAGCTTACTGCGGAAAGGATAATTACATTTTTCAATTTCCTAATCCGAGAAAGCTGCTCATACTTATTTTAGTTATATTACGGCTGACTGAGTAAATAAAAAGTAGCAGCCTAACGTCACTGCTGACAACTGGTTCTCATGTTCAGAATTAGTACAAGAATTATCTGCAGCACATCTTACTTATTTCGGGACTTTAAAGAAGAATAAGTGTTACTTCCAACGAATTTTATATCACTTCCAGAGGAAGAACTATTGGTTTAACAGGTTACATATTCACTAATAACACTACAATAATTTCTTACGTTTCCAAGGAAAACAGAGTTGTAAATCGAATTTCCAACAATGCATCACATCGAAAATTAAGCTGAAGGAAAACTTGAGATAAGTATGGAGTACAATTGAACTAAAGATGTCAATACAGTATATGAAAAGTGTCGTGCTTCCAGTTCCTTGCGAAGAACAAGGTGACCTATGTGTTTGTTCCAGATATTTTTGAACGTTGTTGGACTTAATTCATTCGTGTTGTATAGCGGAGACAATGAAACAGAAAAGTTGGAGGCATACATTTTCTCATCAACTTTGGAATGCAGTTACTGTAAGATCATATGGAACTTCGTCTGGTGTCATCTTTCCTCTGTTCAGAGATTAGGGAAACCATATTATGCTTTATTCAGCTACTACTTTACGAGCAGAAATATCATCAAACACTCAGATACAAAAGTCTAAAAGAGAGAAGAGTGGGATTTGACTAAAAATTAAAGATAGGAAGACATTTCATTAGTGTTCCAAGTGTCACATCCCAATATGCATGGAATGTGGCACTAATGTACGTTACAGATGTTTCAATCAGCGAAGTGAACTGTGCAAAATTCTGTTACAATCATAGAAAGAATTATGAGCAATAGAAGCACTTTTATGTCTTCGTTAATATTGTCTCTAAGATTCTAACCCTTAATTGCTGACGTGAGGTCCCACGGACACCGAACACGTTTTTTCTTCTCCCTCTAGCAAACGATTGACCTTGAATGCGTGCCACTCCCAGTAACTTTCTCGCTCGCAATTGGCTACAAGTAGCTGTAGAGTTCGGATGTCTAAGCGTCACTGTTACGTTTCCTTGCAGTTAGTGGAGTCCCAGGGACCATACGCCACTAATTGTGTTACTATTTTGTTCCAGGACAGTGTTCATGATTTGAGTTGATTTTGAGTTTTAACGTCCCTTTCAGCAGCGAGGCTATATGAGACGGAACCTACTGATCAACGTGGAATCCAAACCATATGAGCTCCCGCCGGGAATCGAACCCGGGTCTCACACTCCAAAGGCGCGTACGATAACCGCTTAGCTATGAAGGATCTTGCCACTGTTCATATTTTATGTATTTTGAAACTTTATAATCACTTTTTCTCGTTCAATATATTTGACAAACCTGGCCCATCTAGTGTGATTGTGTATGATTCTGAATTTACAGAAAAAGTTAATTGCCTGTTACATGTTTCGTGTCAGAAAGTGAAAGTGATGCAGTGAGAAGTAAGGTAGATCAGACCTTTGCAAAATTGGCAAAACTAATATATACTTCAAAAATTTCACAAATTTGTAATGTCTTGCCTTCCATTGACAATAATTTTGAGTAGTTCGTTTATTATAATTTGCATATCAGTATCAGTGTAGGAATATATAAAGCTATCTATATTCACATTAGAAAATCTATACCAGACTGGTTTGAGCATGTTATATCCATGCACATTGCTATATTTCTTTATTATACTTATGATGCATTATGTCCTATAGCTACAATGTATATTTAAAACAAATTTGTCTTTCAAGAGTAAGTGTGCTAATAAGGGGTCCCAAGGACCTCACATCACTAAGTATGCACTAAAAATTCACTACACCAGTTGAGGGTTAATTATCGATTACATTCAACTATTCAGGAAACGACAAACTTGAAAGCGTTCTTGCATTTTTCTTATTATCAATATTTGACAAACTTTTATGACACGCATTTAAAATATCATTGTTCTTTTTTTTTTTAAAAAAAAAGTAATTACCGAAATTTTGGTGATATTCAAAGCATTTAATAAATAACGTTTTATTTTTCAAGTGTTAAATGCATATTTTTCATTTTTGTGTCTACTGTTTAAATAAAAAAAAATCAATATACAGTATTTCTTATAAGTTCTTATTAATTTACAGTGTTCAGTCTTAATAGCCAGACATGTTTCAATTTTCTTCAGTTTCTTCATTTTATGTTGAGAAAAAAGAGTTTGCTTTTAGGACCCAGGTTTACCTTCTATGCATTTTTCTTTCTCTAGGAGGGTAAAGGTGTTTTCTGATTAATAGTAAAAAATAAAGGAAAAACTTAAGATTCATCATTATTACTAAATCCTGGACATTTAAACAGAACTAACCTATCACCACGGTTTATGAATTTCTCGGAGAAAAGTCTGTAATAGCTGTGTGAGTGTAATTCTGCGGACATCATTTTCCGATCGATAATTGCTTGTAATTGCTGGATCAGTTAGAGGGATCAAAAGATTTTTTTCAAGTTGCTGACAGTATTTTCTGTGATAAATACGTATGTCTTTAGAATAATTTCTATCCATTATGAAGAGATTACTAAAGCTTTAGGAGGTTCATAAGATAGTGTCCGTCAAACGGAGTCTTCTCTGTCATAATGCATTTTTGGTGAAAAGAAGTGTATTGGTGTTATGGAGAAATTCGCTATTGAGAGGTGTTCATTAACGAAGGTTTCACAATATTTGCATCAAAGGACCAGCTGTGAATTGAGGTAGAAATGTCTAACACATGCTGTTTTCAGTTGTAATTCTCGTGTGATTAAAGCTGAGAACAAAAAGTATCTTTTTTTTTATGTTTCCAAGTCGTGAAAAATCACCAAATATGATATAAATTATGGCTGAAGAAAATCGATAGAAAAAAAATTGTGCAAGATAAAAACACTCGTGTTTGTTCCAAAAATCTTGAAGACTCCGACTTCGAACAGACATGTTTACTGAAAGAAAAGCTAATGCCAGGAGAATTATTTACACGCAAACTCAGAAAGAATGCTGTTACAGGTATATTATTGAAAGGCTTAGAATCCGAGCCATTGAATAAGCGCCAATCTATGTCCAGTTTTCAAGGTAAAAATATCCTACAAGACACAATTGACGGTTGTAGTCGAGACGAGGTATTAGAGGGTAATAGCAACGGTGCTACTTATGATTGGGATGGTACTGCTTTAGAAATAAATGTAACTACAAACGCTATACAATGTGAATTGGGGAGTGAAATATACAGGCTCGTAGAAAGAATCAGTGACGATGACAGTGTTCCTCAGGACATTGATTTCGTTTAAATTTTCTGTAGCAAGTGACAATGATGAAACGGGTGACGAGAGTTGTTAAGCGGAGAGTGATGCGAATGAAACAAATTTAACCGGTAAAGTATTGTTCGTATTCTGATAAGCTTTACAGATGTTATTTTATTTTTGCCGCATATGTCGCCCTCCTGTACATACCTTGAAGCACAAAATTATAGGGTCAGCGTTAAAAATTGCAACAAAACGTGAAAATGAACAAACAAATGTTTGGGAATCGGAAGTATGATTAAAGAAATAGTACTTAGGTGTTGTAACAATCTCGTCAGCCATCTATTTACATGGTATTGGTTTCGAAATTTTAGTTTCTTTTGTGGAACGCTGAACTTATGCTTTGGAGGAAAAACTACGTTTTATAATATAAAAACTTCTGTGCAGCCCACCATCACATATTATCATTTTCTACATGCAGATGACATTTCTAAGTCTTTGCAATCGGTTCTGGGAAAGGAAAAGGAAATCGCACTTCAGAACGTTCCACCGCGCCTGTCACAAACGAAATGTACTGTATATGGAAGCCTGCTCTCGCTGCTTGACCACATATGACGTCATCACAAAATCTTTTTCCCTCTGTTACTCTCTAACGACTGAATGTATCGCAATAAAACAAACACCATTCCTTTTGTAATTTTTAACTCTACAAATGTACATAATTTGTAAAACATGCATTTCTAAGTCGAACTGCTACTTTAAACAAACACTTCGTATATATATATGAATATAATAAGTATTAAGCTAGTACTGTAGAGCTAGAAACTGTATTTCAATAACCCTGTTAACAGACGTTAAATTCGAACAGGAAATTAATTTATGTTCCAAGTAGGCAATAACTTAGGCAATGAGTATAATTTATGTTCCAAGTAGGCAATAACTTAGGCAATGAGTATAATTTATGATCCAAGTAGGGAATAACTTAGGCAATGAGTATAATTTATGTTCCAAGTAGGCAATAACTTAGGCAATGAATATAATTTATGATCCAAGTAGGCAATAACTTAGGCAATGAATATAATTTATGATCCAAGTAGGCAATAACTTAAGCAATGAGTAATATCAAAACTTTAAAAAGTAAGCCAGATAGTATCTATCACATCAGTGGTCGCCAAACTTATGAAGCTTCTGAGCTACCGTACCGTTTTTAAAGTTTTGATACGAAAAGCATAACGTGCACAACCCTACGCGTATACAATCAACGCGTGAGATGAGGCTGACAATGGCAGTTGCGGGGGAGAAACAAGGAATTGTTGTTGTCAGCGCCTCCTGACGTTAGCGTCAGCTCAGTGGGGGAATAAAGGTGAGCTAACCGTAGTGTTAACGCGAGCTACTAGTAATTCGCGATCGACGGTTTGGCGATCACTCTATGACATGAACTAAGTTTTCAGAGCAGTTATGTATTGTTCAGAAATTTGGGTCACTAACAAAGATTATTATCCAACAACGACATGGAAAGATTTAGAAACAATAATGAGTTTATTTAATACCACCTGTTCAATTTCAATATTTTTCCTATTCATCAGTAAGTTATTCACTAAAGTTAAGAAAACCTTGGAGGGGGTGAGATTAGCAAAGAGCCTTTATATTCTATTACAGGAAGTTTGAAATGCAATATCATTCATTATTTTTAAACCTAGGGTTAAGAAACCGGTTCTACTGCTTATTTACTTCATTTTTTCTTTTAAATAAAATGCACCTATGTTTTCTGCTGGATCTAATATAGTAGGATAATAGGGAGTTATCTTTCCAATATCGGTCGTAGAGCAATTTCTAATTTCTGTGAGTAGTTATAACAAAGCAACCTGAATGTAGGTCAAAAGCTAATCCTCCTCATTTAATGAGAAGGATTTTACTTAATACGATTCAAAGTAGATGCTACGACAAGTAATCTAGAGAGAGAGAGAGAGAGAGAAGCAAAAGAATGAATAAAGAGACTGACGCAGGAAAATCTCTTTCTTTGGATGAACACGTTTTGTGGATACCTTTCCCAGTTCTGCAATAATGTGGTATTCAGGAGAGAAAGAGGATGGAAAGAATGGTCTCGACCTTTGGGAGAGAAATAGAGAGTATCTCAAGGGAGTCATAGTTTCCTCACGACAAAATCTTCTCCAGAGAATTTCTTAGTGAATGTATTTATCTGTAGCCCTCAGGAATCATTTATTTGCGGCACTCTCTTCCGTTAACTCTCTCGCTCTGTGAATGCGTTTCTCTCTTTTATGTACTTGTTCTCCCAATCCCATGGCTACATATCTTTTTTCCTTGTCAATCTATATATCTAGGTACCCAACTGTGGATACCATTATCGTAGAGTGTTTTGTGATTTAAGAACGGAATCTGAACAAGGAAACCTTTGAGCCTACAGCAGCTGTAAAATCAATAAACTCCTCTCCAAATGTATTTTGCATTTCCCAGAAAAAATGTAGAAATAAACAGAATTTTGTGTTTGGATTCTATTTTTGTGGATATATTGTTGGATCGACTCTGTGAGCTCGAACATATTTTATGGCTTATAAGCTTGATGGGAATTTTTGATTTCCGAGTCAGTAAATCAATACAACGTTCAAACGAAAATTTTTGATTACAAGTTGGTTTGTTGATCATAAAATGATTCAAACATTATGTCTGGTAAACGCTTAGCATGACTGCCTTTAGTGCTCGAGTTCTTTGTTATAGCTAGGTGATTTTGGTGTCATTTTAATCATCATAGGTATTCTGCCCTTATTGGTAGGTCGCTTGCCGCAGCTGAGAAGCTTCCGTGGTCCACGGTCCTCTGCTAATCTCTTTGTCTTCACGTATGATCTTTGTTTTTATATCATCCATTAATTGTAGTCTTTTTCGTCCCCCCTCTCTTTCCCGCCACCATACCCTCTAGGACGTTCCTCATGACACAATCTCTTCTAGGCAATGTCCCAACCAGTTTGTCTTCCTCTTATTAATAATATTTAAAAGTGTTCTTTTCTCCTCCGCACCATTTCTAACACTCTCTCATTCGTTTTTCGTTCGACCCAACTATTTCTTTCCATTTTTCTCCATACCCATATTTCGAAGGATTCCAGTCGATTTTCATCACTTTTACGTAATGTCCACGTTTCCACCCATACAGTACAACACTCCACACGAAGCATTTTACGAGTCTTTATCTCAACTCTTTATTCAAGGTCCCACAAAACAGACTTTTCTTCCTCCTAAAGGCTTCTTTCGCCATTCCTATCCTTGCTTTTATTTCACGTTCGCACTTTATGTCATTACTAAGAATACTATTCATTTGTTCTATTTTCGACAATCTCACTTTTATATTTGGCACAGACCCCTTCGTTCCTATTACCATGGCTTTTGTCTTTCTAACAGTTATTTTCACCATATTCTTCAAAGCCCATCCTCAGGTTTTCTAACATTTTATTGATTTTGTTTCTAGATTCTGCGAAAAGTGCCACATTGTCTGCAAATCTTATGCATCTAGTCATTCCACCTCCTACCGAAATGCCGTCATCATCATGTAAACTCTTTTTCACTATCTCTTCTAGATAGACATTAAATAGTGTTGGCGACAGGCAGCATCCTTGTCGATCTCTCCTTCCAATTACACTCTCTTCCGTTAGTTCTTCCCCTATCCTAACACTTACTTGTTAGTTCATGTATAAGTTTCTGTCATTTTAAAGGTAGTCATGAATGTTGGTCATGAGACGAAACGAGATGACACAAAAAATAAACTCTTCTAATAGAAATATATATAATTTTCGAGACGAGACAGCACTTTGACAACATCTTTTCGAGTCGAGATAGACGCAAATCTCGTCTCGTAGACAACACTAGTGATAAACTATTCTAGTTTTCATACCTCCAAGAAAAATCAAAAACTAATACAGTAAAACATGTTGGCTTAGCCACCTCTCTAAGTTCACTACTTGTACTTTTGCTTCTGAACTTCATAACTATGTAAATTTAAGATTCCTATCAGTCTAATGCATTTTTAAAACAAGTTTATTAAACAGTATATAGAAAAAATAGACAAATGCATGGCAAATACATATTTCAGCATTCGATTTTAAGATGAATACATTTATTTATTGTTTTAAACAAGTCTCTTTTCACTTACATGTATAAAAAACGCAATACGGAAAAGATACTGTACAAAGAATGCTTATTATATTTATCATTCAGTGAATCTGCGACAAAGTTGAATTGTGTTTTTTGCTAACATGACAAATGTACGAGAAACAACAAATTATAAAAAGTATGAAAACAGTTTATAAGTAGTTACAGTATATAAGTAGTTTGCTTTTGTGTGTACAGTTTGAAACAATCTTTTATACAGAGAGAAACCCCACAGATGAGTACATAAAAAAGCATATGTTTAAATTTGTGTCAAATATTTTTTGAACTTGTAATTGATGTTTACTAGCGTTTCATGTGTTTTCTCTTCTGATGAATTCTTCTGATTGTCTTGTGAAAGATTGTGAGAATGATGAATCATTATGTGCCAACAAAGAGTCTGATGAACAAGGGCACAGTTCTACAAGTTTGGTCATACAACTTGTACGAAGAAAAGTCATTCTTCGGTGTCAAGCGATGAAATTTGAGGCGAAGAAACGGTGGTATAATGACTGATTTTTCAGCTTTCGAGGAACTATGAGAAATATATGAATAAATGGAACAATCCCCGTTTGATGTTCTGTCCATGTTTTTTATTGTAGAAATTATTAAGCTGACAACTTGACTGAATTCTTGGCTTGTCGAACTAATCCTTCGAGAGCGATTATTCGCTCCCAAATTTATTGCCACCTCTTTTTCAAGAAGAGGCAAAGTGTAGTAGGAATACCGAAACTTGTTAAATTATAACAGTTATCAAGACTTAAAACAATAACAGTGTCGAATAAGTTTATCGTTTTTTGTTATGCTTTAGATTTTTTGTCAGATTTAACCATTATCTTAGTAGGAAGCTAAGCACAGGAGCGAAAGAATGTCAATTACTAGGTTATAATAATTTGAAAGCAGGGAACGGTATAATAATTATGTATAATGTGAAGCTTTGGGGTAATGCTAATAACGTCACGAACAGTGGCAACATTCCTTCCATGGAAACGTATGAGACAAGTAGGCGTGATTGAGGCTGTAATAGAACATAAAAATATATAATCTCGTTTGGTGTGTTACCAGTAGCTACGAAACACAATTTAGACATTCAGACCGGAAAGAGATATTTATTTAAAGCTTAAATTTATAATAACGCTTAGAAATATTGATTTACTATTAGGAATAGGGTAACTGATTTCACTATTGCCGGTTGATCACATATAGTTTTCATCAAAGTCATTAGAGCACGGGTCGGCAAATAATTTTAGGTGAGGTCCGGATACTTTTGAAAATTTTTATCGAGGTTCAGAAAAATCATATTTCTTACCAATTTTTATTTTAATTTTCACTCACAAAATAATATAAAACAGAATAGGTAAGCATAATTGTATTAAAAAATTAATGGGGAAAAATTATATTTTGCGGTCTTAAGACAGTTTTTTAAAGTTAGTTTCCAGCAGGGAGCAGGTTATGCGAAGAGTATCTTCAAGGTGGGTGGCCTTTAATCTTGAGCGATATTGATTCTTGGAAAAATTCATTTTTGAAAATGAAGTTTCACAAAAAATATGGGGAACCAAACATAGTGACCAGGTAAATGGCTAATTTTTGCAATTTTCATATTTTCCAGGATATGTATACTCCAAATTCTTCGGTGGACGCAGTTTTATACGTTTGCAAGGAAATGTATTTGAAGTAAAGGCTTTGAAATGCATAATAACTTTCTAGCCACATCAGTCCATTCTGCTGCTGGAGAAACTTCAAACTGCAATTTGCATGTTCCTTCCTAAGATCTGATATAAAATTTGAAAATACTGGAATGTCTATTGCAGAATTACTTTTATATTCAAGAATTGTTGGGAAGTGAATAAATTCTTGTCCTGTAATGTATTTTTCAAAGATAACCAGCTTGCGACGGAAAAAAAGTTACACTTTGTGTCAGATCGCATATTAATTCCAATTTCCTTGTAGCTCGGTATTGAGTGCATTTAAATGTTTCGGAATGTCTTTTAGGAAAGTCTCAGCTATCACACTGTGTTCGTTTGCTAGGAACTCCAGAGCTTCTTTGCTTCTTGTGTATCCAAGTTGCCTAAGAAGGAGGTTCCTTTTTCCTTATTTGCCAAAAACGTTCAATCACTTGACCTTTAGTTATCCAAAGGACATTGTTGTATTGCAATAAGTCAGAATGCACCGAATCACACTAAGATAGAAACTCTTTCAATTGTCTGTAATGAAGACCAGAACGAGACCGCACTAAATTAATCAATTTAATCAAGCTGTCTATTACTTCATTCAGAGTGGCACAAAGTTTTCCACAAGGGCTGCCTGATGAATTATATGGGCTGATAAGATAGTAGCCGAGCATTATCCTTGATTCTCTTTACTAGTCCCTTTTCTTTGCAATTATTACTGGGGCCCTGTCAGTTGAAAGAGACACCATTTTATTATAACTAATGGTTGATTTTGTCATGAAGTAATCAAACATCTTGAATAAATCTTCTGCGCGAGTCTCACCTTTAAACGGAAATATTGCTAGCAACTCTTCCCTAAATGCTTTACTTTCAATATCCAAAAATCGCACGAAAGTAGACATTTGTTCTTCATCAATAGTGTCACATGATTCATCAGGTGCTATGGCGTAGCAAGGCGCCTTCTGTAGAAGTTCAAACAAACCACTTTTATAGTCAGCAGCCAAAATTTCGGTTCTTCTTGTATTGGTTCTAGCTGATAATGGAATACTTTGAATTGCGGCAACAACATTCTTTTTCTCTTCAAAAACGACCATGGACACTTCGAACATACATTTTTTTATTATCTGGCACTTTTAACAGGAACGACAGTTTTGTTGCACATGAGACAAACTGGAACAGCTTCAGGCCTATCAGGTAGCTTAAAACAATATTGTTTAGTCCACTCAATCAAAAACTTCCTATTTTCACTATCAACTTTACGCTTTCTGGAACCCATATCAGTGAAGAAAAAACCTTATAAGCCTCAACAATAACAAAACAAATTAATAACAACTTTGTACGAGATAGCAACAACTATTGACGAAGTGACTACAAAATTTGTTTTTATATTCGTTGGTTCTAGCTGATAATGGAATACTTTGAATTGCGGCAACAACATTCTTTTTCTCTTCAAAAACGACCATGGACACTTCGAACATACATTTTTTTATTATCTGGCACTTTTAACAGGAACGACAGTTTTGTTGCACATGAGACAAACTGGAACAGCTTCAGGCCTATGAGGTAGCTTAAAACAATATTGTTTAGTCCACTCAATGAAAAACTTCCTATTTTCACTATCAACTTTACGCTTTTTGGAACCCATATCAGTGAAGAAAAAACCTTATAAGCCTCAACAATAACAAAACAAATTAATAACAACTTTGTACGAGATAGCAACAATTATTGACGAAGTGACTACAAAATTTGTTTTTATATTCGTTGTTTATAAAAAATACCGCCGCTCCACAAAGCGCGAGTTGCTTCTGTGTCAAAGTGCATACAGACTCACCTTAAAGAAGCCAATTCCATGTCGCAGGTCGCCGCTACCGAGTTCACCAGTCCGATAGACAAAATAGTCGTTTCATATCAAAGTTTCATAAAGTGGCGTTAAGCTTTCGTTCGAGTTACGAGCGCAAAAATTGTATTAAAATAAATATGCCTGGTCCGATTAAAAGAGGCTTCAGAAGTTGCTAGAGTCAGAGATCGATTTATAAAATGTCCTATTTCATTAAATAAAATTCTTGTGTTGCCGTCAGGTGTGCAAAGCTTTTATGTGGATCGAGATAACATGCTATGCTGAGCGACCAGCTTGCCACTTTTCGCCCTAGCTCACCAACTCACTACACGACATGACAAGTACATATTTAATCTACCTACTTACCATTAAGAACTCAAATTAGTCACGCAGTCAAACGTATTGTTACCTACAGAAAATTACTTTTTAAATAATTTACTTGAGTAATTTATACCTTAAAACATTTTTTTCTGTCCAGTTTTTGACCTTCCGCGGTCCGGACCTGGATCGCGGTCTGTCAGTTGCCGACTGTAGCTCTAGAGCATACTTTCTTGAGTTGCCTCTGAATCTTTGAAATAAATTCCTGTGTGCGTACCTGATTCCTACTGTGTCCCTAGATTTAAAACCAACCGAGAACTAGAAAGTGAGCTTCTGCCTCTCCTCCCCCCCCCCCAGTTTAAGAAAATAATGTGTTCTATGGTATTCAATTTTAATACGATATGACGTGTATGCATGTCGAGCTTTATACGTAATCCCCATCTTGCACTTGAAATCAAGCAAATATCAAGACTCATTTAATCTCCCCCTGAAAATTTAAATACAACTTCTATGATAACTTACCTAAAATATACAATTCTGTAGAATATAATCTACTTTTTCTGAGAATTTTCAATCGCCTCAATTACCTGCAGTGGAAATGGGTCAATAATGAGGAAGCGAGGTATGTGTAATTTCGTATATTTTCTTGAATATTTATTAACCACACTGAGACTTTTATAGAACATTATGTGTGTTTTGTCGGAGATTAGATACTTACTTCTACAGTTTCGGATTGAAAATAGTAAGGGGGAGGATCACTCAGCTTCAATAATACACAGTATCACTAGTATTAATAGAGAGCGTCGGTACATTAAATTACTATTGTATCTTATTCACAGAGACACTCAGAAAATACAAGAGCTGTTTTACTTTTAAGCTTGGAAATCTGGATAATGGCTTTCCTTCAATCTGCTTTCACAAAGGAATTTAAAAGTTTTGCTGATAATCTGCTAACTTCAAGGATCATCAAAGAGCCATTAACTTACACAGACATTTACTTGCAAGATGTTACAAGAGTTTCTTTTCTAATATTTCTTACACACAACTTTTAATGTTCATTATGGTTGTTTTATTTCTTTTCAGTACATGCAATATACATAAAGCTCTAGTTGAAAAATCTTAACTGAAAACTACATATAATCATGCTGGAAAAATTGTGGAAAGGAAATGAACATGAAAAAATCAAATTAAAAATGATTGGAACGATTTTACTTCGTCAGTGATTAAAGCTAGAAATTTCCAGTACTCAGTATTAGAAAAAATACGAAATGCAAGAGGTAAATGAAAAGAATGATAGAAGTATGTGAAAAACATTTTTGTGACTTTCTGAATAATGGGATAAGAAGAAGATATATCAAAATTTTGGTCTGGACTGTTGTGTATCAGGATTCGTTGATTAATAAGAGTTTCAACGTCCGTTTTCAAGAATAACAGTAAATGAGGCTGGACTTGCGATTGCTCGCTAACTTACAAAGATTACACTGGTCTGCTAAATGAAACATTTTTTTTCGCTCCCACGAACAAAGTAGGTGATTCCTATAGGTTTCGAGCTCCTGAGTTCGAATCCGTAACCCGTTTTTCTCCAGGACATACCAGTTTTCAGGGAGGAGGGGGGGCGTGTTTCGATATCCGCCCAAAGATGCTATTCTCCACCCATAATAATTTGCACGTTATAATTTAAATATCAGTATAAATTATGCAGATAAAATTGCATAAAAAGTTAAAGTTTAACACTTACGTGTCACTTGGTTTTCCTACTCCTCTTATAATTACTACAGGGTGTCTCGCGCGTCACATTCAAACAGAAGTCTGCCAACATATTCACACTCCATTTACCACTGTAGCGCCTCTCCATAGTAGTTATTTGCTGGTGAAACCTTTCCCCGTGTTCGTCAGAGACCTCCCCCAAGCTGTACATTTCAGGGAAGAAGTCCAGTTGGCAATGCAGGAAGTGTAACTTTAGGGACATATTACATCCCATGTTACGAAATGAAGTAATTAACCTGCCCACAATGTCTTTGTAATCAGGTGACTTATGATTCCCTAGAAAGTTACTTAACACTTCTCGAAAGGCCTCCCAAGCCTCACTTTCCACTTCATTAAGCTTAAAAGAAAATGTAGTATCCTCAAAAACGTCTCTGATTTGAGGTCCCGTAAAAACACCTTCTTTCACCTTGACCTCGCTGAGTCTTGGGAATAGTTTTCTGAGATGATTAAATGGTTCACCATCCCTTTTCAGGGCCTTGACGAAGACCTTCATGAGCCCTAATTTGATATGAAGGGGTGGTAAGAATATTTTCTCCTGATCCACAAGACGTTCATTAGCCACGTTTATCTCATCTGGGACCAGTTGCTTCCTTGGCGGCCATTTTGTGATGGTGTACTGATCTTTGGCTCGATTATCCCAATGACGCAAGAAGCAGTAGTGCTTTGTGTAACCTCCTTGTGAACCGGTGAGGATGGCAATAATCTTAAGGTCAGCGCATACAGGCCACTGGAACTGTTCATACTTTATTTTCTGCAATAGGTTTCGCATGTTCTCGTATGTTTCTTTCATATGTACAGCATGAGCAATAGGGATGGCTGGCTTTTCATTGCCATTGTGTAGTAACACTGCCTTGAGACTTATCCTAGAGGAATCTACGAATAGCCTCCAATTTTCACTGTTGTAGTTGAACTTCAGTTGTCCCATAGGTGATGGAATGTCACTGCAATACACCAAATCACCATCCTTTGTAAAATTAGGAACTATCTCACTTTTCCTATCTCACTTTTCCTATACATCGGTATATTCACATTTTGGTTTAGTAGATTCAATTGTTGAAATTGTGAAGCAAGCAACAGGGCCTTAGACTTGGGTAGGTTTAAGTCTCTCATCAGATCATTCAGCTTTTCCTGACTTATCACATGTGGTTCATTAGTGTCAGGCACTGGAGCGGAATTGGGATCTCACTGTGTACTTGAAGATTGTGCAACATCCTCACAAGTAGCAGGTTCTTCATCGGATGAAACACTGCACAGGGTGTATGGGTCTGGTGGTACGGGTACAGGGAGACAAACATCATGTTTCACAGGTCTCCTCGCAGAATCCAAGTTAGGATACTGTATTTTATGCTTCGTGTTTTTTGGGAAACCTTTTATATTAGTCAGGCAGAAGTAACAGTCTGACACATGATCACGGGGCTCGCGCCAAACCATAGGTACGGCGAACGGCATCGATTTATGTGTACCTTTCAACCATCCTGTGAGAGTACGCGCACACGAGTTACAACTTTGTTTCGGAGCCCAAACGCGATCCTGGTCGCCGATTTTACACCCGAAGTACAGATGGTAGGCTGTCTTCAGGAACGGTGACAATGGCCTACTTTGACCCTTGAAAATCACTTCCCCACATATGTAGCAGAATGAATCTGTCGAATTGTTGCCCGTTCTCGGCATGTTCGTTTAACATAAACGCCAATATTTCACGCAGAAATATTTTTCACCTACGGTATACACAGACACAGCGTAACACCACCTTCTAATACGAAGATCAACTCGAAACTGAAATATTTGTTTCACGTGATAACGTGGTGTATGTCTTGGCGCCTTTTTTTCAACAATTTGTCTGTCGTCTAGACAAAAGGGAGCCGACGAATGATCGCAAGTTGATTACGAGACCTTTCTCCGTCAATAACGCCTAGGTTTTAGTGTCTGCAGTGTGTAACGACAATAAATCTTTGCAACCCAAGGGGATGGAATACGTTTTCGGGGGTCGTGAGCTAGAGAAAAGAATGTTCCTGGGATGTAGCCTAGTAATAGTTCTTGGATTAAGATAAAAATTCAGAATTATGCACTCCAAACACGGAAAACACATATTAAATAAGAAAAATACGATTTTCCTGTCAATTATGAAAACAGCACCCCGCCAAAAAAAAAAAAAAAAAAAAAAAACCTTACGTGCTGGAACTTTCTCGATGAAATATGTAATCAGCTTCTCGAAATCTATCCGGTACACCCTTTCACCCTCGTAAAAATTCAGAATTATGCAATCCAAACACGTTAAATACACATTAAATACGAAAAATACGATTTTTTCTGTCAATTATGGAAACAGCACCCCGCCCCCCCCCAAAAAAACTTACGTGCTTGAACTTTCTCGATGAGATATTCCTAATCAGTGTCTCGAAATCTATCCGGTACACCCTTTCACCCTCGTGGGAGAATTTTCATGCCGACCTGTGTTATCAAACAACCATCAACTTACACAAATATTTAGTTACAGCATATTAAAGATTCTCTTTTCTAACACCTGGACTTGGATTTCCATCTAAGGGTTGGTACCCTTGCCGAGGATCACATTTGGGACTACACGCACAGAAATCATCCGCCATATACATATGGATAAATATTAGCATATGAAAAAGTGATTAGAAGGAAATATATACTTTTGAAATGTGCGTGTGAAGAAGAAATGTGTGTGCGTATGAAAATTGGGTGTATTTAATTATGAAGGAATGAAGAAGTATTGAAAAAATTAGAGGGTAGAAAGTTGTCGGGGATTGTTAAAAAGAAACTGTTGCAGACTGAAACTTGAGGGCATTTCCGTAAATTGGTTTTAGGAGCATTTAATCATGTTTAATTTCATTCCAAACGATTTGTTAAGTTCTATTTTGACAGAAACCTTATCAACATACATATTTGAAAATCTTGTACAAATTGGTTCAATTTTGTGCAGTCACTTTACTATTGAACATGGAAGAGAATAAGCAAGGTTTTCGGCAATATTGTTTTATTATTTCAAGGGACATAAAAAGCAACTGAAAGAAAATAATAAAACAAATACCTTCCTTCTATACACATACACTGGAAGCGTATGGAGAAGTTGTTGCGAGTTGACGATCGAGAGTATCAAAAGCGGTTTCTGAAGTTTCGTGTTGGAAATTTATTGCTGGGCAATGCTGCAAGGTTAGGTGGAACTGCGGGTTAGGCTAACGATGGAATCAACGTTTTAATTAACAATAATCCACATCAATGCACAATTTACAAACTGTTATTTGCTTTTGTTCTCTCTGTCTCTGAAAAAAGTTTTAAAAATATGGTGTGTTTAATGAAGGAATGAGAAAGTATTGGGAAAAGTGAGAGCAGAAAATTTTTGAGGATAATTAAAACAAATGTTGTCATGTCCAGCGAATTGAAATTTGTTCCGGAGCAGCTTTTAAGTCTCGTACATAAGATAGTTTTAGTACATGTTAATTGGGTTTGATTTCACTCTAAATAATTTGTTAAATTTCTACCAATTGTTAATCCTAATCTAATTTTAAAATGACTAAATGATGTCATTGATTAGTGTATCTCTTGAAATTGTGTATGTAACTATGTTCAGGTGTATGGTGTATGTAAAGTGACTATGTTTGTAACTCAATAATTCTTAAACTACCCAACTGATCTGGAACAAATTTTCACCATAGATGAGGTTTTGTCCTGGGATGGTTTTTATTTCACTTTGACGATACAACATAGGGTTGGGGAGGGAGAGGGGAGATATATAAAAATGATCGAAAATGACCGATATTAGAATTAAATCTATGATTTTTGTTGTCGCTGAGATGAACAGTGATACTTCCGATGTCGTTTAAATCCAACTTCAGCCCCGTAACTTGGAGGGAGTCGGGAGATATATAAAAATGATCGAAAATGACTGATATCAGAGAGCGCTTTAGTAATAGTAAAAAGTGACTGACTAACGGAACATTACTAATTTTTCTTATTTGAATCCAGCGAAGCGGATAATTGACACTAGTATAATAATATTTTGTTAATGTTGTTAGAGTTACCGACCCAATAACGTTACTGGAAGTATCTATGTATATCGGTTAATTTGAAAACGTTAACATGGAATCTATGCATATAACTCACGGCTATGTGTCATATCCAAGTAATTTCATTACGTGCTTTTCAATCGCAACACATACTTAAGAGCGAGATCGACGACATTGTTCGGTTATACTTGAGAACTATTTTTGTTACTTATCTGGTTATTTCAACCAGCAACTTTATTATTAGTATTTTCTTTTGTTTTGAAGTTCTCATTTTTGTATTGCACAATACATAGTCCAGGAAAACAATCAATGGAAAAGAATGAATTTTCATTTGAATGAACGGTAAGAATCTGAATAAGATACTGATGGTTCGGATTGAAAAAATCTAATACCACTTCCAACTTCAAAATTGATCGCCATAGAGGAAAAGTGATAAAAAAGTAGTGAGGAATGATTTGTTTTTCAAATATGTTTAGAGCCTGAAGAATTATTTCTATTTCAGCCTGTATCCATCTATTGAAACCGGAAATCATAGAAACCTACTACTAATTAAGGAAGCGGTATACTTCCAGTAAGAGCGGTAATAGAATACCATAAAAGTGTTTTCTTTTAATGTAGATTTTACATTCCAACTTATTCTCCATTTCTTCCTTACATCTCTACTGAAAACCAATGTAGTAAGAACCCACCATTTCAGATTCGAATATTCGAAAGAGATAGCAAGAAATTCTCAATATGTTAAAGTATTCAGGAGTAGTGTTCATCTCCGCCACAATACGTTGATTGAAATAGTTTTTTTTTTCTGAAATCCATATCCGGTATCAGTATTGGATCTCTATAGAAGAAGATAGGTTAGACATGGCTATATACAGAGGCTGCCCGTCATAAGGGGCCCGATGGGCCTGGTCCTCCCATCGTTTTTGAATTAACATAGGAAAATATATGTATCTTAAGTTATCCTGTTACTCTTGTTGCTAGAATTTCCCGTAGTACTTGCGTTTATGGGCACGCTTTCATGCGGTCAGTACAAAATAAAGGCAAAAAGGGCCTGAGATATTTCAGTGTGAACTTAGTATCGTCTCGCATTGATTCGTGTGGCGAACAACGTGAAAACCCAGCTTGAATGTAGGTTGCATGGACCGAGAATCATAAGCCCTCATCACACGATCCCTTCCGAATGAAAAGGTTTGAAGCTTACTTGCAGCCAAAATTCGTTTTGTTTGTAGAGGTTGTTGATTCCGCACTTTCAGTTGTTTTGTCCCTTGACCTTGCTCTCTTGTGTTACTTCTGCTGAAGGGACCCAAAATCAACATTGAAGCCGCCCCTCAGTTTAGACATGCATCTTCTTAGTGTCTTTTGTGCTATTTTTCCCCTTGTATTTTCGTGTGGTTGTGCGAAAATGAATAAAGTACGCGTGTTAGAAAGTATTATGCCCGTTTCCAATAGGTGAACTCTCAGAACTTTTCCACTTTTAGGCATTCCTTTCCGGAAAATGACTTAACAGTTTTATCCTGTTTCTATCCGATGCTGAACAGAGAAAAGCTCAAATCCCAACTACCGGCCGCATAGAGCAATGATATTCTTTGCGCAATTAATAACAAAAGTTATTTATTACTATTTCTGCGTGACAATGACTTAGCAGATACATTTTCTGAGGTGTCAAAACTATTGGGCATAGTGTTGTTGCCCTATAATTATACTTAATGTGTTAGTATGCACATTAAGTTTAAGTTTTAAGTTTTTCTGACTACAATTTCGAGTTTTTTAAGCAATTCACTTAATAATAATAATAATAATACATTAGTAGTAGTAACAGTAGCAGTAGTAGTAGTAGTAACCATAAAGTATATATATATATATATATATATATATATATATATATACAAATTGGTGTGAAATATTGAGGACGAAAGTAAGTTTCGCATGCAAGGTCACTCCCAAGTGGTATACATTAATGAAACTTGAACCATACATAGAAAGTAGTGCTATAGTATGATACAGAAAACAAAAGAAAGAAATACATGAATACAAGAACAAAAATTACACTTTGATACACAGGAGATGAGAATTTATGCTGAAGGTACTAGACTCATGATACCTCTTGACATTACAGTAGGCGTGAAATCATGAGCACCATAATGGGAGGGCGAGGTGGAGCTCGAGCCTCCTCCTGGCTCACGAAAATGTATTAAATTTCCTAAGATTTTATTAATACCAATAAAAAAACATCAAACGTAATATAGCAACCAGGGATTTGAAACCCCTCCGTAGAAAATTTTCTTCGCTCGCCCATGAGCGAAATGGTTCTTCAAAGGTGTATGATCATCATGACATATGATAAACATTGATAAAGTTTGCAATACTGCTAAAATATTTGTGAAAATATTTGAAATGATAGTTGTTTTCCTTCTCTTTTATACCATTACAGCAATAGCTTTTAGTTGCTGTAATTAGAAGTTCTCGCAATTACCTGATTTAAGTAGTGTTGCAAACTTCAGAAATGTTTATCATATCTCCGGAACAATTTGAGATATCGAAGGTTGTAAACGGTAAAATGATTTGTTTGCCAATTGCAAACCATACAAGTAAGTAGATATGATACTTATATAAGTATATTTTCGAAATGAAACATTTCTGAAAAAAAAATCAAGGCTTTGCAACTTCGTTCGTACTCATTCGAAACGAAGTCATATGACCATGGTCTCCAAAGCTGTTATCCGATGTGCATTATCTTGTCCACCTTCATTATACTGTATGTGATAGAAGCTTCCAAACTTAAGATGTTTGTGATAATATAACATTCTTAGTGCAAAACTGAAAAATAAATGTAGTATTTCAAACTTTCGCTATTGCCATTTGAAAAACAAAAGACTAAATTTACATTGAGTTGCCAACACCATGTGTTGAGTGTTTCTGTTTAATACGTGCAAAGATGTCCCCCTTCTTAAAGTCACTTCATGCAAAATTTCGCTTTTCTCCCTTTCTTGATTCTCCGTTATTACGGTTGTGCATTATATATATATATATATGTGTGTGTGTGTGTGTGTGTGTGTCTGTGTGAAAATATCACCTAAAAAGGACTTAACTGAATTTGAATGATAATAATGTTACATTTGTGTTCTGTAATGATTTTTACCTTTGCTTTAAAGAAATACTCTATTGATAATAATATTGGGCCGAAATCAATGTACATTTTGATGCCACGCAAGCCCAAAGCATGGCAGTGAGATTGTCATGGGGCAAGCAACAGTATCTTGTTAATCACGCAGTAGAGCGGTGTGGTTGAGCGTATACAGAACAAATTTTGGGAGGGGCTCATTATAGGCCTTTTTCGACGCTAAGTTCAGAGTGTCACGTATCATAAAAATGTGTGAAGTGAGTAACTTTCGTGTTGATCGTGCCACTGTGAATCATATTATATGGAAATACGCTACATAGATTCATGGGCGCATCACACCGACGTGAGCAGCTAGAACAGTTTCTCAAAAGGGTTCATGATTATATTTAGTTTCCAGTTCTGGGGCAAACTGCGTCTCCGAGAGGTGAAGCAAAACGTCAAAATCAATGTTGTGTACTACCAGACTCATGTCATGACTGAAATACACTAGCATGAAATCTCAGCATTGTACGGACAAGACGGGAACTACATGTGGGTTGAGCTGCATTAAGACAAGGCATCCAGCCATACGGCAAAAACATCGCTGGAATTCTAGCGTGATGGAACAAATGGAACAAGAAACTGGAATTTCTGGAATTCCCTTCTCTAACATCCCTGTCAAGAGTCCAGTGCCATCCCAATGGACTATTGTGCTTTCGGACTCCTCAAGTGACGTCTGTCCGACCGTCGAGTTTGCACCGTCACCGGCCTGTGGAAAATTTATAAAGAGTGGGATGTAACACCCATGGCCCAGCTGGAACGTCTCTTACAATTGGAAATCCGATGCCGTGCAATAGTCAGTAGAGGTGACATGAAGATGCAACACCTCTTGTGGAAATACGGTATTTCCTAGGTAAGTGGGACATTAAAATTTGTTTCAATGTAAATGAATCAATCAACCTACGTATGAACCATTATTGTTGTCCGTTGTTCTTTTAACTTGGATTGAGTCTAAACTGGATTAGAACAACTGCAGTTTGATGAGAGAATTCGAAGCACAGTGGAATCTACTTCAAAATGTCCTTTTGACAAGCGCCGAGTTGCAAAACTTCCGTTTACAATCGTAATGCCATTGTTGAATACAGAATCCAAGGTCCAGAAAATTTTTTTCTCGGCTCACAGAAAAATAATACTGTTAGCTTTGTTCACTTTGTGACTCAAAGAAACAGACAGCTTTTAGTTCTATTTGAAATTTTCTTCTCTTGTTTGCAACGGGTCAAACGGTCTGAAAATTGCTTCTTTCCTTGTGTTCTTTAAGCAAACAATAAATAGAATTATACATTTTTTAAATCTTGGTCTTTGTAATCTTGTTTTCCATACAATAATAAACATTTTTAAAAATAACCTTTTCAGTATTTGTTGCTTGTAAGTTCACTACTGTTTGTTGCAGTGTTGCCAACGAGTTTGCACAAAATCCCGCTAAATTGAAAACCAAAACCACCAGAATTCCACCAAAAAAATATCGCGATCTACAAATATAGCTAAAAATCCCGCTACACTTGAAAAAGATGCATATTTTAATTAATTCCAATCTATGCACTAAAAAAAATTAAAGCACAGAAGTACTTACCACTAATTCATTAATGGAGCTAATTCATCCTCCGATTCGTCGTCTTCAACTTGTACATTGGAGTACGTTGCTCTTGTCATAGTATGAATGTTTTGTAATATGGAAATAGGTAAATCGAAATCATGGCAGCACTTCCCGAGTCGTCTCAACCCTGCACGAGTAGTAAGAATAGCATCAACCATCTCTCTTCCTATTTGCACAGAATGACAAACACAACGAACTAACACGAGATGATTGATTTCTTTTTTTAAAATTTGGTACACACCATTATTAACTTCCACCATGACATTAGCATCATCAGTCCCTAAACCGCGTAGTTTCTTCAAATCAAGCCCGAAATCTTTCAAAGCTACTCTTAGTATCTTCACAATTGAATTAGCATCAGACGATTGTAACTCGTACATTCCTAAGTAAGTAGACACGACCGTAAAATGTGCATCAGAATAGTAAATGATACATAAACCTAGCTGTTTGACTACACCAATATCTGTTGATTCATCAAGAAGAATGCTTAGTCACTGTCACCAATGTCTTTCCGAAGGATCTCCTTGAAGTATGGAGATGAAACATTCTTGATCATAACACTACACTTACCACGATGTAAGTGTACAGAGAGGGTACCTCTTTCACTTGGAAATAGCGTTTGCACAATTCACTAAGATGCTCGATGCTTCTAATAGAACAATGACACGCGATAAATAAAGCAAACCCTGCCTCGACTCGAGCAGTGTCAAAAGAAACGTTTGTCACTGGGAATTCTATTTTCTTTTGTCTATTTGAACTAAAAGGTTCAGCTGCACTTACATGTTTTTTTTAGTTTTGCTATGCTATAAGATCACAAAAGTTTGCTTTCAGATTGCACTTGCAGTATTTGCACCGAGCTACCATACGATCTCCCTCAACTTCCAATACCCAGTCTTTCAAATTTGGATCATTTAGCCAGTCTTTTCTAGATTTTTGAGAATAACTAGCTCTTGTTCGTCCCATTGTTACACCACACAATGACAATTGTAGTCAAGAAACACTAAAAGTAGCACAAGTTCGCATAAACCGGAAAAAGAAACGACCGACCACAGAACTGTCAACTAACAACTATTAATTGACCGGAAGTGGTAGAGGGAACAGAGTCCTCATTCGAACAAAATTAAGCCGTCTCGGATGCTTAATTCGGAACGTTCATATCCAGTGAAGGAACGAAAGGGACGAGCATTCGTCTCGATTAAACGAGATATTCCCGTTATTTCGAAAAAAGAGAACGTTGCCAACATACCACGTCCCGAGAGCAACATTGCCACACATCACTTCTATAGTACACAGGTAATTCGCAAGCATCTGTAATACACTCGTCCAATACTTAGATAAGAAAAATACAACAGTAACACATTTTATCAAAAAGTAACATGTTTTGAAATACTTTGCAAATATATATATATATATATATATATATATATATATATATATATATATATATATATATATATTAAAAAGCTAAGTTTCCCGCTGCCCCGCTCCCAGCCAATTTTCACTGCTAGACACGATCGTAAAACCACCAGATTTAGCGGGAAACCGCTGCTGTTGGCAACACTGGTTTGTTGCCATATGCTTCGGTCAGTTATGTATTGGCCTTAATTGTATAGACAGATGATAAGAATCCTGAGAGAAAGTATTAGTGTTTTTTTTTAAGTGTCAAGTTTACAGAAATTATAGTAATTTTCATGACAAATTTATTGCAGGCGAAATTATAACCACTTTTACGAAGGGAACACTGTGATATAGAAAGTAATGAGAAATTATTACAAAGTGTTTGCTAGTCTGCCGAAAAGACAGAGCGAAAAAATATGTAATGGTCATTTGAAAGGGGAAATGTTTAACACATGAAATAGTCTCTATTCAGATCTCGCGGTTGCGGAGAAGGCGTTCAGAGACAGACTACTAATCCTTTGGCACGCAGATTTGCTTATATGCAAAGTTAACTTTGAAATTGTATTGTACGTACCATATAGTTTCTAGTTCTTACATAGAAAAGCAGCTTTGCATATCAGCTAATATGCCCTTTCACTAATGACTTTCTGAATTTCCCGCTAGATGTCATAGTAAGTCAGCCATAAAATTCTTGAGCATTCTTTGCTCGTTTAGGTGGACAGCTTTTGAACTATTGACATTTTCTGTGTTAGACAGAAGCGCAATGAGTTCAAAAGTACAAGTACGCTGACATTCATCGCGTTTCATTGGTTCTATCTGGTTTTAGAGGACTTGGCATATGTCAACGCACAACTTTGCATATGAAATAGATCGTCGTGAGTGGGAAAAGGGAAGTTGCTATATTTGAAATCTGCATATGCTATAGTTGAAATCTGCTATATTTGAAATCGAAATAAATAAATGAATTTCAGTATTGTCGCCTTATGCGTATGTTTTGTTACTTGGAATGTGGGTTTGATCCTAAGTCATTCGCCCGAATTCCCTTCTCTCTACGATTCTTTCTTATCGCAGTAATTTTCCTCATTTATATCGGACTCCAGAAGAGAAACATCAAAAGAATTTAATGACAACTCCCAGCCACGACCCCTCTTCAGTTTCATTAGAAATAGGAAAAGGAAAAGTGAGGAAGTCAAGGAGAAGGTAGAAGAAAATAAGGAAGAGAGAAAGAGGAAAATAAGAAAGGAAGAAGGAACTAAAGATGAAGAGTAACTGGATAATGATGAGAATATGGTAAAGAAACTTGAATAGTTTTTGAAAAGGTGATTCATACCCGAATTTTATTATTTGAGAATCAATTCTGAATTGATTATGAAGAGACACATGTTCCCTCATACTGTCCAGGTGATGAGAATTATTAATTTAATCGTTTGTTTGCTATTTAACAAGTGTTGAATAACCTTTATGCACTAGATGAATTTCCATAATGAGATCGAACACATAATTGAGTAAGCCAAGAAAGAAAAAAATGAAACTGATTTACATATTTTTCACAAATCAGAGTTCCTGAAATTCTTGAAGAAACTGTCGTTATCCTGGCTCATTCTGTTGTTTTGGCTTTCCTTTCAGAGCCGATTTAGAATAAGTTAAAGCTAGTTATCTTTCATGACCTCGGCCATGCACCAATACACATATAATATAGTATTACACACATATTGTAAACACTATCGTCGTATATCAACATTAAAGGCTACCACTTAAAGCTAAAATTGTCATTCATTCACGCACGCAGGCATACATACAGGACAATGTATTGATATAGGTAAACCAGTTTAAAAGAAACTATAAACTAACTACAGTTGGTTAATATTTATTACATGTATTGAGAAATTATACACAAAATATTAAGAGCATGCAAATAAGTATACATATAAATGTATCATTACACATAGATTCTTGGACTACATCAATATAGATCTGATATTAACCGAAGGATGAAAGAAAGAGAAACAAAAATAAATAAATAAATAAATTTTGATAAAATAAAACATAAACTGGAAAATTTAGCTACATTCTATCATATCTCATATGAAATTAAAGAAAAAACTTAAAAGGCTGATTAAACGAGTCCTTGCTCGTACTTTCAGATGACCTTTTATGTCATGCGTTCGTAAGGCACCCTTTCGCTGTCAATGTACTTAATTTCATTTTATTTAGATGTACACACATGAAATAATATTATTAGATTGTGAGTAACACATATTCAGTTTGCAGACTTATTTGTTTATGCATTTTATCCAATTTCCGAGATTAAGAAACAAAGTTTTGTCACTAATTACACAGTGACTACGTCACTCATTTTGTAATTCCATTTATTATCTCGTACATTTACAAAGCCTTTTAAATCACTGTCACCTTGTATCACATTAGGTGCACACATTTATAGTTATATTAGCAGAATGTAGCGAAAAAACGAGAGTTTTCTAGGTTCAAAAAAATTTCACTTTTGTATCAAGACCACGATTATTGAAGCGGAAAACTGTACTGGTTCGATGATTCGTATATGATGAATGAAATTGAAATGTAACTGTACGGGAAGGTTTCGGGTTTATGGGCTTGAGAGTAAACTTTAATGACAATTTAAGGTTACGATGACCTGTCTTAATTTCATGCCACATGCAGTTAGTATAACAACAGACGATGTTAATATTTACATATATTAGTTAACCACATTACAAAGATTAAAGATAATGTCCAACATGGGTGGTATACTTTAAATTTACATTTCATATTCGTCGAATGTTCCGAAACTATGGCAACCAACAACCGTTCGGGGTAGGTACTAAGACCCTTAACACATATTTACCTACGTAATTCAACATTATACATTTTACTTCAATGTCACATTTATATTCGACAAGTATTTATATTTCAACATACATAAATTCAATTATCATTTAATCCTTCAAGTCACTGACCCTGATTAATAAAATTATAAGGTTGCAACACTTCACACAAGAAAAAATCCGACTATATAACAACTAATTAACCGCGCATAATGGTAAAAATTTATATTCCCAAACAATTTCAAAGAGAGTGGATATTTAAAGTGCAAGGCAGACATATAAACACAGAAATTACAAATATATTTTTACAATTGTGAAATCTTAAAAATCTTAAATATACTTATGGGCCCAAACATCTACACAGCATTCATCTCTATGGTGCTCAATAGAAACAAAAGTGGAGATAACGAATAATACAACGGAGGATTTCAAGCGAATAATGGTAAGAGACAAAACAAAAGTTGGATTGTATACTGGACTATCATTCGCTACCGCAGCGGGTCAAATTGAGATGGAAACGGTCCCTTGATATTTGACATAAATGAATACCTCCACGAATCGTGTGCTGCCACGCCTCATTCAGAAATACAGGTTCAAACGACGTATGTCAAATGGTAAAAATTTGCCAAATTAAAACTTGGCGGGGGAAGGTTGAAATTTTTTAAAAAAATTCTTAGAGAAGAGAAAATAGAAGGATAGCTAGAAAAGAAAAATCAGCGGCGCGCCAAAGGAAATAAGCTAGGACACTAATACTACAAAGATAAGTGGTCGAATTTTATATATGACAATCGTCAACTTCAGAGCCAAATATATCTTTTCATATGCTGAAACAGATAGCCTACTAAATATGTGGCCTAAAATAAATACATATCCAAGTTCATGAGCTAGACCGTGTCCAGAACAGGATTTCCACAAAGACAGGGGCTTTATGAAAATCCTACTTCGCGCTGTGTCCAGTCGAGATCTTGGAGACTCCGGCCCTACCGGAAGGTCAGTGTGTTTTCTTAATTTAGGATTTCTAAATAAAAAATATCCGACCCCTTAGGAACTGAGAGAAGTTCTGAGTAAAGTATGGAAAACTGGAATAAAGTTAACAAAGTAGAGAAAATTGTAACTGGGATTTGAAAAATTAAAAAAAATAAATAAAATAAATAAAATAAATTTTGTACTAGCAAGTTGTCTGCCAAATGTTTTAGTAGCTTCCAACTCCGCAAGGGTATCTACCTTGAAGTGTCATTTAATTTCAATCACTACATAGTTTAAAAACTAAGGAAAATTAACATATTTAGGGGGAAAGGATCGACACCTTGGTACAGAAATGGGAAACTCTACTGTAATAAATTAACTATGTTATTAATTCCTATCCACTTCGTCGCCTCTGCGGACAGTGATGAACTTGGCTTAATCAGGTGACGTAGGAAAGAAGTTAAAGTCACAAATTATTATTACAAGTGTAAGGCTGAACGCGTATATTTAAACTGTACCAATTGAGGAACGGTTATTCTGTTCTGTGATTGCTTGGAAATTATCCGAAATCATTTGCTACATGAATACTACTCACGTCATTCGACCAGATAAAAAGTTAGTATGTACGGTTACTAGTAAATGCCAAGCCACGAAGTGAAAACATGATCCGTCATTTTCACACGACACACTTTCTCACACGAAATCCTAACGTAATGGTCAGTGCTCGAAACATTCATCATTATATATAAATAATCAATACCTTTTGGTAAAAAAATATAACTGGGCTCATATATTCACAAGTGCCCTATTATTTAATCACACTTACGTTAGTAATATATATATATATATATATATATATATATATATATATATATATATATATATATATATATATATATATATATATATATATTATCACTATCCTTATTCGTTCGTATTTATTCTCATTTATAACATAAATTCCTTTATAGACACCCTATTCTGTCATTATGCAAAAGACTGCTCAAAGCACTCTTATTCTGTGAATATATTAAAATCAACAAGCCAGTACATGAACTATCGTACACTGATCAATACGCGAGAATCCGCATGAACCAACACTCAAGTCTTCTTACGCACATCTCAACATATTTGAACTTCACGGCTCCATATTATTCATATATGGAATGAAAATTTTATATCATTGGCTATACTTGTAACTAAATGTGATTATATTTTGAAAATAACAACAAAGAGGTCGTTCATAGAGACTAACGAAGAGAGAGAATTTGAAATTGCAATCTGACGGCAGAATAGTGTTATGTAGTCAAACTTCGGTTTAAGAATAAACGTAAAGTTCCTTTTTATTAATTATTTAATTACTAGACTATATAACATATGGTGCTTTTCAGAGTAGTTAGTTAGTAATGTAATTCGTCTATGAATCTATTCGTGTGGACCAGAACTGCTATATGTACCTCAATAATCACGAAAAAAGGGTAATTTTTGAGTTGACTAATCTGATTTTCACGAAGCTTTGCACTCCTTGTAAACAATGCAGACTGCAGTGCACAAATGTTGCCAACTAATTAAACAAAAAAATGTTACATGCAATTCTCTGCTAAGATATGAATAAACAAACTGAAGGGGGGAAAACAATGAGATTAAAAATAAAATGACATGGGCTTGTGATAAGAGAATCAGGAACCATTTTCTCTCGTTTGCAGTGGCGTATGCGCTGCTCTTCTGAATCTTTGAAACTACTATATAAACGCATACACGCATCAGGAGGAAGAAGGGCAGAACGTTGAATTTCTTCTACCAGTGTAAATTACAACTAAAATTTACTATCCCCACTCCTAACGTTTCCTCTAGCTGAGAATCAACCTAAAATGTTAGGATTCAGAGCCACTATTACATGATGACTTAGTGTTCCTACTAGCAGATCTATGTTTGGATGGATGGATTAAAGTTTATAGTCCCCTTCAACAACAAGGTTCTATAAGATTTGGACCTACAGCAGAACGAGTGATTCGAACTACATGAACTTCCTCCGGAAATCGAACGCGGGTCTCTCGCCCCACGACGAGTACGCGGATCATACAGCCACAAAGGAGTTAATTATCAGATCTAGAAACATGTGCAGTTGTACTCACGACTTCTATTCAAAACTGAGCTTTTGGGGGGCCGCAGTGGCTCAGTGGTAGAGCGTTCACCTCTGGCACATGGGGTTCCTGGTTCGATTCCAGTTCACGCCAAGTGAACCTTGTGGTAGACAAACACCGTGTGCGTGGGTTTCCTCTGGGTTCTTCAGTTTCCTCTCACTTTTTTCATTCCAACATTTCATTCATGTTTTCATCATCACCGTCTCCTTTAGCCTAGCCTGCATAATCGTGGGACGTAAAACTCGAAAAATGTCATTTCATTTCATTTCAAAATTGAGCTCCTTGTACGTTTCCATTATAGGCGAGCGAGTGTTTGGAACAAGCAATTGTTCATTCTGCAAGAACTTGAAAACTACTGAGTTTACTTATTTATTGAACAGAGAATTAATTATTTTATTTCCTTTGTTATATGTAATAAAATACCTATAAAATATATTTTGAATCCTCGTGACTTATCCTTTCATTTGATATCTAACAGAAAAGTTACGCCTTAAACTAATATCAGTCATGAGAGTATGAAGACTGTACCGACATCTTATTCAACAAATTCCAAGAAACTTTTTAGATTCTACGTAGGAATAAAGACACATTATTTAACATGCACATGGTACATCCTCTTAATTTCACTGCAGCCAGAAAAAAATAAATAAATAAGACTCAAAAGTTATGAACATTCCTATCCAATATTATAAAAATTCTTAAATGTTGAAGATTCCTTTGTACATTATTTCATTTCTGGCACCGAATGTTCGGTTTTTGCATCTTTTAAATGGTCATTTATTCTGATCGCATTTTAAAAAGGCGATATACAAATTATAACTGAAAAAAATAGCCTCATATTACTTCGTAGTGAATCACTAAAACAGGTTTTATCCTCTTTAACCTCTCTCTATCCCCCTTACGCTTTTTTTTTTTTTTTTTTTTTTTTTTTTTTTTTTTTGGTAATTGACTCATCTCTAATGAAAGGTCAAACAAAGATCTGAAATACTATAAGGAACTTATTATCTTCAATAAGAACAGCGAATTCACTTGATTTCTCTTTTTCATTTTCTTAGCATATGAAATGACAACTGTTTGACAACCATTCTTTGTGAAAAACTGAAAAATAACTATGAGTTAGCAATATTGAAAATGAGACTAATAACAGCTTGTTCCTCCATGAGCAAATAGTACACAACAAATGCAATGTATTATGGTAATTCATGTATTGTTAAGCCACAGTAAGAACATTTAGGTTTCGACTCAAAGTATGTATCTATATGGGATCGAAATCTAGAACCAAAATCGAATTTGTAAGGGAAAACTGTTAGAACAAATGACAAAACACAAGGAGTGCGCGCCACAATTTAAAGATGTCGCCCAAGGAAGCCAGCAGGTTACCTGCTGCTCCGAGTTATTCTGTTAAACATAAACAAGGCAAACCCGTAAGTGCAGGAGAAAAGCAAATACTTTATCAAACGATATCAACATTGTTCAATTCACTTGAAGAAAATTAAGACCTATAATAGCTAATTTTCATGTTCTCATAGAATATTTATTTACATACTTTGTAGTACTAAAGTTAGTATTTGTATATTCGTCGCATGCTAAGGAAGCACATCAATAAATTGAACTAAAGGGGGAAAAGTACCATCTGTTATTCATGGATATGCTTAATGATTTAGGTAATAGATGAAAAAGAAATAATCTCCCATAATGATAAATATGCTTGCTGTTACATACCAGCGCCATCTCTTTATCGTTCAGTTCATAATTTGACATAACTCATTGTAATTTCATCTATAATTACAGTTTGGAGAAAAATAACAATGTTCAGTTGCTCTTAAAGGAGGGGGGATTATTTAGTATTGGGTATTTTGCCCTATATCACGGCAATGGTGTGAGATTGAGACGAGTAATGCACATCGCAGTAGCAGAAATACATGCACGTGCTGCAGCAGAAATATTGCGGGAAACAGACGAAACAATTTCCTCTTCACCAATCAGCAAATAGTCGTGTGCGCAGTGATACAACATCAAATTACGCGGTTTGTTTTTGAAAGGTGCAAAGGACTGTGAAAAACGCTTTAGATTCTTAAGTCTCAGGGAACAAAACACTAACGGCGAGTAATTCCTCACAGAACTCTAGATGGCGTTGCAATATGAAAATAAACTTTGCACTCCCAAACACACTTTGTACTATAGTGAAAGCTAACTATGCGATGTTTACCATGAGGGAACGGTACGAAATTACTATAAATTTGCACTATGGATCAATGTACTTATTACAACGGACCAAAAGAGATGAATAATTAAGAAGCAACGTTACACTATTCTTAAATAAATGAATTATACATGCACACACACATATACTAAATTACATACTAACAACATACTAAATTACACATATGCATGCTATATCATACATCAACTAAGAAAGCTACACATACTAATACATATCACTATACATATTATTACACAACTCAACTACACGCATACCGAACAAATCACTAATTTCACCACATCGAAGATCGGCTCTGCGAACTGAAAGGGATCGGAATAATCAGAGCCAAGTGGCCCTTCTATTGAACTAATCCATTTTTTCAATTACAAGATTATTTGAATGCCCCAAGAGTTACATATTTAAACTATTAAAGAAAAGAAGGTTCCCTTCCGGAAGGGAAAAGAACCTTTATGAAATTACTTTTAGTTGGAAGCTGCGGTCAATGTAGGAATGGATGGGAGTCCCTGTTAAAAATTACACTGACATAATAGTAATTGACTCAACTACAACAAAATCATATACCGCCATGTTAAAAAAAAAATCACATAAACTACACTAAGGCTATATATATGGACAGGCTTATCGTAACGTAATTAGCTTAGGAAGGGGTAAAAGGGATATCCTAACTGTTTTAGACCACTGTCTCTTAATTTAGAGGATTCACAACACCTAAAAATCAATGCACTATTAATCACTTTACTCCTGTCCTGGGATGTGGGTACTGCTCAACATGGCAATAGTGGCTACAGATTCCATATTCATATTTTAGCTTTTCTGCTTGTTTTAAAATGAAGTTTCAATTATTTGAGACTCCCGACAGCTTCCTGAGTTGTTTATTTAACTATTATGCGCATCGTTACCTGAATTCTACTGCTCTTCCAGTCGAAAAATCCAAAATTTTCAGGAACAGAACTAACGTGGTCTAACTCCAAGCATGTCCAAAGCAGAACAAGGTGAAGGCGCGCCATAATACTAAGGCGGAAATATAGTTTCCAATCAGAGTAGAGGAATTTTGGCGGCGGAAAATACAAAGCGAATGAAAAATAGTAAAAACTGGATGAAACAGGATTTTGGAAGGATATGGGCACTCAGAGGAACGAGGGGGTCTAAATTATTCTAACAAATATCACATTGATGGACAATGTCAGAAAATTCTGTCCAAATACTTACCGATGTTTTTATATTGCATTAAGATGTATAATTTCCATAATCATCCATTTGAAATGCCCACATGCAGAAATTGCAATGAAATGTTATATAAATAAAGAAATTATTCCCCGAAGTATGATTTTTCTTAGGTTGTTCAGAAACTCCTGCGTTAATTTTGGTTTAAATAAAGAACAAACGGATTTAATACATATATCAAAAAGTATGTGTTATAAATTTACAATGCACGATATGTTCGGAAAGTGTTAGTCCTAAAAAATTATAATACCTAAACTGTGATGGCACATTACACATAGATCCTATATACAAACACCATAATATATCCCATAGATCCCATATTATTTATATTAAATTTTTAAAAAGAATTCCTACACCGAAACCACTCCAAATTTAAAAAAAAAAAAACAGTCTGATCGGAAAAATGGCGCGTTAAAATCTCTAAATAGGAGCACAACAGGAAAATAATAAATATTTGTCAAAATAATTTAGCGGTACCTCAGAGATTCTAATATGAAATATATTTCTCGTGGCCCCATGGTTAAATAACTTTAAAAATACAGTAGGACGTCGATAATCCGAACGCAGTCCCTAGAAACTTTTTACATTTTGTCTTAGCGCTAGTCATAAACAAACAATAGGTTTGTCCGTGTGAAGTCAATGTTTTTACAAAAGTTCATTCATATGTAATTGTCATACATATTTTTCATTTTCCCTTAGGCCTATGCAAGTAAGTTTTAAGTGTGAGTTACAAGAACACTGTAATTTAGTGTACAAGCGGGTTCTTCAGAAACAATAAATGTAAGTAGCCTTATGTACGGTATTGTAATTACTGTATGTAACTGTATAACTACTGTATAGATAAAAGATCATACCGTACAGTATATTTAAGCCTAAATGACATTTTTGGTCATTTTCAAAAATCTGAACAATTTGAAAATCCGAACTACCTGTGGTCCCAATTAGTTCAGATTTTCGACTTCCTACTGCACTTTCTTTTATTCAGAATCCTCAAATTAGTATAAAAAGCGCAAATTCGCTTCGAAATTTATCTAAGCGTGGGCACATTTTATTAATGACGTGATTTAATGGACCTTCATTTAATAACTTAATTTTTCATTATATCAATAAATTAAATACATTCGTAATTACGAGATAGCAAATATTATACATAAAACAAAGAATCTGGAAAATGGAGTAAATGTGATATTAGCTTCTCAATCTACCAGAAGCAATATATTTTGACATTATCATGTTGTCTAAAACGTATTGAGAACCTTTGGGGATCAAGATTGAGAATACATATATTATGATTTGAAAATAACATATGGAATCAAATATCCATCATTTTGTCTGATGATGTTCTATCATTTTTCCTGTAACATCATACTCCCGTCACTATTGAACTTCTGTGGTATCTGGGCAAAAATTTGTGACACATTGTTTCAATAGACTTTTTTTTTTTTTTAAACTAACTTAACATTATTCACGGAGTTGTACAGTGACCAAAACAAATGATAGTCTGACAGTGCTAGGTCTCGGCTATACGGTAAATATGCGTTAAAACCTCCCAGTCAAGTTCTCCCAATTTATGACTAATGGTTAAATATGTATGTGATCTGGCACTTCCTTTCAATTGCTAGGCACATTCGCACTAGTTGCTGACAGTACGGGTGTGAGTCTATTGTTCTGCCTGTTAGTAGCAGCTTCTGATGCACAAATGCCTTTCCAATCGTATGAAACGCTCAGCATAATGTTCTTGGTCATCCTTTTTTCTTTTTTTTTCTTTTTTTGCCGCGGGCTGCGGAGTTTCTCCTAGTTTTGATCAATACCTTCTTCACATATTGTTGTCGTAGGTTATCCATGTTTCATTATTCGTGATAAACAGCATCAGAAATGGTTCAAGTTCGTTAGGTTTTAGTAGAGATTCGCAGATAGGAATTCTAACAAGAAAGCTTTTTGAATGAAATCATGTGATACCTAAACATCGAGTTTCATTTTGTAGCAGAGGTCTACTAATGGTTTAACACTATTTGCTGATGGATGTTTAAGTAATTGGTAATGTCATGACTGTTTGGATGCACGGCTTGCTTGACTTTTCTGTGATTGATAGCTCATTCCAAGAAGCATCTTGGACATCAACATTTCCAAAGCGAAACAAACAAACAAAAAATCTTTTGGCTGTTGTTTTTACGTTTATCACGTTACTTGCCCATAAACAGCACAAGGTTCTCCAGAAGTATGCGAAACATGTGTGCCTTTATCGAAATAAAATTAGGCAACGCAGTTTTGCGGAAAGTACACTCATCTTCAGAGTGTGTATGATTATAAGACTTACTTCACTTTTTGTACATCTTTTATCTTCCACTGTCTGCTGTCAAGTGGTGTTTGGCTTGATTCACTGCTACTCCTGAAATTTGGAACATTAATGCCAACTCATGCGCAAAAGGCTTAACACGTTTCAGACTATGCGGTATGTTGTGGATAAAGTGCTGACAATAATATGATTAAACCTATTATATATTTGAATTGTAACTTTCAATATGTACACTTTCTGGAACTACAGCCATATAGGACATGCAATTTTTATTATTTCCATGTTCATTCACAACTGCTATTCCAACATCTTTAAAACATACAATGTAATATATATTCTACACTACAATAATATCATCTACATTTATAGAGAACGAAAAAGGATCTAAAATAGAAACAGAAGTACCTTCTCATTGGCCAAATAGTGAACTAGAAAAAATGAATGAAAATTGAAATTCGGTAGTAGGATTTTTACCATCTAAAATCTTGAACAATATCAATTTAAAACTTTCCTAAGCCCATATGGACAGTCTGGCAGTTTTAATTTGTGATAGTAAATGTAATAACTCCTCCTCAAAACAGTAGTTGGAGACTGAAACAAGGCATAAGAAAGTTCATAGTTTCTTTTACTGATATTTCATTTTTATTTTCTTGCAACTTGTAATAAAATCACGTAAGTGCTGCCATTCACGAATTTAAACCCTTAGAGCCCTTTTTACTCTAAAACAGATGTGAATATGTTATAGTCTTAATTTAAAATATATACTGTATAACAGTACTTAAAATGCTTTAGTTTGGACAATTCAAATTAGCTGTAATTTGATTTTGTTTAAAAGTGTTATTTCGTATAATTTCTTAACAAATAATACAATTCAATGTAGTTTCTTGTCAGTTGATTTTACGTGAATAATAAAAAGAGCTCTAATCCATTCTGAATTTTAATATTTCTAAGTGGTAAGAGTATTAATTAGTGAATCTTGCAACATTTAATCTTAATCATTTTGAAAGTGGAATTGAAACTTTTTCAAATAGATTTTGGAGGAAGAACCCAATGTACTTTGAAAGAAAAGAGATATTAAATGGAAACCAATGATACAAAAAGAACTGACTTCAAATATTTTTAATTTATGAAGTGAGTTTTTCAAGACTTGCAAAGCTACATTTCTTATCTTATGTGGGTGTTGAACTCAGTGGAAACAAACCATTAAACAATACTACTTCGCTTACACAAGATTTCAATAACAATTTGAAGAAAATGACAGAAATAATTTAGTAAAAGTTGGAAAGAATCCTATATTGTTCTGGTGCCAGGAAGGACTGAAAAAAATCAGATATAAAACAAGAAGGGCTACTGATTCTCGTATCGCATTCGGGAAGTTTCTCTATTTGGATACTTTCCATTGCGACAAAACGAAAGAGAATCTCTGCAGAGTATACATCAGTGATTCACAATGCAGTATTTCTGCTTTGCTTTTTGGTGAAAGAGATCTTTTGTATACCCAGGAAAATTCCGCATTTAACTTCTCCTTTTTCCTTTATGCTTCCATAAAAAAGAAGAGAGGTAAAGAGGGAGTTTGTAAAATAAAGCGAGCTTGTCAAAAGTTGAATATCGTGTTTAGTTCATAATATATGCCTCACTTCGTATATACAAAACCATACAGCAAGCCTAACAAATTATTATGAATGTCATACAAGATTTAACTGACAGATAACAATACTGAATATGATTTGATATTTATAAATGCATACTTCAGGCCGCACTGGAGATACAATTGTCCCTTTACAAAGGGAAAATGTCAGAATTATGTACATAAGTATTTCTTTGTTTGTTTTGTTCTATTTCAAGGGTGTCATTAAATTATCAGTTCGTTCTGTTAGAAAGGCAAATAAATTAAAACAATTAAAGCAAAAATGGGTATTGAGTTTCACAAGAAACGTATTGAGTTTCAGTGTGCTTATATAATTTGAGTCAATTTAGGAACCATTGAAAGGCTTAAGATGACATTAAATTAAATGATTTTGAACAAACATTATTATCTGAACAAAGAGAAACAGAAGCAGAAAAGGAATTGATACTAGTGTACAAATAGAAAGCTTCATATTTATCATAGCACATACAAGTTGCTAAAAAAAACTTGTTGTTATAAAGAATATGGTGAAACTTAATATGATTTTAGAAAATTGGTCTCTGTTCTGCACTCTAAATATTTCGTATATCTGAAAAATACACACCGGTAGTATTATTATTGACAAATTGATTATTGACAAGATTCAACTTAAATGTTATAATACCAGAAATTATTAATATTTGTTAACAACCAGAGGAGATTAGCACGTAAAAGATAATTCCTACGAAAATAATCCTTTCTTCTTTTTCTGATGTTCAATTTTCTTTCTGAAATTCAATAAACTAAAACTGTCTCATTGAAAGATATACTTAGTAACTTTATATACACTCCACGTGACAAGTTTCTTTAGGTCCACAATAACAAACCAACTAATTACAGACCATACATCGTATTCCTGAAAACTGATCATAGAATTAACACCAAATATACATAGGGCAACTTTGATCTTATATTGTAACCGGAAATGAAGTGTCTGGCTTGATCTTCAATTGACTTTTGAACTTACTTTCGAAAAACCAGGGCCCTGACAGAAATTCAAGTCTTCAACGTTACTCATTTCTCTACCTTTCGATCTTTCATAGTTATTTCAAGTTCAAGTGAGCAGCTGATAAATGGCACATCTAGTTGTTTCATACTATTAGACCAGAAATTTTATTTTTGTCTCTTTTTTAAATGAAGTGGATGAGGAAGTAGTGTTCGAAGTAGGATGTTTAAAATATAGGAAACAAACTGGATTCTAGTAGAATTGAGTACAATTTGAGTTAGAAAATGGACATTTGGGGTTAAATTAAATAATTGTGTTTTTGCCATAAAAATCAAGGTTCCGTTCATGGAATATATAATTGCAATTCTCTGTTTCTTGTCAGCACTACAGACTCAGCATTTAACAGAAAGCCCATGTGGACACATTTTAAACCAGCTACCAGTTTATTAAAACTACCAAATCATAATTTAGCACGTTTAAACGAATAGAACTGACATTACGTTTACTCTGCTTTGATATTCATTCTATACTTAGTTTCTGACACCCAAAACGATTATATTTATTATTTCATGTATACACAAAATGGCAAGGATGTTATAAATAGAGGATCTGCCCATATGTATCTTCATCCTATTAAATCGGTGAAGCAAAAAGCAACCGAGCATCAGGACGTCTAATTGGCTACTCTCGTTTCTGCCATCATCTGATTGACTACTTTCGTTTCCGCCATGATTGTTGGCTCAAAACATTGTGATCCTATTGGGCGGAGTGGGCAGAGTAGGGATGGCGATACTGTGACGTATGGCTTCAAGATTTTGTTGTAAGGGCAGATCCTCTATTTTGTAAGATCCTTGCAAAATAGTAAAATATGTAAAAAAAAAAAAAAAAAAAAGAGTAATAATAATATAAATAATTACAACAACAATACTTTCGTATTCAAATTGCTATGATATTTTAAATTTGTTTAATAATTTACTAAGCGGAAAGCAAAATCTAAGAAAAAGTTTATATATATATATATATATATATATATATATATATATATCTTAATTTCAATATTAAAATAAGATTTATTTATCATCGTCTTTTCTCTTCTTATTCTTTCCACTTTTTGTTTCTACCAAAATAAAGTTTATTTATGACAAAAAAAACTTGTGTATTAATTACTTTCTTCATAACAGAATCGTTCTTTTTCGAACTCACATGTAGTTAGAAGTTCAGCTATTAATGTTCCCTCAAAAATCCGACCTTTCTGTTTAGGCACTGTTTACATTGCATATATATATATATATATATATATATATATATATATATATATATAGCATAAACACAAGAGCTTAGCGGTACTCTTTTATTTGTTCATATTGTTTCAATATAGAAGTTCAAAACTTTGAGTTTGATTTCGTTTACGAATTTTAAAAAAAATAACTGAAAATTTTCAAACTAAAAGTATTCAAACAATTTTCAAACTGTGATCGAAAAATTTTTGAAACTAAAAATTCTAAGAAAAACTTTTGAAAAATTAAACAAAGACTTGAAACTGATGAGCCAATCAGATTGTACCACGAATAAATTTCTATCAATGACTCAAATTATGTATTTATGATTAAAGTTCAAAGTGTAAAATTGTTACATATGTAATAGATTTTAGTCATTTTCGATCAGAGTTCGAGTTTTAATTTTTACGTCTGTTCAAAAAGATCAAACTCAAATTCAAGTCATATTTTTTCCAACAATATCCTTACGAGTTAGATTGTAAGTCTAACTACAATCCTAGGTTTCCAAACTCAAGCTAAAATTTAAAGACATCAAAGAAATTATCGAATAATTTTCTAACTAAAAATTTTAAGCAAAAATGATCAAATTTAAACAAATATTTGAAAGTGATTAGCCAATCAAATTACAAAATGTATTTCTATTGAGATGTTTTGTAAACGCTTGTATTCGTATGTACTAAATATTTGATGGAAAATTCGGTTTATATGCGACAGTACCATATAAATAAGCGATCTTCCACGTCCTAAGATCTAGCTGTATCTAAAGTTTTAGTCAATCCTGTAACAATTCTATATAATATCTTTACTGTAATAGAATTATTTTGAAAATGTATGTCTGAATATTCGGGTTGCGTTATATATAATGGTAATTCACCAATTCCTATGATTTTAAGACTAGGTGCCACCAGAGGACATGATTCAGAAAAGGTACTAGTATTCTTGTAATATTAGTAGATGTGAAAAAGGTCAAAATCTCTACGATATGTGCATTAAAAAATACAACTGCATTTGAGAAGTTGAAGGTAACAGCACTTGAATTTACAAATGACTTTTCACGTTATTCTAGTATTTATGTTTACAATATTTTACGAAGTGTGAAGGAATTGTAAATTTACATTTCTTTCTGAAATAGACCCTACGTTTATTTAGAATAATCCGTAATGCCTCAGATATAATGAAGCAGAGGAGGTTGAAATGCACGACACAAATATTTACGGAGGATACTTTTCCATTGGCTGTTTATCTTACTTCTTCCATTATTCTAAGCAATGCTTCCCAATCTCTTTTGACTAAGGAACACTTTACCAAGCATCCACGACATTGCAAAGATTGAAGTTAATTGAGGATTGTTGCTATCTTTGCAGCCATGACTGGTACAATCTGTTTCAAAATTAATTTTAACTTATATTAAAGGCTTCATAGTGAAAATAAAGTGTATTGTATAAAATATACACTTATAGTTGTTATGGATGACGTAAACTTTATTTTTAAATTCTAAAATATAATAACACAATCGACGGGGATGCACGTCACGCCAGTCAAGAAAGTCTGGTTTAAATTATCAGTAGTTACAAGTTTGAATCCTCATTTTGTCATGTATACGTACAATAATCATCTTAGACTGATGAATTATTTTGTACATCACATGCAACAGATCGTGAATATTACATTAAAGCAAAAAATAAAGAATATAGTATAAGTATCGACAACAATCGCGAGTAATGACTGGATAAACGAAAAGCTAATGAGGGTGCAGCTGGAAAAGCGGAGGAGAAAATAAAAGATCAACAAAAGTAACTATGAAAAGTAAAGACGCTGGTTAGTGCATTAAGAAAACAAATATAAGGTACGTGACAGAATATATGGTAGGGACAAAAAGGGAAGAGAGGGACTGATAAATAGCAGGAATATACATCTCCATCAGGTTTCATAACTCACTCACTTCAGTTCTTCATTTTCCTAAAAATTCCAATACTACATATAACGGGAGATCCAAAAATCGCGCACATCAAAATAAGAATAAAAACCGACAATGTTAGTTAATACTACTAATTTTTTTTTTTGATATAGTATAATATATTTTCACAACACATTTATTTTCACAACATGTGCTGTAAATGGCTACCTTATTCAGTAATGTAAGTACGAACTTTTTTTTCATGTATGAATTCATACTGTAGAGCTGGTGTAAACTGATGTTAATCTTATTTGGTTTCTTCATTTTAGTTCCTTCAGTGGGTTATACACTTTACCTTTAAGATAACCCCTCAGGAAGAAATCAGGGGACGTCAAATCGGGTGAACGTGGGTTATAATCCTTTAGAGATGATGCGCTCGCGGAAAAACTCGCTCCAAAGATGGATGATGTCGTTAAATGTGCGACGTGTTACACTGTTCTGTTGGAAACAGCAATCATGTTCATCCTCGTCAAGAAGCAGTATGAACTATAATGATATCTTAGTACAACATTGTTCACTGTAGTGTCAAAGAAATTGGAGCTCACTATACGACAATGTACTATCGGATCCCAAAGGCCAATTTTCTGAGAGTGTAAGTGGGTTTTGGGTAACGTATGTGGAGTATCAATTTAACGAATTCAAGTGTTTTGACTGTCCAAGTAGCCACTAAGGTGAAACCACACTCATCTGTGAAGGAAACATGATCAAACTCTGCAATTCCATGGTTGTCAACAAATAAGCAAAACCATGTAACCTTCAGTTCCTGAACACTGCGAACATGATACGCACGAAAGTGTAATCTCTTCATCGCTCTCTAAGCAATTCTATATGACAACTGAGAGTGTGCTATCTATAATAGTCTGCTCAAACTTTTAGAGGGCTAACGCTGCATCACATTTTTAACTTCAGCCTCTTTAGCACAGTCAAAATGGGTGATATTCCGGTTCTGTTCTTGTCTGCAACAGATCTGGATTCTCTAAAACGGGTGATTAATCTCCTATGGTTGAATTGTTAGACACTATCACATCATAATATTTCCTACGAAATTCGTCTACAACATGTGAGTAAGAATATCATTGGCAAAATAATGTTCAACAATGAAAACTATTGCTCTTGGGAAAACATGTTCACCAAGGTATACATAAATCACTAATGCAAGCGTCATGTGCCCAATACATATCTCAATGGCATCTAGGTGTGTTGTTGATACCCATGGTGGCACCTTGTGGTAGCCGATGGAAGTTTTCAACTATAACACTATTTATAGAAAATTAAAATAGGATGTGCACGACTTTTGAATCACATGGTATAATAGTTTCGATGTGTACGATTCCCACTCCTCCTGATTACAACTTTGTTTTAAATATTTTTCTATAATGTAAGTTACACAGTTGCTAACTGGTGTAACTGTTTTGACTTTTTCCTCAATCTAAAATTTCTATGACCCATTTTGTATCATAACTCAATCACTTGTTGACATCCGCAAAGAACAGTAATAAAACTGCCTCAGGATTAGTGTATTAGCAAGTAACGGAAGTGCCACGAAACTCGATGGGGATATAGTATACGTAAAGCCGCGTCAGTTCCCGAAGGAGCTGGATGCTCATACTTTTAGGGATTATTCATTGAGTATCTACAAACTTACCAAGGGGGTAACAAAGCGACTTTGATTTACTTATCGACTGATACGAAAATAAAAAAGAACGTACCTCTACTTTATATCTGCATGTCTAGTGCCCTTGTACTTTATCTATGACTATGTGTGTGTGTGTGTGGGGGGGGTATTTAACGCATATCGCATGTCTTGTGCACATGGATACTTCTTACTATTGCACTACGTGGAAAATTTATGGTATTTCATGTAGAAGTGGTAATAGAACACAGAAGAAACGCAGACCACGACGTTCTTATGTATACTATTACCCTCGATGGCTATATTGGGAGAATATTTAATATAATTTCAGAATTTAATATAATCTTATATATAAAAGAGAACGCACAAATCCTTTGTTCCCTCATCACGCTAATACGGCTGAACCAATTTCTTTCATTTTTGGGGGGTTATTAGGATTTGGACCCTAGATGGTTTTTATCATATCACTTTAATTTTTAATTACCAGTGTCTTGAGATAATTGACCATTCAAGTGTCCATAACGTACAAATCCTTTGTTAGTTCATCATAGGTAAAAATAAACGTATTTATATGCAACCCGCATGACCGTGTCACTCGGCGGGTTAACATAAATGACAGGCGATATAATGTTAACATTTAGTGCAATCTACTATGGTTTTTATCATATCACTTGAAAGCGAAAAAGTAAAAATTATCTAAGTAACAACGTTTATTGCGTTCCGGGGTGACCGCAGCGAAGCGGGGCGGGTTAACATAAATGACAGGCGATATAATGTTAACATTTACTGCAATCTTCTATGGTTTTTATCATATCACTTGAAAGCGAAAAAGTAAAAATTATCTAAGTAACAAAGTTTATTGCGTTCCGGGGTGACCGCAGCGAAGCGGGGTGAACGCTGCTAGTTTCTAATATTTCATGAAGCACTAAAAAGGATTGTTTTAGTTTGAACAGTGATATGTACAGTTGACCCATCCTCTATTCAATTGTTTTCTTTAACATTGATTTTATTCCTTAGAAGACAGCAGCAGCAATGTTTAGATTAGGTTAGGTTAGTTAAAAAGTCATAACTTTGAGATTAAGTACCACACTATAATAAATTATACCTTATGTTGAATGTAATACAACGATCTGTTATTTAAAAACAACGAAACTTAGAAAAATAATATTTAATCCATTTTCTCTAATATCAACCATTAATTTCTTCATATCCGTTCATGTACAAATACAAATGACGTTTATCATTTTATACATGATTACTTCGGGTGCAGGAAATACAGAAGTTAGATATGAACACTGAATTATAGTCTGAGGATTGAAATATTTTTCATAGTTAAACACGCACATATTGACAATGACGTAGTTTTTCCCGCTAATCACACAATGAATCAGGGCGATTTCCCCTGAACTATCTCTCATACACTAATCTCTACACAGGTCCTCAAGCCCTTCTCAAGCTAATCTCTACACAGGTCTCAAAGCGCGAGGCTAATAATACTCTCTTAACCAACTACAAAAAATAAATAAACAAATAAATAAAAAATAAAAAAGAATAAATAAATGCTGTCCAATGCTAAATGCAACAGTAAAGGTTCCAACATCGTGCCCGCCTTGAAATGCTGACATTTCAAACTAAAAATTACATAAAATATCTTGTAAGGCTACACAATTACATATGTTCTTCCATAGATGGACATAATTTTACTAAAAGTCTTGTTAGTTCACCGTTAGCGGTTTTCACAGTTATTGCGCGCACTGCAGAATCCTCTCCAGGATGTATTTTTATTACTCTTCCTATTTTCGACCCTTGAGGTGCAATATTTGTATCTTTAATAAGCACCAAGTCATTTAATTTGATATTTTCATTTCTTGTAAAATGTATTCTTCTGCTGCGGAGACGAAAGATATTCGTGAGCCAAACGTTTCCAAAAATGCTGTACTATAAGTTGAACTAATTGTCATATTTTTAAATATAATGTCTTAGACTGTATATAGTCTTCGCTTGGTGGCGACAGTAACGAATCACCAATCAAGAAATGCGCTGGCTGTGAGCATATTCAGATCACGAGTTTCATTGGACACTAGGGTAAGTGGACGGAAATTTAAACAAGCTTCAATTTGCTCAAGAGTAGTATGCATTCCTTTATAAGTATTGCCAAGTAACACAGTATTGCCAAGGACACAGTATAGATGATGTTTAACACTCTTTACACCAGCTTCCTACAACCCACCGAAATGTGGTACAGCTCGTGGGTTGAAGTGCCACTGAATACCATAATCAGTAAGGAATTGGGAAATTGTTTCATTGGAATTTTGATATATACTTTTTTGGAGCAGCTCTTTTAATTCCCTGTTATCACCAACGAACCGTCTTCCGCAATCACTGTACATGCTTGTAGGATAACGTCTGCGTTCGATGAATCTTCTGACAGACATAAATTAGTACTCTCATCACACACTAGATGAATTGCTTTAGTAGAAAAACATATAAATAGAACAATGTAACCCTTGAATCTCTTTCGACTTCTTCTAATATCTTTCAGTAAAATGAGCCCACAGTAATTAACTTCAGTCTGTAAAAATGCTCTACTCGGTGTACCCTAGCCTTTGGTAACTATCTCATAATTTGGGTCATTCTATCTGTCCGACAACGGAGACTGGTGACACACTTCTTTATAACACGGTGCATCAAATCGTGCGCTCAATTAATCCAGTATTTCTGGCGAGTAATAATAAGTACTAGCTGAGGTCCACCATGCATTGTACTCAGATGTTCACGATTCACAAGAAGCTCTGGAATTAAATTGGGATGTTTCTGTTCTTTGTTAAGTTGAGTCTTTTCTAATCTACCACCCACACGAAGAATGCCATCACTATCTAAAAATGGCATTAGACACACAACATTACTCTTATTGTGGAGAAGTTAACCTAAGTGTAAAAGCATTTTATTTCTTCACTAAATGACTCACTTTGCACTTGCCTTATGATACATAAGAAGGCACGCTATAACTCTTGGGGGGAAAATCTACTGATGCTTTGTGATGACATTCTACAGTTAGAAACAAATCTAAGACACCATGTCGCTGTACGCTGTAGCTTTGTAATTGACGAATAACGTCCAATTATATCGCTTGTAACTGTTGCATAAGAACTAGAGACACAAGAATTTCTTACCTCACTAATCACTTAGCCAGTTTGAACCTTTCCACACAAGATCATGACATAGTGATTAGGATATATTCCTCTTGAAGCACAATCGGCACATGAATCTACATGATGCCATTGGGATGAGGAATTACTTCTTGAATTTCAGTTACGCTAGTGGAAGCAAATGTTTAACTCGGATTGGAAGTTAACCATGCAAATACTATTGTAGAGTCTGTATACGTTATAATTTCATGTATTTCAAACAGTATTGCTTTGATTACAGCACTGACAGGTCTAGCCGAAAGTAGCGCTCCGCACAATTTTAGGCGAAGTATAGTTACTGTCTTAAATGGAACGATCTTTGTTTTAGCTGTCACTAATTTAATTTATACACTCCTGCCTTGTAATATTGAACGCATATAACATACTGCCGCATAGGCTCTTTGGGAGAAATCAAAGAATCCTATTAGCTGATATCTAACTGCACTAGGAGAATAAAGCATCTATCTATCATTAGGTCTTTCCACAAAGGTAGCTCACAACCAATCCTTTGCCATTCTTCACTTATTTCAACAGACACATTGTCGTTTCAAACTACGTTTTCCTTCTACAAACGCTGTAACAACAGTTTTACTTTGACGTCGTTGACTAGAATTCCCAGTGAATCAAATACCTTGGCTAACTATGAAAGTATTGCCCTCTTTGTTAGCACTCGGAGAATGGTTGGTGCACTATGCTAAATGTAAAGTGATCAGTACACGGATTCAAATGGGCACCAAATTTTTTGATACTATTGTCTGTATCAAAACTGAATGGCCATTCTGCTTATATCAGTTCCTCTGGAATGGACTGTAACACATCTCGTGAACTCGTTGACCATTTATGTAGTTGAAATCCTCCTCTGTGTAACAATTCAACGATTTGCTTTTGATGTTCAATTGCCTGTGAAACACAAGATTCTCCACTGAGAAGATCATCCATAAAGAAGTAATACTGTTGTTGCTAGTGGGAAATGTTTCTCTTCGTCCTTTGCTACTGCTGCAAAACTCGAGTAGTCAGAAAAGAAAACTGGATTCACCATATGTAACAGTTAATAATCGATAATCTTCTATCGGTTGCTTCGGTGATTCACGCCAGACTATTCTTTGGTAATTAATGTCTTCTTTATGCACTAAGATAGCTAGAAAAAGTCTACAAATATCAGCACATAGAGCAATGTAATGACTTCTAAATCGAATTAATATGAGGAAATAAATTATCTTGCAGCTTAGGTCTTACCATCAGTTTATCGTTTAGCTATACGCCTGTACCTGTCTCAGCTAAACCATCAAAAACTACTCGCAGACGGATTGTAGAACTTTTAGACTTTAGCACTGAATGATGAGAAAGATAGCAACTGATTTCCTTTGGAAGTTCTCTTTCACTAATCGGAATAATTTCCATGTGCCCAAGACGTATGTATGAACTCTCTATATCGTCTTTGAAGTTCAGAAAATTTAATAAGTTTGCGTTCACATTGTACTAGTCTTTCCACAGGAATTTCTCTTGAAGAACCTAATATTAAATTAGAATTCTCTTTAAATGGTAATCTCACAATGTGTTTTCCAGTTTCGTCCTGATGTGTAGAAACGAAGTTATGTTCGCATAGTTTCTCTTCGTGCAAATAAAAAGGCTTTGATGAGACTTCTTCTAATTCCCAAAATCTTTTCGAAATCACATCAATATCACACGATACAAAATGTGACAGAACTTTATTGGAATAACTATTCAAACTTATGCCACCTAAAACAATCCATCCCAACACTGTTTCCACCCACTGGCAAACATGGTGATCCCACGCGTCTTCCACTAAGCAACAATGAAGAAAAAACATCAACCCCAACAAAACATCGATTGAACCAACCACGTTAACGAAATGTCTGTTATATTCAGTCCTCTAACATGTGACCAACGGATAATAGTTTCAGTCGGTATAGTTTGTTTGGGAAGGCCTGACGTCACTCGTTTAACCACAACAGCTCGTGTTTGAAATACTTCTTCGAATTGACCCACAGCTTGAATAGCAATTCTACAACACTCTGGGAATTGCCTACATCAACACCTGTTATTCTTGATATGACAACATTAGACTTTAAAGCTAAACGGCTTTGATGAGACTTCTTAAATAATTTTTGTAAACCAACCTTCTGTACACACTGCTCCGTGATGAGACTAGTTTCAGATGCAGAGCCTAATAAAGCATTAAAGGGTGCCATATACCACGATCTCTTGTACTTTTATTACTGCAGTGGACAACAACACTTGTTGCACTGCGCCTACGGTAGTCGTGAGTGAAGTAACACCACTATCTTTAGCTGTTACTCTAGATTGCTGAAATGAAATAAAATGTGGTGACGCTTATAATACTTTTTGCAAGTTCTCAAAGGACACCCAGAGCTTCGGTGTTTTTCTTGGAGAAATTTGAAACAAAAGATTTATCTTTCACTAGTGACATACGTTCTTCTGTCAAAAGTTTCAAAAATTGTGGACATTTGTAAAGATAATGACTTTGATGGCACACATAACACAAATTCTGTGTATTTTCACTTATTGAATGATGAACTGATGCTTATTTCTTATCAAGAAACCTTACTTGCTCACTTGACACATCACCTTTCATTTTGACACCGGCCGCCACTGACAAAACTCGAGCACGATATAATCTAAAACGTCTGCAAGTTGCTGGAAGGTGGGCTGCTCCTTGGCATTAAGAAAGAGCTCCCACTACCTTCTTAACTCACTGTATAACTTCTCAGTCGTGTGGTACACAATTAACGCATCACAGTGTTCCACAGGCTGGTCCAAAACCTTTAAAGTTCGTAGGCACTCCACTGTATTGTCTAGATGTTTTCGTAAAGCACTAGCCGACTCTTGATAAATACATGGCTGTGTAAATAAACACTTGAGAATGGGGTTCACCATCTCCCTCTTGTTCTTGTACCGCGAAACTAGTATGCCCCAGGCCCGTATCCAAGGAGGTGTAAGGGGGGCCGTGCCCCCTCTAAATCTTTGCTGGCCCACCCTAAAATTTTCACGGTAGGCTTGCAAATGAACTATAATATGGTTGGATCGGGCCCCCCTAACTTCAGCCGGCGCCTCCTACACTTTTAGGCTGGCTACGGGCATGGTATGCCCCACGCTTTTTTATAATTTCGATCTGTTATCTGGATTGATTGTATTAACTGTGCAGGGTCTCCTTTTAAACTACCCTTTAAATACTGAAGATTTTGCGAACCAGTTAATTTGTCATTATTATGTGCAGATGCCAAAAATAAGTCTCTAAATGATAGCCACTCACACTCGTTACCGGTAAACACTGGTAGGTTTAATTTTGGTAATTTTAACTCACTATGTCGTTGTGCTCCTGGGCTCGAAGGGGTCTCTGATGGTATTAGTTTTTATAAGTCGATGAGAGATATATGTAATTGTAACAACCTACTTTTAATATCCGCTAAATTCCCTTCCTCTTGCTAGAATTGTTCATCATTAGTGTTGCACGAAAGAGTTTCAAACAACTGCGCACAGTCTCCTTGTAATTCTTTTATCTTATTCACATGCACACTAATGGCACCACTGCTGTCCTTGTTTGTTAACTTGGCAACAGCTTTTTCTTCATGGGTCAATTTTGATTTCAACAGTCGTTTGTTCGTGTTGAAGTTCTCCATTATATTATGCTGGAAATGTTTATTTGATTTACACAAGCTACACAAAACAAGTCCACGATAGAACAAGCAAGAAATGCATAATCACCTCTTTATGGAGTCTGGAGTCCCGATCCTGCCCCTACATGACCAATGTTCACGTACAACTACAAATAACGTTTTATCCTTTAATAGATGATTTATTTCGGGTACAGGAAATACAGTAGTTAGATATGAACACTGAATTATAGTCTTAGGATTGAAATATCTTTCATAGTTAAACACGCACACATTAACAACGACACAATTCTTTTTCGCTAATCACACACTGAACCACTATCATTACTCTATGGTATACTCTATTGCAGAGTTTATAAACCTGGGGGTCGCGACCCCTAGGAAGGTAGCGGAAGGGTTTGCAAAGATAAGAGGAAGAGATAAATATAATCAGAATCTAATAGAGGAAAATATTTTTAAATGTTATTTTGAATTTTGTTCTGATAGGCATATTTTTATTTTTTATACATACTGCTAAGAGCAATAAAAAAAATAGTTCTACTAAACACTTTCAACAGGTGCAGGGTTGTTTAAAAATAAATTTAAATGAAAGAGGTACAATATGAAACTAATGAGAACTGCATATTGAAATAACAGATAAATACAAATGCCACAAAACCTGCATGTTAAAATACAATGAAATATGAAAGCTAATGGGATACTCGAGCATGGTGTGATTTCATTTGTGCGACAATGTCCGGTACAATCTTCGTGACGCACATTATCAATTCATTTAAAGTACTCATTAACTTTTTAAACAAGTGTTCAAGTTTTTAAAACCAAAATTAGAAATCACCCCATTTTTCTATTATATGACCCAAAAGTAAGGGAGTTGTGAAGTTTTATCATTTTCAAATGGTCTCAATTTTGAAACAGGATGTTGGATCGGATTCGATATTTGTAATATGAACGAATTAACCTAATTTGGTTTTAATCTATTCGCTTTTAGGGAAGTTACTGTAACCACTATATACAAGAAATGAATTCTGCTATTATAGAAATAGATAGATATCGTGATATCTCCGCAAGAGGTATTAAAAATCCCACACAAGCTTACTACAAACCAAAAATTATAAGGGGGTCGCTGGCAAGATGATGTAATAAAATGGGGTCGTGATAGGAAATAGGTTGAGAACCATTGCTCTATGGTATACTATATGATTACTCTATGCACTGAACCATCTCTCATACACTAATCTCTACGCAGGTCCCCAAGCCCTCCTCATGTTAATCTCTACACACGTTTCAAAGCGCGAGGCTAATAATACTCTGTTAACCAACTACAAAAAAATAAAATAAAATAAAATAAAATAAAATAAATAAATAAAAATAACAACATAAATAATTAAATAAATGTTGTCCAATGCAAAATACAACAGTAAAGGTCCTAACAATTTTGCTTTCTAAATTTCTTCCATACATTCTTTCCTGTCACTAACAACACTGTTCAGATAAACTTCTATTTACTTTTCTTTCCTCTTGCAAACAATTTGCAATATTGCTGCAATTGTATTTACCATGTCTTCATCGGATTTCCATTCCAATCAGCTAATTTTATGAATTTCTTTTTCATATCCACGTTTGACTGCTTCCAATCATTTTAAATTGATCATTTGCAATGTCCACTTTTATCCGTACAGTGCAATATTCTTCAAGAAAAATTTCATGAATGTGTACATCAAAACAGAATAATGCTAATTCTTTTACACTAAAATAAAAATTTATTGTCTTAAACTGTTATAATTTATATTATTATTAATAAAATATAAAATATATGTGTCATAATATCGTGGGCACTCAATAATGGGTGCCGTCAAGCAAATAGGTTGCGAACCACTGTTCGAGAGAGAGATAAAGGACCCTACTTTTCGAATCTTAATGAAAAACTTTCATATCAAATATTGTGTTTAACTATTTTTGTAATTAATTACTTATATGTTGAATAGATTTCGGTATTATATGTTTCTGAAAATAGTTGCACTTATTTCTCCACACGTCCATATGCCCATTCATGTCTCAGTGGCTAACATGTGTTCGTTATATACAGTACATGCATTTCGGGTTTTTCATATTAAGGTCCTTGTTTACGACATAAACTCGAGTAGTGATTTGGATTCCACTTTAAACAATATATCCTGTTTGTCTTATATCCTGGTGTCACATATGCCTTCAACATTAAAAAAGAGTTAAACGTGAATCAATCAATCAATACTCAGGCTCATGAAAGCCATTTTAACACTAGTTCAGTAATTTCAAATTTCTTATGCAATAACGACATTTTTAATAAAATGCATTGTTTCATATTTTTACATACTTTTACACTACTACATTACTTTTTAATCACATTTTTTCCCATTAACAGAAAATATATTCTAGAGCAAAATAGGTAAAAAAAAAAAAAAGAAGAAGAAGGTATTCATGTCAGTGAATCCAAAGTGAAGCGAGTTTTCGTGATGACTAATGACTATAAAACAACAATTGATATATGATCTGAACAGATGCTAAGACATATCTGAATGAAGAGGGGGTGTGATAAGCACAAGCATATAGTGTGCACTCATTAAATATGCACATAGTGAAGATCAATATTAACCCACCTTCTGAACTGTTGAAAAAGTATACTTTTCTCCTTGTTTGCACTGGTATGTATTGTCCTAAAGTAAGTATGCAATATTTAAAGGGCGAAGTGATTTTATTATTTTCAGAAGTTATACTTTTAGTGAAATATAATTGAAAACATTCCTATGTAAACTCATGTATTTGAATAGCAAATACGAAAGTTTCCTGGACCTAGCATCCAAAATATGTCATAAATATAAAGCTCGCCTTGCGGGAAAAATAAAGGTAGCAAAAAAAAAAAAAAAAACTCCAATCTCAAAATAACTAAATCGTATGATAAACTAAGTGAGTGTACGTAAAATATCTGCGGGAAATACATTGCTTGAGCTTAAAATTTCACCCGAAATGTCACAAATTTAGAGACGGAGAGAGACAGTTGTTCGTAAATTATATCATTGTCTTCTGCTTTCCCTCAAGTGAATGTTTCTTTCATGATGACTTCTGTTCAGTGCTGCTGAAAAGTGATATGGTCACCCAAAACATTTCATGTGTGGATGGTCATCCTGTTTTGTACCTTAATTACAACCAATTTGTCAACGTTTTCCACACCCATACATCCTTGTCATAAATAAATAACATCTACGTCGTATTTTACCAACCTGAACACTTTTTATCCACAACATTCACTCTCACACACATACTCATATATTAAAAGTGTTCCCTTCTTCTACATACCTCAGATGAAGGGAGAGAGAGATGACACCATGTCAGACAATACACATTCCTCCATATGCCACCGTATATCATCTATCAAACGCAGGGAGACACGAAAAATGTGAAATTGAACTACGGGGTTTACTCAACCGAGTGACAGATCAGTGTTTGATTACACGTAGTGAAGGTGACAATAAAATACAAAATACAAGGGTTATACGGTAATATGATACCTCCAATACATTGTACAAATTATTATTCACTGTGTACTTTTTTAAACGATCTTAAAAGAAAATAATTCTCATCATATAAAATTTTTAAATACAGTCAAAAAGTAAGTAATGAAAACATAAAAAGAACTTGTACATAAAGTACTTGTACATAAACTTGTACATAACTTGTTAACGAATCTTGAAAATCACCAGAAAAAAGTCATATCTATTGGATTTGAAATATCCATGTAGCAACTGTTTCAATAAATATTCCTGTGTCTTTCAAACGTCATTAGTAAAATTTGTTAGTAACTATTATTCCAAAGTAAGAATAAAGTTGTAAGCACAAAAAACTAAATCTGTAGCAAATTTTGTACCTACTTGACATTGAAGGAACTAGAACATAAATTTGCGATTGCAGGAGGACCAGTAATTGTTGGTGGGGTAGTGTAGTATGTCTGTCACGCCAGGGAAATATACTACATATCATAGTCATCTATTGTTAATCCACTGCTTAATAAAAGACTTTCAAGTTCTTCTCTACAACTATATATCTTGGATAATTCTTTTGCACGTTACTCCGTAGTGCTTCTTGATTTCATCACACCATCCTGTATGAGGGCGTTTCCTAGTTTGTTTCTTGTATCTCTGAGAACATTTTATTTTTATTTTTGGAATTTGAAACTTGCTAAATTTGCGGGGACTGAACCGGCGGCGGAACGTATATATATATATATATATATATATATATATATATATATATATATATATATATATATATATATATATATATATATACGGCACTTATAATATGTCATGCCTTTAAAAATGCATAGTTTAGATTCATAAAAGATCTCAGAACAGACCATTTTAGTAAGACTTGTAGTTACAAGTTCTACCTCATCGATATATAACAATCTAATGTTTCACCATTTATCATATGTTATAGAGTATATTTGTTAGAAAATTAGAATACTGAACGTGCACTTAAAACACATAAGAGTTTAACATTTTACAGCAATAGTTAAACCAACAATAATACAAACTAAAGCTTGCCTTCAAATGTAAATGTGCTCTAGAAAAACTTTAATTTTAGAACATATTAATCTTATAATACAATTTAATAGCAACTTGAAAAAGATCAAAAACATTTTAAAAATTAATTAACAGCATTAAGTACCTACCTAGTAATTTAAAAAAAATTTGAAAGTAATCAAAGTTATGTCTTTAGAAAATGTCTTGTTTATTAAGATTTTTGATAGATAAAAGGAACTGTGAAAACACTGGTGGTATGATTTTAAGATCTTCAGTTAGGAGTGCAACCTCATCGAAATAATATAAGGTAAATGGTTAAATATTGATATGAAAAAACTAATAAGCTATCTAATCATTTATCTTATATTATATAACGTAATACTTCTTACGATATTAGAATATTTTTAATTTTAAAATCTTTAATTCAATAACTTCAGAATTTGCCACTAAATTGATACAAATTAACAATGATCCCCTTCGTTCCATCTTGAGTAGAGTAATTGATCAAAACTACTATAATAATGAGAATACTACTATGTGTAAATATCCAAACTATTTTAGTGATATTTATTTACTGCTACCAGCAGGAAAAGAAGATTTTCAGTTAAACACAAGAAGGAAATATAAGACTTGTTATGCGGAAATAGAGTATAAACTTAGTCAAGGTATTTCAGTTATTTAAAAGCTAAAACTATACTTATTTACAGGATACTTTAGCAGATAAAATACATTATATTTATATTCAAAGCATTAGGTATTCACAAATATTCACACAGGATATTTCTGTTTGCTGTAATTAGGGAATATACTGCAATTTGTTGACATGCAATTATTTTTTCAATTCAAATACAATTCTTTGGTCAAATGTATATACTTAATTAAAACTCCATGTTTCGTTGATGGAACTTTCATGTTATTCATATTACACTAGGACATATAGTAAGAAACATGTAGTTTTCTACACATTGGAAACATATTCACGTCTAATAAAACGAATTTAGGTACGGTGATTGATTGAAATGATGGTAAAGGATAGCTTTCTCATTGCCTTGGTTGCTGGTACGATAGATCCGACTACATCCCTTGGTAGAAGTTTATATGGTTCAAAATCCGATTATACTCCTGGTATATGTCTCACATGACCATGTGCTGAAGAGACGTAAAACTGCAAACGTAGACATTATAATGGTAATAATTAAGTCTTCTTAAGGAGAATATAACTATGGATATTAAATTCAAATTACAATTCCTTAATTGAAGCGCGCGAGATTCAGCCAACTAACATTTGTCATCAAGAAAGAAAAATAAAACAAAGAGTAATAATAATAAAAATATAAATTCGAAGTAAAAATAGAACCTAGTAATAACATTAAATACAAGAGAGTTTTTTTAAGTACATAAGTAAATGCAAGCTTCAAAAATAGTAATTAAAAATAAGAGGAATACACGATAGATTTGAAGCATGTGAAATACAAAATTCATTAGATAGTAAGATAAAAGGAGCGAAAAGGAAAGAAGAAAAGAGGAATTCGTACACCGGGTAATATTAGATCAAATTGTACTATATGCCAAACAAGCAAATACATGTTTTCGCGGGATGGTATCGTCAGCCCCTTGCTGCTATTGATTGCATAAAAATGAAAAATGAAATGAAATGAAATTTTTGACTTTTACGTCCCACGGTTATGCCGGTTAGGCTAAATGAGACGGTGATTATGAGAAATGAATGAAATGGTGGAATTAAGAAAGTGGGAGGAAACGGGAGAACCCCAAGAAAACCCACGCACACGGTGTTTGTCCACCACAAAGTTCACTTGGCGGGGACTGGGATCGAACCCGGGACCCAAGCACCACAGGTGAGCGCTCTACCACTTCTTTTTTTTTAAAAAAAAACTTCCTGACTTACTTTCTACTGCAACCACTTTTCAGGACTACTAGACACGACAGGGACACGAACACAGAAACAACGAGGACAGTTAAAATTCCACTCTTGCTACTACAGAGGGACTCGAACCCCCAATGGGCTTCACCTAACAATCATCAGCCTAACGCCTCAGACCGCTCGGCTACACCCACAGGCACCACTGAGCCACCGCGACCCTCTGCATGAAAATGAAATACGACACATTACTCCATATCACTTCACCTGTAGATTCCTGTTTTCTGATCACTTAAAACAGTATTCCTGGACACCGTAGCGAAAAATGTATTTGTTTTTTCATGCACTGTACGAGAAACAAAAAGTGAACACAATGTGGCAAATACATTGCATGAAGAAGAAGAACAAATTTGATTGTGAAAAAATAGTTTGCTAATGAAACTAAGTGTGATTCTTACTAAATGTGGAAATTTAACATTAAATATAACAAGAACCAAAATAAATATCTGTAATTAAAGTGTAATCCAGATAAAAGACTAGTAATAACATTTTACTATCCATTGAAAGTTATAATTTGGTTGAAGATCAATTGATGTTGAAAATAATGTGGTACTGAATAGTTAATTCGTCCTCTAGAACCAAATTCGATACAACCTGCAGCGTGATATCCAAAATTAGGCAAATTCAATATGATTGAACTAATTAAAAATTTATACATGAAAATATGTTTACGAGCATTGTTTGCTTGCTACATGCCTAAGCTGTTTGTTCGTATCTGTTTATGCACTTTCATGGTTCTGCCCTTACTCTTAAGAGCTAATTATTTTAACCGTGAGCAAGACGGGGATAATATAAATAATCACCTGATTCGAGTGAGAAAATATTAACTTATGAAATAAGAAGATAATTATTAGATTTACGACATTGCGATAGTCAATGAATTTATGATAAATAAAAGTAATATAATTGTGAAATGAATAATGTTGAATGCTACGTACGATATGGATAATGAATGATTAATTAATTAATGTTTCTGTTTACAATTTGGTTACTACGAATCTTGGTGTGTGTTCTGACTGATTGACTGAATCTTGCTCCTGAGTTTCTATAGTTGCTATTGCATGTAATTACCCTGCCAATGTTTCGTGCTTTTGTTTTGCATGTCCTGTAGCCTATGTTACGTTGTGCTTATGACTATAGAATCTGATTACTACTTACCATGTTTATAGTGAGTGCATGGATTTAGCTATTAAACTATATATAAACAGCTTATACTAAATTTAGGCTGCCTATTGATAACAATTCAATAAGCTCAGATTTAATAAAGGCAATTCATATGGGATATTTGGTGTAATTTGTTATTTAGAAATGACAATGATATTATCTTGTTAGAAATCTTCATTACTTCTCCGAATATTGATCAAAGCTTAATCTTATGGTTAACTTCCAAGGAGGGGTCCTGTCGTTCTGACACGAGTCCTGTGATCTTCCGGCTGGGCCAAAGAATTAATTAATTCGTTTACAATTAGAAAATCAACACTGTACTATCGTCACGATTCATCTTGGGCAAGTACAGTGTGTTCACAAAACTACTTAACATTACCCTTAAAGAAGTGGTGAAGAGGGGAGTGTTACACACTGTACGAGAAACAAAAGGTGAACACAATAAAAAGGAAAAATATTCGATGTAAAGTGCTTTATCTCTTTCGTACAAATCATTAAATCTATCATTCCCAGTGTAAGCCACATCTCCGTCGATGCCATGTGGTTTTGTGTTCTTTACACAATAGATGTTTTTTAATTACCCAAATAACAGAAGAACAAATTGTGTAAGAACACATTTCACTTTAGCAAGTACATTAGCCACAAGGAAATATTTTCATTTCTAGCAGTCCAAACCGTGGACTATTAGCTAGTAAATAGCGTTTACCAGACTTTTTATAAGTAACATCTAATGTGTTGTCGTACGCAACGTTCTGCAATATAGATCTTCAGTCACAAATTCAGCTAATAAATAGTCATTTTTATTTTTAGTCGACAAAAGAAGAAAGAGAAAGTCACATAAGACGTTGATAGGAATAGAGGAAATATGTATTTCAAATGCTTCTTGGGTATACACATGGACGTAATAATATTATTACACTTGTGGGTTTACAAATAGAACTATCATTTTATGACAACAATAACTGGAGTGTAAATATTTGTTAGCTGGTAGTAGTAATAATTTTGTTTCGCCCTTCTTCTAGGTAGGAAGGTGAGGTGATGGCTTGGATGGAATATTACGACGATAAGGGTGTTACCTAATACTCTGTATAATGTAACATGGCCCGGTAGTTTTGAACACCCAGTGTATATAAAGAAAATTTTATTTTCAGTTAAATTTTAAAATATGTTTATTTCTCATATTATGGGAAAAGTAGGTCGCAAATTTTGCGTAAATTTTATTCAAATTGATAGTTTCACATATGTGTTACATGAAAATACATGGTTATTAATTATATTTTATAAGTTTACGTATTTAACCGAAAATATGGCATTATTTTAGAAAATAAGTGTATATTTTAGCGTTTTATAGGGTTTTTAGTTTATTTCTATGGATATTTTGGTATAGGGAATCTTCAAAAGAAAACTAAAATTTATATTTTATAATTTTCTTCAAAATTCTAAATTTGGAAAGTCAGTCATGATTTCTTCTTTATGCATCTCTTTGTTCCGGAGTAAATTATCTGTCATTGGATCATCCGCAATCACAGCTGTGGTTGAGATTTTCGGCTTTTTTTGATGTCAGGAGAAAAATCTGACATCCTATAATTACGTCACAATAGTCATCCAATTAGGGATCTTCTTCCCATTGTCTTTATCTTACATCAGAAGCAATCGTAGGAGATAGACGTGAAGTTTTCAACGTCTGCAGAAAATTGTAGAAAATTGTCATGTTAAATAGTGACGCTCTCTTGGAATGGTGTTCCTCGAAATTACATAAATGTTGATGACAGTCTAGGCTGGGGGAATTGTTGGCAGCAGTCGTATAAGACAGTGGTCAAGTAAAAATTGTATGAACGGTGGCTAGCGCCAGGGAAGAAGAGGTGAACTGGTACGACATTGTTTCGTGGAACGACATGGACGCTAGTGGATGTGAATTTTTTGTAACCACCTAATAAATTCCTTGATAGAATTTGGTGGTAGGTAATCGTTATTTTTTTACTCCTCAGTCCATAGATCGTCGAGGGATATAATCCAAGTAAGTGTGAAGCGAGAAAACCGAAAATTTAGTTTGGATAAGCAGAACCTCTAAATTTATTGTTTCGTGGCATAACTAAAAAGTGTGGTTTTCTGTGCAAAAGTGAATCCTAATATGATGTGCTAATTTCAGTAGTTTTTCCCCAAAATTGCGTACATATAGATTCAGAATGTGATTACCTGAATACACTCAATGAAGGGGAGGGGGGAGTTTGAGTCACATTACGAAGACGACTGTCATAACAACAAGGAAATGTGTGTACCACAGATACACACATTACCCCAAAGAAATAAATTTTAGATTCCTTGTTAACCTCAAAATTATTTATTTCGAAAAATCGTAGTACTGTTCGAAATTTTACAATTTGGCATTGTGTTTTCTTTGTTTAATATTTCTAAAGGTTTAATATTTTGGGAACAAATGTGGTCAAAATCACGGCTAATGTTTAGTACAAGGGTACATGGTTTTGGTACCGGTAACAGAAGACTGTCGTTAACAGGTCAGATCTCAGCTGTTTTATTCTGATACGCATCGAGATAATTTACAGATAGAGTTTTAATTATTTATTTGCATAAATATTTCAGTATTTTAAGTGAAAAGATAAAATTTCAAAGCGATACATTCACTGATAGCCACTACGTCCTTGTAGATCTGTGGTAGCTATAGAAATAGTAATTTGTGATTAAATAAAAGGGTGATTTATGTATGTGTTTTTTCTTAGGTTAAGGTAGTCAGTTAGGTTAGGATAGGTTAGTTATGTTTAATTATTGTGTAAATTTTTGATTGAGTGTTTCCTGTGCTAGTCATTGCAATGAGGTCCGAGCTTCAAGGGAGGTAGCAAAGAATGCGTAAACCCTCTATGTCGGCCACAACTACAGCGCACAGAGGTTTGAGCACCCAAATGAAGAATGAAAACAAAATAGCGAACCACAGAAAACTTGTAGATTGGCTTAGTGTGGATTTAATGTGCTGTGTTTATTGATTTTCATTGTTTTATGTCGTTATGATGTAAATGTCCAAAAAATTGAGAATATTGATAAATACGCATATTTAAGAATTTTCTTGAAAAACTCAACGAGATGTAAACAATGTTCGACTGTGAGAATTTAGAAAAAAATAATGTTATTTTCTTTTGATTTATTTCGGTTCAGATGGGTATATCCGTACAAGAGAATGTAAAGTTTTTTTTTTCATATAGAACTTCCTGTCAAATCTATTTCAATGAATGATGTTAAATAAAAATTACTAGCCGTGAAGTAACATCTTTCTTTTCAAGCACAAGGACGTATCATTTAGTTTTAAGTAGTAAATTTGAGTACAGTTACGTTTTAATAGTATACGAAATATGGACAAGGTATAGAGCAGTACGTACACAATTCTTTTACTGGTGAAATGAAATTGCTGTAAATCGAAGAAAATAGATTTTCCTTAGTGTGACCGGGGTTGAAACAGCTGAGTCTCCAGAAATTCATTTTTTTCTTTTCTACCAGTTTGATCAAAATCTCAGTTTGGATTTTTTTAAATTTCCGTTGCGCGACTAAATTCTGTTTGGGATTCGTATGAGTTTTTTTCATTTGGTAGGGCCATTACAGACAAAATTAAGATCTCAATGGTGCTCATTGCCAGCTCCACTCGTAGGTCGATGTCCTGTGTCGGTAGTTTGTGGTTCGCAACTTATTTCAAGATGGGATGCGGATGATGAACTGCAGGTCTGGATACCGGGCTGTGAGTTGAGATGGAAGAGGCTCTGGAATCTTCTCATTTGGGCAAATTTGAGTTCCATTTTCCGGTGACCACGTTTTGGTGAATGGATCGGTGATTGTTGGTAGCATACCTGCACCGGGCCCAGTAGGTTCGCGACCACCAGTCGGTGATACATTTACACAGTCCATGGTCCGAAGGAAAGTGAACATCATTCAACACAAACATAGTAAATTAATTTTATTTTATTTTATTATTATTATAATTTTTTAAAGTAAAAAGAGTTGGAAGTACGATCATTATTTGTGATTTGTGTCTTCCTTTAATGCTTTATGAACTGTGTATGAAGTGTTAGTAATAATTTATTTACGAAATTCCTAGTAAAATTCTAAGACCGAGTCAGCTGTGTAAATTGTCAAAAAGCACTCACAGGGATAGAACCAACCAGGCCGGAGTAGTGTGTATGTGTCTCTCGTAACAAATTATTGTTTTCTTCTTTTAACTAGCGTACTTCGTGGATTATTGGGTAGCAAAGGAGTCTAAAGATCTTGTGGTCGGTAGCTCGATTCCCACTGACGATGTACCCTTTATCTAAACACAAATAAAAAAGGAAAAGAAAAATCGGTTTCGAGATACATTAAATCAAGAGCTCTACCTGAATCAAAGTTAATTATCATTATGTAACTTGTTTAAAGAAGAAAGAAAACAGTGGAAGGATGTGGTATCAATGTCTAGAAATGTAAATGTAAATGAACACTTTCAACTCTTTTATAAATAGTTCATTACGAGTATATTACTTATCATATCATAAGCAGATACCCCCAATAGATGCAGAATGATTAGAAATTTGTTTCACAAAATATAACAATTTCTCGAGTGGAACTAATAGCTCTTAGTTTGATGCTCTGTTGGGGGCACCTGAATCAGTTTTATGTGCTTTTCAACAATACATGTAAGGGAAGGACAAGATTGGACGATCAATGTGGCAAATATTTATTTTAAGAAGGTTTAAATTCTACATTTACAATTTTTTTTTTAGAATGACAACATTACGTAAAATTCGTGATCACGTTATCAGAAATCAAATATTTACACAAACCAGTACATAACGTTTCAAAGTAATATTTTGCTCTTTCAACAGTTCATGATTCAGCAAGTTCATAATTGAATTACTATGTGAGGCAAAGTAATAATATGCTGTAAATAGTAATCTTGTGACATAATAATAAACTAATTGGACGATGTCATGTTAGACTACACAATATATTTATACCTTGGAAAAAGTCATATCCTCTAGAACTAATATCATTGATGTCATTTTAGTGGTAGCATGTAAATAAATAACTAATGATAGTAATCATATCAGTTAACTGGAGAATGTATGTCACGTGAAGGTAAGGAAATTGCTTGTCAAGTTGAGTCCAAGCTGTTAGAAACTGAAAAATTGTCTCTTTCTTTTACGAGTTAGGGTTAATATATTACTATAGTGTATAAAGGTTGCTCTCACCACATGTATTGTGTACTCAAGGATAACACTTTAAACTTTCTGACAACAATCTTTGTAAAGTTTCTCTAAAACTTCTATCGGTTTCCACCTTTCGGTTCTCTAACCAGAAAAGTACACATACATTTATATAACAAATTACTTCAATCCTTTGTAACTAAAATATCAGAAATCATAATTTGGATACTTTGGATACAACTGCCTTCTTTCTCACAATATCCTTCCTTCCTCCTTCATCTTGACAGGTGATTAATGAAATTAAGGACCAGATACGTACTCCTCAGTATTTTTATGATTTAATTGAAAATTCATTTTGGAGCATGCCAATATTTTTTTTTTTGTCATTTATACACACTATCTCACGTCACTAACTAACTCACATCATTAACTATCTCCAACAGAAACAAAAATGTGACAGAATTGTAAAAAGGAACAGTTATGTTTCCAGTGTCTTTGGGAAATCATTGCCTGATTTATTTTTATTGAGACTATCCAAAATATCAACGAAGTATGGTCTGACATACGTAAGAATTCAAAACGACATATAGACAGTGGTAGCAGAGCAACCCTAACCCAGGGAGGTACTGATGAGTTTTACGCCTAGCTTGGTAAACCATTTTCAAATTGCTGCAGTTGGTGAATGCCGGCCAAGGAGAATGTTGCGGAAGGTATGTCATACACGTTTGGAACTGAATATAAGAACAAGGACAATAACAACAAAATACTTCATTGGGACGTACATCTTATATCTTAAATATAGGCTCAGGAATGGAGATACTCGACTATTGCTAACTGGAAACATGTATTTTAGTCTGATGAATCGCGTAGTTGTCTGTGTTGCAGTCAGTGGCGTATTTAGGGGGGCTTCCGGGCTTAAGCCCCCCCGAAATCTTACTTACTATAGTAAAGTATATGAAATATCTTGCAGAATTTTCACATTTCAGGCAAAGCCCCTCCCGAAACAAAATCATAAATACGCCACTAGTTGCAGTTATGCAAAACGTCAAGTACACCGCAAATTCTATTAAACTTTTCACTCACAGTATGCGGAGTGTGTTGTTCTAGCTAGAGGAGGTTATGCGATGTTGTTGGAATGTTTTTCAAACAATGACTTGGACTTAGTCATAAGCAGAATATGAATATAATCCGCATGCTTATATAGCTAGTTTCATTTACCAAATGATGTCATTTGTTGAACATGTCCGCGATGAATATGTAGTTCAGATTACCACCTTCCAAAACAAAACCGCAGTGTTCACAGAGCTTAAAGCACTGAAATATGATTTGAGACACATTCTGGTATTTTATGACACCTAGTCTGGCCTGAAAAGTCCTCAGATTCGAAGTAGGTGGTGAAACACAGAAATAGGTATCTATATGCTTTGATACAGCTGCGTATTGAGCGATGAGCGAATGGCATGACAAGAGCATCTAGTAGATTATTTCCAAACGGAACCCAATCAGTTATTCGGCTTAGAGTTGATATTAATTACTACTACTTCAGTTCTATGTCGTGACTGCTTCACATTTTTTTTATCAGACGTACTTAACACTGACGTTAACACTTGAAACTTGACGTTATTTAAGTGCCCTGGAACTTTCCGTAATATATTTACAACTTAAAATATACACATATATTTTAAGTTTTATTACTGCTATAACATCGTGAATTATGTCGAAGCCACAGTGATACCATTAGCACCGCCAGACATCAAAACACTTTAACACTCATGGTAATATTATTTTCATCTAGTTTTGCTTGTTAAGTATATGAGATAGATTTTGGAATATAATTTGTCAGTGATGTGCCCGTTTAACTAAAATCTTTACATAAGGATCTTTCCCTTGGTAACAGCTAATGTCATGCAAAATTTGCTTAAGGTTGCTCATACAGCATCCTTATTTTCTGGTATAAAAGGAACTGAATAAACGAAATTAGAAGAATAAATAGTTGGTAACCTAAAAGATAATTCATGAATCTTGAAAGAAGGACATCTCTAGAGACCATCAATGTAATCAAAGGTGGGCTAGAAAAGTGAATATCACCACGAGAAGAAAGATTCTTGGAAGGTGCTCGCCGACGAACAAATTCACTTTACTAACCTCTCAAACGTTGTTTGAATAATTGCTCACATGATGAAACTACATGACGGCAAGATGGGACAGCTACAATTCCGTAATATACTCGCAAGTCCAAGATAGAACTAATATCCAATTTCTTAAAAAAAAGAAAGAACAATATTTCTCTCGACTTGTAACTTAATCAACAACAAAGAACTTGTTGCAAATGGCACTTTGAACCAATATGCAGATCTATTAGTTTGTTTTCCACACGATTGAAAGGTTATAGTTTCATATTCGTACAGACTTACCTTTCTGAATTATTCAAGATTTCAGCGTTCTCTCGTAATTTGTCATTCACGTCAATAACAAATTATTTTAGTGTTGACAGCAATATAAATTTGTGTTTGCAGTTACACTTGATTACATCCTTTGTATTAGATTGAATATTATATCTTACATTTGTTTAAAGTTCAATACAATACTACTTTTCTATTTTTCACTGCACTTCCTCTATGCTTAAATATAACAGTTTTCTGTACTTTTTCTTGTTCTAGAATCACATTTGTGGTTTTATATATATTGAATGCCGCAGCCATTATCTATGACGACTATTACGTTATAAATTGGTAAAAAGTATAAAATTGTATTAAACAAAATTGATAAAAGCAATAATAGCGAATTACTGTGACAATGTATCACTTTTATTTATTTGTGTGGACAACATATTGTTGTCAACCATGGAAATAACAGATTAAAATTAGTTATCAAATATTCTTTTGTATATTCAGATAACTTTATATTAGATTTTTTATATCTTATTACGTCATTTTATTTTTCCTGAGACATTATTTCCGGTAGAAATTGAACCCAAGTCTTCCGCTTGACTTTCCTTCTGTCATATTTTCATAATACATAATAACTAACATATTCAAGATAAATATAAATAAATGTATTAATAGTATATAGTATTACTTCGTAAGGGGGGATTTTTCTGATTTCCAATGGCCCAGCTATGTGTAACCTTCTTCAAGAGTTGATTTAATTCCTATCCATTTTGAAATCCCTACACCAAAGCTTGATTTGCAGGCTGTTTATTTATCTTTTGGCAAGTCCAAAGTGCAGAGGTTAAATTTTTATTCTGTCAATTTACAACTACTTGTGAATTACGATTCATGTGTACTTTCTAAGTATTGAACTGAATATATACTTCGTTAAGTGTAATTTGTTTCTTGCGTATAGTTCTAAAGTTTATGCCAATTTTAGTTGTTAAACTGATTACTTCATTTTCTTCTCCAAACAATAGAAGGATGGCAGATGCAGTAGGAAATGGCAAAGGAAGAATACGTTATGTTGAGAGCTCATATGTAGTTCAACTATTATGACGTGGTAGAGGTAAGAACTTTCGCCATCTGTAATTTTCAATTTAAATGCAAATAGTACACCCCACAAATTCTATTTACTTTTGAGCCATACCCATTAACAGACACAGACTGGGAGGAAGAAAGCAGAAGGAAGGCGTCTCAAGCAGTTCTGCATTTTCAGCTATTTTCTCGTGGTGTTAATAGCTTATTACAGACAGCTATTTGCCTTTGTATCCAGCTCTTAAACGGAAAAGAAAACACTAAAATTATCACGTTGTTACAGGAAAAGCGCTCTTGTTGGAAAAAGTGACTGGAAAAGGTGACTGGGAAAAGATGTCAGGAAATGGTGACTTGAAGTTATGTTATATATCATCATATCATAATGTGCAACTTATTATTATTACATATTACTTGCACAAAATCCTTATTTTCTATTGCAAGATAAGGAAATGTCTTATTTTTCAGTTAATTTTTCAATAGAATCGTATATATAACCTTTAAAATGTAAAAAAAAAATCTTATACAAAGGAGTTTGCTTTGAAATTATACATAAACGATACTTTTTCTTCAAAAAACAATTCTCAATAAACTCCATGCTCTATATTTATAGAGCGATAGTATGATAACAAAGATAGGCTTACCCAGAAAAAAAATAAACTTCAAAATGCTTAGTAGACTAAGAAATGAAAAAAATCAAGGAAAACAAGAATATGGTCATAATCACAAAGAAAAATTATCAACCTGTTTTTCATTATTTTCGTCTTCTGACTAGAAATTCCTCATGAATATAGCTTCAAACATCAATCCGCTAATACAAGGATTAAATTCTTCTCGAACTTTGAGCACCATAAAATTATAATTCTTAAAGTCTCACAACATGTTCCTGTGAAGGATGCAACAAATATCACATATTAAAATATCCACAACCACAGTTTAAACAGTCATTTTTAACGCTGTGAATACGTTAGATACATACATTTGAGTATAACATTGGTACACATTGCATTATAGTGCACTGATACGTTGGACACCGAGATCTCATTTTATGTAGGGACCTGAAAACGATAGACAGAATATTAGCAACACTACAACGATTCCTAACATTTAGTCCAAACATTTGGAAGGTCACTCTTTTAATTTTTCGTTTCATTTATATCTTCGATTATTGGTCTATGTGTGTGTGAAGCAAGTACCGCAACATAGGCAAGAGTCGGTAATATTTTCGAACGAATGCCTCTTTCTGTTAAATGCAGTCTTGCAGTCGGAAGTGCATGTCCCGAAGCATGTAGGACATCACGTCTCTTCATATTCTACTGCTATTAGCCAATTGTTGAGCCTCCTGTACAGATTATCCTTACTTTGGATGCTTCTGTACACACATGTTTTGAAATAATCACAGAGGACAACACAAACAAAGTATCTACGTAAGATGAGATTGGGTCACATTTCTTATCATTAGTGTTACCTTTTAAATATTTGTAGAAATTATCATCAAGGAAATGATGTGCTGCACTTGTACAGTGTAGAAGATGATATAACTATGAATTACTGATTTGTATGGATAGGGCTTATTGTTCGTTTGGCTGTCTTTTGGAGATTAATAACGCGAAGATGCAATCACTGCAATTCCTGCCCCTACTACACGATAATGATTCATTGTGTTGCCTGTTGAAATCATAAACTACAAATGAAGATGACTCAACGCGTTTCGATATCTTCAACATCTTATAACGATATCTTCAACTCAAACCTGGAATAAAAATAGTAACTGGTACGTAATTTTCCCTACGGAGGGGAAATTCTCGACGTTTGTCACATGCTGTAGTGCTGTCTAGAGGTAACTTGTACTATATTATCTGCACTGACTTCAAAGTTTTAAAACTTTAGGGTATTAGCAATTTTGTGTTCGGTGTAGTCGAAAAACGGTTACAACATATAATTTAGTGTCCTCCATGCTTGATGTGATATGAAGGCACTCAAACCTCGCTGCTAACTTAGACTTCTAACTCAATTTGTAAATTTCCCAAATAGACAAGGTAGCGAATTCTTCGGTCTAAAAAGGAAAGAAATAACGACGTCTTTACTACACATTATTCAGCGCAAGCCTTGTCACAAATTCTGACTTAGGACTTTTTCTGTATTAATGATACTACGTAAATGTCTGACTGGCGTATCTAATTGTTATGCTCTGCTTCTACATCTGCTGCTAAACAACACTTCTCTCTAATTTCTATTACATTTACGAAAATAAAGTTGGTACTCTCCTCACAATGTATATCGCACTTTCCTTTGGTGCATGAAGTCCTGAGTTCATTACCTGGTAGAGAGCGGGGCGAACGCAGTGCAGTGGTTCAGACTGCACTTCAATTCTAGGTATCCTTTTGTGTAGCCTTTCTGTTGACAAAGGATGTAAATATAAATGATAAATACATTTGCCAATTTATAAAAATTCCCTTGGAAAAGCCTTCCATATCTGTGAGCTGTGACGCCAGTAAGTTTTGTTTTATATTAGTTTCTTCAAGATTGATCTACTAAATTGAACAATATATTAGAATTACTTATAAAGCGTCAACTATTGTTTTATATTGTTTCATTCATATTTAAGATGAAAAGATACTTTTCGGTTTAACGTTCCGAGTTCATAAAGAAAATAAGTATGAACGATTCAGTTTTCCTTTCAGAGTTCAAGAAGCAAGAACAATTTCATTTATAATAATATTGTTGTAACGCTCCACTTTGTTCATCTTCCGGTACACCAATAATCCATTCCGTCGACCGTAGGCGACGTTATGCCAATTGAACCGTTTGGCCCTTGCATGTAGACTGAGTCGCCACCACGAATGAAAACCGTGGAAAGATTTTGTATTTTAGATCCAAGTTCGGTGATGAGGATGTAAATGCAATCATGAAGATTTCTCAATCACATCGCACGGGAATAGATAACTACCGTGACTGACGATATGAATGAATACAGTCATTGGAGGAACATTCAAATTCTCTGAAATTAAATATAAGTAAAAAGACAAAATCTTGTTTTAGCTTATTTATAAAAACGAGTAATTAGGCATCATACATAGAATTAATTGTAGAAAGGAGAATATAGTTGAGTAACGAGTAACAATATTACATATACATGAATTTCCTTATACATATTTTATAGTATGATCAATCGGTAGATATTTATTTATTTCATGTTTCCATATGAAATTGCAGACCAAATGAATTAACCTACTTGTAGTTTAAACTGCGTAGCATGTATTTTAAATATTATGTCTATGAATAGTGTTTATTTAATGATGCAGCACATATATTGGTCTTGTTCCGACATTTCATGATATATACATATAGATAGATTACCAAGCGGTAGAAACCAGCACCATGTTATTTATAATGATATTAAAATTCTTCTTTCAGCTTCCGTACATGTCCTGTTTCAATTAGCATCTCAGGTTACAACATTTCAGCAAAAGACAATATTTCCACACGGGACATATTTATTCACTATATAATAATAGCATCATTTTATTTACTCTTTAATACATATATATTTAAATTATCATCATAATCTCGTATACTAAATCAAGCCTTCTGCATATGTTGTAAATATCCTTACCTCGTTGCCAAATAGACAAGACATGACTTCAAAATTGCACAGAGAAGAAACGTTCGAGTAGTCTGAATTTACAATATTTAGAAATAAGCAGTGCTGTGTTGCTATGCGCTTTGGTTATCATCTCACTAATCAGAAATATTATGCTGATAAAGTGTCCTAGGTCTTTCTGACAGTAAATATTAATGAACCCATGAAATATGTAGTAGGTTGAATATCATCCGGAGTAGCTTCCATATTGACCAAAAGATTATTGTAAAATACTAGAATTTGGATAATAATTATTTCTTAATTTATGATGTTACATTTTCATTTATGTGGCGGCATAGCAAGGAGTAGAAGGGCTTAAGCCCCCAGAAGTAACTCTTTAGTTAGCCATACACGTTATTTTCTCGCTCTCCATGATCACAAATAATATATTGTGTATTTTAATTAATAATTATCTAGACTAACTGCTATCAGAACTAATTAATTATTTACGGATATATATATTACCAGATTAAAATATCGTAGATCCTTAATTTCGTACACATGTAATTCCAAATAACGTATTTTTTTCAAATATTTTATGAAAGGATTAACCTTTTTTTAAAAAATCTCTTACGTTTCTGTTTTAAGTATATTATCTCTTCTTCTTTTCAAATTAATTATCTTTCTTCTTCTTCTTCTTGTTCCGGGAAAGAAAGCTATTTCGCCAATTGACACAGTAGTTATAAATTAAGCCATATCTTTAACGGCACAGATATATAATATACGGTATCGCATTTAAAATAAATATTAACAATGTAATTCGTAATATTGCTTGGTGCAGGTCTAGAACAGGTTAACATTTTAATAAAACATATAAATTCCAACTTTGTAGAAAATTGAACTTGTACGAAATGTAATCACAAACAATAAATAGCAAACAAGTAAACAAAATATCAACAGAACTGTTATGGACAGTTGTGGGGCATAACATTGTTTTAAAAATTATATCATCCAACATAAATAAGAATAATAGTTTTTACATGAATCTTTTATAAAGTCAAGATAAAGAAAATTACACACAATTTAAAAAAAAATGTTTTTAACTGAAGTATTTATGCACTCTACAATATTCAACAAATACATAGATAGTTGTCACAGTAGCTGCTAATTCATGAAATGACTTCTTGTATGTAGAATGGTAATGAGTATATGAGTAGAAGAGACAGTTCACTGTGTCGTCAGTAAAATTTTCCAAAATGATTGTAAATCAAGTAGAAAATCAGTTTCGACAAAAGCTTAACTGAAGTACATCTTGTTCAATTACACTCCTGTGTGTCAAAACTACATCATCATGAAAACACAAGTGGTTTACTATTCAAAAGCAGCTTTTTAGGGTTGTCTTCTGTTTAGTGCTTCCACACACGCATCACTGGCTTGATCGCGTATCATGTACACATACTAATTTCGCATTACGAGAACGTGCTCTAAATTAAGCGAACTCGATCCAACACAACCCCAGTTTATGTTTCGTTATTCATTATTTGAAAAGTCATAGTGGTTCTTGCATATACGTTTCCTGTTGTATTATCTACATTTCATTATATAAGTGCTAAGTTCACCATTCTCTTATATTACTACTCCCTACACTGAACCAATGTTTCATCTGTTAGTAAATATATTTACATTCGTTCCTAATCGTTATTATCATTGTGTTCGGTCATTACCCTAGTACCCCCTAAAAGTTTCCAAATAGGGGTGGTAGATTAAGACGTCCCCGCAACAAGGTGTGTATTGCCATGCTCTTCTCAAGCACGACAGCGGCCCAGTTGACCGCAATAGCTAAATCCAGGAGTATGAAATTCGAATGGGAGTTTATTAATCAAATAATTTACTAACCCTTTATCAAGTTTCTCATCATTCCAAAATCTTGGTAGTAATGTGTTTAATATTTTTATCAAATAACCTGTACCTTTTGGATCGTTAGGAATAAATTGTGAAAGCTTCTTATTAATTATACTTACTATATTTACTTTCTCATTGTAAAAATTATTATTACCAGCTTTTCTTCTTCATCTATAACAATTGAAGGGGTAATTTGGATAAGGGCGTATCGACCTGTTTCCGGTAAAATGAGATATACATATTTTCTGCAAGTTTGAGCATGTCAGCATGTGTCTAGGTAGCATTAAGGTAATATCTCTGCTTCGTAGCGAACGCCTGTCTCCAAAAATATTGTGTGAATACGTTGATTAATTGGATAAGGGCATTTATTTTTCTGCTCTCCTGAAAAATTGAAGAATTGCTATTTACGCTCTTACCCAAATTAACCCCTCAATTAATCTATCTATTTACTTTCATACCCCATCCATCCAAATATATTCTTTAGGCAGTTCAGTATATTGTTTAATTCCTTCTAAAGACTTAGGTGATTTTTTAGATTTAGGAGTTAGAGGTAAGCTTGGTTTAATCTTTGTCTCCTAAATAGGTTTTATAATATTTTTGTATTTTGCACTTCTACCAGACGCAAATCTTTTATTATCTAGATCATATTTTTGAAACGCAGCATCTGATTTTATTATTATTTCTTCATAAATTTTAAAATCATCCTTATCATAATCTGCAGTATGTTTATTAGCATTCATTGTTAACAAATCCCATAAACCATCTGTTTCTTTATAGGTTTTTCCGTTAATTATTAAATCATCACCATTAACTTTAACATTAGAATTTTCTATTTTATTTATTATTTTACCATCTTCCTCAACACTTTTTTTCCCAAATACATCATCGTTTCTTTCAGCATAATATTTCGGTGAAATCTTACCAAAATGTGTTGCTAAAGACTCTACTCCTTCTACTTTATATTTAATTTGTTTTCTCATTTTTTTTATCTCGTTAGTCACTGGCGAGTCATCTCCTTCTACACAGCTGTCATACATTGGAGCTGATTCAAAATATTTCGAATCGACTCTTGCACTTTCATTTACAACTGGAACAAGTTCTGTTATTAGATTTTTGTTTTGTTCTAATAATTCTTTAATGTCACTACCTAAATTCTCAATAGCATAAATTACAGGCTGTTCTTGCTTTTTGTACTTGTCATATATTCCTACTCTTTCTTTTTTTACAAATTTTAAAACCTTTAATAAGGAACTTCTTTAACTTAAGGTTCCTCACAATTTGTTTCTCATATATTTATTATAAAGAAAACAAACAAACGTAAATAAACATCAAAAATGTCTAAAAACGTGAACGAACGTGTAAAAACGTCAAAAACGTGAACGAACGTGTTAAAACGTCAAAAAACGTCTAGGAAACGCCAAAAACTTGAACGTTTATAAAATGTTTTATCTTGTTTCTATACTTGCCATTATTTACTTTCCTTGTCGTATCGATAACTATAAAACCATAATCATCTTTCCAACAAGTAGAACATATCTCTTTAAATTTATCGTAAGACATATCTTCTCCTACAAACTTATTGTACACATGTTTTAATTTACTATCATCTTCACGAAATGAACAAACAAACTTAACATTATCTCTTACTAGGTGTTTAGGTTTTTTGGAATTTGTTTGTACAAGACAGAAACAATCTAAATGCTTATGCCCTCCTCTTGTAAAGTAATTTCTAACACTATCTTGATTCTCTAAACTAAAATTATCAAATAAAACAATACAATATTTTTCACATTCATCAATAGGTACCATCATGTCATTATCACTTAGAAATGTTGCTATTTGTTTCTTTAATTTTAATTCTGCTTCTTCAAATCGTTCTTGTAGTTCCTGATACTTTGGCTGATTGATGCTTTTAGAATAAATATAGTAATAATTATTGTTTAACGAACCTGGCTGTAGTAAAAAGTTAAAAAGAGAAACGTTTTATCAGAAGCAGACGGACCTATAATAAGACAACGCATATCATCAGGTATAAGTTCTCCATTTCTTTTCTTAGTCGTTTTTCTTTAATCATCTCTTTCAGATCCTAATTAACAGTTTTCTTAACCTTACTCATTTATTTGATAACACGTCTTGATCTGTTAGGATTTTTGACGCTTTATGTTTTTATATTTTCAAGTGTTTGTTTAATCTTATAAGCGGTATCTATAATATATTCCTCATCCATATCACCATTCAATGTTATTATCATCTCTAATTGTTCTTTAAAGGAGTAGATACAATTTACAATATTCTTATATTCATCCTTCTTACTAACATTAAGTTTAGAAGACAACCCTGTAATAACTGCACTACCTGTATCAGAAGATGTTGTTATAATTGAATAAACTGTCACGAGAATAAATGCATTAATAAAACCAGTTGTTGCACATAATAATATGGATAAAGTGATTAAGCTGTAATAAGCATATTTAACATAATTTCTTCTTTTTCTTCTTTAAGCTATATTCTAATTTTTGAATGATATCACCTATTCAGTTGATTACTTTTTCTCTTGGAATATCTTTAGGCAAATCAAATTTATTCATTTATTATATAATAAATGGCTAAGGTGTTCAAGTTAATTGGTGATACTTCTAATTTGGAAAAGAAACTACATTACGAATTAGGTAACAGCACTAACTATTTAAGTATAGGACTAGTTGGAATTTTATATCACTTATTTAACTCCAAATGTTGCAGATAATACATTAGTTATATATGGAGATAAACGAGCACTTATACCAGGTGGACAATTCAATTTAAAGAGCCTTAACGATTATTTAAATTCTCAATCTGTAAATATAACATTAACAGAAGATCAGGTAAGAAATAGAGTTGAGTTGATTTTGAGTTTAACGTCCCGTTCAGCAGCAAGTCTATATGAGACGTGGACCTAGTGATTAACGTGGAATCCGAACCACATGAGCTCCCACCGGGAATTAAACTCGGGTTTCTCACGCCAAAGGCGCGTACGCTAACCGCTTAGTCACGGAGCAGGTAAGAAATAGAGTAAAAATAGAAAGAGGCAATAGTGGTTTTTAATAGGAAATTTAAATATTGTTTTTGGATTTGAGCATTTACCAGTATTAGCAAATAACGAAACATATATTGGAAAAAATTACCAAAATTTGATCCTTTCGATACAATTAATGTTCACTGCAATGTAGCTGATGGCATGATCGTTAAAGGTGGTGATCATACTCATAGAGAAACAGGAGTAATAACAACATTTAAAACGAAGACTGAATTTAAACATATTATTATATATGAACCCGCTTATCCTTCATTTCTCCTTTAAGAAGAAACAAGATCGATGAATTTGAAATACAAATAAAAGATGAGAATGATACTTTAATTCATGTTGATGTAGCAAAAACAACCATACTTTTACAAATAAAGATTTTGTATTAAATAAGAAGTATCTGTAATATTAAAGGTTGTACGTATTTATTCCTCAAAATGAACTTGAGAATTTAAAGATTGATCATATATTAACAAAGAAACAAGTAAGTGATGATGCTAAGAAGATGGAAGAAGGAAAAGGTATGAATGTAAATCTATCTACTGCGCAAATGAAAAACATTAAGAGTTTACCCATAGAACACATTGGTGGATTTATTTTTACGATACCAGCTATTCTCGCGGCAATTAGAGCTTTAGGTTCTTTGTTATAACAACATTTATATATATGTCTGTATTTTCATTAATTTCGATAGTGTCTGAAGAAGGATATGCTAGATATCCGAAACAGTTACAAATTATAATTTAAAATAAAGTGGGTTTTAAGCTTTGGTCAGTGTCTCTTTTGCTAAATATATATCTAGGTGATGATAATTTGATTGAAAATTCACCTTCCAGCTTTAACAAGAATAACATAAAGACGATTAAACCAAAAGAGAACGCTGCTATGGAAGAAGGACAATTACTGTTTGCTGTGTATTATATAGAAAGAGAGCTTAAATGATTTTCTACATAAAAAATAGGATGTATTGCGTTTCGTGTAAGAAATTAACAGATACAAAGAAAGATACCATTAGAATAGAAGATGTATCAAGAATGGAAGATGTATCAAGAAAGGTGTTTGTTCTGTATGTGGTATTAATAAAACTCAATTCGTTAAAAAGAAAGATCTACTAAAATGAGGTAAAGGTGTTAGAGAAGACATTATAGGAGAAATTCACAAACCTGCAAGAAAAACTACCCTATGCTAAGTGTTGATATAAAAGGTATTGATGTTCTTTGGCAAGCTGATCTTGCAGAAATGGATAGCGGGGTACTAAAAGGTGTTTCCAAATTTAAAAAGGCCATAAGTATTTACTAACGATTATTGATGTATTTTCGAAATATGCGTTTCTTGTTTCTGCTAAAGATAAGAGCGGTAAGAATGTTGCAGAAGCCTTTAAATCAGTATTAAAAATTAGAAAACCTAGTAATTTACAAACTGATCAAGGTAAATAATTTTATAACAAAACTTTAAAGAGTTGATGAAGGAATATAATATCAACCATTACTCAACTTGTAGTGGTAAAAAGTTTTCCATCGTAGAACGCTTCAACAGAACTCTTAAGGAAAACATGTAAAAGAAGTTTACTACGCAATTAAATTATAAATGGACAGAGATATTACCAACATTAGTTAGCGAGTATAATAGTAAAATACATAGAACAATTGGCATAAAGCATGTAAAAGTTAATAAAAAGAATGAGCAAATAATATTAGAGAAAGTGTACAAGAATATAAACGTGTTAAACCTAAATATAAAATTAATGATTACGTTCGTATAGATAAATCTAAAGGCTGTTTGAAAAAAATATACCCCTAACTGGTCAACAGAAGTATTTGTCACTAAGGAAATTATTCCGTCCAATCCACCAACATACAGAATAAAAGATTTGAATAATGAGGATGTACAAGGAAGGTTCTATGAGCAAGAATTATTAAAGAACTAAATATAGATGAGTACCTTGTTGAAAAAGTATTGCGTAAGAAAGATAATAAAGTATATGTTAAATGGTTAGTGTTTGATGATTCCCATAATAGTTGGATAGATAGAGATAGTGTAGTAGTTTAAGTTTTGTATGTTTTGTCTTTTTATGACTATTACTCATATATTAAGATCCTGCGGGTGTGACTTCAAGGCTACTAAGTTATGTCAAAACTCATGAAAATGAAATTATATATATATATATATATATATATATATATATATATATATATATATATATATATATATATATATATATATATATATATATATATATATAAATATGAGTACTATGGCTATCTCTCACAGTTTAAATGATATTTGCTACGAACAAATTAAAGATCACTATTGGTATGTTTTTTTTTTGGTGATTTCAAATTTATTATAGATAGGGAGACAGGTTATTTTAACGCTACTAATTGTAAGTTGTGTCAGAGTGCTGGTAAAAGGTTTGGTAAGTGGTTAAAAAATAAAGAGTCAAACGAGCTTTTAGAATATTATAGTAGAGAAAGCAATTCCTCCGATGATAGGGACCGCTCTATATACATAATAAAAGGAGGAGCAAACACAATTATAACAGGAACATATTTAAGAAAGGAATTGTTATTAAGTATCTCGCTTTGGTTCTCAATTGATTTTAAGCTTTAAGCAATGCCATGATAACAACAAAAATTAGAATCAAGAGTAGAAGAAATCGAACAATCAATGGAAAACTTAAGGATTCAAAACAATGCTTTCAAAGAAGTTGCTTCACCATATACTAATGACAGTTCAAAAGATAACTGCCTGATCATATACAAAAAGAACAAACTAGATGATCTCTTTCCCTCTTATGCTATTCCATGTCAGAAAAGGAGTTTATACAAACCTATTAATGAAACGTATAAGAAATATCCAAACCTCGAGATCATTTACGAAAAGTTTAGGGACCCTAACAGTGTTAAGCTGTTTAACCTAATGCAACAAGAACTAGATATCCGTAAAGGTAAAGGTAATGAGTTTTGGACACCACTATGAGATGAGGACCTAGTTAAAGAAATTGGCTATATGTATGATTGGTTATTATGTGTTTAAATATTTTGTGAAGCCACTAATTTCAAAAAAATAAAATATTTTATTAATTATCTTATAAAAGTGAATACTGTATAATGTCTCTCAAAGTTATTTATTTAAATGAAGAAAGTTTTGTTTCTAGAGTTATGGTAAACGATTCTGCTGGCTATAATCTCTATTCTCCCGAGACTGTAAGAATAAAACCTGGGCATACTCATCTATTTAAAACTGGAGTTAAAATAGACGTACCAAAAAGATACTTAGGGAAAACCTTTTCTACATTAAGTTTAATTTTAAAAGAAGATATATATGTATGTGCAGGTGCTATAGACAGTGAATATCACGGAGAAGTTTTGGTAGTAAGTAACAAAAGAACATCAATAATATGGTCTATCTGTGAATTATTTTGAGTTAACGCGATGCTTAGATATTTTATCTTCCTTCCTTATGGTGAAACTGTTCTTCAAAGATTTCAAATAATTGCACAGTTAGTTTTAATAAAACATGAATCATTGCCAATTGAAGTAGTTACAGAATTTGATAACGAAAGCGAAAGAGGTTTTGGAGGTTTCGGATCATCAGGTACACTCTAATCAAAATAGTGGCTATATAGAAATAGAAGCTCCTTAGGAATCTTATTTTTAAATTCTAAAATAAAAGCTATGGATAAACGTTTTCTTATTGAAATCGCTATCCTACATACTCTATCAGCAAACTCTCTAATAAAATATGATGAACGTAAACATGAGCTAACTTTGTCTCAATCAACCTTATCAGCAAACGTTCTTATAAAACGTTTAGATAATTTTCTATTTGATATTATCCCCAAACAATCTTATCAGCAAAACTCTCTTATGAAATATTCAGATAAGTCGTTATATGTTAAGTCTTCCCAACTGATCTTATCCTTATATTTAGATATGAAATCTGTAACATTTTCACTAAAATGCATATAAGACCATTTCTTATCTGTTAGTGTATCTAATGTTTCTTCTGACAAGTTCATAATATACTTCTGAATAATATTTTGTATAAGGCGTTTGTTATCTTCTAGAACAGCCTTTTTAAATAAATGATCTAACATACCAATAGCAGGACAGAAATTAATCAAATAAGGAGTAGCTTTTTCACTATCAGTATCATCTAAATTATCATATTCATGTGGGTTATAATAAATATGATCTGTATCATACGCGTACTCTATGTTCATTAAAAGATTATCATCTTCATCATCTAACTAATAACACACACAATTAAATACAGGTGTAAGAGATAATACTTGTCTAGCAAGTGACATGTTCGATTACAATGTTCTGTAAAAGGATATAGTTAATTTCATTTTTAAAGATTTTCTATATAATAAATAATGGATATGAATTGCAATTTAATACATGATCGACTTAAACTTATTCACGAAGATCTTAAACTTATAGTAGCACTAATAGAAAGACAAATACTATTAAAAGGAAAGGAAATGTTGCTAAAAGAAATAGTGTTAAAGGAAAAAGAGAATGCTGAACTAGTATCAAATTGGGATAGTGATAGAGAAAACTGACCGCCAGAGAGATATGATGAGGTAGATTCTTAAGTGTATAGTTTAAAATGTAATTTTCTATGGCTTTTATGTGATAATCTCATAGAAGCCGCTCTATAATAAATAAGATGAGTACTGTTAAAACAAAAATGAAATTATTTTAAAATTTACAAGGACTAAACAAGAAGATCAAGTCTTCAGTTAAACATACTGTAATAGAGTTAAGGAGTATATGTAAAGAGAAAGGCATAATAGGTTATTCTCGACTAAGAAAAACACAACTTATTGATCATATTAAAAAGTATGAAGGTGAAAACGAACAAAACAGATTGAAATTAGCCCAAATGTTCCCGTTTTGAAAGGACATCTTTGGAGAACTAAAACCTAAATGACTAGATAGAAAGGAAGCTTTAAAACTGTTTCCATTTAGAGGAAAGGTAATTGAAGAAACTAAAACAGCACGCATACCTAGTAAAGTAGAGACAGAAGAAACAGCATTAAAAAGAGATTGCGGACCAAAAAAGTCGATAACATAGGTGGATATAAAGACCCAACAAAATTTTTACATGTAAGTGGAAGAGTTGCTATTAACAAGATCAAGGAAAGCTAAAGTTCCATTTTGTTAATCTTGTTTTCAGTCTTAACAAATCAAAAGAAAAGAAGTACAAGAATTACATTAACTTTAGAGGGTCGAATGAGAGAATATTAGAGTCAACTGACTAAGATGAATACATATATAATGCTAAACAAAAACTTCATACAGAAATGGAAGAATTTCAAGGTAGAGGATCAGGATGGACATTGCACCAAATTAAACATTTAAAAATCAGACTAAATAAATATGTACCATTAAGAGCTTCTTCCTATATTGAACTTCCTAAACCAATTAAAGATAAGAAAGCAGTAAATAATGTTCAAAATAAAGACACTAACTGTTTCTTATATTCTGTGGCAAGTTACATAAAACCAATAGACCGTAAATCACATCCTACAGGACCTCCCAACCCCTATACACAACTTGTTAAAAAATTAGAACATAAGTATTATGATGGGATTGAATTTCCTGTATAATTAAAAGACATAGTAAAGTTTAAAAGACAAGTAGCATTTCAATTAACGTTTATAGTTATGATAAACAAAATATTTCCACTTCAAATCACGAAACATAAGCAAGAAAGACATGCTAATCTATTATATATAAGAGATGAAACAAATAATCATTATTGCCTGATAAAATACTTATCCAGATTAATAAGAAGTCAAGTAGAGGTTGTAGAGAACATGAGGAGTCAAGAGAGAACATGAAGAGAAGTTGTACTTCTGCGATAGGTGTTTAACAAGACATTTTAGAAGTAAGAAGCAGTTGCAACAACATGCGTTATATTATAAAGAACATGAAGCTATTATAATAGACGTTCCGAAGCCGTACGACAATCAAATAGGATTTCAAAATTATAATCGAGCTTTAAGAGTACCATTTGTAACATATGCTGATTTTGAATGTTTGTTATGTAAAATAAAAATAGAACATAATGTTCTAAAACAGTAAAATAACAAAATCATGTTCCGATGAGTTTCTGTTACTATATTAAGTACTCAAATGGAAATTATAAAAGCCCTGTTAATTATATTGTACATGTAACGAAAGTATTTGTTGAAATGTTACAAAAAGGAACAATAGAAATAAAGAAATTATACAATCAAAAAGTTAAAATGGATATTCTAATTGAAGATGAAGAAGAAATATATAACAGCTCAGATACTTGTCATATATGTGAGAGAAATTTAAATGATTTACTACGAGCAGTTGAAAAACAAATAAATATATTCAAAAAGAAGGTACTATTCTACAAGATAAAGATGATATGAGCGAGAAAATAGAAGAATGGAAATATGAGTTAAGAAAATGTTTGAAAAAGATAAATAAAAATAAAGCAAAGGTAAGAGATCATGATCATTTAACTGGAAAGTTAAGAGGCGCAGCTCAGAGTTATCGTAATTTGAGCTATAGGAATCCTAATTTTATTTCAGTATTTATTCACAACTTAGGTGGTTATGATAATCATCTTTTTGTTAAAGCGTTTGCTTACGATACGAATAAGATAAAACTAATTGCAAATAACCAGGAGAAATATATTACATACTCGAAATACATAAAGGTTGATGAAAAGAATGGGATCCATTTACGATTTCTAGATTGATTTAGATTTGCAAAGAGTTTAGCAGAATTAGCGAATAACCTTACGAAAAAACAATACAGAGAAACTTCAAAATACTTTCCCAATGATCTATTAGATTTCATAATTCAAAAAGATACGTATCCGTATGATTATATTGACTCAATTGAAAGATTAGAAGAAACAGAACAACCACCAAAAGAAATGTTCTTTAATAAGCTTACTGAAACTCACATAAGTGATCAAGAGTATGAACATGCGAAAAAGGTTTGGGAATTATTCAATATTAAAAATCTTGCAGAATATACCGAACTTTATAACAAAACGGATGTGTTAATATTAGCAGACGTGTTTGAAAACTTTAGAGATGTATGTATAACAGCTTATGGTTTAGATCCTGCTTGGCATTTCACTGCTCCTGGCTTATCGTTTGATTCAATGTTAAAGATGACGAAAATTAATCTAGAAATGTTGATGGATTAGGATAAGATATTAATGATAGAGAGGGGTGTAAGAGGTGTAATCTCGCAATGTAGTAAAAAATATGTAAAGCCAAATAACAAATCAATGGAAAATTATAACAAGAATGAATATTTAAGTATCTAGCGTATTTAGATGCAAAAATTTATATGACTGGGCAATGAGTAAAAAATAACCTATAAGGGCTTTAAATGGGTTAAACCTTACATAGACATAATGAATATAGCAGATGATTCTGAGGTAGGTTATATATTAGAAGTTGATTTAGAATATCCAAAGTATCTACATAACAAGCACTCAAATCTACCATTAGCTCCAGAAAACATGTGCCCATCAGGATCAAAACAAACAAAATTATTAACCAGACTTTATAACAACGAAAGATACGTTATTCACTATAGAAATTTAACACTGTATGTGTCACTTGGGATGAGATTAAAGAAAGTTCATAGAGTATTAGAGTTCAAACAATTAGATTGGTTAAAGAAATATATATAGATTTAAATACTAATATGAGAACGAAAGCTAAGAATGATTTCGAGAAGGACTTTTACAAATTAATGAATAACAGCGAATTCGGGAAGACAATCGAAAATATTAGAAAGAGACCATGTATTACCTTAGAATGTGATCCAGAGAAGGTAGAGAAATTAATAGAGAAATCAAACTTTGATTACAGACCAATGTTTACTGAAAATTTGTATGCGATACATATGTAGAAAGAGAAATTAACATTCTATAAACCGATATACGTTGGAATGAGTGTATTAGAATTATCAAAACTACTAATGTACGATTTCCATTACAACATTATGAATCCTAAACATGGAATTAATATAGATTTATGTTACATGGATACTGATAGTTTTATATATGAGATGGAAACAGATGACTTCTAAAAAAACTTAAAAGAAATAGTTGATCCATATGATACAAATGAATACGAAAAGGACAATAAATATGGAATACCAATTTAATAAACAAAAAAGTATTAGGCAAAATGAAAGATTGAAAAAATGGTAAAACAATGACTGAATTTATTGGACTATGATCTAAGATGTATGCTTTTAGAATATAAAATAAAGGAAATAAAAAGCGAAAGGAATAACTAAATCTGTAGTAGCGAAAGAGTTAAAGTTTGATGATTATAAAAAGACCCTCTTCCATAATATAAAAACATATAAATATATAAACCTCATTCGTACTCATAAATGTGATGGATATACTATAGCTGTTAATAAGTTAGCGTTAGATCGGAGTGATGATGAAAGATATACAATAGAGGATGGTGTAAATACTTTAGCTTTTGGGCATAATGGGATAGAAGAGAAATAGATATAAGTTAGTAGTAGTTCATAGATATGTTTTATTTATTGTTTTTAGATATAAGGTTTTATGGATATCATAAAGTCGATGCCTAGAGCATTATGCATAGACCCTCTGTAAAACATATTTCAGTGGCTGAGCAATGGTATTATAGACACTTTTTGAAAACGTTGATTCTGAAAAGTTACTAAATCTGGTTACAAAAAGTTACTAGATCTGGTTACAAAAGTTATTAAATCTGGTTATTTTTAAAAAAGTTACTAAATCTAGTTACAAAAAGTCACTAAATCTGGTTATTTCTGATAAAAAGTTACTAAATCTGGTTATTTTTGTAGGCAGCTTGGGACGTAAGAAAGGGGTGGGGCAAAACCTACGTTTACCTTCTACTACTGAAGAAACAGGAAAACCACATTTTCTTATAATGTCAATATTTCAAGCTAGCGGAAAGTAAAAAAGATCTGAATAAATTTTGCTGTGCGAAAACCGAGTTAATTTTCTTTCCTTCCTTTTTCCAAGCTGGACTCTTTAAACGATATCTTTTAGATAAATAGATAATGACTTTTGGAGTTAATTTTCTATAGAGTCCATTAACATAGGAACTCTGTAATTAGTATTCAAAATGAAAATGGAAATGCGAGAGAAGAGTCTTTAAAATTATGGATCTTTATTGAAAATATAATAATTTGTTTGCTACTTCTATCCCTCGAGCGTGGGATTCATGGATTTCGTGGTGGACAAACACCATGAGTATGGGTGCTCTCGGAACCCTTTTGACCTAAGTGCACAATCGCTGGACCTTAAACTAAAGAAGAATGTACGTAAATAATTTCCAACAGTGGGAACATCCCAACTTAATATTCTTTTATGAATTCTTTAACATTATTTTTATACAGGAAACCGTGAACTGCACAGTTCACTCCAGTTCTTTTGCATAAACTAGGAAGGAACGAAGAACGCTCAGTGATAAAGTAGTCGAATGGTAACTGCGTGAAAAATAAGAAAGTTTTAAAAGCAATGAGCAGTGGTTCAAGCCCGTGGTCTGCGAAATTTTTTTGAGACTCACTAAGGTAACAGAATAGGATATTAACTGTTGATCGTATGTAAGGGGGGAGAAAATCTTTCAAAATAACGTAATCTACACCAAGCAACACCTTCACACCAAAAGAATCATCTACATCAGGAATCAACAACCTTGACTACTTTGTAAATTAAGTTCTTAACTGTCCACAGGAAAAAGAAACGCTAAATTACAAACAGTGTCTGCACGAAAAGTGCAAATGTTTGTAGCTAATTTGCATAATGAAGAAACATTTTTTTAAAAAATATATTTTATTCGTCTGAAAATGTACGATATAAATCTTATAATTGAAGACTTCGGCGCAAAAACCCGTGAAGTGCAAAAGGTGAAAGTGTAAAGGAGATAATTTCACAACCGTTTGTCGTCATCCGATTTTCTTCAAACTTGGCAAATAAGAGGGTCATTCGGAAAGTAAAGAACGTTTTTGTATAAACACTTTAATAACTGATATACAAAGGCGAAATTTGTGTTACATACTATGTGATACTTAAGTTACTTTTCGACATAGTCGCAGTGTAAATTTAAACACTTGTCATACCGTGGTACAAGTTTTTCTATGCCTTCGGCATACACAGTTGCCGCCAAACTGTTGATCCAATCACTAACAGCTTCCTTAAGTTCTTGAAATTTCAGGAACGAATTCGTGCAGTCCATCAATAGTGCATCAATAGTCACAACAGAAGGCCGGCCTGAGCGTTTCTCATCGTGCACATTCGTCCGTCCGTCATTAAACATAATGCACCACTTACGAACTGATGCTTCATTCATTACATTTCCATACAACTCAGTGATTTGTCTATAAATTTCTATCGGACGCACTTTTCTTGCATTCAAAAATCTTATCACACTACGAACATCACACTTGGCGGGATCAGTAAATGTATCGAACATTTTACAGTCGCACAGCGAAGCAATAACGGACCGTAGCGGATCGCAGCTGGTGCCAGACTGAGGCTAAAGCATGCCCAGGTCAATAACCCAGCGGCAGCGGGGGTGGGGGAACACGCGCACGCGCTAGCGCAAAACGTTCTTTACTTTCCGAATGACCCTCGTATATACTAGACCGAAAATAAATCGACACGTATTTTTTGTTTCTTTCGGAAAATAGGTTGAGGGGGATAAAGGGCCCATTTTCAGAAAAGGGTTTCCTTGATAAAATGGGCAATATTAAAGAAACGAAACTCTGCCGATGCAAAGATGACTTCAAAGTATGAAGTACGTGTTTTATCGTGTTTGCGAGAAAAGGGTTGTAGGGGGCAATGGCCTCCTTCGAAATGACAAAGGACTCCACTGGATCCTCACGGAAATTGGATTTCGGTGGAATTGCTTGAAACTGTGATATGTTGTAAATATGATGTTCCTGATAAAAAGTTTCAATGGGCACAACCATATATCACTGACCGTTTGGCCACTACAGAGCCATTTGTTTGAAAACAACCAAAGATAACGACATTCTAGATTTCGGTAAAAAAAAAAAGGACTAAAACCGTGATATGTTGTAGATTCTGATTCTGAGAAAAAGTCTTAATGGGCATAACCACCAATTACTGATTGTTTGGCCACTGCGGTAGCACTTTCTTGAAAGCAGCAGAGCATAACGATGTTCTGGATTTCGGTAAAGTTGAGCAAACCTAAGATACGTTGAAGATCTCATCATGAGAGAAAGTCTTAATGGATGCAACCATCGAATTATGATCTTTTGGCCACTACAAGTCCAGACAGCCGGGTTATAACGATATTTTTGATTTCGGTGTAAATGAATGGAACTGTGATATGTTGTTGATGTCGTGATCGTGAGAATAATTGTCTAGGGCTTTCCAGGTTCCGCAAGGTTGGCTATGCTTAAATGATGCTACTCTCCCGATCCCTTTTCCAGGATGTGGGATAATACTTTTCAGGGTTTCATACAATTATAAAAAAAATCCATAGTATCCTTACCTTCTGCTGTTTTTAAAAAATGTGGCCCCGTAGATGCCAAATGGTTCCTAATTGGTGGTTATGTCCATTGAGGCTTTTCCTCAGGATTACAATATCTATAACATACCACAGTTTCAAGCAATTACTCCGAAATCCAGAATACGGTTACCTCTTGCTCGCTTAAAAAATGTGGCCCTATAGTGGGTTTGGGTACAAAACCTCGCGGCCAGAACCTCACCGAGCCGAAACCTCGCCTTGCCAAAACCTCGCGTCCCAAAAATCGCCATACACAAAATCTCGCCTGCCAAAACCTCGCGGTCCTTATCTCTGCACACAGAATCTCGATTGGTCTAAACTACGCGGGACGTAATCTTGGCTGGGAAGAGATGTCCTCAGCCACTTGAGCCACCCGACCGATCTCGATCATATTTTCAACAAAGATGAGGTTCGGGCATGGGATGTCCTTTGTAATTTCACTTTGACGGCATAATGAAGTGGAGGGGAGATATATAAAAATAAATAATACTTCATAACTCTTGAACCACGAGATTAATCTCGATCGAGTTTGCCAGACAGATTAGGTTACCGCCTGGAATGTTTTTTATCATTTCACTTTGACGGGAAGGTGAAGGGGAAGGGGGAAATATATGGAAATACATAAATATGAAAGTGACTTGCTTTGTGACTTAATACCTCTAGAACAACCGGACCGGTCTCGATCAAATTTACATTAGAGGTAGGGTTTGAGCCTGGGATGGTTTTTATTTTACTTTGACGGTGATTTTAGGAAATTCTAACAAAATCGAATAATATTTATGAAAGTATGAAATAATATCTGGCTTTTTACATGCATCAATTATGTCCTGTACGTTAAAGGAGACGTAGATGATGAGGATAAAGAAATGATGGAATGAAGAAAGTGGGAAAAACGGGAATACCTCAAGAAAGACCACAGACACGATGTTTTGCATCAAGTGAAAATCTTCTTCCTATTATTATTATTATTATTATTATTATTATTATTATTATTATTATTATTATTATTATTATTATTATTATTATTATTATTATTATTATTATCATTTGTAATATGGAATTGCATATTAAGAAACTCATTGGGTAGATTTTAAGGAAAGCTTTCATTCCGCAAGTTTTTGGCCAAGCGAGATTTTGGCCCACGAGGTTCTGGGCGGCGAGGGTTTGGCCCGCGAGGTTTTGGGCGGCTATGTTTTGGCCACGCAAGATTTTGGGCGGCGAAGATTTGGGCACGCTAGGTTTAGGCCCGCGAGGTTTTGAGCGGCGATGTTTCGGCCGCGAGATTTTGTCCGCATTACCCTATAATGGCCAAACGGTAAATGATGAGTGGTTGTGCCTCTTGAGACTTTTTCTCAGGATCACAATAACTACAACATATCACGGTTTCAAGCAATACCATTGAAATCGAGAATATCGTTACCTTCTGTTTTTTTTTTCTGACAGAAAAAACAATTGGCCTTGCAGTGGCCAAACGGTAATTTATTGGTGTGTGCGTCTATTGAGACTTTTTTCAGGATTACAATATCTAGAGCACATCACGGTTTCAAGCAATTCCACCGAAATCCAGAATACCATTACTTTCAGCTCTTTTAAAAAAGGGATTCCGTAGTGGCCAAACTGTCAGTGATGGATGGTTGTGCTTATTGAGACATTTTCTCACGATCACATCTGCAACACATCATACTTTCAGTTATTTTCATTGAAATCCAGAATATCACTCTCTTTGGATGCTTTCAAAAACGTGGCCTCGTATTGGCTGAACGATCAGTGATTGGTGGTTATTTCCGTTAAGACGTTTTCTCAGAATCACAATATCTACATCATATCACAGTTTCAGTCATTATTACCGACATCCAGAATGTGGATATTTTCCTCTGTTTTCGAAAAAGGGGTCCTGTAGTAGTCAATCGTTCAGTGATTTGGGGTTGTGTCCTTTTTCTCCGAAACACCATATCTACAACATATCACGGTTTCAAGCAATTCCACCAAAATACAACTTCCGTAAGGATTGTATGCTGTCCTTTGTCATTTCGAAGGGCATTGCCCCCCCTATCTTTTTCTCGCAAAAACAACAAAACACGTATTTCATACTTTGAAGTCACCTTTGCATCGGCAGAGTTTTGTTTCTATAATGTGGCCCTTTTAATCAAGGGGATCCTTTTTTGAAAAGTTGCCATTTGCCCCCTCAACCTATTTTCCGAAAGAAACAAAAAATACGTGTCGATTTATAATCGGTCTAGTATATATGTGGCAAGTTTGAAAAAATCGGACGGTGAGAAACCGTTGTGAAACTATCTCCTTTACACTTTCACTTTTTTGACTTGACGGGGCTTTGCCTCAAAGTCTTCAATTTGAAAATTAATTTAAATAAAATCATATTGTTCTATAAAAAGTAATAACAGAAAAGAATAAGGTTTTAAACGTTTGAAATATATTTATCATTTTAATTTTATATATATATATATATATATATATATATATATATATATATATATATATATATATATATATATATATCTGCAAAGGAACAAAGATACCGAGTATACACTTTCAGAGAACTGTATCTTTGTTCTTCATTGCTATACATGAATTTTTAGCAAAAGAGACACTGACCAAAGCTTAAACCCACTTTATTTTAAATTATAATTTGTTTGTTTTAATTAAAGTGGGTTTAAGCTTTGGTCAGTGTCTCTTTTGTTAAAATAATCAATCCAAAGCCATGAATAGTCTTACTAATGAATTTTTAGGTATTGAAATATAAAACTTTTCCATATTAAATTAATTATAAGGTACAGTTCAAAGTAAAATTCAACAATATTAGCGGGTGAAGCTACTTCTTACATGATTATTTTCGGAAAGATGTATATCTGTTATCGTAATTATAGTGTCTGCTCGATTCATCGACCAGGTGATAAAGACAACATGCCAACATTGCAGTCTAACGCGACCCTATTCCTAGTTTTCACCCGTTAGAAGAGTAGTCTCAGTCGCCAATATTTCTGAATCTTACGTTAATAAGCCCTGTTTGTGAGGACTATTTACAAGTTGCGTTTGCATTTTTGTCATATGATGCTTAATAGTAGGCCGGAAGCAAAAGATAGTGCACAATGGCAGAAGAATGTGATGATTGCGATATTTGAATAGTGAACTATGGTGATGTATTTCAATAATGAGCAACGTTCAAGGACCCTTTTATTAATTAAAAAGTGTGTGATTCAATCTCACGCTTTTCTAACCAAAGGCATTATACAATTTAGCTCATTCTTCCCTATTCTGACTCTGGCTTTCGGCTCTCGTCCTGCTTTTAGAATTCACGAAATTATTGTTTTTATTGTTACCTATTGTTCAACGAATAATTTACAAACTGTATTGTGTATGACTTAATGCAAATATTCGTGGACACAACATTTCAATATAGCGTACGCGCCTTTAGCATGGGTTCCAAAACAGCCGAGACCAGCACTGCACCAAAAGAAGGTACTTGTGTGTCTTTGGTTGACTGCTCGCGGCATCGTGCATCGCAAACTGCTACCAGCTAGTCAGAGCATCAATGCGACTGTGTGCACTGTCAGCAGTTGAGCCGTGTTCAAGAAAAACTCAAAGCTCTGGAGGCAGCACTTCTGAATCGGAAAGGGGTCCTCCTGTTACAGGACAAAACTAAGCCCTACGTGGCTAGGATGACCCGGGTCACCACTCTACGCCTTGGATAGGAAACACTATTGCATCCGCCATACTTTCCGGATATTGCACCGTCCGATTATTACCTGTTCTATTCCTTGGACAATCATCTTAGCGCATGCAGTGGCTAAGCTGTTAGCGTACGCGCCTTTGGCGTGGGAGACCCGATTCGATTCCCGGCGGGAGCTCATGTGATTCGGATTCCACGTTAATCAGTAGGTCTACGTCTCATATAGCCTCGCTGCTGAACGGGACGTTAAATTTAATTCAATTCAACTCAACAACATTTGAAGATACATAAAATAACACACAAACGAAACTTTTACTGCAGATATTGCTAGCGCTTCTCTGCGGAACATTAGCCATAAATATATATTAGAGTGATAGATCAATATATAAAAAAAAATTAAAACGCTTTCAGTAATCCAAAATTGTGTACTATTGAGGAAATAAAACGATACTATAATATTTACACAGAGTCAGAAAGGCTGAATTGCGGGTTTAAGCGAGGATCCTTCTATTACCACACAAAATATCTGAAATTCATTCTTGTTATTCGATACATTATACTTAAACATTACGCCTCTCTTTATGAGCATTTGGGATGCCCCTGTGCTTTTTGACCATATCTAAAATATTGTTAATAATAAAAATTTCTTATATCATTGGATCGTTTAAGCGGAGAACTTCACTTGTTAGTGATACTGAAGCGTAAATACTACGTATAATATACACACAAAAAATACAGGTTATTCTGGAGGAAGTTTTTTTTTGCAGTTTTTATTAGGTTTTGTGGAGTTCTTTCGCAATATTTGTATCAGCTATATTCCCTATAGTTACTCTCACAAAAAAGAAATAAGTAAAATAAAACTTACCATACAGTAAATTTTCCTGACGTCGATATTCATTCCACAAGAATATCATTAATCGTCGTTAATATACATACCACATCAGTGTGTTGTAGTTGTACAATTTTATAGAAATACTCAACTGGAGCACCTTCCTTCAGATAACGAAAACAAACTGAAAGTTCTGATCACACGCGAAGATCTGTGGACTCATCGGCCATGACACTTAGAACTGGACTTGTCCTTATATATTCGAATATTTCATTTCACAAAAACTCATCCATTGCTTTTAAAAACTCAACGACTATTGTAGTACTTCTATATGTTGTTTTCCGGCGAATGGGTGACAAACTTCGCTATATTTGATTACTATGATCCAACTGTGCAGCAAGATTGATGAGAGATTCATACTTCGTTGTATGAGGAATTTCGTTCTTGTAAATAAAATATACTAGCTTTACAAAGTCACTTAACATTTGGAAATTTTCTTCTTTCTGTTTTTCAGATTATATGCGTGACATCGAATATACAGAGCTACGTTGTTCCATCACTTTTTTTTTTTTTTGCTCGCTATCACTACTAAGAGATTTTCTATGAGATTTAATTTGTCCATGTTTAGAAAGTATATTATTTTTTTGGATTTTTACTTGTGCTTTTATTCCAGTTTGTGAAACCTTTCGTTATGAAAATTCCATCAGAACCTTTTGGAAGTGGTCTATCTTTATAATATATACTACATACTGAACACAGAGTACTACCATTGTCTAATGGCAACATCCATGTGTGAGTTTTTTCCTCTTTAAAAACAACATATTATCATCAACGTTCTAGTCAAGTAAATTTCGGATACCTCAAATAACTCTATTATAAGAAAATATAACACTCCAAGCTTACACCTCGAAAAGCACAAATACACCACATTAAAACCCGATGAACACACACATATTTTCTGTCGTTGTTTCGTGCTGATACATATTGATTAGTGCTCAGCCTCTCAGATAAAAGCGAATTTTGCAAGGAATTTTAGCAAGCGTTTTCTCGAATTTACAAGGGAAGTGGGAAATATAAAATTGGTACCATGAAAAAAAGTGACTTATTGCGGAATATGAAAAAGGACATCGAGTGAAAACTCGCGAATTAGAAAAACATAAACTCCACGTGGCGAGAAACGGATAACTTCAACCAATCAGATCCGTGTATTTAGCTTCTATGGCTAGGTTCGAGCGTGATTAAAATATATGCTAATCCCAAATACAAAGAATAAGAACATTGCCTTCTTATTAAAATAAAATAAAACATTTTCTATCGTTCTCTTCTTGAAACTCACTCCAAGCTTTTATAACGCTTACAGCCTTAAAAGAAGAAAGGACTTAGTATTACGGTGGGCTCCGAGCCATGAGCGACGTTTCAATCTGATGCGGATGGAGGGTACATAGATCATCAGGCAAGATCAATTGTCACAGAATAAGGCGTTCCTCGCTAAACTATCTTACCTACAAGAGAGCTGGATTACAGGACCATGCCATTTGCTCAACTTTTTATGTCATTAATCAATAGTATAGGGTCAAAGTGTAATATTAAGTAAACTATAACATCCTATAGAAATATACTTTCTAACACTGAAAGAACGAACAAAATCTATGACTCAACCAAGCAACAAAGTCATGAAGTCTCTCGTGTTATATTATAACTGAAAAGATAAAGAATGTAAAGTTAAATAGATAGCACAAGAAGACATTTACCTTTCAGCCATATTGTGATATGGTTAACATGAATGATTTCAGAGGAAAGACTGTGGACAATAACATATCCTATCTAATATGATTAGGAAAACTCTTTACTATGGCTTCATGCACATTTGACCTTTAATGATAAGCAAAAGAGTAATGATAAATTCCTGTTCATCCAATTTATCTGACCTTTTTATTTTGAAGCTATAATTAAACTTTTAGTGCTTCTCTTGCTTTGTTTCTGTTCATAACGAACAAACTTCATGTGTTCTAACTGCTGATTAAATTAATAGAAGACAAAATGTGTTTGAGATGAAATAAGATCATAGATGACAAAGAATCATAATAAGTGTAATGCTTTGATATGAAGGGAAAGACAGTATTTAATTTTACTTTTAGAGGAGATGAAAGTTATATTGGATCTAATACCGTGGGTTTGCACACAGTTTAAAAGGACAAAATTTATAGCAGTAATTACTCAATTAAAGAGCACTTACCTTTATGGTGATCATGCTTCGTATGTGTAGGGTTTCCCTCTGCTAATAAATTTTCTTGCGACTTCATCGTTGCTACAGCTACTTCGTCATCTTATTAGTTCTATACTATACAAGTGAAAAACATAAGCTAATTAATTCTTACATATATGTTCTTGCTCTCGTTACTCATGTATACTCACAGCGAGTACTTAGAGTTGAGTTGATTTTGAGTTTAACGTCCCGTTCAGCAACGAGGCTATATGAGACGTGGACCTACTGATTAACGTGGAATCCGAACCACATGAGCTCCCGTCGGGAATCAAACCCGGGTCTCCTACGCCAAAGGCGCGAGAGTACTTAGAAAAACGGCATACTTGACATGTACTGGCATGTACTCAAAAAGGTAAAATTTAATTTGGTTGTAAGAAATCGAATCTTTGAAGTGAAACCTAAGAACATATAAGGAGGTTTCAATCTCATGCTAACATAAAGTGTATCTCAGTATCCATATTTAATAATAATGTTGTATCATGAAAATTGATTTTAAGAACTTGAAAACACCTCCTATTATGGCAATGTTTGGGTTCTTCTGTGCCTTTCAAAATATTGTAAAATTTTTGATATGGATTTATTCTCCAAGTCTATTTGAGAGAAAAGTCTTGTGAGATGTCATACCCAAAAATCGGATTAAAGTCAGCATCTATGATGCGGAAGTAATGTGAGAAGGTGGTGTTGCCAATTTTAAATTTAATTAAAGCCATTTCTTTTAAAGTTAGAACTTTGTTAGCAATGCCCTTGATACGAGTTTGAAATGGTATTAGCGTACATTTTGTGGGTATGTCCCGTCTTGACCATAGACTAAGACTAGAACCCGTATCTATTATAGCTGGTAGACTGTTTGTATTTACATTAATATTGAGTAACAGTTTATTATTTTCTATTCCCAGCTTAACATGTTCTCGATGTTTATTATTGGTCGTCTGGGTGAAAAAAATTGGCGTCCGTGTCCATAAAAGTTTCCGCTGTTGCCTGCTCTTCTTGATTGCCATCACATTTTAATTGTGGTGGTGTCTGTGTGGCCCGCGCCGACTTTTCTGAAATGGCCCGCGAGGCTTGACTTTGGCCTGCGAGCCCATCTATGCGTTTCCCTGGTTGGAATTTTTTGGATTATTCCAACACGTGGATGCTCCGTGGTTCTTCTTGTAACAAATTGAGCAGACCGATATTTTGTCTCTTTTTACAAATTTGTTCTTTTTTCTACCACCGTTATTTCCTTTATTTGTATTCTTCGCCTATAATTGGTCTTAATGGCATTCTGTGCCACCATTAATGATAACTTGGCCATTTGATTAGCTAATTTGGTGTGGTCCGTGTGAGGAGATTGTGAGGGCGGGTTTTGACTTTGGTGGGGGTGCGGATTCGAAACTTCAGGTGCAGAGGAAGTTGATTGTGGAGGGGAAATATTCTGTAATGGAGGTGCGGAAGGCAACGATTGGGAAGTTGGCTGTTGCATATAGGTTGGTAAGTATGAATTAGAATTCGTTTGGCTATAATGGTCGTACAAAGGGAGTGATGAGGGGCGGTTAGGTTGGCCGATTAAAGAATGAATTGCCTGTGACAATTCTACATAATCCTCTTCTGCATGAGATCTTGAGCTTTTTCCAATTCATGGAGTCGATCCTGCAACCGCTGGATTGTTGGAAAGGATTCTAACGCTATCTTTTGCAGCAAATTTCTTTGTAGTCCTAACGAAAGAAAATGAATTTTCAGTTACTCTGAAGCCTTCAATTTCCTTAAGAAATATGAATCGACTGATTCACTTTCGTTTTGTTGAATTTGGAAAATTTCTAATTGCGCCTTATACGCTGGTAAATTTGGGCGGGACAGAGAAATTAATTTGGTTTTCAGTTGTTCGTAATTTAGTGTGTCGAATTGATTCAGATTTTGCAATTGTAAGACAAAGTCGAGAGCTACGTCCGGCAGATACATAGGAAGAATTTCTTTCTTCTTTTCGGGGATCCAAGCCTGAAGTAAAGCCAAATGATCAAACAGCATGAAAAATTGATCGGGATCGTCTGTACTGTGACCAGAATATCTAGTTAAGTGAGGAATATTAAGAGGTATACGGGAACCTGATTCTGCCATATTGTTATCACCTTCTTTATATGTATTTTTCCCAGATCTAGTTGTCGGCATAAATACCTGCCCGCCTGTAACGAATCAATCTACCGTTAAGAGTAATGAGAGTATTTATGAGAATACGGATACTATCTTTTATATGATCCTGCTTTTAGTAACACTTACACTGTATTGTTAAAAAGTGTTTAAGTCCGCGTTTTCGTTAATAAAAAGAGCGCCCCGTAGAAAAGTCCTTTTATTGTCTGTAAATAGACGCCGATGCATCTACCATGTAAAATTTCTTGGGTAGAGCAATAAAATGTACTCGGGATTTGGACTTTTCCATTCACCTCTTTATTATAAAAAGTTTATGTACACAAATAATAATAAGAAATTCCACTAATATTTAGGTAAGATTAGATAGGAGCCCGGTGACGAAGCGTCGTGGGCTTTGAAGTGAGATACTCTCGGTGACCAAGCGTCGTGAGAAAGAGGAAAGGAACCCGGTGACCAAGAGTCGTGGATATAAGGATGGGTACCTCTCGGCGACCAAGCGTCGTGAGAGGGGTTTTAGGTGTTTCAATCAATCCGGGAAGATTGATGTTGGTCGAGGTGTGCAGGTCCTTTTTATCCTGTCTTGTCGGCTGCTTTCGTTGATTCTCGTCTTTCCGACTGTTGGCAATAGTGATCGACTCCTCTTCGGTACGGTCGTCTGTTTGTTTTTATTTATTACTAACACATGTAGTCCACACGTGGTTATTGCATGACGTGTAGACATGCGGAACATTACAATATGCAGAATTGGTCTGAATTCAAGGTCTTCCAAAATTTAGAACATTCCGTGTGTTTATCCTAAGGAAATGCCCATACTCTTTTTTTTTTTATTCTATGTCAAACACCTAAAACCACTGTCGTATGTGTTTAATTATTTTAAATAAGGAGTCTAAATACCAAAGGCATTCCTAGACATGACTATTTTATTATTGTAATTGTCATTCCGCTCTTTCTTCCAATCCATCCTATTTTCTTTCTTCCCATGTTAAATACCAAAAAACACCGAAACTCTTGCCTTATTATTTCAAATGGGAAGTCCAAATACCAAACTTTATGCCTCTAAGCTAAAAGATTTCGAGTTTTGGGGTTCTATTATAATAATTGTAATACCTGCCTCTTTACTTCCCTTCTATGTTAAATATCAGAAAATTCTGAAACGAATATTATTTTAAATGATAAGTCCAAATACTGGACTTCATGTCACTAACGTTAAGGAATTACAAGATATAGATCTTTTAATTTAATAATTGTAATCCTCGATCCTTTTCCTTTTTATCTGCTCTTCCCACCTTCTAGATAAAATACACAGTATAGGAAGAATAACAAAACGTTTTAAATTAAACAAAACGAATTAGGTATATTACCAACTGTAGTTCTTTTTATTCAAAATCATCCCTTCTACATTAACACACCGCTTGGCACGTTCAACCAATGCTAGTACAGAGATTTTAATGTCCTTTTCCTTAATCGCCTCAATGACCCTCGTCACGACATATTGGACGTGTGTAACATTGTCATTAAATGTTCCTTTCATGGTCAATTTTAATTTTGGGAATAGGAAATAATCACACTGCGATAAACCAGGCGGAGGATGTGGAAGCACACAAATTTGTTTTTTAGTCAAAAAGTCACGAACTTTGCATTCTCGGGCAATAAAGACCAACTGCCTCGGACCTTACACGAACGATTCGCTTCCACAAACGCTCCATGACACCCAGATAATACTCACTATTAACAGTTTCACTCTGTGGAACGAATTCCCGAAGTATAATACCGTTGGAATGGTAGAAACAAATCAACATTATCTTTTCACGTTACTTTTGAAAACGCAATTTTATCGCTTTTGGAGAACCTGGGGACTTCCACGTATCACTTTGGTGTTTTGTTTGCGGGTCGTACTTGAAGCACCAAGTCTCATCACCAGTTACAATCGATTCCATTAATATTCTGTTCCGACTGGTTGTTTTAATCAGGTCCTTGCAATGTTCAACGCAAGCAAGTTTTTGGTCATCAGTTAAGGTGTGCGGAACAAATCGAGCACAGACTTTCTATTTTTCTAAGCCCTTTCTCAAAATTTCGTGAATCATGTCTTTCGGCGTATTTAATTCCTCCGCCATCCATCTCACAGTCGAATTCGCATTGTGGGTCGATCATTTCACACACCTGTTTCGCCAACTCATCGGGATTTTTGTTTTCCGGTCTGCCTGGCCTTGGATGAATGAACTTTTCAGCTATTTATATCAAACAACAAATACCGCCACCATCTTAGTGGTAATCCTTGACTTTTATAAAACTATTTTAAAATTTTCTTTAAAATGAGCAGGATTTTTAATTATTTGATTTTGCTGATTATTTCAAAGCTAACTTGGGAAAGTTTAATTTTCTAATTTTCATATTTGTAAATTACTTTTAATTAGGAAATTTTAAAATTACACATCGCAAATATTAAATTTCGAAAGGATACGTACTTTTCAACAGGTTTAAAGAAAGAACCAGCATAATCAAATCACAATAAGTCTTGTTTACTTCACGGGGAAAACACAAATGAGACATCTGAATATGTCTAATGATACATTGCTTGCTAGATCTTTCTAGACTTCTCATACTTATTTTTTAAAAAGGTGTGAGTCACTGGAGTATGAAATTCCTGCTGAGAACGACAAGATTGGGAGAGAATTTTTGCCAACGATTAAGCCATCATACGAAAATGTTGAAATATGAGGACTGTTCATGATAAGAAAAGATACTAGTTACTAGGATTCACAAAACGCCTCGAAGGCATTTGCCTTGAAAAGTTTTCGTATTGACGGATTTCCACCAATTTAAAATAATGAATATAAATTTCAAAACATCTTTGTAATTAGAAGATAATTTTCATGACCCACTTCCTTCAGACCAGTAACATGTTCACGTAACATCTGGAGAAGGTATTTTACGCTCTGTCTTTCAGGTTGAAAGGCCATAATGCTTTAAGTGAAAGCCCATAACATAATTTCAAAAGTTCGACAGTTGCAAGCTTGAAAAGCATTTGTAAGACTGCAAAAGATGCTGTATTAATACTATCTGATTAACCTCAAAAATTCGACAAAAATGTGCCCATTTCATCAGCTTTTTTTGGTTTAACCACTTATTTCTTACACTTTTGAGAAGACGTACAAGATCAACGACAAAACATAGTGGGCTGTTGTCACTTAGGTGGGGATACACTATACATAATTTAGGAGGGTTGGAAAACATGAATGTTACTTTGTTTGTTAATTGTACTATTTTCTGTTACTACATTACATTCGCCTTCACTTTTTCTATCTGCAAATGATATTTCGATTAACACTATGCAAATCATAAGCTGTGCTAGAACTTACTGGCAAACATTTACAATTTACTTGAACAATGAAAGCACACTTTCTATCATAAATACATGCACACTTGTAACAACGTTAACACTATTAGAACAAGCACCAACCATGCTATTTCCCTTCTAGTCCACAAACAGTTTGATGTAGATTTCATTCACCACTATCATCTCAAACTTCTCATATGACTGTAATATCCTATCTTTTATGTAAAACAAAAAAAATCTACCGTTTTTTCTAATTGAAGACTACGTGGAAAGGACGAGTAAATTCACCTGATAGTACATGGATGAGGCAGAATTTATTCTGGTGACTTCTCAGGAACCTAAAAGCGAGATCGGAGATGCGAAGAATTTATAAAGTGCTTAATTTTAATCTACTTGCTCTTGAAATAACAGCAAAACAAATTTTAAGATATCAGATTTATGGGAAACATCAATTTTCACACTATTTTTAACATTCGCAATACAGAATGGAATATTTTCTGTACCACAAACAGAATGAAATTTGAAGAGCAAAACAAATTTTTCGGAATTCTAAAATTAAGTATCTTTAATGTTTAAACTAACTTACAGATCTTTGTCGACTACAACATAATATGTGAATTTCTGGATTAGTTTTGATATCAATTCAAACATAAAGCCACCATACCATACCGTATCTAGGCGATATATTAGAGTCATGATAAGATCTCTTTTAACTTGCTCATTCTGATCAACAAAGTTCTCAAATGCGTCGACTTTGTGTTGTGTATCGTATTAATCATATATCTTTAGACATTTTTCAATGACTTGCTCCACGACATTTGCTTCTCGTCGTAATTTTTTTTAACAAAGCCTGGTCACGGCTACAGAAACCTTCCGAAGACAAGTAAAACCACGGAATAATGTTGATATTACTTCCTCTTTTTACTTTTTTTTTTTCTTTTTTAGAGACACGGTAAGCAGTTCATCACTTCCTCCGTCAAAACGAGACGTTTCCCAATTAATCGATTCTTTGGGAAATTCATCTTACACCCATCTAAAAGAAAAAATAGAGTAATTAATATTACTTTTATTTTATTTTATTTATTGTTTTACTATGTTACAGATAATGTCATTTTACACTTAGATCATCAAAAATCAAAACAATGGGAATGGAAGAAAGTAAGCAAAGGCTGTATTAGATATAAGATCAGAATATTTTCCTGGTGGAACTGAGGAAAATATCAAAACAATCAGGATAGGCGCCCACCGAATTCGAACCGAGGACCTTCCGATCGCGAAGTAAGAACGCGAACTCCTAGCTTACTCTGCTTCCAATTACGCTATGTTTATATTTTGAACAATGGTTGAAAGAATGGATTTCGAAAAATAACAGAAGAAACATCGAAATTGAAAATGACGGAGGGGAAAGGGGGTAGGTTAGAAGTAGTTTACTTTGTTTTTCTTATCGACTTTTAACTTCTTACATTTTACTTGAATTTATCTCCTTGTCTTTTTTCTCTCTTCTTATTAGTAACGAATTTATGAAAGGGGTAGTTACAAAATAAGAGATTGCATATTAAGAATGCATTGCCGACGATAGACGATGCTGATTAAATGAAATTAACAAATACATTTTACAGTTAATGATAATCAAATGATTCCTACATAGATATAGATATATTGCCCAAACGTCGCTCAACAGTTAATAACACTCTGACAGATACAAAAGTAAATAAAACTCTTAAGAAATACAGGCGTACCTAAAAATTGTAAACTGATTTTTTGTTTCCTTAAAATTCTGAAGTTGAGTAATATGATCTTCCTCCTTGTAACTGTATACGCCAACGAAATTACAAAGGTAATGAACTAATGGCAATTATAACTTTAAATATCCATGACAAAATAATCAAATTTAACATAACCGGCTTGTTTATTGAAATTTCTTTCCACATTTAAATAATAAATATAAATTTTCTAGTAATTAATCTCTATGCACTTATTAACTACACATTACATAGTACAGAAATTACAGCTAACTTTGCAGTAATAGTACAAATACCCTGATTCCTTCTGCTTTCTAAGCTCACATCTCTAAAACTACCTAGGCATCATGTCCATCTAAGAAATAAATTCCCTGGTGGCATTATACTAACATTGTATATGAAACCTACTATTTTAAGGAACATTTTCTTTTAGTCTAAAATTTTTCATATCAATCCTGCCATACTAAAATATACCTAATTACCATTACACGGGTCTTCATCCATTCCTTAGCAGTTCTCCCATGACCAATCACACTCTCACCCACACACATCAGATTTATGCAAATTAAAAAAAAAATCCTTACAAAATCACATTTAGTTGCAGCACAAAGACACATTTGACTTTCCAAACTTGAGTGTTTTTTAAGTGCCTTATTGTGCTCATGTACAAAACCTTACCTTTAAGAAGTAACAAATTGTGTTCATACTGTTTATTGCGCCCATGTACGGAACTTTAAATAAATGACAATTTTGAAGTCATACGCCTTCTCGCTGAAATGTAAAATAAGTGATACATTATATACACACTCCTTCTCGCGCCCATGTACGGAAATTTACTGAGCCTGTAATATACAGGTAAATAATGTTAACCTTCGTTCTTTTATTATTACGAAGTATATGAGAGATGAATTTTTTGTCAATAAAAATGACAAAAATTAATAAAAATTATCATAATAATAACTTCTGAAAGCCAGTCTTGCACTAAAATACAACTATACTTGTTCTGTATGGAATACTGAAAAAAAATATGATTTAGCTTAGAGTTATTATTTGGAATATAATTCTTCTTTTTGATAGCGTTTGTCCACTTTTGCTTCCTTACTGCATCAAAGAGAAACCGAAACACGTACACTTTGTGTTCTTTATTGTAGTTACAACAACAATGTTGCATACAACATTTGTACACCATTTTAACAGTTTTCTGAAAGTTTTGCACATAATATTAATTGAACACAGCACTAAATTAATATTGTAATGTAGGAATAATACACCAAATCTTGTCAGCGTAGTTTGTTGGATTCTTAAACAGCAGACACTCGAATTCTACGGTTTGCCTGACCAATGGGAAGTCATTCGATGTTTGCCACTCAGTATGAATGCCTTGTATCTAGGTAATGTTGGTATGATCCATCGTCCGTCCAACTATGACACATAGCGGCGGCTGTGTTATGACATGGGCCAGTATCCTGGTTTTCAGTGGATCCAATGCTGACTCTTAAAGGCGCATCTCTGTTTATAATTATATCATCATTTTAAGGGACCATGTGAATTCTATAATGCAGGTATTATTTTTGGTCAATGACATCATATTCAAAGACGATAATGGGCCTGTTCACGTAACCGGAACTATTGTTGTATAGTTTAAGGAACATTGGGATGAAATTGAGTACCTCCATTTCCCACCCAATACCTGGACCAGATCATAATTGAACATCTATTTTGGAAACACTAATCTGGCACAGAAATCCACCTTAATCCTCTCTTACGGAAGTAAATGATACACTGGACACGGAATGGTGCAATATTTCTCTTGCTATCACCCACCATCTCTATGATTCCATTCCACGTTGCGTCAGAGTAGTACTGAGGCGAGAGGTGGCTCCACACTATACTGATCTGGGAAATTGCACTTTTTATAAGTTTTTGTATTAAATTGATATGTATCTGTGTATTTCTTACGGTGCTTTATTCTTAAGATAAGGGCAAAAATCCAACTCTTAGATTTGATAAATATTCACTAATAGCATGAATTATTTCTTAATATTAACACGTAGGACATAATTAATGATTTTATGGAGGGTCATCTGTGAAGGTATTGTATTCGAAATCTAACCAAGAAGTTAGTTTCAGTTTATCTTTGTCAGTAAATATAAATGTCTTTAATAAGTTCATCTAGGAAAGTTGGACATGAGAGAGAGGAAAGTGATCGATCTCATATTTTGGAAGCGGATCGAAATCTTAGCAAACTTTACTGGAAAGAACCTTTGGTACATTACTGACTGATTGGGTTAACAAATGGATTATTGTTCTTTTACTGAAGTATGAAAATCTTATTATGCAAGGAAAACTCTTTTGACAACATATGGATATCTATTTTATGGGGTTCGTGCTATATTAGTGCTTTTTATTTTGAAGCAATTTTCGTTAACAAAGCTTTTAGCCTTAATAAATACCACACTGCTTCATGTGGGTGTATATTAGCATGAAGTTTTGATATTTTGACACCCATATTTATTTTTCTTTCTTTTCATTATGTAATATGTTTTGTTGTACTTGTTCAACCCTGTGTTAAAAGTCGCTAATGGAATTAGGAGGAAGAAGCCATTTTTGATCCATTAGGGAACATGTCAGCAAACAGGATATTAATTAATGACACAGCTGAGCTTTTGTCAATAAACTGACGAAGAAAGAAAGAAAGAAAGAAAAAAGCTTCATTACCGTTCTGTCGTTCTTTTTCTCTTTCTTCTTTAGGAAACAAATTTTCAGCCATTTTTCGCTCTTAAAGATCTCCGTCGTTTCACTGTCGAGTAAGCTGTCAAATACTGGAAAGGAAAGTTGAACAAATGACGCGTGGTTCTCTGTGGATACCAGAAGGAAGCTCGAGGAAGGACAGAAGAAATTTAATGCCAAAATTTAAACAAAACAAACAAAAACAACATTCATACAATGTTCTTTTGCTAGCTACCTTATGATATTCCAACTATTGACTATGCTTTTAATATGAGGTTAACTAATTTTCCTATCCAAGCTAATATCTTTGTTATAACAACTAATATTTTGTTAATGATGATATTGAAAACTGTGCTTTAGCAGGAACGCTATACATACGGAACGGCATATTTTAGTAAATCTCCAAACTATGCATATTTCTATGATAACAAACGTTTGAATGCTAATCAATTAGGAAGTTTGAATTATTATATGAGCGCAGAAAGGACCAGGATATTATTTTTTATGAAATTGGTTTACAATCATTTGCCGATTCTTTATAGGTATACACAACTTCCCATATAGAATAAACCGGAATCGAAGGTTTTGTAATACTGTAAACTCAGCGTTGAATTACAGGTTGAATGCAGAAAAATGGTCTTTAAAGAGACTTAATTAGTTTTTCTTTAATATCTAAATTGTCCGAATTCTGCTAGTCTTCCACCAGTCGTGACAATGACACGGAGTGTTGTAGTGAGTCGATTACTCGTGGTTGGATGACAGATGAAAATGTGAAGGGGTTACGATCTGCTTGTCACATAATATGGCGATCCTCTCTTGGTGGTCAGACTTGGTGGACGGAAACTTTGACAACGAGTGTGGTTTTGTTCACGTTCCCATTCAGTCCGAGATCAGACCACTGTCACATCCTAATAATACGATTCAACCAGTCGGCCACAAGCTGACCCACAAATAAGGTCCATCTTACAATTCAAGTGTTGGAAGATATTGTCTTACACGAGTATACATTCTCCATGACCCTTCACAATGATAACAACCATCTGACGCTGCGCATACTCCTTATACACTCTACTAGACATAACAACGTGGTCACGTTGTGACAACACTAATGCGCTTTAGTGGCTATTCTGTCCATCACAGACATTGCAAACCTTATCGTTTACATACCTTTCGATGGAATGTACACCTCTTAAATTACGTCGACATCGTGTTATTGTTTCTAGGTGTTTTAATCTTTATGTCAGTCAATGTAGAAAAATATTTATTGTAGTGGTGCTGTTGTTCCTAACAATATTATAAAATTTGTAACAATAGTGATCGGATATATAATATTAATGAAGTTGTTTTGAACACTTACGTACGAAAGCTTTATAGTTGCTATTAGACGAATAGAAATATTGCGAAATTATACTTACACTTAGTACGAATAATAGGGATATATAGAAAATTTATGTTACTTTTATGACAAAAATTGATCGTTTTCTTATAACCGTAATTATAAGTATTGGAAATACTATAACGATAAATTAATACATCTTATTAAGAATTAATATAACACATCTAATAACGGTATTGAAAATTTTCTTATTTAAAATTACGAGTAGATTGATATGTATAAAACAATAATAATTTAGTAATCAAACGACTTTTAAAGTCAGAATCAGAGAAACACATTTAAAAAATAAAGAAAGCTATAGATTGAATTTATAACTGAGGTTTTTAAAAATAGATTAAACGGAATTAATCAAGAAGATGCTCCAACGATGAATCAATTATAGAAGTGTTACTACAATATTAGATACTCCGTTACGCAAGAACAAGAACAATTAAGCACTAAAACAAAATTTAATTTACAATCTTGCTATTATGAAACAGAATTCGAAGACTAATTAACCTTAAGGAAATAGAGTTGAAAACCAATTTATGATGTTCTAGGTAAGTTAGTTACGAAGATCTGTAAAACATAAAACAACTTATACTTCCTGTTAACATAAATATACAATCTACAATTTGAGTGTTCTAATATTTAAGAAAAAGAATACAAACATATACAAATACAATATTCAAAAGCTGGTAACTCTACATACGTAAACACATAACAAATTCTTTATTTTTCTTCTGAAACATTGACATTTATTCAACAGTTCCTACTGACAGTTCTTCTTGTCTCTCTTTTCTTTTTCATATCCAGGAGTGCTTCATCACTTGCATTCCTATTTTCATTTTAGTTTATCCTTATTTGGAACTCTCGAATTATTCTGATTCTTCTTTGCAATAACTTTCTCCAATTCTGCCCCTTTACCTCTTTTAATTTTCGTATTAGAATGGACTTCCCATTTGTTATGAATCTTCTTGTTCTGAGTAGTAATTATACACTAATTCTAATAATTTATTAGTGTCTTTGTCAACTGGTGCCCTACTTGATCCCCGTTTATATTTTTTTCGAGACAACGAACGAATTTTTTTTATAAAAAAAGGAAGAAGAAAATCGCCTTGGAGAAGGACGTCTGGTCACCTTGTATTATTATTCTTATTATTAAAAAATATGTTTTGTATGATTGAATTAGTTTTATCATGTAATGGTTTAGTTAGATTTGATACATATAAGTAAGATTTGTATAGTCTCCTAACATGTACTGGTTTTACTTTTATCAACTTTCTCAAAAAAAAGTTTTTTCCTACAACATGTCGTTATTGGTCTTAATGCCATCAATAGGTTGTACACATTACTAGTCAATCCTCGTTGGAAACAAATAAGGATGAAATAAACTTAAAATAGTCGGAACAGTAAACTTAAGTCGTGTTTTGTTTAATTATTATTGATTCATGATATTTTTGAAATTAAGAACATACTTTGATTTATAATTGAGGGGCTTAGTGTAAAAGAGGCGTATCCCACATTTGAATGTTTTCGGGACACAGAAGGTTTAGCGTTGCAACTGACAAAAGTTTTACTATGGAAGAAAGGTACATATATACAACAACACATTAGAGGAAAGTCTGATATGTTTCAGAAAAAAAAACATCATGCATTGTTCTTCTTATCTTTATGAAGAAATAAACATAAGATATGCAGACGATCATAGTTGCTAAACAAATACGAGCTTTCTGTATTAATGGATCAAAATGAAAGTTCCAATACGTGAATATGCATGTAACGTAAAGGATAAACAACAAAGTAGACCATGTTCGTCTCTGTAAATAATGTTTACATACTCCACTCAGGGAAAAAGAACTCCACACATATTTGTGCCACCACTCAATGTTTTTCGTGGCGAGAACAAAAATATTTCCTTCGTACTGCAGCACTCTAATATGCTAGAACCGTACACACTGTAAACAAAACACTACAGACGAGTATGATATACATTATATTGCACAGTAAACCATTACCCAGGACACAGTACTCGAGTCCCTGAAGAGACACTTCACACTACCACACGATATCGCTACTGTCAATATCCTCTATCCGTACGTGATTCATGACGTCATTGTTGCATTTTAGAGATCTGTAATATTCGTGGTGGATTGGTGGAATGTAGTTTAACATGCTCATTAGATAATCATACTTAGACTTCTCAATAGGTCTTCCTTCAGGATACTTGGCTACCAAAATCATGTCTTGCAGAGAACGCGGTCGTCCTCTTCCTCGCTGCAAACTTAGAATACTCACATGTTGAGTATGTGTATTTTACCTGGATTAGTTGGCTGCCTTTCATAAATTTCATGATAGTCGCTGCTCTCATATTGAAGACTTTTCCATCTCTTGTTTTCTTGCGAAATGTCAGAACAGATCATAACGCTGATACAACCTTCATTTCTTCTGTTGTCGTTTGGATGGCTTGAAATGGCTTCTTTTGCGTGTTGTCTTTATCAGAGTGGCCCATTGGGTGGGGATGTACACAGATTGTGTTTTCCTTTTCGCTCTCTCAATATCGAAATCAGCATCTCAGGGGAGGAATGTGTAGCTAGGAACCACAAATCTATGTTCTATTGTATGAAGGTCGGTGAGATCTAACAAATACAGCCAGAGTCCCATAATGACCGAATTTTTATTTTGCCGCCGTACGAATCACTGTACACTATTAATTACGTCTGCTGCGAATATCCTCTGGTAGGTGCATCATCAATCGAAGAATACAACTTCTAATTTCATCACTACCAAGAGAAGCGACAGAATCTGGCCATCCGCACATAACAGCAGAACTATCATGACAGAAATGGAACAAAAAACAATATATCCATAACTGCCGCAAATAGAAAAGTTTCCGTGCTTGTCATCGATATTGGAAGTGCTTGCTCCGGATCCATATTAACAACCATGATGCTGCTGGTAATGTATTTGCATTCCTGTTTTACATTTTTCAAAGATGGGTAGGCTGCTTCGGCTTTACGAATGTGTATATGATATGCAGGTGGTCTAGGTTCTACGTGTAACATCGAAATCACAAGTTTTACATGTGTCGGTGCTTGGCATTTTAAATGTGATGTTAAATTCATTATTGAACACATATCGGTATCTACGTAACTTCTTCATTGGACCGATTCACCTTTGTTCACATTGTTCTGCATACAAGTCGTACATTTGTTGCACAGAATGCACCGAAACTATGTATGAACGTTCAGGGTTTGTAGCTCTGCTGTAGTGAGAACGGTATTTTGGAAACGACTTAGAGTGATTCCTGACAATATCTAGTTTTTCTTCCGAAATAGCATGGGGGCGTTTGTGATGTTTACCTCGACGGCCCTCTTTGGGAGAATGCAACAGTTTAGCAGGCATATCATTTGTATGTGTTCTCGATTAACCACGGGCGGTACAAAGTTTACGTTCAGTAATATCATGGGTATTGCAGAATGCTTGCTTGCATATATTAACTTCTATTACTGATGACAGACGAAGAATACAGTGAAAAGTATTGGCGCGCCTGGAGACATTCACATTCTTCCTGTCTTTAATGTGCACACGTTTACATTCTGACCTCGTGATCAGCCCAAACAGATAGGCATTTTCCGTGTTGAAATCTTGCATGTTGTGCATTAGTGTTACCACTCAATTCCTTTAAATAACCTTAACTTTTCCAAATTTCCCTCAATAGCTTCCCTTTCAAAGATTTCACTGCCACATGTTGCATACTGTTGGAAAGGCAATTCCATCGTCTTTCAAATCCACTATATTTCACTTCTATGGAATAACAACAGAGTTGGCAATACGCAAGATACAATCAAAAATGGTTCACAACATGTAGCTGTCAAACCGTTGAGATTAGGACCAATGTTCATATGACCGTTTTATTTAGAATCTCACATACTACCATTTCCCAAAATATTGTCCCTTCCTCCTGGGACACCCTGTATATATATCAACGTTTCTGAAGGGACTTTGAGCCACCGATGCTTCTTCGCCAAAGATACAAACGCAAGAAATAATATCATGATAGAGTTTTCAAATGTTTTAGTGTATACTTACCTTCTAGTACTGCAGTGACATTAGCTGTAGAATACATGTAAAAGTAACAAGTTAACTAATGTTTACAATAAAAGCGGACTGTCTTAAAAATGATAATCATTGTAATGTTTTATATTTCAGGATAGATAATGATTATAGATCTCTATTAGTCTTTCTAACATAACAAAGTCTGTTACGAAAATATTCGTATATGTATATTGTTTTCAAAAAGTCTTGGTTACCCTCTATCCTTTAAAGGGACATATATCTTGGAACCGTCCGTAGGAAATTTAAATACTTTGGCTTTACATAAATGCCTCAATTGGCCTAAGAAAAATGTAATTTGTTGTATTTAATTCTAAATGTCGGTTACTCTAAATTTTCAAAGAGGTGGAAGTACCCAGATTATTCTTGAGTTGAGTTGATTTTGAGTTTTACGTCCCGTTCAGCAGCGAGGCTATATGAGACGTGGACCTACTGATTAACGTGGAATCCGAACCACATGAGCTCCCTCCGGGAATCAAACCCGGGCCTCCCACGCCAAAGGCGCGTACGCTAACCGCTTAGCCACGGAGGAGCTCCCAGATTATTCTGAACAAGACTGTATATCTTTTAATTTTGATGGTTTTCTAGTTTTTGCAAGGGAATTGCTCAGTAAAGTAGCACATATGCACGTAATATCTCTAAGTTTTGGCAGATACATCAAGTTATTTTACGTACCGAAGTGATATTTAATTCCGTTTCAAACGTTTTTTTTTCTCTCTCTGTGTGTGTATTGGATGGCACTTTCAATCAAAGCAGTTAATCATGAGAGACAAAGGCTTTAAATAAGGGAACTGCGAAAACAAGAGAACAAATTTTCGCTAACAAAGAAAACAAGCCGTAAGGAGCTTGGGAGGTTCAAAAGAGTAGAAAGCGTAGACGAAATTCAGGTTTGCCAACAAGTTTTGTCGTTATGCAGATGAATCATTTTTTCTTCATTCAGCGAGAGAGAAAAAACATTTTACCCGTAGCAGAGCGCTGGCGCCTCATACAACTTGCAAATGAGGTACTTATATGCAAACTTTTTTCTTTTTGATTCCTGCTGAATTTGTTACTGGTACGAGCGTTTCTAGTTTGACTACACATAATATTCATGTTTATACTATGTGCGTCTAGAGTTCTGCTCTGTTTCCCTTCTCACAGTTCATCCTTTTGCCTCTTTCTTCAACCATGCAAATTGGAATTCAGTTGAAAACTTCTTGATAAGATGTCGATTAATCTATTTGATCAAAATTTTAAATTGTAATGAAGAGAAAAATAATATTATCATCTAGGGTTCCGATGATGTTTGAAAGCAATGGGAGCATTGATAGATAACCCATTTCCTTAGTACAAAGCATGTATAAGAAGGAGCAGATTTAAAACATTTATTACTAATGAACGATAATAGATAGAGACACATACGATACATCACTGGATAGAGGAAAATTTAGTTTTAATACCCTACCTATTAGTTCCATTCAATGTCTACGGGAGCGCTATGGTTTGTTTAAGAGAAAATGGCAATGCCCTAGGAGACTTCGTTATGTGTGCTGTACATCTTATCTCTGGCGATTTTTGTTAAAAGACAGCGTTTATGTACAACCTGTGCCTGCTACTATTCAAGATCTGCAGACGCTTATCATATAACAAATGGTGCTGATGTGAATGTATAAAATAAAACTTTGAACCATGGTGTTCAATGTTGAATGTGTATATAATAATATTTTGAAAATGTCTCTATCCAGAGATGTATCGTATGTGTCTCTATCTGTTGTCGTACTCTGTATTAGAAATAAATATTTTAAATTTGCTTCTTTTTGAATAACGCTGTATGTGTATTATTAACTTCATTATCAACACATTTCTTCAAATGCTTTAGAAGGTTATAAATGCGTTATCTTCAATATGTGAGAATCTATAGCAGCGATTGCAATGGTTATACTTTCCCATGGCCTATATACGGACGAACAAACTGAACGGCAACCAGGGCTGAAAACATCGTTTCTCTACTTTTCCTCTGGCTTTGGATAAGTGAGGACCTAGGAGCTACTTATTACATGGCCTACGGCAACCACATCATATGAACATTCCCCACTTAGCAATAAGAATTACAGTCTGAGTAAAGTGCAATAGTAATTATATATGGTGCGTTATACGATCACATTATCATATTATTGTATCTTGATAAAGGATGAAGTAGGTGAAGTCCTGGATAAATGTTGGGAAGTAATAGGAAGGCACTTCAGCATATAAATTGTTCCTTGTGCCATTTTCCTTCTTGATCCAGAAAACACTGTCCCAGTTCTTGAATTTTCACAATATATAACCAACATTTCAAAATGTTAAATGGTTAAACCCATGAACTCACAGACCATGAATTTTGTTCCACAGATTACTATTAAGCCAGTATATATGAAACATTTTTTTATAACCCTCATTTCCTAAACACATGGAAGCGATAGCGCAGACCCTCTTTTCCTAAGCCATGTCTGACAAACATGTGATTAATTAGAGGCAATGCCAGAAATGATACATTATACCTCTTCCGGGGCCCTGGTTCGATTCCAACTCTTGGCAAGTGGAATTGTGGTTCACAAACAATGTATGCATGAGTTTTCTAGGAACTTTTCTTCCATTTTCGTAATTCCATCATATCATCCGTCTCATCATCACGGTCTCTTTTAGTAATAGTGCCTAATCACCGGTCCTTAAGCTAACAGAAAATACTGATTTATCCGTATCCACTGTTTGGGAAATTCAACTAGAACGCCTCAGAAAATGATGTTACAGATTACTTCCTGTACTATACATCCAGCTATATATGTACAGTTGCTCTGTCCACAGAAAATATCTTGTATTTAACAATGTCATGGATATTTTATCTTATATTTTCTTGAATAAGGGAAAATAGTGAACTAGAGAAGCAGCAGAAACGTCAAAAATCTTAATACTTGATTCTATGAATATAATTCAAATAGAATTTAAAGGAAAATATTTTCTTTAAGGTAAAATTGATGAAACTTAATTCATTTTAGCAGTGAATTAAATTTAATAGAAAGTAGATTAAGATACGTAGTATTTTTCTTACAAGGGAACCTTCCGAAAATGATAGTTGCAGTGAAAGATGTGACCTATGCCAATTGAAAGAGCTGTAACAGAGATGTTCATTCCTAAAAAAGTAGCTGCCCATAGCAATAGGTTCAAGAAATATAAGGGGTGGAAGTTCGGAAAACAGCAAGATTGGACAAGGGGGAAAAGTGTAAATTCTGCAAAAAGGGGGGGGCACGGCAAAATAAAATGCTGACAAGTGATGTATAGAAAAAGACTTGCCACAATAGGGAACAAATGAAGGCCACCAGTGAGGTTAACAGTGTTGCCAATTGCAATGAAAAGTACATGTTTTGCAAAGAGCACTATATGAAGTGAGTGTAATATTCAGTGTCAATCTGTCATGTAGAACATAAGATATGACGTGTATAATCAGTGGTACAATCTAACAAAAGAGAATAGAAAAAAACAGAAGTACGAAAAATACGGAAAAGACGAAGTTGCCCATAATGCGCCACATTTGATCACGAGCTGTGCATATTAGAATGAACAAAACAAGAAAGCACCAACTATACAGGAAATCGACGTACCTAGAGTCGAAAAGAAAAACGAGTTTCAAAATTGGCAGCATTGGCCATGAAAATCCAGACAATTCTAATATAGTTAGGTCGCTCGCTTCACAAAAAGAAAATTCCGGCAACAGGCATTAGCCTTCGCATCATTTGTACATGCTCGTCCACATTGTACGTGCAATTGTTCGATGAGACAATGGTCCAAACAGAAGATACATTTGCAGTGAGCACAGCGGAATACTGCCATCCGTCACACATGGTACATGATCGCCTGTGAATGTCTCGAAACAGTACTCTAGAGGTGTCAGAGCCTTTGGTGGTCTTTCTATCACATATCAACACCTGTAGAAAGCAATATAAAGGCCTGATCTGCTGTGTGTTGCTGTCTGCAGTACTATCACCGCTTATATGATATATCCAGAGTATCCCACCTAACCCTGCGACTGAAATAGTTTCAAAGCGAAAAAAATGTGACACATCCAGTTGTGCAGGAGTGTACCCATGTCAGCGGGCGACAAACTTCTGTGAGACGCAAGTGCCCCCAAGTCCCCCATTATAGGGTCCCAGGGGCCAACTTCAAAATTTCAAATAGCACTATCGGTCGAGTTATATTTCTTTCGATAAATCTTGGAATATGCAACAACGCATATCAGAAATATTTACTATATGGGATTTCAAAATGGCCGCCAAAAATATCTGCTCGGTGACAAGTACAACGTGCATTTTTGGCGGCCATTTTGAAACCCGTGCTTCATATAGCAAATGTTTCTTATAGGCGGTGTTGTATCTATCCAGAGAAATATCATCCGCCCCCTGTTCCCATTTGAAATGTTGCGGTTGACCCCTCGAGCCTTATGATGGGGGCCCTGGGGGACTTGCTTCTTACAAAGTTCTTTTGGCCCTCGACATGAGTACATTCCTGTGCAATTGGATTTGCAACATCTCTTTTCGCTTAGCAGCGATTTGAGATTACAATGTTCGATGCCATGTTAAGACACAACAGATATTTGTGGCGGCCATTTTTAAAAACATGCTTCATATAGCAAATGTTTCCTATATATGTTGTTGCACATTCCATGATCTATCGAGAGAGGTACCACTCGGTCCCTGTTGCCATTTGAAAATTTGAAGTTGGCTCCTGGGGCCCTATGATGGGGATCCTGGGAACACTTGTTTCTCACAGACTTTTATCACCCCCTGACATTGGTACATTCCTGCACAACTGGATCCGTCACATTTTTGTTCGTTTCACAAATCTTTCAGGTCACAAAGTTTGGAGGGACACCCTGCATATTCCCACATACGACCCAACCACGACATAATGTTCACTACTTCTATTATCGGTTGTTGGCTCAACCCAACGATTTCATATTCCCCGACTTGACATTGCCTCAATCACTCTAGCATTGATGCATTCCGAGTGATGCCTGTTGCCGGAATTTTCTTTTTGTGAAGCGAGTGCCCTAACTATATTAGACTTGTCTGGATGTTCATGGCCAGTGTTGCCAACTTTTTAACTAGTTTTTCTTTTCGACTCTAGGTACGTCGATTTCCTGTATAGTTGGTGCTTCTTGTTGTGTTCATTCTAATATGCACAGCCCGTGGTCAAATGTGGCGCATTATGGCAAACTCCGTCTTTTCCGTATTTTTCGTACTTCTTTTTTTTCTATTTTCTTTTGTTAGATTGTACCACTGATTATACACGCCATATCTTATGTTCTACATGACAATTGACACTGAATATTGCACTCACTTCATATAGTGCTCTTTGCAAAAAATGTACTTTTCATTGCAGTTGGCAACACTGTTAACCCCACTGGTGGCCTTCATTTGTTCCCTATTGTGGCAAGTCTCTTTCTGTACATCACTTGTCAGCATTGTATTTTGCCGTGCGCCCCACCTTTTTTTTTGCGGAATTTGCACTTTCCCCCTTGTCCTACCTTGCTGTTTCCCGAACTTCCACCCCTTATATTTCTTGAGCCTATTGCTATGGGCAGCTAATTTTTTGGGAATACTTATCTCTGTTACAGCTCTTTCAATTGGCATAGGCCACATCTTTCACTGCAACTATCATTTTCGGAAGGTTCCCTTGTTAGTTCTGAAGAAACTAATGCCTTTCATAATGTGATCTAACTACTATAAACCTCTGTCCCAGAAAGTTTACGACATATTGCTCACGGTGGTAAGAGTGGGCCACATCAGATAGGTCAAGACATGCCTGAACAAGTTCTCGAGCGGCGGTGTTGCGAGTGTGCTTATCGTGTATAAACAGCACAATGTAGAATAAATGTGTAGTGCGCATGGTCGAAACCAAAAATCGAAATAGAGCATTAAACGAATATGATGTTATGTTTCAAGCTTGAAGAAACTCATGAGATGCTTGTAAGTTTAGGACGAATGCGATGTCACCTTGAAGTGTGTTATTGAGTGGTTTAAATGTTTCCGATAAGGGCGGGACACCGTGAAGACACCTACCGAAATCTGTGGAAACCTCATCGACATGCCGAATTGAGACCCAAATTTCCTGAAAACAATCGTCACGAACGATGAGACTTGTTGCCTAAGGTGCGAGCCCGAAGGAAGGCTTCGAAGCATGGAGTAGCAGAGTCCAGGGCCGCCGAAAAGCAAGAAGGTGCGAAGTGAGAGAGATTCCAAATCAAAACAATGCTCATGGTGTTCGACTCTGATGGTCTTATCCATAAAGAACTTCTTCTTAGGGTACCACGTTAAATGCCGCTACGTACAAAGAAATACTAAAACGTTTGCTGCAATGGATCAAAAGGGGGCGTAACCGTTACGCCAAGCAACGCAACTGGACCACCGTCCACGACCATGCACGGTCACACACAGCGTTTCTGGTGCATAAGTTCCTTGCCAACAGGGGAGTTCTGTCACTCAATCACCCACCTTACTCCTCAAACTTGTTTAACCCGAATCTTTTCTTCTTCCCCAAATTAAAATAATATCTTAAGGGCCAGACGTTTTCGGATATTTCGGGCTTTCAACCTAATGTTTCGACTCAGCTGAAGGCCACCCGTAAAGACGAATAAGTCAGGAGTATCCCAGCACTTGCGCAACCGTTTCAAGAAATCCATTCCCGTCAACGAGGATTCCTTTGAGGAACAGTAACTGCCGAGAAACAATCCATTCGAAATGTAGACACATTCACCGAACTTTCTGGATAAGATGTACTTCATCTATTTCGTGCTCTTTAAGCGAAAATAAACGAGAATGTATTTCTTCCAACTCAATAGAATCAACTGTTTTCTTTGCCTCTGCCACTGTGCAGTGAGCGGCATATGCGAGCACAATAAAGTAGAATCCCATTGTATTCTAAGTATCATCTGAGTTACAAAAAGGTAACACATATGCATTATTTGCTGTTATCTGCAGTATGGAACAGTGTTCTCCCAGCATGAACAATATGTAATGACTTTTATTCATTGAAATTTTGTACTTTATTATTATTTTCCCCTTGAACTTCTAATAATATATTCTCTATTATTTCCATAATTACCTCTGAAGTTGCGCCGTCACTGCATTGTATCTAATTGCAGATAATGAATCAACGATTAAAAATAATGAACTTTCCTTTTTACCCGACTTTGATTCAACAATTTTATTCTCAAGTTGTGGCTGTTTTTGCATTTGCAATAAATATTCGACTGATAATACTGCTGATTGGTGTATACTTTCTGCTTTATTTTGGTATCAGAAATCACCTGCCAATCGTTATTGGTGTTGTTTATGAACATTATATATATATATAAGCCCTGACTGACTGATTGATCAACACCCAGGTAAAATCGCTTAAACTAGAAATCTGAAATTGAGAGACAGGGTATAGAATTTGTCATGCAAGGTCCCATTACGAAATGATTTCTGAAATTCTACGAATGAGAGGGAAAAGAGGGATGTCAATTATTATTTTCAACTGTCTGTATCTCGGAATTTCTGAAGGTTACAGACATGGAATTTGGTGGATGGACTTCTCATTTAAAATAACCAGACACATTTCAACGCTTTTTGAAATGTGTTCTACAAGTGAACAAAAAGGGTGGAAAGCAAAACCGGGTAGAACGTCCACATTTCGGACGTCCAATCAAGACGTCCACATTTCGGAATCTCTTAAACAGTGTTTCTTTCAAAGAAGAAAAACCTTCCAAGAAGTGCACGTAGGCTATTATTTCCGCACGGTACTATTCTATTTATTATTATGTTATAGACGTCTTTCTTTTAGTCTCCTCGGGGGGAGGGGGGAGCACTTTCAGAGCTCAAAAAACTGGAAAGGAAGACTACTCTTAAGGTTATAGTCATGAAATTCGGTATTTGGGCTTTTCATTTAAAATAATTAAAGAGTGTTTATAAGCGATTTTTGTTATTTTCCCTAGAAGCATAGGAAAAAATGGATAGAAAAAAGTAGAGATTACAATATTATCAAAATAAAATGATTATATCTCGAAATTTGTTAAGGTTAAAGGCATAAACTTTTGGTTTTTAGACTAATTCATTAGAGACAAAAATCTTGCTATTTAAACTTTTTATTTAAAATAATTAAGGACGTGTTTCAGCGTTTTTTGATATTTGCTCTACAAGGACAGGGAAAAGGCGGGAAGAAAAAGAGTCGGGACTGCAATTATTAAAAGAAAATGGAAATATCTCGAAATTCTTTTATGTTAGAAGCATAAAAATTGGTACTTAGGCTTTTAATTTAAAATAATTAAAGACGTGTTTCAGGCGTTCTTTGAAATTTTCCTTAGAAGGAAAGAATCAGCAGGAAGAAAAAGGTTGGGATTGTCATTGTTAAAATTATGAAGTCATACCTATTTCGAAATCCTTTAAGAATAAAGACATATTAGTTAAAGACATGTTTAAGCATTTCTTCTTAGAAAGGAAGATAAAAGGGTTGCAATTGATATATTAAGATGACCATACTGGATATCCCTTATGATTAGAGACATGTTAAGGATATAAGAAATGCAAGGCCGTAGGCCAAGGAAATTCGGGGATCTGGAGGTGAAATCGCCAGCTAACCGAAGAAATACATCTGCACAATATCGATTGGTAGCCGGAAAGCAGGTTTACAGCAATACTGTTCAGTAGAAAGGGGAAACAAATGTACGTACATAGTTATGATACCCAAGCACTGTAGTTGCTAGATACGGAGTAGCCTACATAATGAAAACTATGTTCTACTATGTTCTTCTCTTTTTAGGCAACCAGTCAACAATGCCTAAGCGGTCTTATCCTTGACTCATTTACTACATATAATTTAAAGGGAGCCATACACGCACACACTTTCATGAAAGATTTGTTTCATCATGCATGTTGGAAGAACTTTTTGCCCACACCCGTACCAACTTGCTGTCTAACTTACTAAAAGACCATCCATCGTTAACGACCTTGTCATTACGAGGAAACTCACATGATTTCTTCATCTGTGGCGATTGGCGAAGACCTAAATATAAAACAACCAATTTGCACGAACGACCACATACACGGTAAACATGCATGAAGAACGGAAAAACCATCATGCATGTTTACAGATTTTGAAAACTTTCAACATGCATGAACGAGGTCATACACGATCAACTTGCCTGTAATTGTATCATTTTTCATGCATGTTGGAACTTTTCTTCATGCATGTGTCTGCTTATATGGACCTCTTAAATCTGTTCACCACAGACTTTGTAAATACAATACCAAAGGAATGACAAATATGATCTATTACACAGGTTCTGACCTTATTGTCCGTGTGATTTTAAATGATCTTTACCTATTCTGATAGCTTAGACGTGTGTTAGTTTCTTCATTCGTTATTTGTTAGTATATTATTGCAAAAAATATTTTCCTTACAACTTGCTTTTCGAAAACCCTCAGCATCATTCTTGTTTTCAACTAACTTAGCTGATAGCCATTTTGAACAGATTTATATTTAGATTTTCTAGATGATATTTGAAGTAAGTTATACTAAGCGTGTTTTCAGGTCGCCTTTAAGAGAGCATTAGAGATGTCCGCCAAGTTGCACAAATTTGATAAAGTATATTGATTGTTCTGGAAAGAACTCGAACTTAAGAGTTTGTATATACAGCGAAAATAACTTCACTTTTATAAAAGGAAATGTCTGGGCCATGTGACATCAAGTTGACCGGGACATTTACTGAAGCGAACGTAGTGAAAACTATTTTTACTTCAATCATTTGTGATACATTTGTACTGGAAACTGAGCGAGTATGAACTCTTTCCCGTTAAAATTAACGAACGGAAAATCTTGAAAAAGGAAGAAATTTGAATATTTTCCGACGCCAATCATTTATCCTCTGGCACGTACGCCTGCTTTAATTTACATTTATCTGCAATATGAAATAAATGAGAAACATGTGATCATTGATTAATTTTAACAATTAAATAATAAAAATATTTGACGTTTTAAAGCATTGCTAGCTTATGTTAACTGATGATTCTACGAAATTATATACTATCATTTTGTCATTACTTTGATTTTAATCGTGATTCTTGTGCAGAAGTATACTAACTCTATCAGTCATACCTTATTAGTAGTGTGCAATTCAGTGATTTAATGCTAATATTTTGGTAGATACCTCTTTAGTTTATACCTCCCCCTTAAATACTCGAATTTTCGTAAATTTAAGATGAACTAGGGATAGTATCGAGACGAGACGAGACAAGACTTTGCACAGTCTTGGTCTCATCTCGGTTGATAAATAGCGGTCTCGGTCTCGATTTCGTCTCGAGTCAAGAATCGCCGTCTCGATCTCAGTCTCGTCTCGAAATAAATAATATGAAATTAAAATTGTGAAAGTATTATTATCGTACAATCTGTCGTTTCCATTTCTTATTTTTTTGCCTTCATTCTTGACTTAGAATTATGGTATGGTGTACCTCTTCATATCTAATTTGCTAGCGCTAATGCTTTCCGTGCGTGTATATGGTTCAATCAGCAGTGGGTATATAATACCTGGGATAAAACTCTAATAGTAACCCAAATTTCACTGTCAGCAATAGACTGTCTCATATAGTCTCAGTACTGCCTATACAATTAAAGTCAATTGAATGAACTCTAGTAATATACACCAGTTTATCTACTTTCTTTGAATCACAATTGAAGACTTTGGGGCAAAAAACCGTCAAGTCCAAAAAGTGAAAGTTTAAAGGAAAATGTTTTCACAAGAGTTTCCCATCATCCGCTTTTCTTCAAAATTGGCAGATATGTAATAGTCCGAAAATAAATCGACACTTTTTTTTTGTTTCTTTTGAAAAATAGGTTAAAGGGGCAAAGGGCTTCTTCTGAAGAAAGTGCCCTATTCACTAAAAGGGTCACATTAAAGAAACAAAACTTTGCCGATGCAAAGATGACTTCAAAGTAGGAAATACTGGTTTTGTCGTTTTAGCGAGAAAATATTTTCAGGAGACAATGGCTCCCTTCGAAATGACAAAGGACCCCCCACAATCCTTACGGAAATTAGGTTTCGGTAGAATTGCTTGAAATCGTGATATGTTGTAGATATTGTGTACCTGAGAAAAAGTCTCAATGGGCACAACCAAAAATCACTGACCGTTAGCTACTACAAAGCTACTTTTTTGAAAACAACCGAAGATAACGATATGCTGGATTTTGATGAAAATGACTGAAACTGTGATATGTAGTAGATATTGTGATCCTAAGAAAGAGTTTCAATAGGCACAACCACCAATCACTGACCGTTTGACCACTACAGGGCCATATTTTTGAAAAAAGCAAATAGTAACGGTATTCTTTATTTTGGTAAACATGAATGTATCCGTGATATGTTGTAGATATTGTTATCCTGAGAAAAAGTCTCAGTTTGTACAACCACCCATCACTGAGCATTTGGCTACTATAGGGCCATATTTTTACAGGAAAAATAGGGATTTCTAGAAAATCGTAGACATTTACGTTGGCGACCCTAGTACCTCTCCTAATTGTCACAGGGAAATGAACTATATCTCGTTGTAAAGATTATTGAAAGCAGATTCCAACGAGCTAACTTTTGTGCTCCTCATGCTAAACCTGTAGAAGAAGAAGAATTTTTTGTAAAAAATATTTTTTTTTTGTTTTGGAAATTTTTTAGAAGCTGACAACACTGTTGCTTGTTGTACGCGGCAAAAATATTTTCACGTGTACACCAAACATTGGGTGCAATCATGTAGAAAAGTGAAGAGCGAAAGTTCAACATCAAGTCAGACAAAATTCCGAATGTGTTTCCTGCGAGAATCATCCTGTAAATATTTTTCGAAATATTTTGGTCTACCCTGATGATATTAATTGGCACAAGCCATACCTCGTTGGAAAGCTTATGAGACACAGATTCCAACGAGGTAACTTTCCTCCCCCCTTCCCCGTGCTTAACCCTAAATGAAGAATAAGAAGAAATTTAAAAAAAAATGAAAAGAAAATACATTTTCTCGAAGCTTGTGGAACTATAGCAACACTATTATTTATTGTACGCTGGAAAAATATTTTCAAGTGTGCGCCAGACATCGAGTACAATCATGTAAAAATTAAAGAGCGAAAGTGCAATACCAAATGAGAAAAAAATTCCAAACATGTTTCCTACGAGAATCACCCTGTACATATTTTTCGAAATATTTTGGTCTACCCTGACAACCCTAATCGTCACAGAGATATAAGCCGTTCCTGGTTGGAAAGCTTATGGGTCACAGATTCCAGCGAGATTACTTTTGTGCTCTCCGTGGCTAACCCGTAAAAGAAAAAGAAGAATAAATTCAGAAACATTGAAAAAACACACATTTTTCGAAGCTTGTGGAACAATGGCATCACTGTTATTTGTTGTACGCTGGAAAACACATGTTCGTGCGTACGCCAGACATTGCGTACAATCACGTAAAAAAATGAAGGGCGGAAGTTCAATACCAATAGTCGTTGAGCCAGGAGATTTCATGGTTTCATCTCTGAGGATTTGGTGTACCATACATTTTTTGATTCAAAACAATACCAGAATGACTTTTATTCATGATACTGTCAGTTACAGGGTAGCTATTGGCAGCCATATTGGAAAATGACCGCTAATATTGCAATTTTTGAGACCATTTGTTAACAAGGGAGTTGCATGATTACATCTCTGTGGACTTGGTGTACTATACATTTTTTGATGCTAAACAATACCAGAATGGCATTTATCCATGATACTGTCAGTTACAGGGTAGCTAATGGCCACCATATTGGAAAATGGCCGCTAATATTGCAATTTTTGAGACCATTTGTTACCAAGGGAGTTGCATGATTACATCTCTGTGGACTTGGTTTACTATATATTTTTTGATTCTACACAATACCAGAATGACTTTTATCCATGATACTGTCAGTTACAGGGTAGCTAATGGCCACCATATTGGAAAATGGCCGCTAATATTGCAATTTTTGAGACCATTTGTTAACAAGAGAGTTGCATGATTACATCTCTGTGGACCTGGTGTACTATACATTTTTGATGCTACACAATACCAGAATGAATTTTATTCATGATACAGTCAGTTACAGGGTAGCTAATGGCCACCATATTGGAAAATGGCCGTTAATATTGCAATTTTTGAGACCATTTGTTAACAAGGGAGTTGCATGATTACATCTCTGTGGACTTGGTGTACTATACATTTTTTGATGCTACACAATATCAGAATAGCTTTTATCCATGATACTGTCAGTTATAGAGTAGCTAATGACCGCCATATTGGAAAATGACCACTAATATTACACTTATTTTATTTTTTCCTTGTTGATAGTTACTCAAATTAACGGAATAAAATTAACAAAAGTTATTGATCTTAAAATGTTCTGAAAATAATATTGAAGAAACTATAAATAAAGACACACAGGAAACAAAAGGTTCAATGATGTTCAGCAAAAGACCTGCAGCAGTTGAAAGATACTATTTAAACTCTGATATGAGAGCAGTATTTCTTCACATGGTTCGTGAAAGAACAAGCTGCAATTCTTCTTCAGGACAATCTGTGCTATATCCAGATCTTTCTTTGCCTAGGATCCAAAAAGATGAACGTGATGTTTCAGCGTTACAAAACCTGATGACCAATGAATGGATAAATCCGTTTGAAGAAATAGATATGATCAATTTATCTACTGGAGCTGTGTCAACTCCAGACATTGTCAAAGACATGGTCACAGCACATGAAGTAAGCCAAAAAACTTATGAAAAATTCAAGAAAGATCATCTGTGTGAAGACTCAAAACCAGAAGAATTTTTCAAGCCTCTCAAGAAGCAGAAGCTGAAGACGTTCTCCGATTTGAAAAAGAAAGAGAGTGTGAAGATGAATAACACAGAGTTCGTTTTCCCCTCTGGGACCTCTTCCATGGTCTTTGGCTACTCCTGATGGTTCGATCTGCTAAGTCCAAACTGATGGAAGTCCTGACCAAAGACTTTGCAACTGATGGGCAGATTCCTAGTGACGCTGTTAACATCTTTGATGGAATGTGTCTTGTTCAAAAGCTGCCACAGGGACTACAAACATTTGGCGAAGTAGCTGACAAGCTCTTTTCGAGAATATTACAAGAATCCGTATCTCCTCAGACAATTCACGTTGTCTTTAATACGTACAGACAAGTGTCTATAAAAAGTAGCGAACGAAAACATCGAGCTGTCGGTTATTCTATAAAAGTGAAACATATAACTCCTGCCCATTCAGTCCGAAAATGGAAGCAGTTTTTATCTGATGACGAGAACAAAAAAGAACTTATACGTTTCTTTTGTAAAGAGTGGCAGGGCGTGCAGTATCTCAATCAGCTGAATATATGAGTTATGTATGTTACTTGTGAAGAAAAGTGCCATAAAATTACAAGCAAACTGGCACAAGAAGCTCCTGAGTTGACATGTTTCCAAGAAGAGGTGGATACCCGACTTCTTCTTCACGTACAACATGCTCTTTTTTCGGGATTTAGAAAGATAATTATTAATTCCGTTGACACAGATGTTGCTGTTATTACACTATTTGCTATAGAAGAACAGTTGAAAAAGTACAAGGGATCAATATTACTAAAATGCGGATCTAGTGACAGAGTAAAGTACTACAACATGAGAGATGAATGCTTTTCTAGGTCAAGAAGTGTTTAAAGTATTGCCCGGACTCCATTCATTTACTGGGTGCGATGCAGTAAGTGCATTTGCAGGCAAGGAGAAATCTGCAGCCTACAAGATAATGACTCAAAATTCTAGACTCAGAACCGCTTTAAGTATTTTTGGAACTCAAGCTGAAATACCAGAGGAAACAAAAAAGCAGCTTGAGTTCTTTGTTTGCTAGCTCTACTCTAGACAGCAAAAGTTTACTGACATCAATGAAGTGCATTACAGCATATTTTCTGCTAAAAAGGGATCTGTTGAACCTCATAGCCTTCCTCCATGTCGGAACACGCTCTATCAACATATAAAAAGAGCAAACTACCAAGCCCTTGTTTGGAAGAAATGTATACAAGCTGATCCAGAGCTTCCATCGCCAGTGGACCATGGCTGGATTTCTACAACGGACAGTGAGGGATGATCTTGTCTGGGAGTAAAATGGATGGACTCTCCTGCCCCTGAAGCTGTTTTGGAACTGATGTCATGTTCTTGCCCAAGAAAATGTGCCATGCCTTCATGTGTGTGCCTTTCCAACAGCCTCAGATGTGTAGACATGTGCAAAATACAGACCTGTTCCAACTATGAAAATGTCACTGATTTCGACGCTGGACTGTCATCTGATGACGACAGCAGTGAAAATGAAGACTAACATGAATAATTTTTGAAGGAACTTATTAGTACAAATATTAAATACTTCAGAAATATGTATCTCGGTGAAATATTTCCAGGGAAAATAACAAATGTTACAATTTAAAACAAGGCCGTTTCTCCTTCAATCGCAAATATCTCCTAATCGATTGGTTCTAATAAAAAATATTACTGAACATAATATGTGCAAAATTTTATCCTCTTCAATTTCATTCCTCTTCATTTTCTCGGTAAGAGGAACCGTTTATGAGATAAATGCGCAAAACCTCGTAAATATAGAGACATGCCAGCCATTTTTCAATATGGCGGCTTTAAGCTACCCCAAAATTCAGGGTATCATCATTTGATGAACACCTTGGACCACTGTGAATACAAAAAGTTATGTATCATCAAGTCCTTAGAGATGAAACCAAAAACCTATTTTTTGGATTCTGGCTCAACGACTACAAGTGAGAAAAAATTCCAAAAATGTGTCCTAAGAGAATCGCCCTGTATATTGTTTTCGAAATATTTTCGTCTACCCTGACGCCCCTAATCGTCACAGAGATACAAACCATACGTCGTTGGAAAGCTTGTGAGACATAGATTTGAACGAGATAACTTTTGTGCCTGTCGTGTCCAACCCGTAAAAGAAGAAGCAGAAGAAATTCAAAGAAATGAAATAAAAATACATTTCCTCGAAGTTGGCAATACTGTTATTTGTCGTGCGCAAGAATGGCTATACACAAGGTATCATTAGTTAGGATACTTATTTATCTTTATTGATGCCACTTTTTATGCTTGTAGCTTCTTTGGAAGGAGGGAGAGAGGGAACTAAATGCTGAGGGAAGGGGGAACTAAAACATCCAACTTCTCCCCTACCCTTCCGCTGTTGGACAACCGATGTGGACGAAATGCCCACTGTTGGAAAAGTTTCATCCTTCCTAAAGAGATATACACCTAAATCATCTCTTTAGGTTAATTAGGACCTAAGTGATGGAAGTTTAAACTGCTAGCTCAACCCTTGAGCCGTTCATCCTGTAAAGGTATTCTGGATTTCGGTGTAATTGCTTGAAACTGTGATATGTTCCTGACCGTTTGGCTACTACGAGGTTACTTTTTTGAAAAGAGTAGAAGGTAAGTGTAAGTGTATTCTGAATTTCGGTTAAATTGGTTGAAACCGTGATACATTGTAGATATTGTGATCCTGAGAAAAAGTCTCAATGGACACAACCACCTATCACTGACCATTTGGCAACTACGGGACAACATTTCTTAAAACAGCAGAAGTTAAGGATATTCTGGAATTTTGGTGGAATTGTATGAAGTCATGAAAAGTCCTATCCCACAACTAGGAAAAGGGGTGGGGACAGTAGCGGCTAACATCATTTAAGCATAGATAACATTCCGATGTTCTTGAGAGACAAAGGAAAACCCTGGAAAGCCCTACACAATTTTTATCAGGATCACGACATCTACAACGTATCACAGTTACATTCATTTGCAGGGGCCGCGGTGGCTCAGTGGTAGAGCGTTCACCTCTGGTGCTAGGGGTCCCGGGTTCGATCCCAGCCCCCGCCAAGTGAACTTTGTGGTGGACAAACACCGTGTGCGTGGGTTTTCTCGGGGTTCTCCCGTTTCCTCCCACTTTCTTCATTCCACCATTTCATTCATTACTCATCATCACCGTCTCCTTTAGCCTAACCGGCATAACCGTGGGACGTAAAACTCACATTCATTTGCACCGTAATCAAACATATCGCTATGCCCGTCAGTTTTCAAAACTCTGGATCTGTAGTGGTCATACGGTCAATTGATGGTTGTGTCCATTAAGACTTTCTCTCACGATGAGAAGATCTACAACATATCACAAACTTACTCATTCTTACAGAAATCCAGAACATCGTTATACTTGGCTGTTTTCAAGAAAGTAACCCTGTGGTGATCAAACGATTAGTGACTTGTTGTGTCCATTGAGGCTTTTTCTAACGATGACAATATCTACAACATATCACAGTTTTTGTCATTTTGACCGAAATCCAGGATATCACTATCGTCAGCTCGGCTGCTTTCAGAAAAGTGGCCAAACGGTCAGTGATTGATGATTTTGCCCATTAAGACGTTTTCTCAGGATCACCATATCTACAACATATCACAGTTTCAAGCAATTCCACCGAAATCCAGAATACCGTTACCATTGGCTCTTTTTTTAAAAGTGGTTCTGCAGTGGCCAAATGATCAGGGATTTGTAAAAGTCGTAGTCGATGGAGCCATTTGTAAAAATCCTTGTCAAGGTAAGGTCATTGGCTCGAGAGAGAGCCAATTTAAACTAATTAAAATTTCCAATATCGGGTTTCCGAAGACGAGAAAAAAATCTAAATTAATTTTTATTGACCGTGTTCCTGAAGATGACTCCCTGTCACGACCTTTACTTCAATAAAGAGAGTAGATAACGAAGTTAGAAGGAAGAATAACAGAAGAAAAGAAGAAAAAAAGATAGGAGGGAAAGAGAGGAAAAGATAAAGAAGAAAGGAAGAAAAGTAGAAATATTAGAGGATTTTCTTTTCCGTATCCTTCTTGTATTGCATACCGCTCATACCACTCTGACCTGGATCCAGGTAACTATGCAATTTTTAAGTTACCCAAACCCAGCCCATTTTATAAGGAGTGGCAATTGTTTATCTTTAAATTATATGTTTACTTAAATTCCGGTAATACTTTGAGTTGCTCAAATTAAACAACAAATATATATATTGAAAAAAATTAAACAGAACGTTTCACTTGGCTTTAGCTTATTCTTCGATGTTAGCTTGCCTTTCAGAGCCATATCAAACTAGAATCTACGTTATCACCTTGACTACGACTATGGTGCGTTTCATAAACACTCACATATAATTACTGCACTTAATATCACAAGACAGCACTAGTACTTAAAATAAAATCCATCCATCCACAAGCACACACACGCGCAGGACGACGTTATTTTCTAAAGAAAAGAAAAGAGGAATCATTCTATCTAACGTTTTGAGTACATTTATTGTACAAATCATAAAGAAAGAAGGAAAATGGGAAACATATATTCAGTAATAAATAAAATCAAGGAGCAGACCAAAATCACAAGAATTGATCATTACAAAATTATAAGTTACAGTATATATTCGGATAAATGTTCAAAACAAGATAAGGTAAAATAAAATTACAAATATATATATATATATATATATATATATATATATATATATATATATATATATATATATATATATATATATATGTGTGTGTGTGTGTGTGTGTGTGATGAAACAAAATAAAATAATAAAAAAAAAGAGAAAAAGGGTACATTTTACTTGGAATGAGTTCGTCTCTCCTGTTATTATTAATTTCACTTCTTAAAGCGCACGTTCACTGCACCATGTTAGGTGTTCTTGCACTAAAGTGCACATTTCTTAACAAATTGAATCCTTGCACAGAAGTTCACCTTAGTTGCCCCCTTGTACTACACGAGTTTGCGAGCGTTCATTAAAAGGACAACTCATGTTCACGTGGTGTTTCTATTACACCTTTCTAAAACATTTCTAGTGGATATTTTCATAAATTATCCAGTTTTCCACTACTTAGTTCATATCGGTTTAAATTTTCTAAAGTTACATCCAAGTCTCAAATTGAAATACACTACAAAGTTTATTAATTATAGTAATGTCATAATCGTTCACCTGAGTTACAGGAACATCGGAAGGAAGTAAGTTTCAAATAATTTATGGAAGACTTAAACTGGTTTTATCAATTTAAATGATTAGGATTCAGTTGGTTAATCTCGCACCTTTAGATTTTAATTTCCGTCGCACTATGACCACGACTATACTAAGGCGAAGAAGATTTGGTAATTTCATACTGGGATGGTTCTAAAATATGGAGGCAAGGAAATTCCATTGAACATTCATCACTATTTTAACCTGCCCTTTAACATGCTTCATGCTATTACATACATATAGGATTTAGTTTGCGACACAGGGTTTAGGTGGCCCGACACCAAGGATTCACATGTAAGATGGCATAGTGCTTTACATTCTACGACATACAATGATTATCTAACTACGTGCAACATACTTATGAAAATAATGGCAAACACACACTGCGGGGTAGGTAAAGACCCTTTAACACATTCACATATATTATCAATATTCATTAATATTTTCATCATATTATATTCATTTTACTTATATTTACTTTACTTTTTATTTGACGTCAATTACCCCATTTCAATAACTTTCAAGCTTCATTACTCATTGCCACACATTAAATATAGTTACGTAGTTAAAATCACAATAAACATTTCAAAACGGTAATATATTAACGAATCCTTAATTGTTCTCTAAATAAGTTACCCAAAATTTACGGCAGGTATTACAGAGATTTCTAGATTCTCATGGTAATCGTGAAAACAAAAGTGAAATTAAATTTTAAAAAAAGGACGGAATTTTCAATAAAGAATTGGTAGGCCTGTACTATGTGGGAAAAAAAGGAAAAAAGGTCTCATACCGTGCGATCGATCTCAAACACAACTGGCCAAAACTAGTAGCATAAAGCTTCGTTGGTATTCTATAAGAGTAAATAACCTTACAAGCTCTGTCTGTCAATGTCTCAATTGAACGTTCCAAGTTAACTCTGCTTATGAATGATTTCATCTTCAAATACAAGAATGTAAAATAAAAAAAAATGAAAAATATAAAATAAAATATATATAAAAAGGGGAGGGGAGGTTTTAAAAAAATACGTAAATAGGAAAGCGCAAGAAGACAAAGAAAACGAAAGAGAGAAGGGTCGTTAAGTGATAAACGAACCTAAAAAAAAGGTACGACAAGTGTCGATTTTGGGCCGAAATTTATTTCTATTTTTTCGAAACGGTGCTTGCTTAAATAACGCCACGCTGGGGTGTCTTCTGATCGGAAAGTTTCGCAAGCCCGTGCCTAGATCAATACATTTATAGGGAGGAAATAGTCCCCATTTATGTATTAATACTCACCGTATCCGGCCCAACCAATCAGAATTACCAACGGTCTAGCTGTAAGGTTGGTTAAGTCTATGTTTTGGAAATTTCTAAAACAACAAAAACTGTTCGATATCTCAACGACAATAGTATGAGTTAAGGTAACAGATTTTAAAGAGAATATATTCAGACGGGGATAACCAGAATAAGATAAAAATATATATAAATTTTGTACTAACGAGTGGTTTGCCAAATTCTTATTAGTGGCTCCCAGTACACAAGGACGCCAACCTTGAAGTGTCGTGTAAATTTTCAGGCTATCTAATCTTAAATTAAGGAAATTGAAGATATAACGGGGTAAGGGAGGAACGACACTCTGGTATGGAAATTTACATATACACAATAAAAAGGATTTCAATATTATACACTCTTGTCCTCTCCTTCACTTGTGAACCTTAATAAATTTTTTAATTCGACTGGCGCTTGAGAAAGAGAAGAAATTTTTAAAAAATCCTAGGGGACTAACTCAGATTAATTCAGGTGTTTTGGGATTAGTTAGTCGCTTCGGTTGTATTACTTTCATGAATTAGTTACTGTAATCCGTAGCTAAATATAAGCTATTCAACATTTATCGGTATTTGTAATAAATTTTACTGAGAAAACCAATTCGTCGCCACCTTCAACCTTTCACAGCTATTTCTATCAGTTCACGCTTCGATTTCTTAGTCCATATCATTCATAAACAGAACTCGAGTCATCAACTATTATGAATTTATTTGTACAAGGCAAACTCAATAACCTAACTTAATACAACACTTGTTTCATGTGAGTTTACAATGTGAGAGCCAGTAGTCAAGTGTTTCCTATCTAACGACGAATATTTAATACTAGGTCAAGTAGCACAAGTATATCTCTAGTGGCAAGATTCTCTTGGCACAAGTATACTTTGGGGTGGCCATTTCCATAAACAACAACGACTCATTTTAAAAATTCTATTTACTTATTATCGCGACGATTCGTATTTAAAGCACACCCATTCATCAATATATCCACTTACACCACTAACATTCAATATATTAACTACTCCTAACCTACATTTACAGTAATCTTTAATAAATCCTCTACTCAAGTCAACATATTCGAGGAAATACAATCGACCAATGGCTAGTACAAATCAAACTCCCATAAACCCAAACACTTGTATCTGTAACATACCGAATTCGTGTTTACCTTACGTAAATTTTTAGTAATATAAAAATTTTAACTAATCTTATTTGGCTGAATAACTCTGTACGCATACTTTACTAGAATTCAATCCCAATTATTCTTAACAAGTGGGTAGATAAAACAACACGAGAGAATATCTGTTTATAAAGTGACTGAAATAGTTTTTATGCTGTTAAGGTTCTAAGATACGGACTAGTAAGGTCTGTTAACGCCAAACGCGAAGTTGAAATTTTGCAATTACATAATTATTTCGAGTTGAAAGAGGTAAAAATTTGCAAATACCGATTCATGTAAACACAACCTACTAACCTGAAACATTGAAATTACTCCAGTTATTGTTATTTTTTCTAAACATAACAAAATGTTCTCATTTTGGTAACATATATTTTCTTAATCAGTCGATGACAATTGACTGGCGCTTGCGCGAACGCTATTTCCCTACTAGAGGGTGCTGTGAATGCATAAACAAACCTTGTGCTGATAAAAGTTTAAACATTTGAATACTGAATTCCGTACTAAAGCAAAAATAAAAATTAATTTTGTGGTTAAGCTTTTGTCCAATAAAATATAAGGAAACAAATAATTAATTGCATAAATATAATTGCATTGGTTGGCAACATTGGTTGAACACGGTTGTTTCGGTTTGAGTGGCTTTTCAATATTTAACTGTATCAGGTGGATTTTTGTTTTATAGAAGAGATTTAATGATGCTGAATGATGTATGAATGTTCAGTGTTCAGTGTGCTTGAACGTGAAATAAGAGAATGAATATATTAGAAAGTGTGAGTGCCTGACTGGATGAAGCTATAAACAAGGTAGGGTCACCTTCCTGTTCTTTGTATGGATAACTTTTCATATTAGTTGTGTGGGACTGCAAACCATTTTACAAAATAGAGTTAGAATATATGTAGGCCTAAAGGGAAGTGAAGTGTTGCATGATGAAGCCCGTTTTGATGCAATTTGCGTGAAATTGAATCACCTCTCTGGTTGCCATTAATCAGTATTGCAAGTCAGCTGCAAAAAGTGTAGCAAACTCGCTTTCTGAAAAAGTCGAAACAGTGGTACCAGTGCGCTAAACAAAATTTACTGTTGCAATTCTGTGAAAAGGTTCGACCAGTATAAATACTTTAAAATGCAATCAGATAAATGCCATATCCCTGTGTGTGGGAATCAGGTGGGGAAAAGTGAAGGTGAATTAAATTGTAAAGGTAAATGTAACGATTGGTTTCATAAAAACTGTGTCAAAATATCGAAGGGAGAATATGACAAGTTGCTCAAAGACTCTCGTGCTCGCTGGAGTTGTGGCTGGGAAGACTGCAATATGAGAGGTAGCTTGAAAAACCATTCTCTGCAAATCAAAGAGCAGTTAAATCCATTAAGGAAAGAGTTCTCAGATAATTTCAATAAACTATCTAAAAACTACAGCAAACTGGAAACGAAATTGGACTCAGTGGTTAAGGAAAATGAAGACATACGGAAAGCAATGCAATTCAAAGACGCTGTCTTCGAAGAACTCAGGAAAGATATAAAAGAACTGAAGAATGCAATTAATGAGTGTTCAAATAACAGTGCAAGTAAGAAAGAATTAGAAGAGTTGAACCAATACCAAAGAAGGAACAACCTTGAGATTCATGGCGTCCCAGAAGATGGTGAAAATCTTTATACGACCATGATCAATCTTGGCAAAGCATTGGGGGTAACGATAACAGAACAGGACTTAGATATAGTGCATCGTATTCCAACTCGAAAAGAAGAATGCGAAAAGCCTATCATTGTACGTTTTGTTAACAGATGGAAGAAAGAGGCGGTGCTAGCAGCGAGGAAATCCAAACCAAACTTAACAAGTACAGATATTGGCATTAAGAGGGCCCCAAAGAAAATATATATTAATGAACATCTTACAGCGTACAACAAGACTCTGCACAAGAAGGCAAGGGACATCCGACCTGAGGTCAAATACGTGTGGGTGAAGGACTGTAAAGTGTACGTAAGACAACATGAAAATTCCCCAGCGGTGTGGATAAGGGGTGATGATGATATTAAAAAGTTCCGCAATTGAAAACCATGTTAAGTAACCACGTTATAGTTTAAGGCAGTTTATGGATTACAGTTTAGATAACGATACTTCAACATTTAGAATAAACATAAGTGAAGACACTTTTGACAGTATAGATAATTATGTAAATATCCAGTTAAGCTTACATTCGAAAACAAAGAATTTTTCTATATTGTATATCAACGCGAGAAGTATAAGGAACAAATGGGATGAAATTGAATTGTTGTTGTTAAGAATACCTAAAATTGATGTTATCGTTATTGTCAAAACATGGTTATATTCTGGAGAAAGTTATTATTATAATATTCAGAATTATACAGGCTTTCATGTGAATCAAAATTGTAAAATAGGGGATGGAGTTGCTATTTATCTCCAAAACGACTGGACTAGTAGTATTATAAAAACAATTAATAACATTCATAATATTCTTGCTATTCAACTCTGTATAGGTTCCAAATTAATTACATTGGTAGGCGTTTATAATCCACACAGAAGTAATATTGGAAACCTCTTAGGAGACCTTGAAGAAATAGCTCATTGTTTTAGTAACAGTATAATGTACATATTAGGTGATTTCAATGTTGATACATTAAAACCAAAAGACAACGAAACTACATATTATAATTTGTTTATTAATTCAAATGGTTTATGTCAGGCTAATGTAAAATACCCAACAAGGGTTACTGATACAAGTGAATCTTTACTTGACGATGTCATTATTAACAAACTGGAACATGAGGTGCAAATTAATAATATAGCAAGCAATATAGCTAGCAATATCTTAATTATGAACACTAGCTTAACTCAGGTCCAGTCTTCAGCGACGAAGCTAGAGGTTCAAAACAGTTGTGCTAAAATTAATTTTAAGAAAGCAAATGATTATTTTTTAAGAAATGAGTTAACTTTTGATGGAAATAACATCGATGAATGCTATAATCAATTGATTTCGTATATAAATGTTGGAATTCAAAAAGCTACAATTAATCGCAAATATATAGTTAAAACTCGTAAGTATTACAAAAATAGTTGGATGACTGAACATTTTTTATCACTAATACGTAGAAGAGATAAATATTTTGTTCTTACAAAAAAAATATCCTGGAAATAATTTCATACGTGAAGAGTACAAGAACGTGAGAAATTTAGTTACGAAAGAGAAATGAAATCTAAAAAATGCGTTCTATCACGAACGAATTATGAATAATATAAATGACCCTCGAAAATTTTGGTTAGTAGTTAATGAGATTTTAACAAACACAACCCAGCATAAAAATCAGAAGTTGCTAAATTACGTATTGGTAAAATAGCAATATTTGACCAAGAAGTACCTAACGCACTTAATAAATATTTCACAAATGTAGGGCTAGACTTGGTATCTCAAATCTCTCAAGTACATGACCAAGAGTACGGTAATCAAAGCAGAGTTAATTCGTTTTACTTCGAGCCTGTGACTGCTGATGAAGTTTTAGCTGTTATTAACTCACTAAAGATGAAAAGAAATACGGTAAAAGATAATCTTACCAACGAAATTTTTAAAAAATGTAAAATTACATTAAAGTACTGTTTAGCTGAATTCATTAATCTTTCTTTTGAGCTTGGTTCATTTCCGGCTTTGTGTAAAGTAGCAAAAGTTGTACCAGTTTTTAAAGGGGGTGATAAATTACAACCAGGTAACTACAGACCTATTTCCATTCTAAACTGTATGTCAAAAATAATAGAAAAGTGTGTATAAAATAAGGTAATTAGGTATCTGGAATCATTTAACTTCTTTTACAAACACCAATATGGATTCAGGAAAAAATGCAGTACATTAAATGCAACTGTTAATTTAGTAATTGAAGTAGAAGAGGCTTTAGACAACAATAAACTAGCAGCAGGGTTATTTATTGACTTAGAAAAGGCCTTCGATACAGTTGACTATGCAATCTTGCTTAAAAAATTGAAAAAACTGGAATAAGAGGAGTGACTCTGAAATGGTTTAAAAGTTACCTGAACAATAGAACACAATATGTGTATGTTAATGGTCAAGAGACCATTGCATTACCAGTTCTTCATGGTGTGCCAGAAGGGTCAGTTTTAGGTCCACTATTATTTTTGATTTATATAAATGACATAAAAGAGTTAAACCTCAAAGGTAAAGTTGCTTTATTTGCAGATGACAAAACAATACTTTATGTTGAAAACTCTGTCCAAGAACTATTGTGTAATATAAAACACGATTTAAACATTTTAAGTCCGTGGCTTTGTGAAAACAAATTGGTGCTGAATCCCTCCAAAACAGTGTTTCTGTGTTTCATAAGCCTTCATTTAAAACACGGATCTCTGGCAATCTACAGGTAGATGAATTGACTATACTCAGAGCAAATACTGTAAAATATTTAGGTCTGGTACTGGATGAAAATATGAAATGGGATAAACATATATTAATGTTAACACAGAAGATATCACCAGTTGTGGGAGTTCTCAGTCGTTTACGTAATATCGTACCAAATTGAAGTGTTAGAGCAGTATACTATTCACTCATACAATCCCACCTATCTTACTTATTGGTAATCTGGCAGAATGGTAGGCAATCAGATATAAAGAGATTAGCAATTCTCCAAAAGAAAGCAATAAAGTCAATGTATGGATTACCTCCCAGATATTCCAGCAATAGTTTGCACATGACCTCAGGAATATTACCACTAAATTTAATTACAAAAGTTCAAACAAGTATTTTAATCTACAAAATTATAAATTCCCAGACACATATTAATCTCAAGCTTCAAAAAATAACGATATTCATGAACACAATACTAGACGTAGGAATGCACTACATATAAGAAGAATGAACTCAACTAACTATGGCACAAAGAGTGTCAAATACAGTCTACTCAAAACGTATAACGACCTTCCAGATAAACTTAAAAATTGTTGTAGTGAGTATATATTTAAGAAACAGGTGACACAGCATTACTGGGAGCAGTTTATAGCTCATTGTAAATAACTGTCAGCTATATGATATTTCCCTAAATTTGTTGTTAATGTAAATTACATAAATAATCCATAACTATAAAAGTTTCTGTTCATGTATTACATATATTGTATATATATATAATTGTACTTTATTTCCATTATTGTTTCTTTATTTTTTCTTTCTTTTATTTGTCTCTTTTTAGTCTATGACAAACATATATTGTCATGTTATATTATATTATTATTGAAGTATGTACGTAGTGGATTGTACTGCCCATTAATGTGAGAATTAGCTCGTTGGGGCCTAAGGATAGTGAATAAATAAATAAAAAAGCAAAAAAAAAAAAAAACATTAAATCGTCCTCAATAATCCACTCACTCACACACAACTATTCAACTACTGCACCACAAAAACTACACATAGTATAAATACGAATTGCTAATCAGAATCTACATGTATAAATATTTCACTATTCCCATAATATGGCTCTGAATACATAACATAAATATTTAAGATAAATTTAAGGAGGAAAATTTTCGGGGCCCATTGGCCCTGAAGTTCTCACTAAATCATTGCTAAATTCAAGAGGACCTATCAAATGGCCCTGAGAAGATTCGCCCCCCTAAAGGGAGAGGAAATCTTTGCAAAATTTACCTACATTGTGGAAAGATCCTACATTATGGGAGCGACAAATCAAGATTGATATAAACCCGGTTCGAAATTTAAGCTGTCATGGTGTCGACAAACTTAGCACACCTCAAATTATAATGCATCATGTTAAAAAAATTTCTCTGGAACAATTACACTGTACAAACTGGGGATAGGGACAGGTTATTCCTGGTCCAAAAAAACGTAAAATTTTGATAAAAAGAACCAATGACGATGACAAACTCCTAAACCTCCTAGCCTTGTCTGTGATTACTAACACTTTTACTCACTATTTGATTACTGAAGATTGAAGTATCCAAATTTAGTCCCAATCAATTTCCCTCATCTGTCATGGTAACTGAATTCCTTCAAAATCGTTAATTTCTTTGCAAAAAATAAAATTTCGGATTTCAAATATTGTTCACTGAATGCAGGAATATGTTATATTAAACTAATAAAGTCTATGATCGTAACTGTTCCTGAACTATAACGTATAATACTTAAATGGACGCACCAAATTCTATAACGTCACTGCGTCGGAAATGAGATGTTGATCATTCGATGACTGATGATAGAAGACACGATCCTACCTCTCGACCGAGATGAGCTGAGATCTCACAGCTAATCACGGCCAAGGAAAACATCCTCCTGACTGACGCTATGATGCTGCAAAAACATCTGGCAGAATTTCTGATTTTGGGAATCTCAGAAGGGCGAAGGGGGTTCTAATTTACTCTATTAATTTTATGATTGGAGGATTCTTTAAGAAACACTTGTGTGTCTCTTCTGACAGATGGTTTTAAAGAAAAAATTTATAAACCAGATTTTTACCCATTGTTATTGACCAAATAAGGAAATAAACATAGAGAAAATTTAATTACTATTTAAGAAAAGAGAAATATTATCAAAAATATAAATTTAGTCTATTTCTTTTAGTTATTATTGAATTATATGAAGAAAAAGTTAATTTTTAACGTAAAATGAATAAATTTAACAAATAAATCGAAATTTTCACTATTAAGAGCCATTATTATATAGGGTGCCCCATTTCTAATTTACCAAAAAAAAAAATATTATACCTAACTGTAATAGGTATATTACAGATTGGTAGTTGTGCCCATTGAGCCTTTTCCTCAGGATCATAATATCTAAAACTTATCACGGTTTTAAGCAATTAACCCGAAATCCAGAATACCGATACCTTCTGCTGTTTTCAAAAAGGTGGCTTTGCAGTGGCCAAACGGTCAGTGATTGGTGGTTGTGCCTATTGAGACTTTTTCTCGGAATCACAATACCTATAACATATCACAGTTTCAATCATTTTTATCGAAATCCAGATTATCGTTATCTTCGACTGCTTTCAAAAAGTATCCCTCTATTGGCTAAACGGTCAGTGATTGGTGGTTATTTCCGTTAACAATTTTTCTCAGGATCAAAATATCTACAACATATCACGGTTTCAGTTATTTTTTTTTTACCGAAATCCAGAATATCGTTATCTTCAGTTATTTTCAAAAAATTGGCCCTGTAGTGGTCAAACGATCAGTGATTTTTGGTTGTGCCCATTGAGACTTTTTCTCAGGTACACAATATCTAGTCATGATTTCAGCAATTCTACCGAAATCTAATTTCCGTACGGATTGTGGGGGGGTCCTTTGTCATTTCGAAGGGAGCCATTGCTCCATGAAACTCTTTTCTCGCTAAAACGACAAAACCCGTATTCCCTACTTTGAAGTCATCTTTGCATCGGCAGAGTTTCGTTTCTTTAATGTGGCTCATAGTCAAGGGGACTCTTTTGTGAAAATGGACCCTCTGCCCCTCTTAACCTATTTTCCGAAAGAAACAAAAAATACGTATCGATTTATTTTCAGTCTAGTATACATGTGCCAAGTTTGAAGAAAATCGGATGAAGAGAAGCCATTGTGAAGCTATCCCTTTACACTTTCAGTTTTTTGTCTTGGCGGGTTTTTGCCCCAAAGTCTTCAATTGTTCAATACTTCCTAACGGATAACGCAACACATAGCAGCACGAATGTATTTAATCGTACCAAAATTGAAATTTTACAATTTCCCTTTATTATCTAATGCATTTTGCTTTGGCTGTAATTTTAAAACAGAATATAATGTTCATTATTTTATAAAATAGGGTAAATTTTTACTACAATATATTTTGTTTCAAATTGATCAAATGCTTCATTACCGTTTTACATCTCCGTGTTTAATTGACACTTTATAACACGAACTTCTTGAACCTTGTGATAGGAGTTGCAGCACTCATCTTTGCTATGTGTGGTCTCAGATTTGATCACCAAACAAGTTAGTTTCAAAGTCCGATGTTTCGGATAGTTCGCTTCTCATTTTAAGTACATTCTGTTTCTTATACAAGTTTATAAAGTCGTAATGCATTACATAAGCATATATCCAGTACCTTAACATAGACTAAACTTATTCCTGAACTTTCAGCGGTACAGGACTCGATATGTTCATGACTTTGACTTCGACTAAAGATAGAAGAATTCAGAATTTTTTGTCATCGAAATATTTATGGTTATTGAGAAATTCGAAAATAAATATGAAGCTACTGTTCCTGGGAGGCCCCGCTTGCCCGGATAAGGGGTAAGCGGTTAAAACTGCTTAAAATAATGTAATTGTGACTTGTTGTAATTAAAACCACCAAAAACTATTGTAATGTTATAGAAGCAAGGGAAAGGAACAATAATTATTTTTAAAAAATAACACAAATACGTCATTTTAAGCAGTATAACAATCACTACCCATGTGTCCGGTATCTTTGAAATGGTTTGCAATAACAAATCTTGTAAATGGCATTATGATCATTTAAGTCTTTTGGGAGTATCTACATGATGAGACGTGATATGTCAGCACGTTTCCGAAGTAAAGTCTTTAGAAAAAGTTAAATTTTTCATTTGTTGTAAGTTTGTTCCTTCATTCATTCGAAATACATTATACCATGATCATAGTATTTGACGCTAACAAGGGAACCTTCCGAAAATGATAGTTGCAGTGAAAGATGTGGCCTATGCCAATTGAAAGAGCTGTAACAGAGATAAGTATTCCCAAAAAATTAGCTGCCCATAGCAATAGGCTCAAGAAATATAAGGGGTGGAAGTTCGGGAAACAGCAAGGTAGGACAAGGGGGAAAGTGCAAATTCCGCAAAAAAAAGGGGGGGCGCACGGCAAAATACAATGCTGACAAGTGATGTATAGAAAAAGACTTGCCACAATAGGGAACAAATGAAGGCCACCAGTGGGGTTAACAGTGTTGCCAACTGCAATGAAAAGTACATTTTTTGCAAAGAGCACTATATGAAGTGAGTGCAATATTCAGTGTCAATTGTCATGTAGAACATAAGATATGGCGTGTATAATCAGTGGTACAATCTAACAAAAGAAAATAGAAAAAAAAGAAGTACGAAAAATACGGAAAAGACGGAGTTTGCCATAATGCGCCACATTTGACCACGGGCTGTGCATATTAGAATGAACACAACAAGAAGCACCAACTATACAGGAAATCGACGTACCTAGAGTCGAAAAGAAAAACTAGTTAAAAAGTTGGCAACACTGGCCATGAACATCCAGACAAGTCTAATATAGTTAGGGCACTCGCTTCACAAAAAGAAAATTCCGGCAACAGGCATCACTCGGAATGCATCAATGCTAGAGTGATTGAGGCAATGTCAAGTCGGGGAACATGAAATCGTTGGGTTGAGCCAACAACCGATAATAGAAGTAGTGAAAATTATGTCGTGGTTGGGTCGTATGTGGGAATATGCAGGGTGTCCCACCAAACTTTGTGACCTGAAAGATTTGTGAAACGAACAAAAATGTGACGGATCCAGTTGTGCAGGAATGTACCAATGTCAGGGGGTGATAAAAGTCTGTGAGAAACAAGTGTTCCCAGGATCCCCATCATAGGGCCCCAGGAGCCAACTTCAAATTTTCAAATGGCAACAGGGACCGAGTGGTACCTCTCTTGATAGATCATGGAATGTGCAACAACATATATAGGAAACATTTGCTATATGAAGCATGTTTTTAAAAATGGCCGCCACAAATATCTGTTGTGTCTTAACATGGCATCGAACATTGTAATCTCAAATCGCTGCTAAGCGAAAAGAGATGTTGCAAATCCAATTGCACAGGAATGTACTCATGTCGAGGGCCAAAAGAACTTTGTAAGAAGCAAGTCCCCCAGGGCCCCCATCATAAGGCTCGAGGGGTCAACCGCAACATTTCAAATGGGAACAGGGGGCGGATGATATTTCTCTGGATAGATACAACACCGCCTATAAGAAACATTTGCTATATGAAGCACGGGTTTCAAAATGGCCGCCAAAAATGCACGTTGTACTTGTCACCGAGCAGATATTTTTGGCGGCCATTTTGAAATCCCATATAGTAAATATTTCTGATATGCGTTGTTGCATATTCCAAGATTTATCGAAAGAAATATAACTCGACCGATAGTGCTATTTGAAATTTTGAAGTTGGCCCCTGGGACCCTATAATGGGGGACTTGGGGGCACTTGCGTCTCACAGAAGTTTGTCGCCCGCTGACATGGGTACACTCCTGCACAACTGGATGTGTCACATTTTTTTCGCTTTGAAACTATTTCAGTCGCAGGGTTAGGTGGGATACTCTGGATATATCATATAAGCGGTGATAGTACTGCAGACAGCAACACACAGCAGATCAGGCCTTTATATTGCTTTCTACAGGTGTTGATATGTGATAGAAAGACCACCAAAGGCTCTGACACCTCTAGAGTACTGTTTCGAGACATTCACAGGCGATCATGTACCATGTGTGACGGATGGCAGTATTCCGCTGTGCTCACTGCAAATGTATCTTCTGTTTGGACCATTGTCTCATCGAACAATTGCACGTACAATGTGGACGAGCATGTACAAATGATGCGAAGGCTAATGCCTGTTGCCGGAATTTTCTTTTTGTGAAGCGAGCGACCTAACTATATTAGAATTGTCTGGATTTTCATGGCCAATGCTGCCAATTTTGAAACTCGTTTTTCTTTTCGACTCTAGGTACGTCGATTTCCTGTATAGTTGGTGCTTTCTTGTTTTGTTCATTCTAATATGCACAGCTCGTGATCAAATGTGGCGCATTATGGGCAACTTCGTCTTTTCCGTATTTTTCGTACTTCTGTTTTTTTCTATTCTCTTTTGTTAGATTGTACCACTGATTATACACGTCATATCTTATGTTCTACATGACAGATTGACACTGAATATTACACTCACTTCATATAGTGCTCTTTGCAAAACATGTACTTTCATTGCAATTGGCAACACTGTTAACCTCACTGGTGGCCTTCATTTGTTCCCTATTGTGGCAAGTCTTTTTCTATACATCACTTGTCAGCATTTTATTTTGCCGTGCCCCCCCCCTTTTTTGCAGAATTTACACTTTTCCCCCTTGTCCAATCTTGCTGTTTTCCGAACTTCCACCCCTTATATTTCTTGAACCTATTGCTATGGGCAGCTACTTTTTTAGGAATGAACATCTCTGTTACAGCTCTTTCAATTGGCATAGGTCACATCTTTCACTGCAACTATCATTTTCGGAAGGTTCCCTTGTAAGGTACAATTGATGCACTTTGCATCGTACATGCCATTTGAGATATTAGAGATCTCCAAAATATTGATATTAGTGATACTGTATTGTCCTTTTGTTACACTAAATAATGTATGTGGTATTGTAGTTTATTTAATATCTAAATTAGAAATATGTAATAATTTTCGTAGAGCAATTTGGGAAAATATAAATTTATGTTCCGTTAGCAACACTGCTTGTCTATCTTGTGGTATTACAGAGTATCTAGAAGAATTTCCCCTTCAATATTTCAAACAACTTGCTACAAAATTTCAGCATTTTTAATATATATATATATATATATATATATATATATATATATATATATATATATATATATATATATATATATAGATAGATAGATAGATAGATAGATAGATAGAGATAGAGAGAAAGAGAGAGAGAGAGAGAGAGAGAGAGAAAGAGAAGGCTATATACATTAGCGTTGGATTTTGTTTCGGGAAAGGCTTGAGGGAACGGGTAATAAACATTTGTGGTGTAGGTGCAATGCGAATAAATGGTCACAAATTTATTTCTGGAGGACTTGAACCCGATAGCCACCTACTAAATACGCCACTGTTCATCAGTCAGCCGTTCCCATATTATCGAACACTGCAACGAAACAAATTTTGAGTAAAGGCCATTTTAATAGCTATCAGTGTCAATATTCGAGACAAACAAAGTCTTTCGAGACTGATCTAAGTCTCGTCTCGATTTACAGAGGTCTGTCTTGGTCTCGGTCTTGTCTCGGTATATAAAAGTTCGTCTCGGTCTCGGTCTCGGTACCATCCCTAGAGTATACACTGAACTATAAGAATGTTAGAGCGCCCTCGTGGCTTTGGTGTTAGAGATCCGAGTTCGATTCCCAACAGGAGCTCATGTGGTTCGAAGTCCATGTTGAACTGTATATCTAAGTCTCATACAACTTTGCTGATAAAATGGGCAATAAACCTAAATATAACTAACTTACTATAAATATATTAAGTAAGTATACGCCGTATACTATTGTATACGCCTCATTACATCTCTGTCTTAATTGATCATTTTTGACATCAGATAATATCCAGCTTAAAAATTCAGATGAGAAGTGACTTTATATGTAAATAGTATTAATAAATAAATGCATTTAGATAAGAGTTTATAAAACATTAGAGGATGGGCATTAAATATTTTATTAACAACATAGTTCACACAAGTTTTTAAATGCTATACTTGCTTAGTTATTGTTATACCAACTCTATATAAAATGGCTGATAGATAATAAGAGAACCCAAAATTGAATCACACATAATCCATAGAAATACTTCCTGTAGCAAATGAAGTAAAATACATTTTCAAAAATATATCAAGGTAGAATCACCACTTTTAAAATTTGAGAAAAAAGTAATTCCAATCGTTCGTGCATGATTGTGCAGGAAATATTTTCGTTTATGCAGTTATAATTATAAAATCATAGGTGTTTTAAAATGATGGTTTCAACATGATGTCAAGCCAGAATCACAGATATTACAAAAAATCAATGACACCAAGCTGCATTAATCACTATTTGGGAAATTAACATAGGTACAAACTAATGGTCTTAACCAACAGATCTCAGTAAGTACTTAAAACTTTAAAAAAATCAATCAATCGTAAAAAGTTGTGTGATGGACGTCGCTGATCCTTTTTTTCAAAATGATATAATACCCTTTGGTGCAACATATACTTCTTTCAGGGTCTGAAAGTGATGGCAACAACGTCAGAAAAAAATAAAACTTGTCTTATCACAGTTTTTTTATTATTATTTTAGAATCCTCAATGTCAAAACTTTGAATCTAACTTAATATTCAAACAGAGTACTTTGAAACACTCCTTATAACACATTTTTTGGGTACCGAACCTCGTTTTGTAATTTCCCCCCAGTTTGCCTGGTATTTATTATAATGCTTCTTTCACAGAAGATCAATTTGAAATATATTTTATACACAATTGCAGTTGTTTTTTTTCAATTCGCAATTTTGAATGCAGTTGTATCTTATAAGTTCAAGAATCGCAGAATAAAAACTTTAATACACAAAAATAAAGTTTGAGTTGAAAAACTAAAACAAAAACACATATAATTTAAGAGAGAAACAAGAGAAAACAATATTTGGATTATAGCTATATCAATAGTTTTCATTTTATATATAGCTATAGTTTTCATTTTATATATATATATACTAGCCTTTGGCTAGCTGAGGGCTCCGCCCCCAGATCGCCGACGCTGCTCGGCCTACGGCCTTGCATTTCTAATCTACTAGCCTTTGAATCAACAGTGAATTTCGTGAACTTGCTCTTCATATTTTCTGAATTTACCCATCCGGGGGCTTCGCTCAAACACGGTCTTTGCTCGGCCTACGGTCACGCACTTTTTGAATCGACAATTCTATTGTTTCTTATCCTATTTCAACTCTCTAAAAGAAAATATTTTGTATCCCAAGATAACGCCCCCTTTAGACACCTAAAAATTTAAAAATATTCACTTTTGGAAATTTTCCTGTCGGTTAGTTCTGGAAGGCTTCACTCATGCTAAATTTCATGATTCTAATCCTGCCGGAAGTGTCTAAACATTTTGGGGTGTAGAAGACGTCCCATATAAATAACATGGAAAAGATTTTTCAATTCTCCATAAAACCACTTTACGGTTGGAAAATTTCATTTCTGATGATTCACTTAGGTAACGCTAACGAAAACGTACAAGCATACCGAGTTTCAACTTTTTATTCGTGGGGAAATTCTTCATCCCCTCTTTAGACCCCGTAAATTTAAAAATATTCACTTTTGGAAATTTTCCTGTCTGTTAGTTCCGGAAAGCTACAATCATGCCAAATTTAATAGTTGTAGCCCTACAGGAAATGCTCAATAATTTATGTCAGCTCATGCAGTTTTATATATTGTTAAGAAAGATATATATTTGACTTAAGTTATTTACTATACATATTCATTTAATTTTACATACAAAGCAATAAGGTACACATAAATACAGTATTATCTGATAATGCGAAGAAATAAAAAGAACCATATAATTTGTAATAATTCATTCAATCTTCGTTGCTCTCTTCGTTTATTGGAATATTTTCAACTTTAGAGCCTGTTTTAAATAAATTAGTGACGAAAGAGAAAGGAAAATCGTGAAATCTGGTAAAGAAATGTCCGAAGTTTAGATCTTGAGGGTCCTAAAAGGATCAAAAAACTGTGAAAAAAGAAGTTTTCTTAATTTTTTTTTGACAACGTTACTGTCGCTTTCAGACCCTAAAAATTTGTTGTGCCTAATGGTATTACAACCAGTGACCAAAAACCAGTGACGTTTTCCCCTGAATTTTTTTTTTTACGATTTTTTGAAATTTTAAACACGCAAAAAAAAAAAAAAGATACTCATCGATGTTTTGAGAAAATGTTTACATTTACACCTAAATAGTATCTACAATCTGTGAAATTTTGAAATTATTTAGATTTTCTACACAAGATTTGTTAAAAAATATTAAATTTTGAGCATGTATGATACGATAATTAGGTAAGGGGGTGGCGATCGAAGCTTTCTTGGTGTGGTTTTAGGTCAAAACTAACTTTTGAGTCAATAACGACCCAAATTTGTATCAAAAGTCGTTTTCACTATCTTACTAGGAAAGATCTTTTGTTCCATCTCAAAATGTCCTGGCCAACTTGACTGACATGTAGATGTGCTGTAAATTAGTTCTGAGTAGTCATGTATTCCATTGCAAAACTTAAGACTTTAGCAATGAGAGAAGAATGTAACAACTTCAATCCATTTTAGTATCTCTTTCTTTCTTAAGAAGAAATATTTCGAATTCTGTCCTTGCAATTTATATCTACATTTATAGCTACATGCATTCTCAGTATATTTAAAGAAAAATAGAGCGCATTACCTAAGCATAATATACGAGCATATATAAAGTACCTATATAGCTAAAATAATGTGTATTTTCGTAAATTGGTTGAAAGAAATCCAAATGGATCTGGAATAAATCTTTCAGTGCATGTTACATTCCATAATGCTATTATTTGACAACAGCTCTTCAATCAGACTTAAATAGTGGTTATTTTTGTGTTTCTCTGCAAAATTTCTCCCATGTTTCTGAATGAAACCAATTCTCTCTTTTTGACTTCATTCAGCAAACCTTGAAAATCCTTTTATCTACTATTAACTATTCTATCTGGGAGCCTATTTACACACCTTCCTTCGTTGGTTGGATTGGAGTTTAGCAGCGCGACTACGTGGACATATAGTTTAAGGTAAAATCCAACTACCGTAATACATTTAAATTTTAAAGCTTCTCCTGGGAATCGCATCCAGTATTCAGTGTACCAAATGCACACACGTAAACTACTAGATCGCGATAATCACATGTTCTTTCAACTTTGCATCTGCCATTTCCGGAAATTCTTCTCCTTTCTTTCTTGTTTTCACAAAGCCATTACTAAACCTAACTTTTTACCATTTTGTCAGGTCCCACTAAGCCATGTCTCAGTGAAGTATTTTGGGACGATTGCTCACATAATTCTTAGACATAAGAGGAAAACATGCCATCAGTGTTCACATCATAGTCCCATGTTCTTTCTTCCTGATAGAGAAAACATTTATGCAGAGTTGGAAGTTACACAAAGAGCCCTTCCAATTCTTTAAAACTTCTAAATGATAATATTTTATTTTTCTACGTTAATCTCTCTCTTTATTTAAATTTAATCTTCCTCATACGTAAGTGGATTGTGATGTTCCACCTTTCTTAGAAAGTAAGAGCAAGGGAAGCTTGGGATCATACATTCGTTAAAACTCATCGTTCAATGACATGGCTATACTGATACTCATTCGAACAGCCAGTCATCCATCAGACTATATTCATTTCTCGCAATAGCTAGCTTTCAGTTTGGGAAAGTTCAACATGGTAACTATAAATATAGAGGTATATTCCTAAGTCCCTACCTTACACTCACTCACAAATATTTTAATATTAACTTACATGAATAAATTTTTTATGTCTATTAACTTCATTCTTTGAAGTTATCATTCATTAACTGTATATGTTTTACCATAAATTATCATGCATTAAGCTTTTAGTATTCAACATAACGGATTAGTATACAACAAAGTTTCTCTACAAGTAAGTGACATACAGTATGACAGGGCCAGTTTATGAAGTAGAACACACTTAATACTAAGTTTCGAGGAACGAGTGAAGAGACGAAATTGATCTACTTCACATTTTATGGCCAAATCCTTCATAAGAGTACCAGAATCTATGAAATAGGTTTTCTCTGTATCTCTGAAGGTCATTTTGTCAATGGTGATGGTGTGTTACTTTCATATTTTTCTTGAAATCTTGAAGAAGGAGCCCTGATTATGATCTCGACAATTCTGAAATTAGTCAAACCGCTAACTAGATATTTTAAATTCTACTGTACTCTGATAGTAAATACGAGTTTGTTCCTCATTTTCCAATATTCTTATATTTGTATGTAAGATCATCATTGAAATTACCATTTCTGCTAATACCATCTATTTTCTAAGGTCAACAAGCTATTATTTTGGAGCTCTCCAACAGACAACTCTGCACTGTGTAATGGGGCGTCTAGCGCATGATAAGTCTGAACACTTCACATAATTTTTGAACACTGATTAAACAAAATGTACAAGTCATTGTTCTCGGAACAGCGTAGGTACAAGGAAAGACATTTGTGAATATATATCTTCTTATTAACTTTTAAAATATACAATACGTAAGTTAAACACATTTCTGGGGCTCATGGTGTGTCTGTTAACCATGGATCCGGTCGATTTCTTTAGAATAGATGTTGTTGTGGTGACAGTTGATTTCCAGTTACTTTTCCACACATATAAAAAAATTGAATAGGAACGTTCTGGACACGTTTGATTCCTCTGAGTGCACTGTCCTTCAACAGCTTGAACAAACACAGCAATAAGGAAGTTACCATTTTTGTATTTGTACCGGAAAGAACAACACTAATGCAATGACATATGTCCTTGAAATTCTTCCACGTATACAAACACGTAACATTTTACCATTGAGAAGTTGCAGGTTTTGAGAATTGACTGATGTGTAGTAAAGGTTATATAACGAAACCACAAATAGCTTGTCCTACAAAGTTTTGAGAACTTCAATATGTAAAAGACATTTAACATAGAAGAATTTATATTCTATTGTTACAGAGAAGGAAAATGGAAACAAATCCTTAAAAGCAGAAAAACTCAGGCTGACAAGCGAGACTAAGATTGAAATGTCTGAACTTTGGAAATAAAGGTTATTCGATCGCACTTAGAGCAAACACCTATAAAATTTTTTTATATATATATATATTACTTTTATTCTTGCCAATATTTTAAATTGAGAAAAAAAATGGAGGTTAAATATGCAGTTATAGTGAGGTTTCAAGATTCTACTGTATACTAGAAGCTATTCATTCTCATACATTCTCTCTCTTTATTACGATAATAAATATTTGATAAGTTCCTATTCAAATAAATTCTAAAGTCATGTTTATATTTTAATGTATAATTACTATATAGAATTTGAGATGTTAAAAGTGAAATGATTATTAACTTTAAAAAAAAAACGAAACAAAATACCTAAAATTACAAATTAATACCACGTATTGTATACAGATAACATTTTTCTAGATATCTCTCTTTGTGTGTGTGTGTGTACTGTGGATATAATGACGTAACTCTAAACCTCTCGAAAATTAACTAAGAAGTGCGGTGACTCAGTGGTAGAACTCTCACCTCTGGTGCTTGTGATTCCTGATTCGATCCCAGCTGTTGACTAATATGCTTTGTGGTGGACAAATACCGTATGCGTGAGTTTCTCGTAGTTTTCCGTTTCCTTACTGTCTTTATTCCACTATTATTATCTTCATCATCACCGCCTAATAAATAAACAAACGAAACAAAAGTCAGGTGCACTCAAAGAATCCGGAAGTGGTTCTGTGTAATCAATACTGAAGAAATATCGAAATGACAGGTTAAGGGAAAATTAAAATCGATAGATTAATAAACTTATGTAAAGTCAACCCATTCTAAGTGATCAAGCATATGCCGCTCGACCAGCTCCAAAAAATCTATTTTTTTCATGAATGTTTATCCTATATCTTGATTGACGCGGTTCGCGTCAATCCTCCGGGTTCCATAGGCCATAGAGTTAATTAGTTAGTTATTTATGTTTATCCTATATCAGGGTACTTCAAAACTACAATTAATTAATTTTTACAACATCCCATAGCGACACAGAGGCTGGCGCCATTTTGTGTTTTTACGATTTTAGGCGTTTACGTTGTTTTGAATATCTCAGCATGCATTTGTCCTATCAAATTGAAAATTGCTTTACGTCTCCAAATCGTGCAGAACTAACAGTTTTTCCTAAAACCACTTGAAGGGGATGAAATCAGGTCTGCAGTAGCAACATTTTTGGACATTGAAAATATGTTTGGGAAGAGGAAACAACAGGTGTAGAGATCTGAATTTGTGTGTGCATGTAGTCTGGGGACATAAGTTAATGCACAAAAATTTTCAGACCTGTAGCTGCTCCCTAAGGCCTGAAAAAAATCGTAGAATTAGGGAATTATGCCAATTTAGCATATTTCACTGTTCAATATCTCCACTTAGCCTGGATTAAAGAAAAATGAAATTTTGGAAGTAGTTAGTCCTTTAGTATATCATAACACACAACAAAGCACGCTTCGCATTTTTAAACAGAAGGGGATCAAAGTATTGAGTAATGACGTTTACATTCCGCAATCAGTGTTTACAACGAGGAAATGTTCGCTGACTTGAGAGTGTAGATCAAACGAAAGGACAACAGTCTCCTGCATGAGTTGACAGTTAAAACCAGAATAAACATGATTGAGTATCATCGATATAGAGCAAAAGCAAGGGGTATTTTTTGTCAAGGGTGCATTTTGATTTTCCTCGCCTTCTGGTGGTAGCGGCATTCTTGACCAGTGCTGCTGTGGGTGTGATAAGACAGTGTCACAACTAGAGGAAAGAAACCAGCTTGAGAACCTTGACTGGACTAACCATTCATCCTACTTTATTTTACTTCACAACAACAAATTTCCAGTAGATTTTATGAACAAAACACCTCTTAGAGTATGACGTCATTACTTAATACTTTGACCCCCTTCTGCTCAAAAGCACAAAACGCGCTTTATTGTGTGCTATGGTATACTAAAGTACTAACTATTCCCAAAATTTCAGATATTTTTTTTACCCAGGCCCATTGGAGATATCGGACAGTGAAATATGCTAATTTGGCATAATTCCCACATTTACGATTTTTTTCAGGCCTTTGGGAGCAGCTACAGGTCTGTAAATTTTTGTGTATTAACTTATGACCCCGGACTACATGCACACACAAATTTAGATCTGTACGTCAGTTGTTTGTTCTTCCCAAACATATCTTCAATGTCAAAAAATGTTGCTACTGAAGACCCTGATTTCACCCCCTTCAAGTGGTTTTAGGAAAGAAATGTTAAGAGATCAAAGTTTTAGCTCTGCACGAGTTGGAGACGTCCAGTAATTTTCAATTTGGTAGGACAAATACATGTTGAGATATTCACAACAACGTAAACGCCTAAAATCGAAAAAAACGCAAAATGGCGGCAAACGTTGCGTCGCCATGGGATGTTGTAAAAAATAATTAATTGTGGTTTTGAAGTACCCTTATATAGGATAAACATTCGTGAAAAAATTAAATTTTTTGGAGATGGTCGAGCGGCAATGTTTCTTTTTTCTCGATCACTTTTTTGCATGGATTGACCCTGTAAAGATCTAGATGAGACTAAGTTCCTCAACTTTTCCATTAATTGTATTTTAGCCAATTGTGTTCTTAATGAATTACCATGTTTGCATTGCCTCTGAAACAAAACAAAATTCTATAAAAGAAACCTCTCTTAACAGTTCACATTGCAAGTGCAGTAGGTTCGTAATTCCATTATCCATTTTCACTATTACGTCCATATGCAATTTCACTTTCTTATTAGTTAATGTAATGTAGACACTGACTGTTATTGCATTTACATAAATTATATTTTCACAGGAGCAATAACAGTCCATAAGTAATGTAAAAACGAACCAGGTTGCATAAACCTAAGACGACCTTCTGATCGAATTATTATATAAGTACCTTGCATAACGTAGTTAATTAGTTCCAACAAACCACCAGGCTGTGGAAAACCCTGTTATTCGATTGCTACTTGTAGTACAATAGCTGTAAATTAAATAAACTTATCTCAGAAAACTACAGACACATACTTTTCATAAATTAAAAAATACAAGAAACACATCTTTTAAAATACAAAACTTGTAAAAATTTGTGCATATAATACGTATTTACACAATAATAAGTGGAAATTTGAACATTTTAGTTTTACATCGCACAGTAGACTGTAGGTTAAAGAGGACAGAAGATTAATTAAATTGAATAGTTATGAAAGAAGTTGATTAAGAAAATGTGGAAAGAATCGGAAAAACCCGGAGAAAAGTAACGGGCACGATGTTGCCCACCACAAACTCACAAGGCTTGAGATTCAATGAATTTTTCTTTGCAGTAGAGGTGAACGTTTATTTAATTATTTCAGAAGGAACAGTATTGAACATTTTTTTCTGTTAAAATGGTCCAACATGAAGCTGAACTAGTATGTTCTTAATGGAATATAATTTTAAACGATTACTAGGCTTAAAAGATCATTAATTATTCTATTACCAGATGACCATTGTCTTTAACATTTTGAAGTTGTTTAGCTTGTTTTCATTTTAGTTGAAAATGTGTTCGTTCATAAATGTCAGGTGCCATTCACTGAAAGCAATGGAAAATGTGCCACAGAAAGTTTTTTTTTTTTTTTTTTTTTTTGGTGACAGAAGTTAAAATGAAAAAAGGTGTTTATCAGGAATCTCAAACTTTCAGGGCCAACAGGATTCTCATTATACCAAAGAAATATCTGCTAGTGTTTTGTGCACTTTGGAATTTCGAATAACGCGTTGAATGGTGTTGAAGATATTATGAAGTTTGAAAAGTTCTACGTCATGATTATAATGATCTCAAAAGAAACCATGCGCATGAGTTTGACTCTGTTGTGTCCCCTTTCATTTGCGTGAATAACGTTTTGTTTTGTTTGTCCATTCAATGGACTAAAACAAAGTTTTGGTGCATGACAAACGCATTCACTCTATGTGTATGACAGAGAAAAAGAGAGTGGAAGATAGAGATCGCAGCTGCAACACATAGTTTCTTCACCAACCAACCTCAAAGCTTTCTACTAAACAGAGAGGAGTTCGTGCAAGCATTGTGTACACTTATGAATGTAAAATCTGGGAAGGAAGCGAATAATTCTGACAAAAATTAAACGTTAACCAGTAGCTGTAGAAATGTTACTTTGTTAAAAAGAAACGTGCCATATGAATTTTCACACCTAATATATCAAATAACAGCCTCCTATATAACCTATTGTGTCAACAAATTGTCTCATTAAATATTTCATGCGGAAAGTTATATTCAAAAAATGTTTAAATATAGATACAAGGCAAAATATGAAAGGCGACGAAAAACCTTTGGTGATTACGGAAAACAAGTAACGGAAATTAGTTGGATAATTCTGGCACAATTCAAAACCAATAAATAAATGGGAAATATGGTGTAGTGAATCATGCTAAGTATTTCCATGTATAGAATATGGATAGCCAGCGTTAATGTCACTAAGGTATTAGCGAATTCACTTTATTAACAGACTTAGCCGAAATAACCGTTCTAGCTATCTATTGCAAAAACCAGTACGCTGTAGATAGCCGCCGTTACCATTTTTATATGTTAACGAATTAAGTCCATTAACAAACCTGGTCTAGCTATCTGTTGCAAAAACATAATTAAAAAATTCGCTGAAATATATGTTACATGGGCTATGAATAATCAGAATTAAAATATTCATATCCGTTGAAGAGTTATAGTGAGGAGTAACGGACATACTAACAACACAATCTTAGAAGGTTGACTGTGTAACATTAACATGTATTGGTTAAATTTGTTTCGAACGGTGTTCGAGAATGTATACTGACGTGATAAAAGGTATGATGAACAGAAGAAAAGGATGAGAAGGCTTCAGAGTAGGGTTCATATAAAATGATTTACATCAAGTGCATTTGAAAAATTGAAATGAAATCTATGTTTTACGTCCCACGGTTATGCCGGCTAGGCTAAAGGAGACGGTGATGATGAGAAATGAATGAAAATGGTGGAATGAACAAAGTTGGAGGAAACGGGAGAACCTCGAGGAAATCCACGCACACGGTGTTTGTCCACCACAAAGTTCACTTGGAGCGAGCTGGGTTCGAACCAGGGACCCCATGCACCAAGATGAACGCTCTACCACTGAGCCCCCGCGGTCCCCACAAGTGCATTTAAGACTCTTGACAGAGAAGCCATATTGGTAAAAAATTAAACAACATCCGATCATACCGAAAAAAGAGTGCAATTAGAAATAGACAGAAGCGTGCAAACTTTTACTATTAGTCTTAGTGGTACCTCAAAGATCACAAATTTGAAGTAATTTTTCTTGTGACTGCGTGGACCGAAAAGTTTACAAATAGATCAATTTGATTCAGCACCCTCAAATTACTATATAAAGTGCGTATTGAAGTCTGGGTACTTTAACTATTGGCATAAGCGGTACTTCAAAGATCCCAGCTATCAGGTCATTTTTCTCGTAACGTCACGGTCGGATAAGTTTTTAAAAAATAGTTTCATTGGATTTAGCATCCTGAAATCAGTATAAAAAGTGCAATTAGAAATTTATTGAGCCTTAAGCACTTTTCACTAGTGGCCTGATCGAATGTCTTTTACCGTTACAGCCTAAGGAAAGAAAACTTATTTAGTGTACCAAGAATTAGTACATTCCTACATTCTTTCCTTTGTAGCAATAAAAATAGATTTTTCTTTTACCAATTTGACTTCACTCAAGAACTGCCACTGATAAAGGTAAAGAGATTAGCGAGAGAGACTAGTCCATACGAACTAGAAACAAATAACTGTCAGTAATACTAATATATACGTGATTTTATAAAATATATTATCAGCAGCATCATAGGTATTTTGCTATTTTTGAGAGGTTACTTATCGCAAACTGATAAACTTCCGTACTACAGTTCCCAGTTAACTTTACCGTCTTAGGATATGAATTTTCTGGTTCAATGCCGTCCATAAATATTTTCTACCGATGAAACTGGCATGTAAATGAAAGAATGAGATTGGAAAACTATGTGGGAACTCGTAATTATTCAACTCAGTGGTACCAAATGATTCCATCATGAATCAATCTTTGTGTGGAATGAATTGAAAGGAGTCAAATCCAAATATATATATATATATATATATATATATATATATATATATATATATATATATATATATATATATATATATATATATATATATATATATATTTAAAAAAATCAAACTTCCCAGACTAGTTCACATAACTAACTTCCAGCACATTGAAAGTAGCTGAAGAACTTATACCCCACCCAGGGGAAGAAGGTGCTGCACCTTTTCAGGACTACAATATATTACATATACATCTTTGTTTTGGATACCTGCTAATCAATTACCTATACAATACAGTGATGTCCTCTTTCCGCAATTCCTCCTTTGCTTGTCTTGTCTTTCTTACTATTAACATCACTTCTACAACTCATATATTCAAATAATACCAGATCTACTATTCAATAATCAGCTACATAATTACATGCAAATCCTACATGTTATTTACGAACAACCCTAAGGATTGGTTATTTTTAATTATTTTCCTTTATATAAAAGTATGTAATTTATTATAGAATACCAATAACAGTATTTCAATTATTCAAGTTCTTCTGAAGTTATTGATAGAGAACATGTATGGTTTCTGTCGATTCACATTTTTCGCGGAGATTGTATACATGAAGAACAATACAAACGTGACTATATAGTCGAATAAATTATGGCTTAGTAGTATTTTTAAAATTTTATTTGGTATGATTTTCGAAAGTAATTTACATGTGGATAGGGACATATCCAGAATTTTCTGTTAGAAGAGCGATGTTCTGGTGGAGTCCAATAAAACAAGATACTATATTTACGTAGTATTGAACTATTGTTACTCTATACCCGAAAAAACGATATGTAGTTTTTAAGTATTGTCGCCTATATTCTTAAAGAGAAAAAGATTGAACAAAATTATTTTTATAAGAAAAGAAAGAGTACATACGAAACCAAATTTTTAGACTACATCAATAATTTATCTGCTAAAGAAAGTATATTCTACATATTAAGAATATTTGTCGAGTTACGAAATTTAGAAGGGGGTTACGAACCCGGTTGACCTCTTGGGTTCAACCCCCTATATGTGGAATAGCTTTGAATCTAAACATGAATATGCCATAAATGTGAGGGAAAGTAAAAAATGATGGACCGAATTTCAGAAATTTATTCTCTGGAATTTAATGAGCATATCGACCCCAGAAAGCAGAAAGGTGCTAAGCGCCACTTTCCTTGGTTTTCAACTAAGTGCACTTCTTGAATACCAATTTCATGTTTAATGTGCAGAAAGGAGACAAATGGCAGGAGATAATATGAAAAGTCTACAGTGAAAACTGAGTTCTAGAAGAAAGAAAGAATCGGAATTAATTAGTGTTTCATTCGTTTTTATGCTCTCCTGAGAAATTTGAATTTTGGCACCTTTCTGATTTTAGAGGGCGATATGTTATTGTGAGACAAGCGCTTCGAAAGATTAACTTTCAAAGTTTAGTTTCCACGGAATGTTTGTACTTTTTACTAGTTAGAGTCAACAGCGAGGAGTTAGGGAAGTGACGTTGACTTGAGAACAGATATTTTTCTGTGATCTTGATTATTATGTAAACAAATCTGTGATTAGTATGCAACGGCATTTCCGTACTATATGTCGCAGAGACCAACTTACTGGGAAGGCCATTATGCCACCACTTCCAACTACTGGTGTTCGATAAGGCTCAGGACCTATCGAATTTCGGGAGTGAAAATTTATCGAGTTGTCATCGGTTACTCGAAACCGTTCGAGTATTTGAAATTATCGAAATTTCCTGAATTATCGAAAGTTCGGGTATTTTCGAACTTTCGAGTTTTATCGAAAGTTCAAGTATTATCAAAGTTTCGGGTATTATCGAAAGTTTGAGTATTATCGAAGTTTCGGATATCATCGAAAGTTCGAATATTATCGAAGTCAGAGATGGAGTGGGTCAATAAAAACTTGACCCACCATTTATCGTGAACCACAACCTACCATGACCCACCGTGACCCACTCTGACCTACCACTCACCATCAACCACTCTGATCTATTGTTACCTACTCAGACAAACCAAAACGCTTCATCAACTCTGATCCATGATCCAAGCCCTCCTCTTCACTGACTAGAGTTTACAGTTGAAATAAAACAAGGCTGTGAAATTATCACTAATCGGAGTTTCAATTCCTACAGTCCATCGCTCAAGCACCGCTCTTACAATACCGGTGGATCTGACCTTTACTCTATGCGATAGTAAAGTGTTTGTCATGGGTCAAATTGCGATAAATTTAAACTTAATTATCATATATATAATTATTTCCTTACATATGTACCGTGTCCTGCGAAAACGAACTAAGCGCCACTTTCATACTTTTAAGAAAATTACGTTTAAAGGTTGATGTCCAGCATTAATGTAGCCGTAATCAAAAGTGAAATTATGTTTCTTTTTCTGGAAAGGTGTTCGTTTTCCTATCTTTTCGATTGTGCAAAACGTTCTAATGCTTATCACGAACCAATCGTCACATTTACGTGGATTTTCAAAATTTGGCGCTTAGTTCACTTTTGCATAACACGGTACATATACTTTTCAATGGAAAATAGGATGAAATTTGAAAGTCTCAAATCGAGGTAAAGCAGACCAACGAAAAGAAAAAGAAACTAAAATTTTCCATATAGTTAAGCATCCCGCATCAATTTAAAATTCCCATGTAATTAAGCTTACAGTACAAATTTTATGTCCATTTTCCTCACAACTTTATGGCTTGATTGTCTTATGCTCTGAAAGCTCCATATACCGGTAATAAACACAAGCTTCAGGAGTTATTATAATAGAAAGCAATAGATATAAAATGAGAAGCACCGTAGTTTTTGTTTCTCAATTAATAATTGTTTCTCAACCAATATCGATCGTTTTCGATTATTTTTTACAAATCAACCCACTGTCAATTTCCAATATATCGAAAATGCCCCTTTCTCGATAAAAGATAATTTTTAAAAATGCTAATGTTCTGTTTATTTATAATAAAGAGTAAATATACTGAATTTCAGCTCTCTAAGTTGAACGGCTTGTGAGATACTCAATTTTTCCCAAAATTTGGATTCCCTCCCTTAGGATATGTATTATAATGAAAGCGATACGCGTATGATAACTTCCCAGTTGGGATTGGGGCTTAACTATATGCCAAAAGTTATTTCCTTTGACTTTGCAATTTTGGCGTGATGATTACGCACACATAGTTACATTCAATTTTTATGTATAATAATTCATATATTACAGGTGATCCGAAAATATTTTTTCCAGTAGTTAGCTCCTCTGAAAGCTCACAGGCTGTGTTTCGAAAGTCAAGTAGTAAGTCCTATTGCTATTTTTACAATTGCAAATATCAATATCCAATGCTTGAAGTTCTTTTTATTCACTAGAAAAAAAAAAAAGGAAAAAAGAAAAGGGAGGTAAAACGTAGACAAATTCAGCAGTATTCAGAAGTTGTCTACAATGCACTGAGCAGAATGGGTCGGTAGTTCGTAATGAGTCGGTGGGTCAGTGTGAGATAGACTGGGTTGGTGGGTCAGAGTGGGTCAGGTTCTGTTGACCCACGACCTACTGACTCACTCACAAATCTTGACCCAGTGACCCACTCCATCTCTGATCAAAGTTTCTTGTTTTATCGAAAGTTCGATTATTATCGAAGGTTCGGGTTTTATCGAAAGTCCGAATATTATCGAAGTTCCGAGTATTATCAACGGGTATTTGAAAGTTCTAGTGTTACAAAAATATCAGGCAATTTTGAAAATTTGGTTATTTTTTACAGAAATTTCGGGTATATTCGAAACTTCAAATATTAACAAAATTTCTGGTATTCTCGAAACTTCGGGTGTTATCGAAATTTTGTGCACTATCCAAACTTCCAATATTACTGCCATTTCGTTTAGTGTCGAACCATTACGAAACTTCATTCGTGGAGTATTTAAAAGTTTTCGAATGCCATCAAATTTTGTCAACCATAATTTCTTTTTAAAAAGTAGTTTTACACCCGCCTCTTATGCGCGAGGCTAATGCCCACCAGAAAATGTACATACCTGACTGACATTCGAATCAAGGACGTCTATCTTCGGAGTGCAGCAAGCTAACCTTCTTGCTAGCAAAGTCGGCATGAAATCTTCAGTGGCGGTAAGAATGCGGGAATTAATAATACGTCAGATATAAAGGATAAAGTGTTTATTATGCTTGATATTTTACCTGTAATTTGAAAGGATTAGAATTTGTCCTGTAATTTGAAAGGAGAAGGAGTGGATGCTAGATGTTAACATAGCTTTAAAAAAAATGGGTAGATGGTCTTTGCAATTCTAAGGGCACAAGATTGAGCGATACTCTTTTGAACACATTCTAACATTGTAAATTAGTGCTACAGATAACAGAAACGACACGGTAAAAGTTGCCAGTCTCACAATTTCATTTCAAGATGGTGGCCAAAAGAAAATAGGCAACGGGAAAGTGACGAAGTATACTCGCGCTAATATTCTGAACTAGTGAACCGAATCGAGAATTCTTTGCACGATTACTGACATTAGTCACCTACAGGTTACAGGCTTATAATTTCATGGGGCGTGGGCTCTGGCTGGTGCCATAAGGAATGTTCAAAAACGACAAAAACGAGGGTTTTTCTGCGACCTTCTCATGGGAGGGAGAATGAATCCGATTACTGTCGTATGTGGTCATAGGCATTTCAAAATGGCGGCAACTCCGAAATTTTGAGCATAGAAAGGCGTGCTAAAAATAGAAAGGCGGTCTTAAGTCCCGATTTCTAATCGTTACGTATTACAGCAGTATGTGATCATAGGCATTTCAAAATGGCGGGAAATAACGGGAAGCAAGATGATGGCAAAAAATAAAATGCGAATAAAGGCGGAAGGGCAGGCCTAGCTTGTTTTTCACTCACAAGTAGCAAGTAGATATTTGGTGAAAGAGATCTATTCTAAAACATAGCCCCTATCAATAATTTGGTGTAAAATATACCTACTTCATATAACCTACGTAATGCCATGACTCGACAAAGAATAAAGAAAGGCTAAAAAATATACCTCTGAAACGTACTAAGCGTCAAATGCAAAAATGACAGTAAAAGATTGTAGGTAGCAGTAATAGAATTAGCATAGCAATATTAATAATGAGAAAATAGTAATATTAATAATGGTCGTAACATCATGAATGCGCTCAAGCCATGACCAAATACTCGGATTCAAGGGTGGCTCACGGTGGCACAGTGATTACGATGCACTAGTCATTACAGTTCAATATTAAAAAAAAAAAAAGTGGTAGAGCGTTCACCTCTGGTGCATGTGGTCCCTGGTTCGATTCCAGCTCACGTCAAGTGAACTTTGTGGTGGAAAAACACCGTATTCGTGTGCTTCTTCGGGGTTCTCCCGTTTCCTCCCACTTTCTTCATTCCACCATTTCATTCATTTTTCTTCATTACCGTCTCCTTTAGCATAACTGTGGAACGTAAAACTCAAAGATTTCATTTTTTTTTTTGATTTAAGGGTGCTCCTTTTGTTCCCGAAAAACGCACAAAACAATAGGTGTATAACGCGCTCGCCTTCGGTGCGAGCGGTCCCGGGTTCGATTCCCAGTGGGTCACTCAGTCGAAAAAGTGTAAAACGCTTTTTTCAGACCAGTCACCCCGAATGAGGCTTTCCTGGGTTTTCCTCATTCACATCAGGCAAATGCCGGGGTGGTGCCTATCTTATAGGTCATAGACCGCTTCCTTCCTTCCCCAATCTTTTCTTCCTTTCCTTTTCCTGGATTGTGTGCTCGCCGAGGGACGTCATCCCTCAAATCGTGGCGGGCTAAATGGCCTTAGATGCCGAAAGCCCAGAAATCTAAATCCTAAATCCTAACAATAGGTGTATAATGAAAGTAAGAAGGAACATTTTAAACTAAGTTCCATCAAAATCTGCCATCTTTTCGAAAGTTATCGTCAGACATCGCAAACAAACAGACAGTGCGATCTATAGGGAGCTTCGAACCTAAAATTTCCAAACTTGGTTTCAATGATACTCGAAGTTTAGATATTACACGAAATTTCAACAATCTCAAACACTCGAAGGGTTTCGAGTGCCGGATAATACATTTGCAAAACCCAAGTTCGATAAGTCTTCAGACTTATCGAATTTCCTTACCTCTAGACTACCAGAAACTGCCTCCATCCAGAACTTTAATTTAAGTACTCGAAACCAGGTGCAAAATTATCCTTTTGTCTCCCTTCCCTATTGTACCACAATCGGTAAAGTGACAGTTTGTAGACAGTGACAGTGTCTTGGGCTCAAATTTCATTCGGGTGATGTATGTCTTCCTTTCTCTCTCTTTCCCCCTTTCCTGACAGACTACTTAAGCCTTGTATATAAACATTGGTTTTAAAGACATGTGAGGAGATACTCTTCCTTCAGTTCATTTCAAGGGAGGCAACTTTTAAAATGAACACTACATATATGTACTACATATTATATACAATCATGTCCAAAATTATTGTAGCATGTCTATAAATATGTTGTTGTAGGAATATAATTTGATAACGAATTCGCTCGGTATTTCTTACAATGTTAGTATTTGCATAATCGGCAAAGACATGATGTGGAAAATTTCATGTCAAAAGAGCAGTAAATAAGAACAATAAAACGAAAATAAAATTTTCTTGTCTATTTAGCTACATTTTGTTTTACTCTTTCTAATTTTCGTATTTATAATTCTCTTCCTATGAAATTTACCACAAATATACATATAGTATCAGTATTAAAAGTACCCTGCAATATCAGTATCAAATTATATTCTTACAAGAAGGCAGTTATAGATATGCGACAATCATTTTGTACATGAGTGTACATCTGTGATGACCTCGATTGCATTGTTTATTCCAAACACTCCGATAATCCCGAATTTTTCAAAATATTCAAATGACTCGATAAGTTGCGATCATATTGAGATCTTTCAGTATTTGCTGCTTTCCAACATTTCGAGACTTACGAGAGTCTCAAACACTTTGAGTGTCTCGAACATTTCGAGAGTCTCGAACAATTTGAGAGTCTCGAAAATTCAATAATTCGATAAAATTGAAATTCTTTATCGACGAAACGGTTTTGAAATTTTATCGAATTCTTATCGATTACTCGATTATCGGAACAGCTCTACTTCCAACAGCATTGAATGATCTGTGTGCTAGCATCACAGCAACCATTGCTGCTATTGAGCCCAACATTCTGTAAAAGGTTTAACAGAATTAGACTATTGGCTTGATGCGTGTCCTGTTATGCGAGGTGCTCACATACAACACTTGTGATATATTTGAAGAAAACATTATTAGTTTAAATCTCTTAGCACATGTCTCACAATAACATATCTTTACTAGATTTCACAGAATAAATGTCTGAAATCGGATCCATCATTTTAATGTGTCCTCTACAATTGTTAACATAATAGTGTATGCTGATTCTAGAGTTTAGCACCTCTGCTGCGAAACTCTTAGATTGAAATTAGATGTGGCGTCCAGTGACCTACATACTATTGCAACTTAGTCATATATGAGTCTGCTTGTCGAGATTATTTTACACTGAAGTAAAATATCGCCCACATTTCTTTTTTAATATTGCATATCAGCTTCCCAAAAAAGAAAAAAAGTAATTGCTTCATTTAAATTCTTGAATATCACTTACATTTGTTATTTAGAAGAATTTTATGTATTATTTATTATGTATTATTATCTAATTGTATTACATGTAAAAGATGAGTTATTGACTACACAATAGTAAACATCACTTTTCTGTGTAGTTACATTATATTGTAGTACACTCAAAATATAGTGAGCAGCTGAAACAGTTGCCGTGTGATTGATGGTAAAATATTCCAGTAAATGGCTGGAACTTAAATTGCATTTAAAAAAATAATAAAAATAAAATATTTATACTTTAGTAATATATCTAATTCGAATTTGCTGATTGGATCCATAGAAATATAACGTCTGCAAGTATCTCATAAAAGGATATGTAAACTCGGTTGTATGACAAACGAGCATAAGGTATAAATTGAGATATCCCACGGTCAGAGCTTTCCTATAAACATCTATTATAATTTCAATAAACCAGAACTTTGCTATCTTTAATATATTGTACTATATTTTCCTTTTTTGTTTTTTCTTTTGTGATTAACGCCTATATAGAACGAAATGGATTGTTACTAATGAAATACAACATTAATCTTTGGTATATAAAGTATTACTCTCACTGTGCACACCCGTTTATCATATACATAATATTGATATAATTTTCATTATTCTCAAGCATATCATAAGAAATAAATAAGGAAATGAGAAATAGGTAATGTCAATATTGATACAGTAGGTAGAGTGCACTTACAGGATACCCCATTAGGATACAGCCAAAAACCAAAAATTTATTGTCTAATTGATAGACAGTGCTGTTGCGGCCGTTAACATATGCTAAGTTAAGGAGACCTTGAATGTAATGACGAAGGATACCTGAACGGATTTAACTAAGTGTGATATGATCACATTCATTAAGATAAGTCATGCATTCTTATTGTACGTTATGTCTATAAGTAATACTTACAGATAACAATTGAGAGGTGTAACGTATGAAATTCCGGAACTTACTACCAGCTCTTGTATTCAACCTAACGTCCAAGGACTTACAAATTGAGCCATCTGTGGAACTCTTCTTCGTAATGAGAAACTGCAGCGTTCTGTTGAAAATAAATTGGAAATTTTCTATGTGGTTCAAATTTGATGGAAATGTATCGTTTTGGAACGTTGTTGATTGAGATCATCCAGTCATATTCTGCTCTGAAGAGTATTGGTAGAATTATTCCATAAGTCAAATCAGACCAGGGCGCAATAAAATACCTTGTAATTCTCTTCCTTTGAATGAATTTTTGTGGCGTCTAGTAATGTTCTGCTGCTATATATTGATCTAATAATTAAAAACTTATTAACGGAGAAGATAATTCAATCTCTTAGTGATCCTGAGCTCACAGCATTCTCTTGCTACCTGAGATCACACTAACCTAATATATTGTTTCTAACAATTACATGTTTTACGAGTGGTATAGATTTACTTTTCAGAATACAGTGAATTAATTCTTAAGGACGTACATATGTACGAATGAGTATTTTAGTACCCGGGCATTACAAGTTTCTCTCTCCTTACTCTTTTCTTCATTTATCAGAAAAGGCATTCCTTTATGTATGAATGTTTGTTCTCGCCTCTCTCTCTCACTCTGACTGTGGATTCGCTGTTTCCTGGATCTTTCTCGCTCTTGATGTGTTTATTAACAAACACTTTATATAATAGAAGTATGAAGAAATGAATGAAAGAGAATGATTATGAAATTAAAATTCTGTTCTCGCCCACCAGGAGTTGAAACCAGACCACTTGCACAATCCACTGCATGCTACTTTTTTTTATCACTCCCAATGGATTGCGCTTCATGGTCGAAGCCTTGTTCAGGATTACTTGACCAGGGATACGAACACAGAAAAATTTAGTCTCCCTTCGGGAATCGAATCCAGGATAATATATATATCAAAGGCATACACACTAGCCACTAGGCCAAGAGAAATACTTGTAGGAGATCGAGACTAATGTGCAAATAAGATTACCATATACTACAATGATAGCTTCAGGGCTTTCTAATTCTTATACCATTTGGTATCTACCACACACATTTCGTACTTTTGCTAATGTCGGTTAGTACTTTATTAGTATTTATACAATGTCGGGATCCCACATTGTTGGATGAGAACGTTTAATTGTCAGACAGCCTAGCCTGCCTTTAGTCTTTCCCATATGGTAAGGTGGAGACAGCCGTACTTGACAATCTTGTCTCGCAACACTGAGAAAAATGATTGGGTTGAAATTGACCCTATTGGTGCATATTTTAACCCAACCAGGTGGCTAAAACTGCTCCAACCCAAATACGGTCAACACGATTAGTTAAATTGGGTTGAAATAAATTCAACCCAACGTGTAGTTAAAGGTAGGAGTCCAACCCAACGGCCCAATTAGTGTAATATAGCATAACCGGTTAATACATTTAACCCAACTTGGTGTACAATATGATCCAACAAAGTGTAAATTCCAGTAATCTGCTAATACGTTTGACCAAACGTGTAGTTAAAAGTAAACAAGCGTGGGGTAAGAAATGACCATATTGTGGGGTCGCTTGCAGAAGGGAGGGAGTGCAAATAACCCAACATTGAAGTAAAATTGACCACGGTGGAGTTAACACATAACAATAATGGGTTAAAAGAGTAAATGCCATATTAACCGTTACTAGATTTAACACAACATATAGTTAATGTTAAACCATCAGTTGGTTACAAAGATGACCCAAACACAAAACGATTACCACTTTAGCGTGTCACTTGGAATTTTGTTCAACACCAAGGTTTTTTTATACAGGCTAGCCTGAAGGGCTAGCTGCCTTTCAGAGGGTTACGCCCTCTTATAGGAACGAGATTGGTGGTTAACAATGGAATGAGTATGTTGGATGGGCTAAGTGATTTTAATCTTTATTAGCAGGAACATTTACATAAATATATAATTTTGAAGGTGGACACTTAAGGAACATTAATCCTTAACATTAGGTGTAGGTATAAGCACAAAGGAGAAAAGAATACAATATATTGTAAATAATTAAATTATAACAAAATGATAGCAGTGGTTAGGTATAGCATTCATGATCTGTACAAGTATAGCAATGGGCGTGAGAGATGTGATGAGGTGCATACACAGGACAACACATGGGTGATGTTAATTAGACAAATGAGGTTATCTTCAGCCTAGGGGCTACTCTAGGCAATGATGAAGACGAATGAAGCCCATGTTAGTAAATAATGGTAATTACTGTGCTGGAAATGATGGATGAATGAGAGGAAGATGTTCATGAATGACGTAATCTGTGATGATAAGTAAGGCGGGATCTAACGGTGGAAGAGTATAGTGATATAGTGTGAAGAGAAGCGAAAGTGGAGGATGATAATAACGGCGAGGTGTTGGATGAAGTGCTAAAAATCGCATTGTAGCCTGTAGTAAAGGATGTCGTGTTTCGAAGCGTTTGGTGATAAATGTTAACAGCAGCTTTTCAAGGTAATATTGTAAAGTCGGAAAAGTGATTTTGCGGTATAGATCCTGTGTAGGACTTGGCAGCTTAATGCGGAACGCTGTACGGAAAGCATGGCGTTCTAGAATTAAAAGTTTATTGTAGAAATTAGTTGGGGCAGCTATCCAAGCAGTAAACCCGTAGGTAAGGACAGGTCGTAAGAAAACCTTGTAGGTATTAGGATGGTGTGTGCTTTAAGGCCCCAGGTGGTACCATTCAATCGTTTCAGGAGATTGAGTCTATTGTAAGCTTTAGTGGTAATGGTTTTCAGGTGTTGCGACCAAGTAAGGTGGTGATCATAGGTAATTCCAGATATGTGACAGTGTTACTGATTTGAATAGGCATCCCATCAACATACAGAGAGAGATTATGGGTTTTGGCGGACTTTGGAAATTCTTCTAGGTAGTAAGAATACGGTGGCTTGTGTTTTAGCTGCGTTAATAGTAAGCCGCCACTGAGCGCACCAGATGGAAAAACGATCGATAGCTGTTTGTAAAATAATGTTAAGCTGCTGGATAGTTGTTCCAAGTGCGGGGCATATCAGCTACATACAGCAGGTATAGTAAAGGAGACAAGGCTGACCCTTGTGGTACTCCAGAGAACAGAAGGATAGGATGTGACAAACTGCCTCGTACTGAGATATAGGTGATACAATTTGTAATGAAATGGTAAATAAGACGAATGTAGGAGATAGGAAGCTGAAATTGCAGAAGTTCGTATATGAGCCCATGGTGCCAGACTTTATCGAATGCTTTCTCCAAGTCAAATAATATTAAGCAGGAAAGATGAGCTGAATTATAATGCTGAGTAATGAGCGTTATGAGTCGAAGTAGTTGATCATGTATAGAGAAGGCTGGCCGAAAAACTGCTTGTGTGACTGGAAGTAGGCTACAACACCAAGGATATCGCCTTCCGAGAATATAAGAAATAACTCCTTACTGGCTATGAATATTTTCATTTTTCACAACCAGTAAGTAGTTATTTCAAAGCTTTTCGCAGTATATTTGGAATTTGTGCGAAGCAAGAAATAACGTTCTATGTTTCCTGTAATTGACCACAATAATTGTTTTTTAAACTTCTGAATAGTCTGACAAGAGTTACAGAGCAACAGTTGCGCTATCTGTTATTCTTATATCCTACCATATAAGGCAAAAAAACGGTTCGTGTATTGTGGCTTCGATGCAATGTTTGTTCTGGTGCTATTTTCTTCCTCTGTAGCATTCCGCTTGTGCCGGAGCTAACGTTGCTATTGTAATCGTGCTCTGTCAAGATATAACTCTGTACAATTTCGACTGAATAGACAGTAAATAACAAACATGCCTTTTAACTCCTGTTGTACTAAATTGTCTACGTAAATCAGCTTCCTTTAGACTATATGCTTCACGCATCATGTCACTTTCCTTTAATCTGTGACCCAACTATTGGTTTAAAATTCTCTACAGTGACATATAGTCATTTTGTTGACCCGACGGTTAATGCAGTTGGGTTGCAAGTGATCACCCATCGTTCCCAAAAAGCCCAATTTGTTTTGAAACTTTTTAACCACACCGCATGGTCACGTTTCAACCCAATCATTTTACTCAGTGAAGACGGATCTATGGCGTATTGGATTCTTCTTAACGTATTGGATTCTTCTCAGCGTTTCATCCTGAGCTGCAATTTTTGTCCTAGATCTAGCTGATCTGGGCAAAGATTTGGCTATTTTAATTCCCAACATTAGGAAACAGTTCGTCGGTCACAAGCAAGTGATCTGCCGATTTGAGATGATTTCTGGCTTTTGAAGCACAATCATGATTTCCCCACGCTGAGTTATTGTCAATTCTTGACGGCTTTGCTTTTCACAATGAATGTTCTGAACTACACAGTGCAAACAAATGGATGACGATAGTGCAGATGCTTATGCCCTTTACTTTTATCAGGGATGGGGAACCTTTTTTAATTTTTTAAGCCCACAGTTCCTAAGGAGATCGCATATGATAGTTTTGTACATACTTCATTTGTGGAACTATTTTACCGTTATTATAGTTACATTAGTAATTTACATGAAAATGTATAAGTTTATATAATATATTAGAAAAATAAAGTAGAAAAAATTCATTTATTTTTTGAGAAGTATATATATACAGGGTGACTGGTAACTCGATGCATTCTTTCCAAGTCGATACTTTACAAGCACTTTAGACCAGGGGTCGCAAACCAATAATTTCTAAGTAATTTGCGCATGTATGATTTCTTTGAAATTTGCTGCCTAATGGCAGGCGAGTGAGAAAGTTTAACCCCACCCACCTCAGCATATCGTAGAAGATGAAATTTTACATGGGTAATCCTACATACCTATATAGATCATGTGGTAATGTACAGCTCGTAACTCTGCACCGTTGCTGTGTTATAAGTCCGAACGTGAAGTAAGGTGTAGTAGTTCAAAATCCATTACTGCGCCTCAGAAAGCAGCGTCGCAACATTGCAGAACTTGCCCATAGGAAATAACTGCGTTGTTGGGAAGAGGTGGAATGGAGAAAGCGTGCGGTCACAAGAAAATGCAAACTGTGAATTATTTCATACCCAGGGTCGTGCATCTGTCTGGCCAACATTCGAGCAGTGAGCGTGTGAGTTGTTTTCCAGGAGGCGAACACCTTTTGTCAGCATGCCACGCTCTGCTGTTCAGAATCACTGTTCAGAACTATTGAACTAGACAGGGACACGAACACAGAAACATTGAGCACATTTAAAATTCCACCCATTAGACATGACCCTTTGCCCTGAATACGTTATCATTCATGTCTTTACTACAATTGAATTTTGTGTCCCTCCTTCGAATCTTCTATGATTCGTACTTTTCTTTGTTTCATAAGTTATTTCATATTTCACTTATGCTGTGGTCACTTAATTATACTTTGCATTATTTGTAATTGCAACTTCTGCCCTCTTGCATATTCTCCACATGACTATAGCTTTGTCTAATATAATTATCATATTTTCCACACTGGTTGGTGTAGGAATTCCAACTCACAAACATGAGCACACTTAATTGTTTGACAGATAATATATACGTATGGTATAATGGAATATCTACGTGATAGCCTACATACGAAACTATCTGATCATTTCTGTGGATTTCAAGTGAAGTAAAATCTTAAGAAGAAATGAACATCTAAAAGTGAGAAAATACGTTGATTGGGTGTACGAAAAAAGTCTAGGGTTCTCGGAAAATGTTTTCTGACTTCATTATTTAAACTTTTCCATGTTGCTAGTATTAAAACAAATATAAGTTTTAAAAAACTCGTATGTTTCACAAATTCTTATATTCTATCAATAAGTAAACACGGACTTCAGATACATTGAATATATGATATTCAATTGTGTGATTCTCTATCTCATTACATTAAAAAATAAAAATAAAAAAGTAAAGAAAAAGGGGATATATTTTCCAAGTCTTGTAAAGTATAGAATTTGCTAAAATTGTGGAATTTGTTAAATAATTTGCAGTGCTCTAATTTAACAAATTTTCTTAATCATTAGAATCATTAGCATTATTTTAATCATTACGATTTGTAGGCTGATGAGCGCAATAGATATTATACAATTTTTCAGTAGAAATTAAAATAATTGTGAAAATGAATTTTCCTTTGTGAGCTTTAGACGATTTGTGAAAAAACAAAAGAAATTATAGACGAAAAACTGAAAAAAAGTATATCTTTAAACGAGAATAAAAAGCAAACAACGATTGAGTTTTTGTCCTAATATGGAATACTCATAAAGTATGTGTTAGATGTTTATTGTTTGCTTTTATATTATTTTTACATTTTTATTAGATTACTTTTCTCTTCAATATATGTTTGATTTGTTTAAATATCAATTTCGTTTCCAGTATTAGAGTGTCCACCAGGAGTATAATACTATGTAAAAATTTTCAAATTTCTACAACTGTATATACCATTAAATCATGACAAATTAGAGGTAACAGAATTAGTATTGAGAAATGACTACTATTATTGAGTTGAATTGATTTGAGTTAAATAAAAGTCTGTCTGAGAAAATATCAAATTTATATATTTGAGTTTACAGATGTTTATCAGTAGATATTTCTTTTTATGCAAACAATTTTATATAGATATTTGTGATTTTCTAAATATTATCTAGTATTTTTTCTCTTGTAATACTCCCGAATCGTGTAGTAGCAAACACTTCTTTCAGAGAGTGCATGCGTTATATTTCTGTTTTATATTATATGTGGCAGTAATGTATATTAAACCAACCATTATTGTTTGTTTAAATCTTGAACCACGTGCACTTAAATTAAGCGCAATATCCATCAAAAAGAAGCAAATCCTTATTTACGAGAAAGATAAGATCTTGAGAAGAACAAGATTGTTTATATTAAAATCAAATAGTTCGTAAGAGAATAAATTCCGTTCTACTGTTAGTTGTTAATTGGATTACCGACAGAGTTTGAATTGTAAAATTGTTAACATTCTCGCTTTATAAATAGGGTTGAGACTATAAGTTTGTCTGTATAACTTCTCAGAATTCTCCAGATTTCTTCTCTCATGTTCATTCTTAGATTTCCTCCGTATACTTGCTATCATTAATTCTCTCTTTGATCACGACTCTCAGACACGATTTCATTGCCTCGGAGCTAAGATTGATTACAGCACCAGAGATAATGAGATGCGGATCAAACCCCATATGATCTCAGCGAAACCAAACTCAGATCCAGAGTACTTTAAGCAGTAACCCTAACAATTTAGCCAGCGAGGGACTTCAATCTGTTTCATGAATCTTGCTTTCATGAATCACTGTAAGAACACTGACAAGGAGACTTACGGAAGTGTACCTCACCGATTTGAATGAAACTTTACTGTTCACTGCTTGTGGAACATCGAAGAATAATCGACACGTATTATTTCGGTAATGGTGCGGATTAAAGAGTAGAAACCACCCTTTGAACGTTTGAAGTGGTTTCCAAGCACAGACAGAAAATATGATTTAATGTAGAAGAAAATATACTACCAAGAGCGGGGTTGGGATAGGACAGCTGATTCAGAATCTGACGTCCAAATTATAAAATTCAAAATGGTGGATCCAATATGGGGAATATAATTACCAAAGTCTTCTGGTTTGAAATGATCTGTTGTTAGCCAAGAACAATTATAGTTGGCAGGAGTTACTGCGAAAAGGTTGCAGATCGCTTTGAAACTCTTTTGCTGTACTTATATTAACAGGATACTTGATTAAAGTGAGTCTCTTCATATCTCACTAGTCTGGGTGCTCATTTAAAGTGAGTCCCTTCGCCTCTCATTAAACTCCCACCTTGCATTCACTGCGCGACCTAGTGTTGGACATGAAGTGACGAAAATCGTATTTAATTACAATACACAACCAATCGATGACTTAACTTAATCGGTCGTTATATAATCGAGTTGAGTTGAGTTAACGTCCCGTTCAGCAGTGAGGCTATATGAGACATGGACCTACTGATTAACGTGGAATCCGAACCACATGAACCCGCCAGGAATCGAACCCGAGTCTCCCACGCCAAAAGCGCGTACGCTCACTGCTTAGCCACGAAGGAGCTCTCTATATAATCGAGTCAAAATTGTGATCCTACTTTCAGCCTCACTATTCCATTTAACAATCAATGTTAACGTTAAAACTAAAATTTTTGGTATCAGAGTTAAAGTACGAATAAATTGTATTATCAGAATTACACCTACTTTTCCAACTTAGCGCCTATTGCGTTCTTTAAGGTTAAACATGGGACCCAAATATACTATAAATCACTGTAAATAAGCATTCCGACTAGTGGACTCACTTCAAGGGACTCACTTCAATAAACACCCAGAATAGTGAGAGATGCAGAGATTATATTACTCAAGCATTATACGTACAGAAGTACAGAAGTACAGAAAGGAGTTTCAAATCGGTCTACAACCTTCACATAGTAACTCCTGACAACTGTTCTTGGCTAACTGCAGAGCATTTCAAACCAGAAGACTTTTTGTAATTGTAATCACTATAATGAATCCGGTACTTTGAATTTTGTAATTTTGACGTCAGATTCTGAATCAGCTGTCCTAACACCCCTAGATGTTTTTTTATATTAAATGATTGTTTTCTGTCAGTGCTTGGAGACCACCCCTAACGTTTAAAGGGTGGTTTCTACCCTTAAACCCGCACCATTGCCGAAATAATAAATACTTGTCGATTATTGTTCGATGTTCTATAAGCAGTGAACAGTAAAGTTCCATTCAAATCGGTGAGTTATACTTCCATAACTCCTTGTGAGTGAAACAATCTCAGTTCTTGTATACGTGGTATATGTATATCTTATATTAATTCTTAATTCGATATTTCTTCACTCCATCTTTACTGATGGCACACTTTACTGAACTTCCGCGACTTCGCGACATACTTGTTTGATTTATTATTACTAATAATATAAGTTATAATAATGCAAGAGTATAGGTCTCTATAAAATAGCGTAACTATGTATATGTAGTACTGAATATTGCTACAGTCCGCAGCAAAAAACTTGCAACATAAGCATGTAAGTTTATTGTGAAACTACGCCTAACAGCGCAGGGAATCAACATAATGTCTAAGTGGCACGAATCTTCCAGAAGAAACCTCAGCGTCATCCTCAGCACACTTATTTTGGAGCAAAAGACCTCGTCGTTTCATAATAAACTTACATGCTCATGTTGCAGGTTTTTTGCTGCGGACTGTACCACTGGAGGTGTTGACTGGTATACTATGTTTTAAAATTGGTTTTAACTATTGAAACATGAACCAGAATAATGCTCTATGGCACTTTTAGTGAAACCGAATAAAACGTCGAAACTTGAAGTAAGCTCCCATATACATCAATGCTTCACTCAAAGTTTGGGAGTTTAGATTTTACAAACAAAAAAATTAAATAAAACAAAATTAAGTGAGAGATTAATTGTTTGTGTATTGTGTGGTGATGTTCACTTTCCTTAGGACTATGGACTGTGCAAATGTATCACCGACTAGTGGTCGCGAACCTAGGGGGCCCCGTGCATGTATGCCACCAACAAGTTCTCTCCGGAAAATGAGTCTCAAATTTGCAAAAAGAAGATGATTTCAGAGCCTCTTCCATCACAACTCGCATCCAGGCCTGCAGTTTGCTATCCGCAACCCATCGTGAGAAAGGTTGCGAACCACAAACTACATACACAGGATGTCAACCTCCCAGTTGAGTTGGCAATAAGGACTACGGAAATCTGAAGTTAAGTATGTAATGGCCCTAACACAGGAAAGAAAAAATAAGAAAAATCCACAATAACTTCCAAACAGAATTTTAGCGCAACGGAAATTTAAAAAAAAAAATCCAAACTGAGAATTTTGAGAAAACTGAAAGAATTAATTTTCTTCTTCAGTATTCTGTTGCTTCAATTTCCGGTCGTACTCAGAAAACTTCTGAATCTTTCACAGCTGTGATTCTTCATCTTTGGAAATGAGAACATTTTCATGTACTGCTATATGCATTTTCAGTATGCCATACACTTTGTAAACATTACTATACTCTTGAATATTTAAAACTAGAGTTGGATTTCCCATTTTCCACTTTGAAAGAAAATATTCAGTCACGGCTTGTACATTTTATTTACGTAATAACTTAAAAATTTATATAAACTTTGCTGAAGAAAGTATATATATAAAAAAGGAAATTTTTGTAAAACAGTATTCTCCTTGGAATCAGATATTACTAGGTTTTACAGTATAAATTTTCTTTGGTTTGAACAATGTTATTTATCATGTAAATTCTGTTTGCATTTTTTCAAATTAAAAAAAAAATAATACTTACTCACTGTATTATACATATTTTTCAGGACTTTCTTGGGTTATTGAAGAATTTTTTTTAAAAAAATATATGAAACAGACTGGTTATACAACATCAATAAAATTATCCAATCATATTAATTTTATTTTATTCTGTGGTAGGCTAGATTTTTCATTTACCTTTTCATCTTTCTTGTTTTCCATTAGTATCAAATTACATGGTTACTACCGGCTGGAGGGTTTACCCATTCTTTGCAACCTCACACATGTAGCACAGTTCTCTCATTTATACCATGTTCATCCTTTCTACTGACACATGTTTCCCAAAACATACAAGAAAATCACTTGAACTAAACCTAATCTAAAATACCTAACCTATAATAACCTAACTAAACTAAAATAACTTAACCTAATAAAACAACACATACATTGACATTGTCATTAAAAAAAAAAATCACTTTCTAGCCACAACACTTTCTCAAGAACGTATCGTGATCAAACCAGCTGTTTTCTTGTAATAAAAGATTTTTCGACATAAACCTTCTGAATTGTTATTTAAAAATCAGGATTTATTTAACTACTAAAATATAATGCGATTGACGGTACTGTGGTCAAGAAACGAGCTATAACGAAAATCTCATTTTACCGGTACGTTGAAATACACACATAAAATTCACTTAAGCCATGATATAGAAAATTAATGCAACGGGAATCCACTTAGATTCTGTTTTCTTTTTGCTGCTTCAAAGCATATTTACCAAACGAGCAATTTTTTCAGAATTTAAGCAAAGAAAAAGAAAGGAAAATGAACTCTTGTCACTTAAAACAATAATTTCTACGAATTACATAGCCTAAAACAAGGTTCAAATTTTGGGTAAACTATGTACGCAAGGTACATACGTTTGTGATTATTATGAAAACCGATATCCCCCCCAATTGAGTGTTTCTCACATTCACATATCAGATACGTATATGTGTAATTTCTAGGGAAAACCTTTAAACTTTTAGCACATTGTAGTAACTTCAACTACTTGTGTAGAAAACACCATTTTCACTGTCACTAAACTGAAAAAATTGAAGGTTAGATACCGAACTGAATTTTTCCTATCCCTGTAGAAGTGCTAACATTACCACACTTACTTGGTCCGTCTTCTCGAAGAATTTTTTTTTTTTGAAAATGTAAATACACTAGATCTTACCAGAAGATCCTATTCGTTGTTCCAAAACATCAATGATTTCTTCATACGACAATCAAGTCTCGCCTTCATGGCGGACTAATTAATTTCTTCTTCGATGACGTCAATCGTCGTTCATAATTTTTACTCCACTGTCCTGACAAGTAAACCTTACGTTTGGGTGAATCGAGTTGCTGACTGAGACACATATGAGAAAGTAGTACTAAATGTGGTCAGTATTTCAGTGAAGTTGTAGGTGCGAAGCTCCAGGGGTTTAGGGGATACAGCTACCAGAACATCACATGGAAGTACAGAATAGTCTTCATACAGTTGGAGGTAAAAGCTCTGTAAGACCTCTTGTAACGACAAAAGGTGAATAACAAATATATGGGTACATATTAGGACTAGGGGGAAGTCATATAGTAAGGATATAACTGAAGGCGGCCATCTTAAAATCCGCCATTTTGAATTAAGGTTAAGTTTTCAAAATAGGAATAGGGTCATGTGATACATGATTTAAGGCGCAAATTTAATCAGAAGAACAATGGTGATGATAATTTTGATTTACGCGCAATTGGTAAAAAGTTACAGGGAAATTAAATATTGTTGCAGCATATGTATTAGTCCTTTACCCCACCTTGTAAACTTTGTGTTAATGATAATAATTAAATAAAAAGCAGGTGGATAAATATTAGGTCTATGGTAAGAGTTGCCTTGATGGCGGCCATGTTCAAATCCGCTATTTTGAATCAGTCAGGTGTGCTCACTGTGACCGGAGCATTTGTGCAAGTCATGCACTCTTTTCTGAACTACATATTGATTGTACTAATTGAGGACTTTTCTGGAAGAAAGACACAAGTTCAATTATGACTCAATTCCACTTTGGTTATTTTTCCATAAATTAGCAACTTGTTTATGCGATAACAAATGCTGGTTAATGATAAAGCAAAAATGGTTATACCGTTGGATTTATGGTAAAATTTGCTATTAATAAGGTGTCACTGTTATGCGTTTTGTTTAAAACTTTCGTCTGATTCAAAATGACGAATTTGAACATGGCCGCCATCAAGGCAACTCTTACCATAGACCTAATATTTATCTACCTGCTTTTTATTTAATTATTATCATTAACACAAAATTTACAAGGTGGGGTAAAGGACTAATACATATGCTGCAACAATATTTAATTTCCCTGTAACTTTTTACCAATTGCGCGTAAATCAAAATTAACGTCACCATTGTTCTTCTGATTAAATTTGCGCCTTAAATCATGTATCACATGACCCTATTCCTATTTTAAAAACTTAACCTTAATTCAAAATGGCGGATTTTAAGATGGCCGCCGTCAGGTATACCCTTACTATATGACTTCCCCCTAGTCCTAATATGTACCCATATATTTGTTATTCACCTGTTGTCGTTACAAGAGGTCTTACAGAGCTTTTACCTCCAACTGTATGAAGACTATTCTGTACTTCCATGTGATGTTCTGGTAGCTGTATCTCCTAAACCCCTGGAGCTTCGCACCTACAACTTCACTGAAATACTGACCACATTTAGTACTACTTTCTCATATGTGTCTCAGTCAGCAACTCGATTCACCCAAACGTAAGGTTTACTTGTGAGAGCATCCCACAAGGAATTTCACTCATTTATTCATATTTTTTGAAGTTACGAAAGTCCTAAATATCACTTTAAGGTATTGCCACTATTAAACTTTTCACTTTATTAGGTTTTATATACGATGACAAATTTTGACGTCTACCATCTAACACTGTTTCAGGTAAAAGACAAAAGATATGAAGAAGAAGGTCACTAATTGGCTATTGTTGATGATGTAATGGTAAGACGAGATTTTATCTACTTAACATCAAAAGCGCCGCTAATCTCAAACGCAGCAGAGATTTCAGATGATCCAATACCAGTCAATTTTTATCGAAACAAAGGGATGTGCCAAGAAGACATTATAGCTGAATTTCTAAACTTAAAAATTTGGAAGAAATTGCGAAACAAAATTTTGAGCTTTTTAAAGAAGACTTTCTGCATCAAAATTCCATTGGAAATAAACTAAAACCACTGAAAACTACAAAATACACTCTTATTTCCTAAAATAATTCATTATTTTTAAATAAATAAGCAAAATTCTGAAAATAATATTACATGTATTTTTTTTATGGAGTCTAGACTTAGATATTACTCCTTTGACGAAATAATGAAAATTTTGCGAATTAACACTACCGTACCACAATAAATTTCAACATATTTCCACAATCTCTACTAAACTAACAAAAATTTGAATATATACAGGATGTCCCAAAATCTCGGACTATGGTACATTATTACAAGGTATAAGGTAACATACTATGGCCATATATTGGTCTGTAAAGAAAAGATTCCTTGAGGATATGTTATTCATGCACTATAGACATGGTAACTCGGAAATATCCAAAATGTCTCATACAGCGTTATTTTGGGAGCTCTTCAATTATGAAGTGCATTATGATTTTTAAATTCTAAAATTTTGCGACACACCTATTGGGAATCACTGATTTATGCTATAATTTCATTTTAGTTGGTAATTTCACTTTGGGTACCCTGAGTTAATTTCAAGATTTATATAGCCTAACTTAAACAAACATCTCGAGATTACGTTATTCTCTTTTCAACATCACTCTGATTTCTTTTCCAGATCCTACGTTTATTATTTCTTTAATGAGAAATTACTTTTTATGTCTGTTGTTTCCGAAACGTGGAAGCATTGCACAATAAATTATACAAATTGGGAAGAAAATATGCACTCAATTTTTATCATGGATAGTTTGAATATGCTGCCAGAAGGTAAGTGAGCTCATTTGTCTAACGCAGCTAAGTAAGGGTACTAAAGCAAAGGGAGATTGGCCAGCTTTTAACCACTATGGATGAACATAATTTTTGGAAAAGTGAAAAGTTTCCATGAAACGATTAAATTTACATTTGGATTTCTACCAAGAACTTCCCCCTTTACATAAAACCTGTTACATATCCCAAGAGAGATCAACCCAAATGTTCCGAAACGGTTAAAAGTGAATTTAAAAGAAATTGAAATTAGAATTTTTCCCTTCGAAAACAAACCCCTCAAATGAAGAGATGATTCGAAGTTTAAGATCAGGAACACCACGTGAAAAGAGTTCAGCTTCATTGCCGTTATACTTATATTCCACGCCAATTAGTATACTGAATACGATATTCCGATTTTCGATAATGCTAATAAGTTATTTCCTTAGCTGACCAAAATAAACATATAAACTTCAAAGTAAAATCATGTACTTCAATGTCATGATTTTCTCTTTCTTTATAAAGTTTATCTAAACTTTCGTTAATTCTTGGTAAATTTTTTAATCAATTCCTTCTGTCTTCTTTGAATACGCGGGAGAATATGATCAAGAAGTCTATCATTATCCATAAAACTGCAAAGGATCTCTAGGAAGATGATTTAAGTTTCCTTGAACAATCTGGTTTCAATGTTTATTGAATGTATTTTATGATAAAAAAAACTGTTACTTGTCTCTTCCCTAACCACAATAGACATCTTTAATAATACTATATGAAATAAACTGATCTGTTAGGGAAAATTCACTTTTAAAGTACCATTAAAGGAAGAGTGGAAGAACTGCCATAGCTCTTTAGTTTATTATCGCATTAGCACTAGTAACAAATCTGGAGGAAATGACAAAGAAAGTGATATAGAGCATGAATATTGCTCTTTTATATTGTGTGACTCGGTGTTTGAAAACGTCTATGAGTCCGAGTCTGAGGATAAAGATGGGATTCTTTTCACTTAAAAACTTTCATTGTTCATGCATTTAGCTTGCAAGAAAATTCAGTTTATTTTTGTCATTGAGATGTGATTCCTTTTCGCTCTCTAATTCCTTCAGAAAAGAAACAAACAATCGTATCATCTTAGTGCCTTTTCCCAAATGCTATTCTGATTTCTAATGAAATTCTCTTTCCCTCGCTTGAAATCACCAGGACTTCGTATGCTGGTGGGTGTTTTATTTTAGTTCTGAGTTGAGACTCAATAACAATAAACCCATTAAGCCTCGGAGTCGCTCGCACAAAAGCACATCAACATAATGAGTCATAAATTTGGATTTCCCTCTGTTCTGCTTTGCTTAAATCCAGAGAGAACGATTAGCTTTGCTTGAAGTTCCAGTTACAGGGAAAAGTTCTGCTTTACTTAAAAAACGGAGCGGCAGCTTTTGCAGCAATTGCCAATACGTTTCTCTAAGGTGACGTTCAAATGGAAATTATTGTTGTTCGCGCCTACGATACCTAAACCTTTGTCTCGTTTCCTCCACTTATGCATTCTATACTGGTCTGTGTTTCTCCAAATTCAATCCTTCTTTCCGCCCTTTTATCAAACTCGTGCAAATTCATACTCGACGTTGAATTGTCATCATCAGGGTCTAGTGAATTTGGTGAGCAGAGTCCCGGGTTCTATTCTTGATGGAAATTTCTTGATATTTGAACTGATTACGGTAGTTAAATTCTACCTTAGAATTGTATGTTCACATTTCATATAGCATTCGTGCTGAAAGAGATAATACACTCCAATACAACCGAGCAACCGTCGACAGCAAATTGAGTGATTTGAAGTAAAGCCACAACAGCATGATGCCTAATTGGTAGCTTTAGTTGAGTTTAGTTTTTGTATTTCACGTCCCTATCCAACAACGATGAAGGGCAGGATCTAATATTAAAGTGAGGAGTAGATCATCATGCAAGGTCAAGCCTCATAGTTTATCACTTATCCCTTCTCTCAATGCCGGCCGACTCCATCTATCTCGGTTTGTCTTGAGTTGTTAGTAAAATTAGTGTCATAAATTCATAAGAAAGAAATATTAAATTTATACTAGAGTTTATGTAGAAAACAGAAGTTAGTTGACAAGTATACTTAGGTATATGAGCAGCATTAGCTGCTTAGATTCATCCAATTTTCTAACAAGTCCTCATTGATATCAAGAGGTAATTAAATCTAATGACAGAAAAATTGGAGCATGATAACACAGATAGAAGATGCTCTTTTGAGCTGAGGTTTATGAATGCAGACTGTGTAAAAACAGCCGTGTGACAATTTGGTGACCCTGATGAATCAGCTGTAAAAATAAATGTTTTGCTTCCCTATGTGATTGTCCTGTTTGGCGTTGGAAGTTACAGTACGTACCATAGCTGTACTAGAAGACTGTAACATAATCGGAAACATTTCCTAGAGTTCATTTTCCAAAAATTGTGGAATGAGTTTGACGTAGAGAACAGGATGTCTTCAAAGTGGGTTTTAAATTTAGAACAGAGAAACGTAACACGATGTCATATCAGGGAAAGGTGGTTAATCAACTTTCTGAATGAATTGCTGTGCCAACAGATAATTCTGGTTAGGTTTTTTCACTTATTCTTCACGTACCGTACAACGCACTGGCATGTTCGAACATACCAGAATATGTCAGAACATGCTCAGTTGCGAATAGCTACGTGACTCAATACAACAGTACCACTGGCGTCTCTGACATGTTAAATTTGGGGGGGGGGGACATCAAAGAAAGTGATTTAAATGGTACTACATCACCCAATCTGTTTATTATCTTCGATCCCATTTGTTACCTTTCTGCTTACCTTCACAGACCTCCTGAAGTATATCAAGAATTCTGATACACTATAATCGTTTAACAGCCTGAATATAATATTCCAAATAATATAATTATTATTATTTATATGTTAGTCTGTCCTTGGTTAATAAATTAAATTAGAATAAAATATTGAATAGTTTGTACTTCAAGATATTGAGGGGACTCGTGCTCCTCGTTCCCCCGCCAGAGACGCCTGTGGACAGTACTACGCTACGCCTATTCCGGGAATTGAATTGTTACATCTTCTACATTAAGCTCTGTAAAGATTTAATTTCCTGGGATTCTATAAAACCTTATGTAGCACAAATATGAAATTAAAATGTGCTAAAAATAAATAAATAAATAAATGTGTAATGAAAATAACTTACACGTACTCAGTTCTTGTGTAGTAGGATCCCTACACTACGTAAATTCTTGATTTAAATCTTCATTTCATCACTTGCTCTGAAGTTTCCATATGTTTTTCTGAACCATAGCAGAAAAGAACTGTCTGTCTTATTCAATTATATCTGACTTAATGGTACCAAAGAAAATTCAACATATATGGATCTGAATTCATACTAAGTTAATATGAGATGGGATCCGAACCACTACTTCGATTTTTATCCAAGGCAAATGCTTCCATCGGGAATCAAACTCAGAACTATGCGCCTCAACCACTTGACCATGAGTAAATACATTTAACACATTTTATTTAATATGTTATATTATTTGCTGAATTTAGTGATTAAAACTCAACTTAAGAAAATACTTAATAAGTATTCTACACTCAAAATAAATAACAGAAATAGAACATAACATCATAATTAAATTACATATTCATTTGCCTAGGTCTGCATAACATTAATTTTAATTTACAGCGAATTGCACTGGACACTGAAACTGACGAAAAACTTTAGAGACCGTTTGAACAACTCTGTAAGTTATTAGCGAACTTTAAATTATTTAGACATTGTGTTATTTAATAGGTTACAAAATTGAGCCAAAACACACACACATATATATAAGTATATAAATCAGTTCATTTGATAATTTCTGTCTCCTTTGATTTAAAGCTTGAAGAGGACATGGAGTTTATGATACAAGAGCGAGATTGAATTTTCAACATCCGCGCCATGTGCATGTTAATAGTATCGAAATTTATATGTTGTTTACGAAGTTATGGCGGTGCACAGGTGCTCAAAGATAACGTTAACACCCACCACTTTATGAATTAAAGACTTTTTTAATGCTGAGTTTGAAAAAAGCACTAGCTATGTTATTTTCAGAAATTACATTCCCTAAAATCTGTTATGCTTTGATGGTCACAATTTTGTCCTAAGCTAATAAACGTTGGTGACATCAGGTAAAACAGAAAATAATTTATTTCATTCAATCTCGAAGGCAAATGTGGACAGCCATGTTCAATTGAGTTTCTGACAATATCTAAAGGTAACATATGCCATAAAGTCACTCAAAATGACATTAGTTACGTTCTAGTAGTGTCACAAAATACGTACTGCGCTTTTGTTTCTAAACGAAATGAGAGTGACTTTTATTCCCCCGTACACTGAGTAAAAACTAGCATGTTGCTGCAAGCTTTTAGATTATCATAGTAAGAAAAGGATATTTAAACAAAAGCTAAATGTACGCAAGCAATGAAGATTCTAAAGAGGACAACGGTTACAAGCAGACAGAAAGAAATGAAAAATCAGCAGGAGAGGGAAAATTAAAATGAGGGTAGCAGCAGCAAAAGATGATTAAAAATAAAACTAATAAAATGATGATTTCTGAAAGAAGTTAAGAAATATGCTGATCACGTGGATCATGCAAGTATATTGAGACGTTTCTATTTTTTTTTTTCAAAGGACCCCGCACTTTTCTTATGGAAAGTGGCTTTCGGCTAATGTTGTTGAAACTTAGCTGGTTGATAGTTCTTAACATGTGGATCAAAAGTCTCAATGGGCACAAAGACCGAAATCCACTCCTTCCCCCCCAAAAAAAACCGCCTCCAAGTAGCTGGGGGGATTGAACTGATTTCAGCATGTAAAACAATTTGTTGTTTTAATCAACTCAACAAGGACTCCAAACAACCACATGTTAGACTATCAAACTACCCCACTTGACACCGCCCTTTTCCCCCCACATATTCCCCCCCGCGAATTACCTTACGGATGTTCCATATTACTGTAGTTTATAGTTGTGCGTATGTGTTGAAATACCTACAGTTTTGGTCTTACCGACGATATAATGGGTTTCACGTATCGCTGATTACGAATCTGAGATGAGAGTTCTAGAATTCAAGATGGAGGATCAATATGGCGGATCAAAAACACGAAACTCCTGAATGTAGCCACAAATAGCTGTTTACTAGGGTATTTTGGGTCGTTGGTTACGAATCTGAGGTCAAAATTCTTGAATTCAAGATTGCAGATCCAATATGGTGGATAAAAACGTCGAAGCCACAAATCGTAGTAGACTAGAGTGTTTTTAGATCGCTGTTTAAGTACGCAACATTCCTTGATACTTCAGCCACCATGTAGAATTATTCTGCACCCTTGCCCTTTACCAAACCCACCACAGATATCTTAATGCTGAACAGTGTTAAAATAATTCATCAATTATCTGTTCATTATTTTCATCATTTCGGTTTGCAGCATCTAATGTGGTACTTAGCAATGAGTCATCCTGATATCTAATATTCTGTAAATGTCGTGCATGGCCTAAATACCACAAGACACTTGCAACGTGCGCACATGTATCTAATGTACGAGCACCGCTTTGACATATACAGTAGTAACCTTGAATAACATTTTGATCATAATCCTGGTCATCTTCATCATTTTCTACATATGCTATGAAAACTTGATGCTTAGTTGCATTGCGGAACCTTGAGTAGAGACGTATGCGCAGGAATCCCGGTTCAGTTACGTTTTCGTCAAGCTGGAATTGCTCATCCTTATCTCGTATTAGTTTATCTTGGACGTAAGAGGATGAGAAATCTACTTGATATGTGCCTACAGTCAAATCTCGTAAGTAGTTCAAGTTAAGTACAGAGAAATCAATTAGGCTTTGATCATTCAGCGGTACCCATTGACCGTTACTTCTAATAAGATTATCTACCTCCATTCTTGCTTTAACAACGTTCGGCATGATTGACCTATTTCCCATTTCTCTAGCTAATTCAATGGTTGCATCTTGCATGAAAATAACGGGATGGTATCTGTTCAAAATAGCTCCAGCTATGCGATAGAAACTATTCAGTTTCTTTGCATGTTGCAGATTCAATCTTTGTGCTAGAAACTTATAAACAGATCTTAGATGCCCGTTTCTTGCCTCGACTATCCATCGACTTTTAGTAACTAGTCGAGAAGTATTCGCATCTTCTGTTGATAGTTGTCTTTCACGTGGTAGTAGGAGTGCGGGCATTCCATGATCAATTCCTAAATATCCCAGTAAAGGAATTGCATCGCGGTATCCTCTGTCTACTAACACAATGACCAGGATTATGATCAAAATGTTATTCAAGGTTACTACTGTACATGTCAAAGCGGTGCTCGTACATTAGGTACATGTACGCACGTTGCAAGTGTCTTGTGGTATTTAGGCCATGCACGACATTTACAGAATATTAGATATCAGGATGACTCATTGCTAAGTACCACATTAGATGCTGCAAACCGAAATGATGAAAATAATGAACAGATAATTGATGAATTATTTTAACTCTGTTCAGCATTAAAATATCTGTGGTGGGTTTGGTAAAGGGCAAGGGTGCAGAATAATTCTACATGGTGGCTGAAGTATCAAGGAATGTTGCGTACTTAAACAGCGATCTAAAAACACTCTAGTCTACTACGATTTGTGGCTTCGACGTTTTTATCCACCACATTGGATCTGCAATCTTGAATTCAAGAATTTTGACCTCAGATTCGTAACCAACGACCCAAAATACCCTAGTAAACAGCTATTTGTGGCTACATTCAGGAGTTTCGTGTTTTTGATCCGCATATTGATCCTCCATCTTGAATTCTAGAACTCTCATCTCAGATTCGTAATCAGCGATACGTGAAACCCATTATATCGGCGGTGAGACCAAAACTGTAGGTATTTCAACACATACGCGCAACTATAAACTACAGTAATATGGAACATCCGTAAGGTAATTCGCGGGGGGGGGATATGTGGGGGGGAAAGGGCGGTGTCAAGTGGGGTAGTTTGATAGTCTAACATGTGGTTGTTTGGGGTCCTTGTTGAGTTGATTAAAACAACAAATTATTTTACATGCTGAAATCAGTTCAATTCCCCCAGCTACTTGGAGGCGGTTTTTTGGGGGGGGGAAGGAGTGGATTTCGGTCTTTGTGCCCATTGAGACTTTTGATCCACATGTTAAGAACTATCAACCAGCGAAGTTTCAACAATATTAGCCGAAAGCCACTTTCCATAAGAAAAGTGCGGGGTCCTTTGGACTACTTTAATTAATCACACTGTTCTATCCTACGAAAAATTTATTAAAGAAAATGTATTGTTCTCTGCGGAAATAAACCTCAATATATTTTTTATAGCTTGAGTCTATACACCAGTAGATTTACACTTTTAAAATAACATACAAACATTAATTAATTTCACTTATAAATTTGTACTCGTGTCGTATATATATATATGGTTTTGAAACAACAACACCGACAATGTTTGAGAGGTGATCCCTGACAACAAAATAAGACAAAAAAGTATAGATCAACCTCGGTGCACAAATGCTCCCTTTCGGAGTTGTAAACTGCACCATAGTCGGGTCAAGACTTCAGTTAGGAACTAGTATGTTCTCTATCCAAATATCCAAGTTTTACAATCCTGTGGTACTTCCGCAACAATTTTTATAGAGGTAGTTGGTGAGTACTTCAAATTATATGTTCGTAGCCAAACTCCCTCTATAAAAATTGTTGCGTGAGTTCCTTAGGATTCTGAAACATGTATTTTTAGATAGCGCACATAGTTCCTAAAGTAAAGTCTTGACCCGATAGTTTTAACCCGGTAGGTCCCATAGTTTTGGAGCTATCGCCCTTTAAAGTTCAATTTTTCATCTTCTCGGCAGCTCATAACTCCGAAAAGAAGCATTTGTGCACTCAGGTTGGTCTATACATTTTGTCTCATCTTGGTATCAGGAACACCTCTCAAACGCTGTCGGTGTTGTTGTGAAACACCCTATATTCATATATACAGGGTGGATAATTTATCTGGAACATCTATGATAACGAAGAAACTAGAAGAGGGAGAAAAGCGAAACTTGCATGAAGCAACTATAAGGAGGGGGGCATCATTTTACGTATTAAACATCATAATCCAGTGAACAGTGTTGCCATCTCAGTATAAAGTTGTATTTTTTCAATGGCACTATCAGATTATTACATATTTCACATCAGCATCTTAAACGGAAACTTAAAATACCATATTTATTGTTCAGTGTTGCAAACTAAGGATGTTATAATATCACAAACATCCAAAGTTTGGAAGCCTCCATCACACATACAGCTCAACGGAGATGGACAAGACAATGCACATCGGAAGTATCTTAGCGTTAGATACTTTGGTCGTGGTATGACTTGTTTTGAATGAATAACAACGAAGTTACAAGGGCTTGAAATTTTTTTGAAAGTCTTCATTTCAAAAAATGTTTACATAAGTATCATATCTAGTTACTTTCTGGTTTGCAATGGATGCGTAAATTATTCTGCCGTTTACAGCACTTCGATATCTCAAACTGTTCCGGAGACATGATAAACATTGTTGAAGTTTGCAAAACTGCTTAAATCATGTAATTGCGAGGACTTGTTGTAATTACAGCTACAAAAAATTATTCTTGCAATGTTATAAAAGAGAAGGAAAACAAGAATCAGTTTAAATCTTGTCCAGAAATACGACTTCAAAAAAAAAATCAAATTTTCAAGCCCTTTTGACTTTGTTGTTATTCATTCGAAACAGGTCATAACATGACCATAGTATACAACATTAAGGTACTTCCGATGTGCATTGTCTTAACCATCTCCGTTGTGCTGTATGTGTGATAAAGGATTCCAAACTTTGGATATTTGTGATATATCATCCTTAGTTTTTAACACTGAATAATAAAGTTTTATTATAAGTTTTTGTTTAACATACTGATTTGAAATATGTAATAATCTGACGTAGTGCCATTGAAAAGATATAACTTTATACTGGGATGGTAACACTGTTCACTGGGTGGTAGTGTTTAATGCGTAAAACGATGTCCCTCCCCTTATAGTATATATATATATATATATATATATATATATATATATATATATATATAGATAGATAGATAGATAGATAGATAGATAGATATAGATATAGATATAGATATAGATATAGATAGATATAGATATACAGGGCCGGATTCAGAATTTTCTGACGGGGGTGCACCAATAACTACCAAAATAGCGAATCACTCTGAAACTCTTCAAGCGATATGTGTCAGTATTCTTTACCCCTGACAAGGCTGATGCATCTAACAGAGAAGAGTATTTTAAAGAGGGTCTCAAGCAGCATGCATAAAAAAAGTGTTCTCTCTTCTTGGCTCATACTTTCTTCACGACTTGAGAAATGTATTGTTTAACTCGGTGAATCATTTTCCTCAATCCTTAGGAAATTGACTTAACTATTGCTTTTGCAAAGCACTGCTTTCTTAAGTCCCAAACAAAAACATAATGGCAGAAAGTTTCGGAAAGTGTTGCTATTTTCACTGGTAGATTTTCATTTTAGATAATATATATTTATAACGAAAGGGGATGCACGCGCACCCACTAAATCCGGCCCAGAAAAAGTTAATATGGACCTATGGCGAAAAGTACATAGTTTCTGAGCTAGAGCTATCCAAAATCACTGAAAAGCTAAATTTCATAAACTCCTATTTCGAACTGTGGGTGATGGTTCTTATCAGCAAAAAGAAAGCCACGAATACACAATCCAAATGTGCATATTTCATCAATTGTCAATAGGTGTAGATGGTATTCCCTACAGGGTGTAATTCTCAGATATGCTCTCAATAGAGTTTTCAGATATACCCTGATTTCAAGGAGGGTCCAAAGTAGGTAGGAGGTAAGCCTTGACAACAATAGACATCCAATGCTTCGGAGGGAAGTCGAAAGTGTTAGGAACCGGCAACTCCAAGTTTGTGTGTGTGTGTGTGTGTGTGTGTGTGTGTGTGTGTGTTCGAAATAACGTGTGATGCGCTGTATTTCGATAAGATATATTTCATGTTTTCTTCACTTATAAGCGTGAAAGAAAATTTCGCAGAATGATTTTTTCCGAGTACGAGAGACCGTGCTGCTGACGATCGTTAACACTTCCGACATCACGCCAAAGGATTCCTTGTTCTCTGGTGTCAAGAATTATCGTTTGCGTACCTTGGACCAATTATGAAGTCATAGCATATCTCAAAATTCGGTTGATGGCATGTCTGAGAATTTCACTCTGCAGGTAATACTCTGTACATACATTAAACTTTAATCAAATATACATTTTTGAATTGCGCATGCATGACTTCCTTTACGCTGATAACGACCACCATCCCCATTTTCTCGAATTCGAGCTACAGCCTCTTGAAATTTGGCTTTTTCGCGATTTAGGACAGCCCTAGCTCTCAAACTATGCACTTTTCGCCATAAGTCCATATGAACTTTTTCTCTTATTTTGATGTAAGGAATCACCTCTAACAGTTTGTCGGTACAGTTCATTAACACCCTGTATATATATATATATATATATGTAGGGTGTTTCTAAACAACACCGACAACGTTTGAGAGGTGATTCATGACACCAAGATAATACAAAAAGTATAGACCAACTTGGGTGCCCAAATGCTTCCTTTCGGAGTTATAGGCTGCCTTCAAGAAAAATGAACTTTAATGGTCCATAGCTCCAAAACTAGGTGTACCTTGCGTAGTCGGATCAAGACTTCACTTAGGAACTAGTATGTGCCCTATCCAAATATCCACGTTTCAGAATTCTGCTGCACTTCCGCTACAAGTTTCATAGAGGTAGTTGGTGAGTACTTCAAATTATATGCCCGTAGCCAAACTCCCTGTATAAAAATTGTTGCGTGAGTACCTTAGGATTCTGAAACATGTGCTTCTGGATAGGGCACATATTAGTTCCTAAGTGAAGTCTTGACGCGACTACGGTACGTTCCATAGTTTTGGAGCTGCGGACCTTTAATGTTCATTTTTTCATGTTGAAGGCAGCCTATAACTCCGAAAGGAAGCATTTGTGCATGCATTTTTTTCTATATTTTTTGTCGTATGTTGGTGTCAGGAATCATCTGCCAAACGTTGTTGGTGTTGTTTTGAAACACCCTGTATATAGTTTATTTTAATAATTGAAAACTTCAGAGAATATTTTATAAAAGTTCATGTATATAAGCTATTAGAATTTGTATAATATTTACTTTACCTTCCTAAATTTTACAATCTTTTATTTAAATAATCTGTAACCACTAGATATCCTCAACTATAGTCTATGATATCAGTTTACTTAAATATAATTTATTTGTCATTTTTGTTCATAATGTTCAATCTAAAAGGTCCAAAAGTGCTGAACTGGAGGATCACTTGTGGTTCACGGTCTGATGTACTCTGCTTGGAAGCATGGATATGGTGAAATAAGAATGAAAAATAACTATAAGTAATGTTAATCGAGTGTGAATATGAGGAGGAATAAAGTGAAGAAAATATCCTGTTTGGAATTTGTGAGCAACAAGGAAGTATTTGAAACAGAATACAAAAGAACAATAATGGTGTACAAGAGGTTCGAACGTCATTAAAAAGAGAAAACAAAACTAGAAAAGGAAGTAAAAATAAGTAGTGAAACGATAAGAAAACAAGTAGACGCCCAAATGTGAATGTAGAAAAGACCCATTTATGGAAACTTATCAACCACTACAAATGAACTTTTCAATGATAGTACTACCATTATATGAAGGGGCAATAAAATAAGGTATTCATGAATAGCTGGCTTATTCCAAACATGAACGTCATGATTTTGGATAAACATGAAACCCATATGCATCCGAGGACATCAATTTATGTAAAGTGCAACAATTTATTACCAGTTAATACATTTATGGTGCATTTAAATGTTGTAATTATGGTGGTAATATACTTCAGTATCACTGATATTAATATGCAAGAAATATTACCAACAGTTTGGTGTATGATGACTAGATGCTTTTATGGGACCAATATACATTGAACAGAAGTTGCTATAGAATATGCTATTTTTTCTCCTATGCAGTGCTATTTTCTTTTTGTTTCGAGCGAAAAGAGAAATTGCAACGTAAGGCTCCGGGCTGCCGGCTGAACACTTTGCCTCTGAACCAGACATTAATTTCGTGTCCACTGCTGCTGGGATTCTAAAACGGGCATGCAGCCTTCGTCCTTAGGAACAGCACAGCACAGCTAGTGATTGAGGCGAATAGTCGTTTGTTGGAAGCAATTTGTCTAGTTTCTGATCGAAACCATCCGTTTCCACGCTTCTCTTATTGTCCTTCTTTTCTCTTCTTCATTTCTCTTTTGTTCCTTTCTCGCAGTCAGACGGCAATAAAAAAAAAAAACTCCTTTCCGGGTATTTAAATGAGGCTTCTCTCTAAATATACTGTTTTAATTTAGGCTCCGAACACGATTTTCACTGATAGTAATTGTGTTGAGTTGCAAATAACATTCACTTTTTCTTAAGAACTTATCTTGAATAAGAAGTTATCAACTTAAAGGTTTATTTCTTTCGTAACAACAAGCATTGGATTGAAAACGAACCTGAATACTTGAAACATATGTAATAAAATTTAAAATATAGTTTTTCTAAAAATTTTATTTGCTATGGTTATATCCAGATATCTCTATAAATTCATTAAACGAGAAACCAGTCTTAATGTAATTTCAGTCTATCTGGTTCACTATTTACAAGTACAAAGCATACGTTTTAAAACAAAACAGAATACAATTTGTAATTCCAGCATTAAAAAAAAAACAAAAAAGACATGTTTTCAAAGGACGCGATAAAAATACATGTACGAAGAGTTTTTTCCTAGAACTATATTATATATGAGCAGTTTTATTTTCTAGTATTTAACACTACTTTTCAACGCGAAAGCTGCCTACCATGGGGAACCAAACTTAACTCGAGATACAAATAATATGGATTTCTACCGGGAACTGAATCTGGATTGTTAGCACCAAAGTGCAAATGGTAATGTTTAGCTACAAGAGGGCTCGCAAATGGGGTGACTTAGTAGTACATTGCTCGACTCTGGTGCTGTAAGACATTGTATACGAGTTCCGTGACATTTAATATTTTTTTTTTTATCTGTATTTGATGAATTGTTGGATTTAGTTTTCTTCCAATCTGGTACTAAGTTTATAACGTTGTACCTAGCCCTCGTATTTGAATTCATTCGGAATGTTGCAGGATCACTTCAGATCAGATGAGTGTAAAGTTGTGTCTTGGGAACCAAAGCAGAAGGAAGGAATGAGGCGATAGAGGAAGATATTCTGTTCTACTTGTATCATGCTTTACTTTGTTTTATCAGTATAAAATACTTTTTCTTGTTATTCTTTCGTTTTACAGAGGGTGTTCTTCATGTATATTCTTTCTTGACCCTTCAAGGCTAGGCTGAGATGGCCTGTTGCATGTGCCGAAAGCAGGTATGGGATTGAGAAGATTGGTGGCCAGATAAATTAGACCAAAGCTGAAATCACTTCTTATTCTATTGTGTTCCATTTTTGATTGCTCTTCTGTTTTTGTAAAGTCACTGTTCTGCCTGAATAGAAGGAAGGCTGTATAATTTTGAAAGAACGCTTGATGAGGCTTATTTCGACTATTATTTTTCCAATACGATCCCAAAAGTCGTCATTAAGAAGTCTTTTGAGTTCCAAAGATGTAATAATTGAAGCATAGTTTTATTGAAAAAAGAAACTTTGGAAACAGTGTAAAAGTGTTTCCACCTTATTTACCAAACTTCTGTAATAAAATTGAAATCCCTTTCTTCCTTACAATTCGTGCAAATAGTGGCTTCCTATTAGTGCTATGATTTTTTGTATTAACTTAATCATTTATACTTCCCAGTTGTTTCTATATCGACGTACATCCTACGGTCTCAAACCAAAGCAAATGGAAAAGATGAGAAAGATAACCTAAAAGTAAAACATGACTACTAATATACTTCTGTTTTCCTATCTTAAAAGAAGTTCTCATGTTGATCTATGATGACCAAAAACTTATGGAAAGTCTGCTATTCGTTTCAGCGTAGCATACCAGTTACATCATATTTAGAACTATTTCGTAGAACAAATAAATTGTAGAAGAAACCACCGGTATGACTAAGAATTCAAGCAACTTCATAAATATTGGATTTTCGTAAAATACTCACTTTTTGGGGGGTAAATAGAGAACATGTATATATGCAGGTAAACAACCACTTTTATTTACCTACCTACTGAATATTTGGCGGACTCACATCATTATTAACACCAGAAACGTATACTTACGGAGTCAATACGTTACATTTATGAAAGCTCTGGTTTGTTGGACAAATTTAAGGACATATCTTGCTGAAGGTAATTGTTAATAATATGTAAATATAATTGAATTTATATATATAGGAATTCTCAAAATATATATATCGATATAAATTTCCATCATAGCCACATCACGTTTCGCTCATCATCTAGTTGATTATATTAAACTTCTACCAGCATAGTCCAGAGTAATATGAAACCAACGCTCTTGCTTCACACCAGAGTCATCAATAAATTTTGCCCTTATTATGAAAGAATGAGATACAAGGATGAAATTCATACATATTACTATTCCTTTTCCACATAGCCATCGAGCAGAGTAACACTTCTACAACTAGTCTTTCACCTTCCACACCCCTCATTTGTAGAACATGTCAGAGTGACTAGAAATCCAGTGCTCAACTTCGGAAATGACCTCTGCATCTGAAATAGAACGTTCTTCTTCTACTGACTGTTCATTTTGGGGAATATTAAATTTGACGGCATGCGGTCAGGAGAAAATTTCAGATGGGACAGTAATTCGTAGCACAAGATTCATGGTTTCCTGGTCGTTGTGGGCGGGACCATTGTCTAGTAAGAGGCAAACATCTTTGATCAGCGTTCCACGGCGCTTTGCCTTCATTGTATCACGAAGTTTTCCAGCATATTTCTGCAATATTTATCGGTTATACTATTTATCGGTAGGTAATCAGTTAGAATAAAAATTTTGCAATCCCAGAAATCGCTGAGCAAGGTCTGATATCTCTCTCTTCGCCCTCCAAACTCAAGCTTCCACATGTCAGCCCTCTTACATGTTTCAAAAGGGCTTAAGGATGGGTACATTTCACCATAAATAGTTATCATTTCTTTATAGATCACCTTGGCTTTCATCCCCTTCAGATGTAGGAACTTTAGAACTACTTTCGATAGTTTCGACGCTTTCACTTCTCCCAGACACCATATATTGAACGGTTTTGAAGCTATAATAATAACAGTTCATAATTAGCATCAAGAGATATTGGATCATTTTGTGCATAACTTTTATCTAAATTCCTTTACGAAAGAAAAATATCCTTCGACTGCCCCTCGGATACTTATAATATTCATAATAACATGAGCCTCTCATAAAAATTAATAAGCTATTTCTATTAATCACTGTGAAAACGATCTAATGTCTCAGAAAAAGCAACGTGCCTGAACTTCGTCGTTTAAAATAAGAATTAATAAATATAATTCATACTGTTCCTTAATAAATATAACGTGATTCATCCTACAACTATGTGACCGTCATAAGAAATCAAATACATCAATAAAGCTATATTGTATTTTGATATTTCAACAAATTATTTTAATGATATGAAAATATATAACACCTTAACCTCAATATTGATATAATATTCCTCAAAACATTTAGAACACAGTAACCAAAACTTTATTTAAATATATTAAAACCCGATATAAACAAATACGAAAACAATGACTGCAGTACTTTCTGCCCATACCTAACACTTGAGAAATCTTCAGTTACTAATCCTCAATTGTACCAAATTAAAATCACTCAAAAATAAGTAATAAGTAATAGGAGGTCGATATATGTATGTATAATCTTAAGTAATAGAGTTGTTTTAAAAATCACCAGAACTAAAATTCTTAATCAATAGCATTACAACAATCACGTTTTACCATGTTTCCTTAATTGAAAAATGACACAAAATGCCGTTTTTTAACTGTGCTTACAATGCGTTTTCCAATCATAATTAGACAGAATGACGAATTAAGCAATGTTTTCTAGCATAAGAAAGAAAATATAAACACACTAGCTAATGTAATTCTTTGAATATTATTTGAAATAGATGTATGGAATAAACATTAATGCATCTGGACTGGGTATGAATATCTTATAAACTGCATTTACGTTCGATTTGAAGTCAAATATCATAAACTTGCGGAAAATGTCACGACGTGTCATCGCCATCTTGATTATGGCTATATTCCACTTCGCTATTTCAAATGACAACACGGTAATGTGACATATCAAATGACATCTTCTTTCAACGAAAAATCGAATCGTGCATTCAGTATGACTTTCAACTACAGATGGATTATTTTGATATCGTACTAGTGATGGATTATTTTGAACACTCATATATTGAAGTTTCTATTCTTCTGGCCTTTGAAAGTGATATATCCTTTGGACATTTCCATCGCACCAACTCCAGGCCTTACTTAAGCTAGATTACTAGAGATTGAAGTTAGAAAACAACAAACTTTCGCAAAATATTTGAAATGATTGTTATGTTTCATTAATAGTGTTTTTATCACTAAACCCAAAAGTAGAGTTAAAGTTAAAAAAAAATAGAGTTTATTTATGTACGTGTATTTTGCTCCGACGATGTTCTCGAAAAATCAATCTTATGGTTTTCCTTTTTTGAGACGAAGATTCAGACAAAAGAGAAACGATAATGGGGAATGGCTGAAACTTCATAACGAGGAAATACATAATTTATTTCGTTTACCAAAGATTGTTAGGGTCATCAAGTCTAGGAGGCTCAAGTGGGCAAGTCAAGTAGACAGATTAAGAGAAAATAGGAGCGCTTTCAAACTTTTAACGGGAAACCCAATAGAAAACGACTATTAAGAAGGCCTAGGTGCAGATGGGAGAATAATATTAGGATGGACCTTGCAGAAATAGGAATACAAAGTAGAAACTGGCTTGGGACAGAAGTCAATGGAGTGATTTTGTGAACGCAGCATTGAACCTCCGGGTCCCATAGGCGTTCCGAGTTAGTAACTTAGACATTTATTGGTTTCCTCAATTTTTAAAATAAATATTTTATTATTAACTCTGGAATTTGCCATAGTCTATTAGACATATACACAAGACACACACACACACACACACACACACACACACACACACACACACACACACACACAGTGAGAGAGAGAGGGAAAGAGAGGGAGAGATTTACTGTTAAGGAAAATTTCTTATTTCTAGGAAGTTTTCTGAAAACAATTATTGTAATTTTATTAATATTTCATTTAAAAACTACACCAGTAATAGTTCTACAGTACGCATGATTTACGATGTGATTTAAGAAGTGGAAGCGGGTATACTCAGTGTCTTGGGCCAGTACAATGTATTAAAATATAGGTTTATTAAGTAGATTAGTATGATTTTCCGTCTCCTCTGACATTGAAATGAAAATAAATCTGAGATTAATGTTTTATTATTCAATGATTTACTTATGTGTGGCATGAGTATGTCAGAATGGATCGCTTGGATCCTCTAGAAGATATACGTCGAATGATAACATATATGAACTTTCCATTAAAGTTTAAGTTGGGGATATATTTGGTTCATTGTGAGTAGTATATTTGGCGAGAGCAGGTAAAGATCGCCAAAGTAGAAAACATTTTTGTGCCCCTGGCTCGGTCTAAATTGTTTTGAGGATCATAAATTAAATTAAATAGCATGTCGATTGATAAATTCAGAAATATTTCGTGTTTTGCTGTTTCTTCTTGTGTTAATCGATTGTCTGTTTCAGTTTCAAGGTTTTAATTAACATGTTCTTTATTCCTGAAACAAACGGAGTTTCTGGGACAACATTTATGGAACTTAAAAATCGACTAGGGAAGGCAAATTTCATCTTGCCAGATTTCTCTGTAATTTTGGGTTATTAAAATCATTTTATGAGCTTTCGTAACGACCCTGAGTACTAAAGATCGATATATACATTAACAATAATGCTACAGACGTTGGCCTTCAAATTCGAAGAGGAGAGATATCGTATAGACGTACGATTTTGTTGTTTGTTTTCATGTTTTGTGCGAAGAATAATAATGCTTATCTCAACCCAAGAAACGATGTTTGTCTTGGAGGCAAGATGATCCCTTTTCTTCTTATATAAGGACAAAACAGGTGAGTTATGGACCACTTTGTCATTCTAAGTTGACATCAGTGTGCAAGCAACCGCCAGAGTATATTAAATGAACTGCATTGTGAAAGAATACTTTTTTTTTTTTTTTTTTTTTTACATCTGAATACCTCTTTGTTTTTACTAAGAGAATCCTAGCACTTACTTTTGTACACATTGCGTTATATTCTACATTCACCTGTCTTTTCATCTTTTTCATACTACTACTACTACTACTACTACTACTACTACTACTACTACTACTAATAATAATAATAATAATAATAATAATAATAATAATAATAATAATAATAAGACGAAGAAGAAGAAGAAGAAGAAGAGGTATAAATTATAAATATGCTTAGAACTAAATAAAATAGATATATCAATAAGGTTACTAAAAAATAATTTTGAAAAATGGAACTTTCTTGTATTGGAATGAAATCTTTTAAGTTTAAAGTTCAACGCTTATGCCAGCTAGGCCAAAGGAGACGGTGATAATCAGAAATGAATGAAATAGTGGAATGAAGAAAATAGGCTGAAACAGGAGTACCCCGAGAAAACTCACGCACACGGTATTTGTCTACCACAAAGCTCACTCACTTGGCGCGAGCTGGGATCGAACCAGATTTCTATGCACCAGAGGTGAACGCTCAACCACTGAGTCACCACGACACTAATGGAATTTTTAGTTTAATGAGTTGAGTTGATTTTGAGTTTAACGTCCACTTCAGCAGCGAGGCTATATGAAACGTGGACCTACTGATCAACGTGGACTCCGAACCACTTGAGCTCCCGCCGGGAATCGAAAATTTTTAGTTAAAGTCCCACAGATATGGCCTTTAGGTTAAAGGGGACATATGATTGATGGATGTGAAGGATAATGAAAATTACGTTTTTGTAATTTCCTAGTTGATATCGGGCCGGAAAGGCAGACGATCTAGTCACTAGATCAGCAGTGAGGGCTCTGAATGAATAAGGGTTTTGTATCAGATAGTGGGTAGTGGCATAGATTGCTACCGTAACCATGTAATGGATGTATTAAATGACTTTCACACAACTTACATACACTATTAAACACGGCTTGCTGGTAACCACTCATCTCTGTCTTTCAGAATTTTTCACATAGCAAAATTGCATGTTATGTGGAAGTCACGAAATAATGTTATGTCCACTACCGATTGAATGAACTGGTCATTAAGGAGTTTCTGTACGATTTATTAATAGTAGGGTGACTGTCTATCTTGTTGTCAAATGCGTTGGTACCTGAAGTATTCAAAAACAGAAAACAATAGCTCTAATTATTACCTAACAAAGCTCTTTAAGCGACTTCCCGCTGTAGTTTTCAATCTTCATAGTTTTCCCTAAAATATAAAATGAAAAGGAAGAAACGAGCCAATCAGATCATTGTTTATGCCTTCCCAGGCTGATTTCAAGCAATACTTAATTTCGCTTGAATCACTGCATAACAATCCTGATCAGATCAGTATACATACTCGTAATTACGCCTATTTACCATTCTGTTTAATTTAAATGACTTCTCTAAGAAAGAAAAATAATAGATTGACTTGGATAAATTAGAATCAGCTTTGCTACGGATTCTAAACCATTTGCAAGATTTTGAAAGTAGCTCACGAGTTTCTTCATGCAGTGCTTGTGGTAAGGTTTCATTGATTGACTTGTTTGAGGAGGGAGGGGAATTACTGGGGATCTCAATACCGAGTTATTTTTTACCGTCACGAAAGCGACAACAGCATAAACACATAATCTTCAAAAAAGAACTATCTAGAAAAAATGAAGATTATAAATTCTAATCTAGTAAGAAGGGAATAAAAATTTCATAAATTATAAAATAAAACAAAATTATCGAAGATAAGATTAAAACATAATCCATGAAAAAATAAGGAAACATTGAAATTTTAACAGAAAATAAAGAAGAAGGAGCATAATTAATCATGGTAAATCTACAATATTATTAGCGTTTAACGAGTAGCAAATTGTCTAAACATGTACGTGTAACCTAAACCAATCCATATATTTCACTGAGCTGAACAAATGTTATGAGTGACTGTAAATCATCATGTGTAATTTTCAAGAAAATCGATAAAGACAATTCTTGTAAATCAAAATTTGATACCGTACAATAACAACGCCGCCTATTAAGTTAACTGATTATGAAGTGTACATCAATCAAGCTTTTCAGTACGACATTAGCAAGAAGGCAATATGCAAAGCCTGTTGAAAAAGTATCCGACCATGGTCTTGTCTGACGTTTTCTTCGTCCCAATTTTCTTCAAACTAATTACCTCTTGTTTCCACGGACTGAGTTTGGAACCCTTTTTAATGTTGGAAACTGCCCTGAAACCTCTCATCGTTAAGTGCTACGGGAGCAGCCGTTGCATTGCATTAGATCTCATCTCGGATATGTCTCACGAAGGTATACTCGGATCGTATGAAGCTTGACGAAACATCTAAATCTTGTGATGTAATGAAAAAGGACAACCATATGAGCTGCATGAATGGCATCATTATTTTCTTGCAGTCTTTAGGGCTTTAAAGTCTACAGATCTAATCTTTTTGGACAAAGAGTGTCACGTAGACAACGGGAAATATGTGAAGAGAAGTCCTTTGTATATATACGTCCTTCCTGTATGTCCTCATGTTGCACATTACTTCAGCGGTAAAAGAACACAATTAACATTGGTTTGATTTTGTGACCACCTGGCGATCTTCTTTGGATTTTCCTTGTCAGACCTTGGTAAGTTGGATGTATCCACGTAGTTGATTGTGACCTCGTTCACGCATCCTATTTGTATATCCTATTTTTACCGTTTTAGCCGCACCGAAATCACAGAAGAGCACGCAGCATAACCATTCCTCTACAACAGAAGGTACAATTGAAAGTAACATCATCAGCAAGCTAAAGGCATCATGAACCTATCTTCTTTGACTCAAAACTTGGCAAACCTATCCCATATAGTATCCCGCAAAACAAAGATCGGATAGTTTCTAAACAGGCCTTGTATATTATCGTTAATGAGGTGATTATAGCTCAATGTCATGAATAATTCCTCAACTGTAACTTATGGTTATCTATAAAGTTGTCCAAAGATAATACATATAAAAATATTTAGAAAATATGGAGATAAATACTGACAGATAAATTATCATGCGTAGCTTTCGAAAGAAAAATACGACGTTAGAAAGTATGTTTTCAGCTCCCAATATGATGTAGTTGATATTTTTTATTCCGTTACAATATACAATATACTCGTATTTATGGATTTATGTATCTGAAAACCGTAAAAATTATACTTGTTAAGTGATTCTAGAACCCTTGACTACTACATATACCCCAAAACGGCTATCCATTCTAAAAATAAGTTTACCGATGGGACCAAATACCAAACCCCACTCTGAACAAACAGCCATGTTCCCGTTTCTGAACGAGAGAAGACGTTCTTCTGTTCATCTGTTTAAGGCATCTCACATATGCTAGAACGGATTTAGATCAGGAAATATAATTGGCTTAATTGTTAGACCAATATCCTCACTGGGAAGGAAGTTCTATGTGACGTGGGGCAGTTTTATCTGAACTGGCAATATTGTCAGCGGAAATGAACTAAGATACCTCGAAATGGACTCATTATATGCTCCAGGATCTTATATTTGTCTCCAAGCGATAAAATGATAACCTCAATAATATGGAACAATGGCATTAGTAGTCACTTTATTAGATTGATGAAATTACAAAACTTTTGAACGTTTTAGACTTAGACCTCAAAGAAGTAGAGAATGAAGATAATAAGTAATCATGCCCCTTCTAATGGTGTATCTGCGGCGGATAGTAACAGTAGAAAGTGAAAGGAGGCTCTTCGTACAAAACAAAAGACGTCATTCAAAAGCATTCTAATATAGCTTAAAATAAACTCTATATGAATATTTATGTTTATGATTCTAAGAATTTGTAAAAGCATTTAAAAAATTGCAAAAAAAAAAAAAAAAATCATTAACTTTGACAGAGATACCACATGTAGTAACAAGTATGTATTTAATTTTATTCACGTTGCACATTCAGAAATTAATTTTATCTTCTGATAATTTTGTAGATAATAGTTGATCATTTTTCTAAATGTGGGTTAAAAATACTTCTAGAAAGTGTCGGAATACATAAAAATGTTAAGTACCAATAAGATTGAAATGTATTGTTTGGGAAAAACTATTTAACTCAACTTCTTCCGATTTTCCAGTGTATTAGGCGAGTTATATATTAGTAAACTTTTATCTCCATTTTATATAACTCAACTCTTCTACTGTTCGGTATAGATACATTTTGATAATTGTATCATCTCATGCTCCACAGAATGTTTTCAATTTACAGTTGTATTCTAAATATGGGTATCCTCTTCTTTGGAACATAGGATACATATATCTACGTCTATTATTTACTTGCAGATATTTGGATTTTCTTAGCTTAGCCAAGACTCTTTATTCACGATAATAATATGTGAATATGTATCTAGTTCGTAACTACATGATTCTACTACCGTGGGTGCTAAGCCTTGAGAATTATACACCTCCACCTGGACATGTTATTTTTGTTTCCATTTACTAATGAACCTCTCATATCTTGCCTGTACTTTTGTACAAACTATACCCATCACATACATACATACATACATAATTAGTGTGTCCCCTCTTAAATACCTAGGTACAGTATACATTTAACATTACCAGCGTGGTATCACAGAAATTGGAAGAAAATGTTACAATACTCACAACTTTAAGTAAATTCAGTAATAGTGGGTACCTTTGAGTGTGTAGTACTAAATATAACAAATTTGAAGTTTGAGGATATCTGTTTAAATGTATTACGTAGTCGACAGAAGTGCACAATTGCCAAGTTTTGTAAGAACAACTAATGAGATTTTGAGAGAATCTCTAACTATAAAAGTAACCAAGAAAATTCTGTTGCTTTTTGTGGAGGTCTGTGTTTAATTGGAACTCACACCGTAAGTTGAATGCGAATGGAGACAAGGCGAAGGTCAAATGTTGGTGTGGGTATATCCAACATACTACCTGGTTGTGGCAGTTCAGTTACACCAGGAACTTGCGTAACAATAGAGTGAACATGGGACCATAAGGGCGTGTATGCTGTACAAACTGGGGTCAAACGTCGGTGCAGTGGGACGGAACCATACAGGCCTTTGGTGAGGGTGTCGTGGCTACGTGGACAGTCAGCGGTGGTTTAACAAGTTTAATGACGGTGCCGAAACTCTCGAAGACACCATGTGCCGGAAGACCAAACATGGACAAAATGAAGATCTTCGGGCAGCAATTGAGGCGAACAGTGGCCAGACATGTGAGGAACTGGGACTACAATTCAGTGTGAGTGGAGAAATCATTCTATAGAAGGACCCATTTTTATACAGAGTGTAGACATATGATAAATGGGCCCTGTTCGAAGCTCAACTGCGCCGTCATCATTGGTTAGCATCCCATGAACCATTTCCAAAACAACCGAAACCAACACTGCGCCAGAAGAAGGTCCTCCTATGTGTTTAGTGAACTGCTAGTGGCATCGTGCATCTGGAACTGCTACCAGCTGGTTATAGCATTAATGGAACTGTGTGTCGTCAGCAGTTGAACCGTGATCAAGACAAACTCAAAACTCTGGAGCAGAATCGAAAGGGGGTCCTCCTGTTACATGACAACACTAAGTCCCACGTGGCTAGAATGACCCGGGACAACATTCTACGCCTTGGATGGGGAACACTATTGCATTCGTCATACTCCCCGGACATTACACCGTGCGATTATCAATTGTTCCACATTAGCGGACGCACTTCTCCAGTAGAGGTGCAAAATGCGCTTGATATCTTCTTCGCTCCACCAGGTTCTACGCTATGGAATCCATGGCCTTCCAGAACGTTGGCAGAAGGTAATCGATGTTGATGGGGACTATTTTTGATCTTCCATGTACGTTTTAAGTGACATATTGATGTTTGAATGTGGTGGGTGAAAAAGTAATAGAACTTTTGTGTTTACCTTTATAAAAAAGACATGCCAATTGGTTATTTTCTTTCGAAGTTACTATCAGGAAAATAAGCAGTAATGGAATTATCTCTTCTGCTATTTAATACTAATTATTTAATTTTTTCATCTTTCCAGTATGCATGTAGATGAACTCTTTCAGAACCAATGTCCATTCCAGTGAGTATGAATTTACCGTGTTAACTCTTACTTTAATAATGATTTTTTTTTCTTGAGAACATTTGATATCTTGGATGGATACTAGGTTGTAGTATTAATTGGATAACTTATTTGAAGGATTGTATGATGAAAACAGAAGAGCTGCGTTACTGGAATATTAAGAATTGTCTCCAACGATCCGTTGTCCGTATTACGTTTACGAGTTTTACCTAAACTCATTTGCACGTTTTTGAATTTTAGTGATTGACTTGATGGCAATGAAGAACATTAAGAAATCTGTAAGTGAGCCAGATAGTATTTACAAAATACAACTACATTAACTAAAAAATATTCTCAAAACTTTCAGTTAGAGGTCTGCACGATTATACGCACATTACATTGCATTTTTCGAATATATTTTTAGTTTCTTTCCAAATGGAGATAAAATTGTTAATTTTTCATTAACATTCTTTTAAACACTATTAGTAATTGATGCTACGTATTAAAGTGTAGATACTTTTTTGGAGCAAATAACTGACTGAGTAAAATTGTGCTTTGTTGTATTCTTTTTGTTTGTTCTCAAAATCGTATAATAAATGTAAGATTATAATGAAATTTTAAGAGAATTTGTTTAGAATACCTTATAGCTAATGGTTGTTTCTGAAAGGTATTTTATCTCCAGTTTACTTTTACATTCCAAACAAAGATGCTAATTAGTCAGGTGCATTTAAGTTTCAACCCCAAATTTTACAATAACAAGCTGAAGACTGGTGTTGATATTCAGAACGTTGTTCTAAACAACATACTCAAAGTCCGCAGAAAAAAATCCCGATTAAGAAAATCGAGATATTAATCATTAAGATGGTCACAGACAGAATTTATCCCTTAAATTTAGAACATTGCATCTTCTCAATATTTCAAGTTACAAACTCCACTCTTACTTCATTTTACAGAGAATACATTACAAACTCTTTGTGTCACACTGTAATCATCTTCCATTCTGGTGTCTTAAAGTGAAAGGAATGTGTATTCTCAATTTCTGTTTTGAGACCGTGAATTACTTTAAAGTGAATCCATATACTGGGAAATAGTTAGGAGCAATCGTTATTTGGCTTTTCATGAATTTTCCAACTAGACTAATTTATTGTTGCATCTCTGAAACTAACATAGTTATATACAGTACGAGATAGCTAGCATTGATCGACTAATTTTTAAAATAGTCACATTAGAATAACTTATGCTACCTTAAGTGATAGTAAACAAGATTTGTATTGCAGGTAATAACTACAAGTAATAATTGCAGGTAATAAATACTAATATTCGGGATAATTTCTTGTAACATCCTACCATAAATAAATGTAAAACGTTTATAGGTTAAGAAATCTCTTTAAGAATCCATCATACTTCGGAAACTGAATTTGTCAAAACTAGAAAATGTGTCTCTATTCAATAACTCAATTAAATTGACTAGACTTAGTGATTCACGTTGTGTTCTCATTAGCATCTTTTCCTTTTTAAAATTACATATTCAAATAATAAATACATTTTCGGTTCAACTTTTGTCTAAAAGTATCATACAAAATGCTTGCAAAACGGCTATAATGTTTTTCTAATGTTTAGATGATTTCTTTGATTTTGTGAAAACAAGATGTTTATGAGGATCTTATTTATTCGATTATGCTTGTCAACAAGACTTCGGATAATATGGAGGAAAATAGCTTATTCTTATTTTACTTTTGCGCTGAATTCAGATATGTAAATAAGATTTTTTTTTTACCACGCACCCCTTGTCTATTATTTTCTCTTAAGTGGTTCTGACGGAGTGATATTTGCGGCATAAGGAGAATATCTTACTTGCATGTTAGCAACACTAGAAACGTCCTATAATGTTTTGATAAGAAGTTTCGGCAAGTAAACAGTTAGTGGTGTGCTAACTTAACTATGGGGAAATCATCACAGTGTGCTTCTGTTAGTTCCCTCATATGTCTACCGATTACTACATCACTACCTGACTAGACATCATCTCGAACCGAATAGGAGAATTCTGACCACAGTGAAAGTGTTGAATAGTTTATGTGTGATTCTACTTATGGCCCTAGGATGAACACAATGCTGCATATTGTTAAGCAAATTATCTTGTTCGAGATCTCTTCCTATTGAAAGAGAAAGCTGAACTTTCAAGGTCACGCTTTCAAGAATGGAATCTACTGGCTGCAAACATTAAACAATCAATATCTAGAAAGAAAACCAAAACATTGTTGTCACACTTTACCATGGAAAATTTTCTATGCTATTGTAATGATATTAGTAACATTATGAAAGACTTGTTGGATCTCACATATGACTCAAATAAATAGCGTCTATTTATCGATTCCTTGAAGAACAGTTTGAAGATCGTGTTGTTACCCAATAGAAACAAAAAATCCGTGGTATATTCGGTAGGCTTACGAGAATCTTACAAAAGTATGAAAACATTCTCATAAACACAGATTTTAAAGTAATACAATAGTAGATCTTCAAGGATTTAGAAATATTTATCCTTTCTCTGTTTGTGGGACAGCAGAGCAACGAAGAGGTACTAACATTAACTATTAACCACAGAGGACTTTATTCGAAGTAAAACTTATATTAAGTCCAGTTCATTAGTTCGGCCTTTAAAAAATAGTTTTCCTCCACTTCACATTAAACTGGAGTTAAGGAAAAATTTCGTCAAAGCAATGCACAAGGAAGGAAAACAATTAAAATGTCTGAAGAGACTTTTTCTGATATTGAGTGATGCTAAGTTAACAGAAAGAATTTTCGTTTGCCCTGAAATCTGGAAACAGTAGAACGATATACATTGTGCAACCAGAATTAAGACTAAGGAATTCGATAGCATATGTGGTGAAAAGTTTACTTGGAAAGCATAATTAGGACGACTGACAGTTATTAGTGAAAAAACTTCTGCAAAATTACAGATATTTGGGGTGTCGAATGTCACTGAAAGTCTTTTTTTTCTCCACTATCATTTGAAATTCTCCAGAAAACTTTGGGTGACGTCAGTGATGAACAGGGGGAGAGAGATTTCATCTTGACATTCGAATGATGGAAGAACGCTATCAGGGAAAATGGGATTCATAGATGATCGGAGATTACCGCTGGTTTCTGCAGAAAGATCTTTTATCTCATAAAAGAAAGAAGTAAAATTTCAAAAAGACTCTTAAGCTTTGTTGTCATTCTATGTGTGACTTGTAACTATGTTCCAATTATATTAAGTAGACTTATATAATTATATTTATTATTTCGTATTAATGTTTAAGTGTTTATATTATCCATTTACATGCTCTAGATGTAGAGATCAAACAATATAATGTAAAATCATTACTAAATGGCCTTTGTAACAGGTCAAATGTGCACATAAATTATACGGCAATGAGAAATATCCAGATTGTCATAAATAAAAACTAACGTGAAATCCCCAGTGTAGAACAACCCTTGCTTTCCCTGTTACCGGAAATTGTATAAAATTTGGTAACCAGTGTTATTGAGTGAAAAGTCTACTTCCAGCTATAAAAAATACATCCCTAAGACAAGAATTAATAATTGTGAAATGAATGAAATTAAATTAATGTAAGAAACAAATTATTTCAGACAATAAAACTTGTTTGACTATGGTAGTGCAGACTCAGAGTAAAAGTGTACGTTAGCCTAATCTTTTCTGTATTTCTCACGTCACTGGTTATGGCTTAAGCTCCTCACTGTCATCGTTCTCGTCCAGAATGTTTGAATGTTTTTTCACAACCATAATCAATATTATAACCGCACATCGTTGAACAGTTTAAACTACTTCTTCGGCACTCACGATTTGAAATGAAATTATGTATTTCTTGTTTACGTTCCATGGATCTGCCCTATAGACTAAAAGAGAAGGTGATGATGGTAATGAATGAAATTGTAAAATGAAGAAAGTGTCAGAAAGCGAGAGAAAGTTGAAGATGAAGAGAATGGGAGAAAACAGTAGAAGGTTGAAGATGATAATCAACGAAATTATGGGATGAAGAAAGACGGGAAAAGGGAGAACTCCAAGAAAAGTCACATACATGGTGATTGTGGACCCAAATAAGACTTGACACGAGCTGAGATCGGAAGAGGGACTCCAAACATCAGAGCTGGGTGCTCCATTACTGAGCCATTGTGGCCACTCAATCACAATTTTGTTCGTCACATAGAATACAAGAAATGTTGCTTTAGGTGAACTTGAACATCTCTGTATTTAAATGTTATGGTTTTGCTACACTTGCAAGTGACAGAACGTTATCTCTGCGCTTAAACTGGATGTGACTAAAGCGTTGACCCCGAATTGATTTGATCGCAGCTACACTGTCAATATCCATTAAGTTCTTTGGAATAGACATACGAAGATTTGAAGAGATTTTAAAATGATTGTACGATTGCAGGCATGCCGTCATCTCCCGAAAATCCTTATTATCTCTGGCTTTGTAAGATTCTCTGTTTTACGTGTTCTAGTGAAATCACTGCGTCTACTGGCACTGCACACACCCAGCGCACAGTCAAATTTTCGGTCATTTCTCATTTGTGTGTTTAACGATTTGTAGTGTTCATTACTATTTGCTCGATTGCCATGTCTGTCCATAAAATCCAAAAATTTAATGCTATTAGTAACAGGTTTGCAAACAAAACCTGATCAGGAAGTAAACACGGATAGCTCGGGTTTGAAAAAATGAAATGAAATCTTTGATTTTTACGTCCCACGGTTATGCCGGTAAGGCTAAAGGAGACGGTGATGATGAAAGATGAGTGAAATGGTGGAATGAAGAAAGTGGGAGGAAACGGAGTACCCCGAGAAAACCAACGAGCACGGTGTTTGTCCACCACAAAGTCCACACGGCGCGAGCTCGGATCGAACCAGGGACCCCAAGCACCGGTGGTGAACGCTCTACCACTGAGCCATTTTACATTTTGCAATCTCATTCCACACATGTATACATATTACTCGCATAGAGTTAATTTCTACTATTTTGGAAAGGCAAGCTTTTCTGTAATCAAAAAATGTTAGTTGTTTGTTGTGTTTTGCGGCCAACGTGACACAAAGTGCCTACAGCATTTTGTCAAACAGTTTCTAATTAGGAAGCCGTAACTTTCACTTTCCACCCTTTAATTTCATAATCAATAAGCTCGCCTGTTCTATTATTCTGGATTTTGACAGCTGCATTAAAAGTCCAAGCTATGCTGACAGAAAAGAGAGAATATATGAATTTTCATTAACGTTATAAACTTAAATTTCAACAAAGATGTGTCAAAAATAAACGTGTACGTGTTTCAAGACGTACCATATGGGAAACTCATCCGTGACAGGACATACCTTGATACGGACATCACCCAATCATAAATAAAATTTAATTCTAGAAAATTAATGCATAAGAATTTAAAATTATAAATATATAGAAATAGTAGATAGATGTATAAATATACTGCAGTATTTGCCTATGGAGTGTAAACAGTACAGCAAAATAAATAAATAAATAAATAAATAAAATAACAGAATATCAAGAAAAAATAAATATTTACAAGTTAATTTTACACATGCAAATCAGATTTTTTTCGGCGTTAATAATACAAGAAAAGGACATGAACCTGTCAACGGGACTTCTTAAACAAAACCTAGTCCATTAGATAAACATAACATGTTCATCACAGGCTCGAAACCAGCCACAGAGGTTTGGGGGTCCATGTATATGTTAGGGGCCCAGTCATCAAAAATTATCTTACTAACTAATAAATTGTGCTTTTTGTATCAATAATAGCATTTTGTATTGAAGTCTGGAAGGTCCACTAAAAGTTTAGAAGGGGCAGGCACCCTAGCTCCCTCTGGTTGCGGTCTGGTTCATGAACAAAAAATTAGGTGCTATGGACAATGGTATAAGTCTCTGGGGCGCATCGACCCTGTTAGTATAAAGAAAATCGTAGACTCACAGGGAAATAGCTATCGCATAAACACTGGTCGTTGGGAAATCATGGTTTATAGTTCATTCTTTTCAGCATGAAAGAAGCTTTCCAGTGGTGCTATGTATTGGGGCTCCTAACGTACTTGAACACGGAGAACTGAGAGAATGTCCGGAAAATTCCCTTCAGAAATCCCTCCCATCAACTTTGGACTGGCCCCGGGTTAAAGCACACAATCCAAATGTATCTGAAAAACTAGTTATAGGGGATAAGAAATGTGTACCAAGTTTTGTACTGACAGACGGAATAGATATGGGGGGGAAAACTTGTATACCAATACACGATTTCTCCTTATATCTATTCCGTTTTAAAAGAAAAAAAAACAGAGTACGTATCAACGCTAGGAAACGACAAAGAACAATCTGCTAGTTAATAGTATACTTTGGTAACAGTATAGATGTAGTACATAAATAAGCAACATTTTTTCCGGCAAAATAGAAAACTAAAATATTATTAGCAATGAACGACATAATTTCTAACGACACGAAAGGTTTCTTTTTAATTATCTCGGAAACTTCAAATGGGAATTTGTCATCAAGCATTTTATCTTCTATAGCTCTTTCTCTGTGCACAGAGAAAAAACCGTATGTGACGTACGTAAAAACGTAGATTACATGGGTAAATCTTGTAGTTTTTTTTATCTTAACGTAGAACTATGTGAAAAATTCTGCAGACACGTATTACTGAAAATGCATGTTTTATAATACTTTCCGTACAAGTGCTCCATCTATACGTACTTTCTTAATGAAAGAAAGAACAGTATATAGGTGGTAAGGATCTCATATACAGATGGACGTATATAACATTACCTGAAGTACACTGAGAAAAAAATTGTAGGTGGCGTACTTAAAAAGGTAGGTTACATGCGTAATTCCTGTAGTTTTTGGACAACGTACAGCAAACGTATAACTGAAAACGCATGTTTTATAATACTTTCTGTATAAGTGTTCCATCTATACGTACTTTCCGTATGAAACAATGTAGACGGCCAGGATCTCACATACAAATGGACGTATATAACATATAGCTGACTAAGGTAACACAAGTATATGCATGTGATATACGGAAAACTGTTAGATGTCAGACATCCTGCAACGGCATGACGTAACACCTAAGGGCAGTGCGTATGTAGCATACGGATAACGTATGCTCCGTACTGATTTCTATAGTAAGCAAGAGGATATTTGTACAATTTATTGTACAATTTGAGTAGATATTTGTACAATAAACCGCTGTCCGGAGAACGGATTTTTCTCTGTGTATATAACATACGTATGTGTACGTTATATATGGAAAACTGTTAGATGTCAGACATCCTGCATCTAAGCGGGAAGAAAACAGTAGGTAGGGCCTCTATATAGCATATGGATAACATAAGCTCCGTACAGATTTCCGTAGGCAACATATGAATTCGGTATATCTATTTGCAAAATATACCGCTATCCGGATAATGAAAGTTTCTCAGTGTGATCTATCGACCGATATGTCTTATATTCGGATAATATTCTAGTAAATCAGAAATTAAAATTTAAGAATAACTGTAATTTTTAACTATATCTCATTATACTATGCACTGTTGCCTTGTTAGAATCACAATGAAGAGCTTAATGATTGTATATTCCACAACCAGTTTCATCTCAATAAATGGCTTAGTACTCGGACAATATTACTATTTAAGTTTACAAAGAAGTTCGTTTTCCTCCATTTTCTCAAAACTTACTCATGAGCTTACAATCATAGATCATTTTGTTCAACTAAATAATAACTATAGATTGGTATATGCCTCATCTTTGAGCTTTTTTTCTTTAAATGCTATTACTATTGTAGTAACTATTGATTACACATAATTTGCTCTGCTTTATAGGATTAAGGACCTCAATCTTATACAGAAATTTTCCAGGGATAGACGGATCTTGTTAGATCTAGAGATCGGATCGGAACCTGAATTGATTAATATTAATTTGGCATGATAATACTTCAGTAGCCATCTCTTGGCGGTAATGGAGACATTTTGCTGTTGACTGTTGAAAATCACAGAAAACAAACAATATATATATACAGGGTGGGCCATTTTAATTAATCCACGGAAATATCTGAAAAATGATAAAACATAGAAGAAATTTTTGAAGTACACGTTATATATTGCTAAGGGGGAAACCCAATTCCGCCAAAAGTACCCCTCCCCGCCCCCCCTAAATGGGGGTAACGGGGGGTAACTTTGAAATGTCAAATGGGAACATGGGTCGAGTAATACCTCATTCGAAAGGTCTTGGAAAACTAAGTAACGCTGTACCAAAAGATGTTTCATATTGTGCACCAGTTTCAAAATGGCCGCCATGATATCGTTCGGAAACTCCAGTACTCGTAGTATGAAAACCATGGAAGGTAAATGAATGGAAAAAAATTGAAATACGTAAATATCATAGGGCATATCGAACGGTGTGGTCCCTGTGATCCTAGTGGCCTCCCTGAAGGGGTCTTGTGGGCTAACTTCAAAATTTCATTGTCCGACCGGACAACGGTTCGGGCGTACGCTTGACCTACCCAATGCTGTTTGGAAGGCAGACTTCATGCATAGAGAATTGGTGCACTAAGTTAACGCGGTTGGCCACAGTTACATTTTGATTAACTATTAGCATTCATGTCATATTGTGAGCTTGATGGACGAAACGGTGTGTACGTATATCTCCGAAATGCTTTCTGAATAACCAGCACGCATTGCAAAAAAAGTTTCTCTTTTTTTAGTCACTACAGCGTCATCCTTACAAACAAATGTTTCAACCACACCATACCTATTTGTAAGGTTAGCCTAAATTTACGAATTAGAGTTCTCGTTTGAACTTTCACTTTACTTTCCACCCCACTCACATACAGAGCGCAGGGAGAGATTATTTTGCAGGACTTGGATTTCTCTCTATACATTATGGCAATTTTACTCTAATATTTTTATCTCTGTTGTATTATTCTCGAGCCTTGGAACGCCTCCGTGGTTTTCCTATTTAATTTTCGTTATTTTCATTTATGTCTAACCGTATTCATACTATGGGCACTAGACGTTTTCTTAGACACAGTCACCATGTCTTTGCGATCATTTTGAAAATGGCGTCTCATGTCGAAAATTTTCTTACAGAAGCTGTTTGATATTAATTTGTCTATGTAACGTGATGTTACTCGCTTCAAGCTGCTATTTCAAATTTTCAAGTTGGCCCCGGATACCTTTCAGTTGGCCCTTGGAGTCACCCCGACAACACCTCTCGATGTGCCTTACGTCAGTTAGCTACTCCAGTTTTTCTTTTGTTTATTTATCTCCAAACGCTTTCATACTACGGGTACTAAACCTTTTCTCTGACACGGATACTATGTTTCGGCGGCCTTTTGAGAACACTGCCATTTCACATCAATCGTTTTCTCCTGCAATATGTTAGATTTTGCAAGATTTATCGAACGAGGTACCACTCGACTCATGTTACTATTTGAAATTTTGAAGTTAGCCCCCAAGACCCCTTTAGGGGGGCCACTAGGATCACAGGGACCACACCGTTCGATATGCCCTATGATATTTACGTATTTCAATTTTGTTCCGTTCATTTACCTTCCATGGTTTTCACACTACGGGTACTGGAGTTTCCGAACGATATCATGGCGGCCATTTTGAAATCGGTGCACAATATGGAACATCTTTTGGTACAGCGTTACTTAATTTTCCAAGACCTTTCGAACGAGGTATTACTCGACCCATGTTCCCATTTGACATTTCAAAGTTACCCCCCGTTACCCCCATTTAGGGGGGGCGGGGAGGGGTACTTTTGGCGGAATTGGGTTTCCCCCTTAGCAATATATAACGTGTACTTGAAACATTTCTTCTATGTTTTATCATTTTTCAGATATTTCCGTGGATTAATTAAAATGGCCCACCCTGTATATATATATATATATATATATATATATATATATATATATATATATAATTCGTCAAAGAAGAATAAATGAAGACAAATACTGATCAGTTCGTTAGCATACTCCTTTTCCAAACATTACCACATTTTTCTGTAAAAGTGAGAAATTAGATGCTTTAGAATGTATTTTTTGTCCAATTAATGCATTCTAATTTCCTATAGCAGGGCCAACAAGAGATGGTCTCAGACGTTTCTTATCACATTCGGAGGGATAATGCAGCCCCTACTTTAGCACTAGTGTTACCTACCACTGTCACTCGATCTTACACCATTAATTAAATTGACATTATTGACGCACCGCAAAAAGGCCTGTCACGTGAGTAATGGCAGCGCTGCTGCGAGGTGTCAGAGATCTTTTCTTGCTGGCTCCCCTATAGAGGTAATATAGAAATATGGTTTCATTTTTAGATTGTTTCACGAAGTAAGTTAGTGATAAAGTAGGCGTCAATAAAAAAAATGACATTTTCTGCATAAGGATACAATGATGCTTAAGTATTTTAACTATTTCAAAAGTTTAAAGGCCAAGGAAACTCCCGTATTACTGAAACAATCTCACAAATAAGTACTGGATATTCAACAACATTATTGGCGTGTAACAAAAGAAAAACACTCGATAGGTTCATTGAGCTGAATAAAATGTTATCAGTGAGAGTAAGTCCTCATGCATAGTTTTTTGAGAAAATTGATTAAAACAAGTTTATTTTTTATATAAATCTAAAAATGTATGCTATACGATAATCGCAGCACCTACCAAGATGAAACTGATCCTAAAATAAACACTGATTAACCATTTCATTATAACATTAGCAGACGACATTCAAATATATATATATATATATATATGTGTGTGTGTGTGTGTGTGTGTATGTGTGTGAAAAATTAATATCAACTCTTACACACAGAGATCAAGAAAAAGCAAAGTTTGTTGAGGTGAATTTTTCCTGTAGGTTTCTTGGAAATCGAGAGAGTTGAATGTTTATAACGTTAGAAAGTGTCATTCATTTTCAATTTAATTCAGTTTTCACCTTGCTTTAATACTTTTCTATATTTATTATTAATGTATGTACTCTCTAAGAAAAAATATGAATTGTTTAGTAGCAAATTCTATGTATTGTCATTTGATATCTCGTAACAGTGATACACCTTACTATTATTAAAGAACAGTTTTCATGATAGCTGAATAAACCACACTGTGAGCAGTGAGAAAACTTAGTAACATCTTAGGAAACATAAATTTAGGTTAAACTTGAATAAGTTTCAAATATGATCTATACCTAAATCATACTATCGGAATCTTGGTTACAGTCCGGATTCAAGTTTCAAATTATGGAAACAACACTGGAGCCAAGATCCTCTTCCAGGTTTTTGAGTCCTGAATTTGCAAATCAGAAATGACTTTGCCATCCTTAAAATTTACATGTAGGCTGAAAGTATCCAAACATATAAGGGCTCTAAATTTTTGTCATACATGTCACTATAATGAAAATCATACAAATCATTCTCTCTTATCAGTCAAAAGGTTCAATGGTTAAATTCTGCAGTCATCCGTCCTGATCCAGGTTGTCCAAATATTCCATAAGACATAATGAACCTTTAAATAAAAGTTCTGGGTTTCTCTTTCTAAAATTCATTTTTCAAGTTACAGATTCATTTTTAAAGCATAGGATCGTTTCACAAATATAATAGCTGGAACTATGTAAATAAATAGATAGATACAAACAAACGAAAACAAAAGAGATAAAAAGTAATCGATGAAAGTGTTCTTGGTAACCACTTGGTGGTTCTTGATCTGCAACAAAACTAAATTTGGTAACTTGTGCCCAACTACCAACTTGAACTTTTATTTAACACATAACGCGCTTTAGTCGCGAATAATAAGATAATCTGTGTATAGTTAGATGTAGATGAACGGAGTACTTCATTATCATATACTAACGATTCAAGTCAGACATTCGATTTACCATGGAATATCGTCATGAAATATTTTTAGTACCATTAAATAAATAACATGATTAGTGGTAGAATCGCTTATTATCTCTTACCGCTGTTTTTACAATAAAATGGTCTTGTACTTGCAGTATCTAGTACGATATTTAGTAAATAAATGCTACAAATAAAAATATGAGTGAAATTGTGTTGATAATATACATATTAACAGAAGTGGCATCTTCATCAGTGGTTAGTAAGGTGTTAAACCATCCCGTAGTGTTATTATTATTATTAAGTATTCTGCCTTTCGGAGGTCCTGGGAATAATGAGGATTTTTTTTTTCAATTTTAGATTTTGGCATTTAAATGTTTCTTCCATTTTTGCCGATCTTCAGCTTCCTCTTTTAACTCACAATATTTTCTCCTATCTTTCAAATCATCGATCAGCTGTGTTCTTCTTCTTCCTATTCCTCGCTTCACTTCCATCTTTCCTTCTATGGCGGTTTGAAGAAGACAATTTCTTCGCAAGATGTGTCCAATTCAATTGACCTTTCTACGAAGAATGGTGGCTAGAATTGTCCTCTTTTCTTCTATTCGTTTTAAAACATCTTCGTTTGTTGCTCTCTCTGTCCACTTTATCTTATCCATCTTCCTCCAACACCACATTTCGAAGCTCTCCAAATATTTCCTCTCTGACTTCCGTAATGTCCAAGTCTCTGAACCATACAGTCCAGTGCACCATATATAGCACTTGACCAACTTCTTCTTAAGTCCAATATTGAGCCTGCTAGTTAAGAGTGATCTTTTCTTGTTGAATGCTTCTTTAGCTATGGCAATTCTTGATCTGATTACCTTCGTGCAGTAAGCGTGTCTCGTCAAAATACTTCCCAGATACTTGAAGTGATCAACCTCTTCAAGTTCTCTTTGTTCTACTCTGATCTGTAAGGGCGTGTTTCCATGGGATATTCTCATGACTTTCGACTTTTCGATGTTAATTTCCATTTCATATAGTTTTCCAGTGTCTACTAGTTTGTCAATCATCCCCTGTAGTCCTCCTTCGGTTTTAGCTATTATAACCGTATCATCTGCATACCTGATCTTTTTAATGATTTGCCCTCCAATCTTGAAATCTCCAATTCTCATTAATGCTTCCTTCATTAAACATTCACTGTAAATGTTGAATAATTGGGGCAACAAACTACATCCTTGTCTGACTCCTCTTCCAATCTTCGCACTATTGGTTTCTGCTTTATTCAAGCACAGCTTCACTTGTTGTTCTGTGTTCAGGTTTTGAATGAGTCGTCGATCTCTAGAATTGACTCCGTTTCTTTAAGTATTTTCAGAAGTTTCGTACAATTGACTCGGTCGAAAGCTTTTCGCCAGTCGATGAAGCACAAACACTTTTCCTTTACATCAAGAATTCTTTCTAATTTAATTCTCATCAATCCAATAGCATCTCTGGTGCCTTTTCCTTTCCGGAATCCAAGTTGATCTTCTAATCTCTCATCTATTTTACTTTCCAGCTGCCTTTCAGTATGCGTGCAATGATCTTTTCAGTATGGGAAATCAGACTAATGATTCTGTGATCGCTGCTATTCTTTGCTGGGTTTTTCTTAGGCAATGCAATCATTGTAACATCAAGAAAATCCTCTGGCCGTTCTCTACTCAGGTAGATCTTGTTAATAAGTGAAGTCAGTACTTTCATTGCGTTGTCTCCTAATCCCTTGAGCAAATCTTCTGGTATGTCTTCTCCAGTGGCCTTTCTCCTTCGCATGTCTTTGATTGCTTGTACCACTTCACTTTTCAATATACTGGGTCGTTTTTCGTCATCATCCACCTTTTCCTATTTTTCGATCGCAATATCTTTGGGGTGGTTCTTCTGACCATACAGGTCTTTTATTTATTCCTCGTAAATTCTAAGGATTCTTTGATGGTCAGTGGTTACATTACCTTCTATATCTTCGATGCCGAACGTTCGTATACTTTTGTTAGCTTTCCCTCCTAATTTTTATGCTTTCTGGCACATCAGATCATATCTTCCGCGCCGTTGAAGTTCCATTATTTCTTCACATATCTGTTCCATGTACTTTTCTTTGGCTTTGTCTGTCTCTCTTCTCTATTCATTATTCAGCCTTCTATATTCCTTGATGTCCGTGTTTTTCGCCCTTCTGAGTTCTTCCATCTTCTTAAGCATTGCTTCAGTTATCCATGGTTTTCTCGGTGCTCTTTCCATCCTGCCAATGTTATTGTGGAGTGTGTCAAGTAGAATCTGTTTAACGTTTCCCCAACTATTCTGTATATTGTCAACCACATCGCCCATTGCACAGAATTTTTCTTCAATTTCTTCTTTCACATCATCGTCGATATTTCTTAGTCGCTCCAAGTTCCATTTTCGATTTCTCTTCCCATTTTTCTTGATCGAATTTAACCAGGTTTGCACTTCCGCCAGCAGGAGATTGTGATCCGATTCAATGTCCGCTCCTGGCAGTGTATTCACGTCTCGTACACTATTCCTGAAACGTTGCTTCACAAGAATGTAATCGATTTGGTAGCGTTTCGTATCTCCTGGACTTTTCCACGTGTACAGCTTGGCTTTCTTTTTTTAAACCACGTGTTCATGACCACCAGATCATATTGCCTACATAAATCGATAAGCATTTGACCTTGTTCGTTTCTTCTACCTAGTCCAAAGGGTCCCACTACCTTATTCTCAGCTCCTTCTCCTACTACGCTGTTGAAGTTTCCCATTACTACGGCGTTGACCTTACCTCTTCCTTCCTGATGCAATATGTCACTAATCTGAGCATACATTACTTTTACTTCATTATCATCATGGCAGGTTGTTGGCATATACACTTGTATTATCACAATATACACTGGTTTTGCATGTAGTTTTACAAACATCAAGCGGTCACTGCAGTATTTTACTTTGGTTACACTTCTTGCTACTTCTTCTTCATTGCTATCGCGACACCATTCTCGCCCTTATCGCCACTATCATAGGATATTCTGTAATCTCCTCTCATCTTTCCCTGGCCATCTCACTTCATTTAAGCCCACTATGTATACTTTACATTTGTCCATTTCCATTTTTAAATTTTCAAGTTTTCTCTCACGTCGAAGAGTCCGTACGTTCCAGGTTCCTATGCTGAAATTAAAGATATTATTATTTTCTCCTCTGATGATTCTTCCCGGAGCAGTCCCATTTGGAGATCCGAACGGGGGACTATTTTACCTCCGGAAATTTTTACCTCAGAAGAACCATCATATTTAATCCTAGTGTTACTGGATGGTAATGTGCAACGTTCAAATTCCAGTACTTTCACTACAAATTCCTTCCAAAGACAGTTTATTGGACACAAACGTCATGGCGATGGGCCGAAGCCCATCGACCACTTGTGATGGAAGGAAGTCCTGTAACAAGTAGATTTTACTGGTATATCCACTGTCGGGACAAATCGTTAAGGAAAGCTTACCTCCCCTTTCCGAAAGTAGGTGTTCCAACACAATAAGCTATCGCATCCCACGATATGCATACAACAGATCCGGGAGCTCCGTAGAAAGCAGAAAAGAACTCCGTTTCCAGACTTACATACCTCCGATTACTGATTAGGTTTCATATACACAACCGGAACCAATGATTCGTGAGTAGAACAAGCTTCTCCCTCGATAAAGCTACATGGGCCTCTTCCAAGTTTCCTTGGGTGAACATATTACAAATTTGCTAACACAATTACAAGTTTTTCGTACAGAAAACATTAGGTTTTCTAGATATCGCATTAAAAGAAAAACAGATTAAGGGCCAATAAAGGGGAAAACATTTATTTAGAGATGTCTGGAATATGATACACATTTCATGTGCATATCTGTGTAAAATGTGCATCAATCATTTTAACATTTTCAGAAGTAAGTAAGCAATTTGGCTAGATCTCAGCTTTAGAAACAATAGTTTTGGGGTGACTTCAATGCTATACATATTCAGTAAAACTGTTTACCCAATTTTACTTCTCGAATATTACAGGAAGTACGTTATCTTGTTTCCAAAATAATAAACCATAAACTGAAAAGAAGAATTTGATCAATTTGGAAACCAGAAACTAATTTTAACTTTTGAATTTTTAAAACAAAAAAAAACTACAGTTTTATTTAGATCCAGCATCTGGTTAAAATAAGAATTTTAGAATGATTTGCTACTTCTTTAAAAAGTATTTTGAAGAAGTAGAAGAGCGTTCTTATCTTTTCTTTTATTGTATAGAAGCTTTTATATACCAGAACTTTTGAACAATCGATATGAGTAGAGAAACAGCTGGAAAGAAAAACAAAATTCTTCCTCCTCTATTGTCCTTATTATTTCTCTTTTAGACTATTTTAAGAATATTGCTTTAATAATGGATAATAATTTAGTCTCTAACACAAAGTTTTATCCAATCAATTTTCATATTCTTTCCCTTGAGTTAATGAAAATAAAGATGGCTTTTAACATTCAGGCAGATGGAGAATATGAATTGAATATTTTAATTTTGGACGTTTCCAAACTTAAATATGTCTTTCATTTTCTTTTACGCACTTAGGAAATTTCCTACAAATAAAAGTAGAGGAAATATTGTCCAACTCAATATATTAAAAATAAACTCTGTACAAAGACAAAGCAATTTAAACATGCGAAAATAAGGAAGCATAATTAGGAAATATAAAGATTGCAATTAACTACGTAAATTGTAATACAAAGTGTAAGGAAACTATGTAATTAACATTACTTAAGTATTTTTTCAGCAAAGGTATGCAATAGTCATTACAAGAATCACATATTTTACTAAAATACAATCCGAAATACACGTTATCCAAATATTTTTATCTTCACTGTCTATCTTGTTACGTTTACTTTTACACAGTAAGAATGACTATCATTGATAATCATATATCTTCTATTCTTTCCCGAAACTAATTTGGCTTGAAAAATGAATGCTATGCTTTCCTTGTTTCTAGTCGCTCTCATTTTTATGTTTTCTCTTTCTAAATATATCTTCAAGACGTATTTCTTTCACGGGTGGCTTGTATTATTAGTATCAAATACTACGAAAGAAATTTGTATGGACTTAGAGACATTAGTAGAGTGTCATATTTCGTCTTGATGGTCTGTGGATAATCTTAATTCTAGTTGTTACTAAACAAGAAATTATTTTGGTTTCATATACCGAAATTATGGATGGATTTCCGAATTATGGGAAATCAATGCTGACACTGGTCGTAGTTGATTTATAACTTCCAGTTGTAATACAGGGGTAACGTCAGAGATGGGACTTATTCTTCGGATAATACAGCCACACACACAAAAATGAAAGATCTGTGTAGCAAACTTGAGGGTATGAATTCGATGTATTTTGTCACACAGAATTCAAATTTCGAAAGTTCAATTTTTTATGGACGAAAAACTTGAGGGATTTTGGAAAGGAAAGACACATGTTTTTCGTCCATAACACAAAACTGACACGATCAATCGTCCTGAAGTTTCGAAATTTGGATTCGACGTAACAAAATACGTTGAATCCATACTCTGTACTCCGCTGTACAGAACTTTTTTCTTGTATATGGCTGTGTTAGATGTATTCTTCCTTCCAAAATCGCTGAAGTTTTTCGCCTATAAAATTTACATGGTCAGTTCTCCTGGGGTTTTAAAATTTGGATTCTGTGTAACTCCATACCCTGAAGTTCACTGCACAGAACTTTTCTTTCTTGTATGGCTGTTTTATGTGTATCCTACCTATCCAAAATCGCTCGTTTTTCGCCCATAATAAAATTACACGACCCATCTTTCTAGGGTTTTGAAATTTTGGTTCTATGTATCAAAACTTTTAGTTTTTTGTGTGGCCAAGTAATTAAACGCTTTCAGAGAATTGCTTTTCGCTATCTTTTACCGTTCTTGAACTACTCCTTCCAGATTCATTACAGATATGCAAGCCAATACTGTTTTGTATTATATGTTGAATCGATTTCGAAAGACAACTTCTCGACATGTCTTACTGTTCTTGCTCTATGGTGATTAACGAGGAACAAGGACCACTTAATATTTACAACTTCTGTTTTGACTAGAGAATTCACAAAGTAGATACAGCCTATTGTTGGGACGCAGAATCGATTCCAGGAAACCAGTTTTCATTATCACTTACTGTCTTGCTTATGGATATTAATAATGAAACCAAAAATAATATTGAACGTCTACTACTTCCGATTTTGTTAGAGAGATGCAACGGAAACAGAATACTTCCTTGACACATTCAATAAATTAAAAGAACACTTGTCACTATGTTGTACTGCACTTTATATTTTATGATGATCAACGTTCAAACTGAAAATAATTAGCGTCTTCCACTCCCGGTTTGAATAATGGGTCAATGGAGTATAATAAACTCATCCCTGTGATGCTGAATCAATTAAAAAGACACTCATCGATATATCTGATAACTGTTTTTCCTCTGATACTTGTTGACAGACAGAAGAACCCTTAACTTTTCTATAAGACTTCCGATAATTATGCATAGCATACTTTAGAAGTCTAGAAAATAAACTTGTAAGTTATTTGATTAAAAACTCTTATATATATATATATATATATATATATATATATATATATATCGGGGATTTCGAAACAATACCACCGAAACATTTAAGACGTGAATCCTGACACCAACACAAGACAAACATTTACACCAACCTGGGTGAACAAATGCTTCCTTTTGCAGTTATATGCTGCCGAAAACATGGAAAAATGAAATATAAAGGTCCATAGCTACAAAACTATCGGACCTACTATAGTGGAGTCAAGACTTCACTTAGGAACTAATACGTGCGCTACCCAAAAACATTTTTTCAAAATCTTAAGATATTCACGCAACAATTTTTATAGGGGGAGTTTGGCTATGAGCATATAATTTGAAGTACTCATCAACTACCTCTATAAAAATTGTTCCGGAAGTACCGCAGGATTATGAAACTTGGGTATTTGGATAGAGCACATACGAGTTCCTTAGTAAAGTCTTCACCTGACTACGACAAGGCCCATAGTTTTAAACCTATGGATCTTTAAGTTTAATTTTTTTTTACGGTTTTGACAGCCTATAACTTCCAAAAGAGCATCTGTGCACCCAGGTTGGTCTATACTTTTTGTCTTATCTTGGTATCAGGAATCAGCTCCCAAAGGTTGTCGGTGTTGTTTTAAACAGGATTTTAATGAACAGGGTGTTAATATATATACATAGGGTGTTAATGAACTAGACCGATAAACTGAAACAGGTGATTTGTCACATCAAAATAATAAAAAAGTTCAAATGGATTTCTGGGCAAAAGCGCAATGTTTCAGAGTCAGGACTGTACAAAACCGTAGGAAAATTAACTTTGGGGCGAAAGCTCCAAAACTATTAGCTATTCAGCTGAGGCGGCATGTTATTGTCTGAGATTTGCAATCTGCACTATCCAAAAATGCATGATTATGAATCGTTCAGTCGCGGCGTAAGGGAGCCTTTCACAGGAAGTGAAGGGTCCCTGTATATTCCGTTAGGACAGGTAGGTCCAATTTATGGCAGATAGAACAAGTACCACCAAGTACCAAAAAATGGTTGAAGGTTCATCGATATTTTGAACCAAATCAAGATAGTGAAGCATTTTTAGTGTGTTGTGCGTGGTTGAATAACTATCTTGGGTTGAATGTAGTACATAAAAGGAAATAAAATAATATTTCATCTGTAGGTTCCTGACCTACAGTCATGACCTATGTGCTAAAGGAGACACATATTAATAATATGTAATGATTATAGAAGAATTTATCCAATGATAATTTGCGAGAAAATGGGAGTATTCCCAGCAGAAAAAGAAAAAAATTAATGAAAATAAAAACAATAGATAAACGTTCTTCATCAGAAACTCACTTGGTCGTAGGTCTAAAATGGAACCCCTTGCCACATAGCTGCACTCTAACACTGAGTTACCGTGTATCCCTTTTCTCCCTCCGCGGTAGTGAACAACAGATTGTTTACAATATATGATAGTTGATGACACATAAAAGCTACAATACTGATTATATAACAAAAAGGGGAAAAGTTGTGTTAAAGTAGACATCTTGAGAAGAGTCAGTAACTTATCTTTCAGATTTTGGTTGAAAACAATTAACATTTCACAGTGTTGCCTCTGAGGCTAAAGGAGGGAGGTAATTAAAAAAAATATGAAAAGAGTTGAGCGAATGAAAATATTCTATATAATGGGAGAACCGCGAGGAAACCCATGGACACTTGTGAAAGATGGCTGCTCGTTGGGATGTCCAACACGGAAAGTTTCACGTTGTAGTTAGTATAGGAAATATGGAATTGTCAGGCAGTAACATTAGTGAGAGTATCATTGAGGGATCAGGAGCACATGGACATGTCTGGGAACAATAGCACAATCTACACTGAAAGTAATTCCCCTTCCTTCACCTCCTCTTCCCTCTTTGATGTATGAACATACCAGATTATCACAGGGACAGCGAAAACAAATTGTAAATAAATTATAAACCCGTTTTTTAATAAGTCTTCACTGGCTATCAGCCAGGTGAAGATATTGACATCCGACGTTTTTAGTGCAGAAATCACATTGATCTTCAGAGATTTTAATTACCCGTAATATTTGTAACCATGGTATTTTGAGAGATTGCTTCTTTGATCCATGTCTTTCAGCAGCTCGATTAAATGGACAGTTTTAATGTTTTTATTTTATGGCAAACTTTTACCAGTACTATTTAAAGAGATTTTGCTATAACTTCATGAGCGCATTTGATTTCAACATGACAACGCCTTAGTCCATTTCTCACATGATGTGCGGTAACACCTCAATCATGAGTATCCGAGGCAATGGAAAGAACTAGATACTCCCGTTAGTATTCCTGTTCGTTCACCGTGAGAGAACTTTTCTGAAACTTTTGCTCCAAAGAAAAAAAATGATATTTTTACTGTGGGGCTCTGGTCTACAAAGCACCTGTATTCTCTGAAGAAGAGTTAGTTGCAAGAACTGTTACCACTAGCCCTTTTAAGATCTTATGGTAGAATTTGTACCATACGGGTGTTTTCTGGAACTTTGCTCTATAACTCTCCTATTTGAGCCTTTTAGTCCGGATTTTTTGCTTTCCAGCTACAGAAGCATCGAAGACTAGGTTTCTTTACGTTTTAGAGCGAATGCATACACCCCGTAGGTGTAGTGACGTCATATACGTGATCAATATGATGTATTGTTTTTATTACACGGGTGGTTTCTGAAACTTTCAAGATATAGAATTGATTTTTGGTGCAAGTATGCAATACATCTTATAGTATTTTTCTAGTAATTTTAGGATCTCTACGTTCAGACATGGCCGTTCCGGAGGGGTCCAACATGTGACAAAAAAATTTCCCGAAAATTTCCCCTTTCTACTCAATTTTCCCTCTTTTGGTATATGGTATGGGCATATAAATAATATCATTTAAAAGCGTGCTCCATTCTAAAGAGAATGAGGTATAAAAATGATCCTAAGATAAATAATGACGATGCAGTAGTTGCTTGACTGAAAAACTAAAAGATACTCCAAAAACCCAAGGTCTTAAAAGGGCTAGCTATAACATCAAGGAGAAACCCCATATATTAATACATGTTGGAGACTCACTGCTTCGCTTTTGTAATACCTGTACTGACGTCGGAGGACTGCGTTTTAGGCACCTTTTCTAGAGGTGTGTATAAAGCTAATTCTTGCATATGTAGTGATGTCCTTATTTCATTAATGATGTTATTCATTGTAACCGCAGTTGACACAATGAACCCCATCTGGCCTCTGCATCGACTTCTCATTAACGCATCCGTCAAGGTTTGCGTTTTGCATACTTTCGACAAACCATTATGTTTGAGCATATCTGGAAATCTCTAACGCCTTATGCATAATCGCTTGTCCACTTACTGGACATAACTGACTGCATCTATGTATACGGTTATAGAATGTCAGATCCAAGGTTCCTTGTCTTCGAAATAAAACGTGTTACATTTTCGCTTTTTCAACGTTTTAGGGTCTGTCCTAGGTACAGCTAGGTTTCTTACGGCATTGGTCATCTTATAGTCATGACTTTTCTCAGTACCAATACCACTACAAATAAGGTCATGATCTACTTTTGGCTTTGAACCTCTTGTAACCCATAGGAATCGAATCCAGGATCCCTTGATTTCAAAGGGGCGTGTGATATTATTCACCCGTGGTGGGCAATGCGCACACATCTAAACAATGAGTTTTCAAATTACCTGCAATTTGTTTTCGCTGATCCTGTAATAATCTCAAATGTTCATAAATCTAAGGGGGCAGTGCAGTATAGATTGTGCTATTGTTCTCAGACATGTCCATTAGGGTGGGCGGAAAAAATCGAAAGTTGATGAATCGACTTCCGATAGTGCAATAAACTTGCCTCATGACCTCAAAACAACGTCTGCGAGATTTCAACGAAATCGGTTAATATCTTGAGGTTCCTCAGAGCTGCCAAAAATGTGAAAATTATTCAAAACAGTTTATTTTTTAATTTTTTTTATTTCATAAAAGTTTTACATTAAACAACTTCCGACAGCAATTAAAATTCACTTTTAATAGTCTTTAGCAACAGTAAGAAAACAGCTATATCAATGAATATCTTTAGGTTCCTCAGAACTGCCAAAAAATGTCAAAATTTCAACACAATCCTACTTATTTGAAAATCTTTATAATAGTTTAATTATGCCCGTAAAACAAATTTTGATTTTTTAAAGATAAATTGTCAATTGTTCAGTTGGCAACACTGTACGTAGTAAAGAAACAATCAATACGTGGCGTTCAATGTGAGGTTAAAAGTTTTGTTTTCATTTTAGTGCAGTTAGATATTCATTATCAAATCAACATTAAAATAAAACGTGTTGATCTGTTCCATTTTCTTTGAACGCAAGCCAAGGAATTGAGGTAAAAAGTTTTGTTATTTTAGGACAGTAAGAAATTAAAGTTACCGTCGAAATGGCCTCCTGCAAGCCAGTAGACAAGAACGAGTCCGTGATCTCTATGCCAAAGTCAAGCAAAGTATTGCGGAGCGAAATGGAGTGTCCGATAATCGGACCGCCAAAGGACTTGAATCCTTGCCAACTTCCAACTATCCTCGATGTACTGCGATGTTGCTTAGAAGAGAGGTTCAACATTATAAAATCTGCAGGCAATAAAAAGGACCCAAGTTTTTCTGATATTGCCGAAACAGTTGCAGTAAAAGTTGGGGAATCGTACCAAAAGTGTCCCATCCCATTTGTTAGTCACGACAGAGTTATCAAGATGATTAAAGGCTTCCACGTGAAGTATCAGGCACTAAAGAAGAACTACAAACGTGATCATGAGAAACCGCAATATGCCGCTAAACTTGATGAATTCATCAGGGAAGCTGGAGGAAAACGTTTTGATATAGCTGCTTTCAAGTGCAAGGATGTCAAAACCTGCACTTGTGAAAAAGGTTCCTCCACTTGAGCAATCCTTCCTTTTGGACCAGAGGACTGCGAGGAAAGGGAAGATCGGCTCCGTGGACAGGAATGAAACTAAAAAGATTCAGCGTAGAGAAGACAGAAGGAACCGTAATTCCATAAGGAAAGAAAGGACTCTCCGAATGGAGGCTACCTATCAGCCGGACTTCGAATGCGAAACTATGCACATGCAGGAAGACGATTCAGATTCAGATTCAGAGGAGATGCAAGCAATGGATCTGTCTGATGCACTAACAGTAAGCGAGCAAACTGACTACCAGCCCTGCTCTTTTGCCAGCACCGCTACAATCACCCGCACGAACAGTCCCACAATATAAAACATATCGTCATCGACATCACAAATGCGCTTCCATCTGGCGAAAACAGCTTTGGCTAGCGACAGATTCGGCGTTTCGGTCCATGCCACGGCAACTATTGCCACAAGTGTTCTGCAAGATCTAAAGCTCGTGAAACCAGGTGAAACAGTACTTTAATAAGAATAAGATTAGAAGAGAGAAGATGAAAGTGAGAGGTTCGCTTCAAGCTGGAAACGACACCAAGCTTAAAGGTCTTTACTTTGACGGAAGAAAAGACAAAACTATATACATTGAGAAAGAAGAGTCTAAGTCATATCGGAGGAGCAAGACTGAAGAGCACACTTCTCTTATCGAGGAGCCATGATCGAAGTATGTCGGCCACTTTACATCCTCATCTGGCTCAGCTGATAGCATTTTCAGAAGCATAACTTCCTACATGGCGGATATTGGTTACGATCTGGAACACCTTATCGCTGTAGGTTGTGATGGTACGGCTATCAACACAGGTTTGAAAGGTGGGATCATTCGCCACCTGAAAGAGAAGCTTAACAGACCCCTTCAATGGCTGATATGCCTTCTGCATCTAAACGAGCTTCCGTTGAGGCATTTGTTTGAGCACTTGGATGGTGCAACCAGAGGTCCACGATCCTATGGGGGTGAGATTGGTCAGCAACTGGAGGGTTGTCAGAGCCTGGGAGTAACGACCTTCGAAGCCATAGATTGCGAGCTACCTAACGTCATTGTGAATGACCTTAGCTCTGAGCAAAAGTACCTGCTAAAAATTTCTCAAGCAGTGAAATCCTAAGTTTGCAGTGACGATTTGTCCAGGCGTTTTCCAGGGCATCTCTCACACTCCCGATGGCTTACGACAGCCAACCGCATTCTCCGTTTATACATAGCAACAGAGAATCCAACACCTCAGTTGAAGACACTGTTAAGAGTTCGTCATGAAGTGCCACGTACCCGGATGGTTCACAATCAAGTGCAATCATTCAATCAAAGACGGAGCCTGTAATCTCTGGAACATCATTCAGACCAGTAGATATTTGCCAATGAATCTGAAGAACGTAGTGAATCAGGTCATCTCCCGAAACGCATTCTTTGCTCGTCCGGAAAACATTATCCTCTCCATGCTGACCGACAATAGGGCGCACATTCGAGAGTTGGGTCTCAGAAGGATTCTAAAAGCAAGGAAGCAAGAGGAGAGTGTCATCAGAGTGTTTGAAGTTCCTAAAATCAATTTTGATGGAACAGATTATGTGGATATTATTGACTGGATGAACTGCAAATTTACCTCGCCTCCAGTCATGCAGAATGTGGAGACAGACTTTATCAAGTCATTAAAAAATTAAGAAACAGTTGTGGACTGGGAATTTTCAGCCTTTCCGTGCCACACCCAGGCCGTTGAGCGTTGTGTGAAGGTGGTCACAGAAGCGTCCCAAATGATATGTGGTTCCCAGAGAAAGGACGGATTCATTCGTGCAAAACTGGCTAGTCAGGCGGCAATTCCAAAGTTTGATCACAAACCTGACTACAGTGCAAACTAAAAACTAATGAACAATGAACGTTAAGAACTGAATTGTCAAATAGGTGGGTTTTGGTGATTTTTGGGGGATTTTTGGGCAGTTCTGAGGAACCTAAAGATATTCATTGACGTAGCTGATTTTTTACTGATGATAAAGACTATTAAAAGTGAATTCATTATGCTGTCGGAAGTTGTTTAATGTAAAACTTTTAAGAAATAAAATTAGTACCAAAAACAGTATTTTGAAAATTTATTAAAAAATTGGGTTTTTGGTAAAATTTTGTCATTTTTTGGCAGTTCTGAGGAAGCTAAAGATATTCATTGATATAGCTGATTTTTTTACTGTTGCTAAAGACTATTAAAAGTGAATTTTAATTGCTGTCGGAAGTTGTTTAATGTAAAACTTTTATGAAATAAAAAGAATTTAAAAAATAAACTGTTTTGAATAATTTTCAAATTTTTGGCAGCTCTGAGGAACCTCAAGATATTAACCGATTTCGTTGAAATCTTGCAGACATTGTTTTGAGGTCATGAGGCAAGTTTACCGCACTATCGGAAGTCGATTCATCAACTTTCGATTTTTTTCGGCCCACCCTAATGTCCATGTGCTCCTACTCCGTCAATGACACTCTCATCAATGTTACTGCCTGACCATTCCATGTCATATTTCCTATTACTAACTACAACATGATCAACATGGCTAAGAAACTTTCAATGTTGGACATCCCAACGAGGAGGTATCTTTCACAGGTGTCCATGTATTTCCTCGCGGTTCTCCCATTGTATAGCATATATTCATTCGCTCAACTCTTTTCATATTTCTTTAATTATCTCCCTGCTTTAGCCTAAGAGGCAGCACTGTGGAATGTCAATTTTTTCGAATAAATCTGAACCGATAAGTTACTATCTCTTCTCAAGATGTCTACCTTAACACAACTTTTCCCTCTTTTTGTTACATAACCAATATTGTAGCTTTTATGTGTCATCAGCTCCCATACGTTGTAAACAGCCTATTGTTCACTAAGTGGGAGGGGAAAAGAGGTACACGGTAACTCAGTGTTAGTGTGCACCTGTATGGCAAGGGTTCCACTTTAGATGGACGACCAAGTGAGTTTCTGATGAAGAACATTGTATCTACTGTTCTTATTTTCATTCTTTTTTTTTTTTTGCTGGGGATACTTCCATTTTCTCGCAAATCCTCATTGGATAAATTATTTCAAAATCATTACATATTATTAACGTGTGTCTCCTTTAGCGCACAGATCACAACTGTAGGTCATGAACCTACAAATATAAAAAATATTATTTAATTTCCTTTTATCCACTACATTCAATCCAATGTAGTTATGCAACCACTCGCAACACACTAAAAATGCTTCACTATCTTGATTTGGTTCAAAATATTGATTGACTTTCAACGATTTTTGGTACTTGGTGGTACTTGTTCTATCTGTCATGAATCGGACCTATCTGTCCTAACGGAATATCAGGGACCCTTCACTTCCTTTGAAAGGCTCCCTTGCGCCGCAACTGAACGATTCATAATCAAGCATTTTTGGACAGTGCACATTACAAGTCTAAGACAATAACATGCCGCCTCAGCTGAATAGCTAGTAGTTTTGGAGATATTCGCCCCAAGGTTAATTTTCCTACGGTTTTGTAGTCCTATCAATGAAACAATGGACATTTGCCTACGAATCCATATGAACTTTTTAACTTATTTTGATGTAACAAATGACCTGTTTCAGTTTGTCGATCTAGTTCATTAATGCCCTAAGCACATTACAAAAATATGGAGAGTATTAGTCAAGAATTTCCGTGATATCCTTCGACGTCTGTCTCAGTACATTATGATCCTCATAAGTATTACTAAATTAGCGACTCTTCAGTGTTTTTCTCTTGTCTCGAATGTATATTAGGCTAAGAATACCAGTGCGTATCAGTGCGGTAGATGAATAAAGACTTTAAAGTAAAAGGACCGCAGAACGTCCTTGTTCATTCTTATACTACAGACACGGCAGCGTCTAAATATTGTACTAAGTGACAGATATTCATATACAAATTCATGATAAAACAATACGTATATTTCGAACCGTTTAACAGATTCTAAAATCACAAATTGGACGAACCGATCGAAGAACCTTGCTTATTCAACTTGATTTAATTGAAATTAGCAGCACAAACACAAAGCTCTATCTTATAAAACAGTGTTGTTTAATGAATCCAATGAATGACACTTCCATTGGGCCAATCCTTACGTACAAAGTCGGTGTGTTTTTCTTAGGCTTCTTGATATTAGTACGTATGGACTGCAGTCCTTACATAGAGAGAGTTAATCTTAAAATTGTGCATGATGGAGATATTTCAATTATTACATTCAAATTTAGCGGGCGAAAACACACACTCACACAAACACATACACATGCACACACACACACACACACACACACACACACACATATATATATATATATATATATATATATATATATATATATATATATATATATATATATATATAACTAGGTTTATTTCTGTGACAATATGTTTTGTTCAACATTGAAATCAGTCCCAAGTAAAAAGGTAAAAAAATGATTTCAGTGTGGTGGTATTAAAATCATTTCGTTTTTCAGAAGACAATGGGTAGAAATCTTGTACTACATAGTAACTGGACCCCTAACTATTATAATTCCATTACTTGGGGTCCAGGTAATTTGAAGTTGTGAGAACACCTAGACAGATGCAACCCAACTTACACGTAACGTTTCTCGGCACTGACAACAGTTGGTAGCACTGAGTCAAGTCTTCATGCAAATAAAATTGTGAGCAGATGACACACGAAGTATTTCTGCATTTTGAGATCAATCTCTCTGGTTCAGAGCGTGTTGTCCAATGAACAGCATATGTTAATCTCAATATTGCTGTGTATGTAATGTATTATTTCATTATATACTGTATATTCAAAGAAATAAAAACACTGATCACACATGAATCAGAAAATGCTTCAAAGTAGACGAAAATATCAAATCCAACACAACTGCTGGAAATCACTGTCTCCATTGACAGACCTTCTCCAATTCTCCTTATTCCAACATCTTTTTTTTCTAAGGAAGATAAGATCTTGCTTGTCATACTAACTATAAATTGAAATTGAAATTGAAACAGAAACACTTGAAAAAGTTTCAGACTGGCTGGGATTCGAACCCGGGTTTACCGAATAGAAGTTGAAGCTACGTCATCCGTTGCAGGGATGTTCTCGATTTACATTACATTTCTTCTTTACCATAACTTTTAATTTCCAAAGAAGAAAAGACAACAGAAATTATTTTCTCGTTCTTTGAATTGTATCAATACATGTAGAAATAGGAAGTTCTATGTTTATGTTCCATAACTACTAGTTTATTTTCTTATATTCATATGGGAAATGTGTGGCAAATTGAGCCGGTGACACTAACCGAGTGATCTCGGGCGTTCGGCTTCTGATTATGAGGCGCAATTGTTGGAATTCCTCTCAAGAGCAAGGTCGAAATTTTAACTGTCCTCAGTATTTCTGTGTTCGTGTCCCTGGATTGTTTGTAATACGTCGAAAGAACATAAGGTGCCAGTGGCGAACAATACTGCGGTTGGGGCGATTTGTATAAAAAAGTGTAAAAGCAGGAAACCTCCATTGCAGCAACCTGGGTTCAAATCCCGTCGTGGCAATTATTAATTTTTCTGAATGGGTAGATAATGTTTATGTAATTGGTATTGTAATTATGTTATTCCTTTATTATTATCATTATTATTATTATTATTATTATTATTATTATTATTATTATTATTATTATTATTATTATTATTATTATTATTATTATTATTATTACCACAGAAGGAAAGAAAAAGTAACATAGTCGAAGGTATTCATAGGAACAGAAAAGATATACAGTATGACAGATGTATATTAGGTTTGCACATGAACGCAATATTATTACATTTATGGATTTACAGATAAAATTATCATTTTATGACAGCAAGAAATGGAATATAATTATTTGTTAGCTAATAACAGTAATGCATTTTGTTTCGCCCTTCTAGGTAGAAAGGTGAGGTGACATCTTAAATAGGATCATTCCAGTGACTAGCGTTTTAAGTTCGCTCGCTATTTGCAATTTGTTCACAGCTAGGAACAATTCCTTGGAACTCATTTTTGGCCCATACGACAGCAGTAAGGACATGTTTATCCCTTGTGTATTCATCGATTCTTGTCCAAGCACGTTACTTCCCACACAGTTAGGAATGAAGGTTGATTCGGATGACGTAATTTTGTGTTGTTGGCATTTCACCTGTGAAGGAAGTCGTCTCAACTCTTAGACCCAGAGAAATTGAAAATTTTTCATGTTAGTATACATCAGAAATATCAATATTGGAAGTTATAAAAATTTCCTGAATTGCCAAAGCCGGACTTGAACCCGCGTTCCCAGCATTATGAAACTAACGCTTAAGCCACTACTCTAAGACATCATTGACTGTGAGAAGGAAAAAAACTGGATGTGTACTGAATTCAGTAATACACACTTTTACGATTCCAGTATAATAATGCTGAAACTTTCTGATGATACAGTCATGATAAAATAGTACTGTATTATGCAGAAAAAACAGTCCAGAAAATTCAACATTAAATTGACAACTCATATGTACGAAGGGGCTGCCGTATGCTCTTGCCTTGGGCCCTGATTTATCACGGCACGGCATTGGACATATACTCATATTGATTGGAATTTGGTGTTTTAGGGCACTGGATTATTTAAGTTAACTAATTTAAAGAGCTTTCCTCAATACCTTGTCTCCTATTTTTACGCGTTTTACTTACTTTTAGATTTTTTCCACTATATCTTTAAGAACAAGAATAAAAACACAGAAACATTGAGGACAGAAATATCACAAATACTATTCACGAGTTCATCCCTTGACTGAAGGAAAAAAATAAAATTTGGTGAACATGCAATTTTGGTCTTCCATCTTCTATGTGTTGTCAAATCCAGAGTTAGAGTGGATCAGTGGGTCGTGGATCAACAGCATGAGATCCACTGCGACCCATCACCCACCGTGACCTACCACTCGCCATGACCCACTCTGCTCACTGCATTGTAGACAGCATATTTTTCACCCTCAACAATAGCCATAAAAACCAAAAAACACGTTACTGATTGGTTGCAGTTTGTGATTGTCCAAACCTTTTGGCGTATGTATTACAGTAGTAATAGAAGAAAATTGTCACTTTGTTGGAATTGAAGAAGAAAATCGAAGAAGCAGTTCAGGTTAAATTTGTATCATGGCAGGCAAGGTGGAACAAATCGAGTCCTGCGGGTCTTCTAACCCGCTGCTCCTCCTTCTCCTACTACTACTTATACTGTGGATTCCTATATTAAAACTGCACACGTAACGTAGTCATTTTTGAATATTATTCAATGAAAAAAGTGTTTTGAAAATTTTAAAAATAAAATAAAAAATGTCCTTGGCAAGGTTTGAACCCACACTAAACACAATTATACTTATTGGCCCATTGCGATAGTACTCTCGGCCACGAAGACTGCCAGTAACAGTCTTCCTTTTTGCTATATTTATGCTACGTGGCGAGAAACGGATAATTCCAACTTACCAGAACCGCGTACTTAGCTAATATGAGTTGGGTCGAGCGTGGTTTTAAAATATGCTTCTGAACACTGGTCAATTTGTCCACGTTTTACTTTCAAATCCTCCATTTCTCTTTTTCGTTTGTTTCTGTTTACTTACCTGAGATCAGTACCTCTAAGTGATAAAAGATTTTGAGGCATTTTTGGATATTGATATTTGTAATAATAAAAATTAGACGTATACTACAACTTGGCTTTCGAGTCACACAGTCTGAGAATTTTAGAGGAGCTACCTATAGGGGAAAAATACATTTTGAATCACTGTAATATATAATTATATTTTAGAAAAAATGAATCTAGGTAACTATGCCTAATCATTACAGCCATTGCAGTTAAATAAAATGGCTTTGGTATATAGTTAGGCCTTAATTCAAACTGTTATCATATTGAGTTAATTATAATAATATCTTAAAGGATAGTGGGGATCCGAATATTTGCGAAAAATTTGAGTATCTCACAAGCCGTTAAACTTACGAAGCTGAAATTCAGTACATTAACTCCTTATTGAAAATAAACAGTACGTCTCCTAGCATTTCTTAACATTCTCCTTTATGTGCAGGAATGCATTTTCTACATATGGTAAATAGATAGTGGGGTAGTTTGTAAAAATAATAGAAACGATCGATATTAGTTGAGAAACAATTTGAGAAAGAAGAAATATAGCCTGGTTCTATTCCCGGCTGGAGCTTATGTGGTTCCGATTCACGTTAATCCGTAGATACAAGTCTCATATGGCCTCGCTGCTGAAAGAGACGTTAAATTCCAAATCAACTCAACAAAAAATACAGTGCTTCGCAATATATATCCATATATGCTTACCATGCGTTTTATAATTATTGCTGAAGCTTGTTAATTATATCGAGCGCTTAGAGCACAGGGCAATCAACGTTGTGAAAAATTAGACATAAAATGTGTAACGTAAGCTTCTATATATTGGTCTTCTTACCTTGATTTGGGACTTTGAAAATTCATACGTTTTTCCACTGAAAAATATCGATGATTCAACAAGATAATAATTAGAAAATGGTAATTTAATTGAAATTCATCGTAATTTTGCCCATGACAAACACTTTACCATTTTATATCGTAAAGGTCAGATCCATTGTTATTATAGCGGTGGTGCTTGAGCGATTGACCGTAGAACTAGTTAGAATTTGACAACCTAGTTTTATTACAAGTATAAACTCTTTAGTCGGTAGAGAAGAGGCCGTGGATCGTGTCAGAGTTGATGACGATGTATTTTCGTGGGTCAGTCATTCATGGTGGGTGGTGGGTCAGAGTGAGCCACGGTGCGTGGTAGGTCATGGTGGTTCATGAGTCAGAGGGGTCACTGTTAGTGGTGGGTCTTGGTAGATCGTGGGTGAGAGTGGGTCACGGTAGGTGGTGGATCAGTGATCGTGGGTCAAGTATTCATTGCCCACACCACGTGAACCAAAACCAAACAAAGAGCAATATTAATACACAAAACGCTCAACATCTTAGCTATTCATGACATAAATATTGCATAATCCGAATAACTCTACTATATCCACAAATCATCATTTGTCATATTTTACCGAAATACGTCACGACTTTTCCGACAACCTGATACTTTAAATGTTGTTAATACGCAAAGTTCATTGATCTTATCACTTATTCACCTACTCTCTAATGATCATGAAAACCTTTAGGGTACTTCCCGGAAATATAGAAATGTGAAATGCAATATCCAGGCTAGGTGTAGCGTGCAAGTAAACAAATAAAAAGCAACAGGAAAATATTTCCCTCCCCCAAACTCCCTACAATGGAGTGTGTTGATTATTCATCAAAAAGACTTTAAATCCAATCAGAAAATTCATAAAATATAAAATATGTAGCAAAGTCTCGACTTTGCAATAATAATAATAATAATAATAATAATAATAATAATAATAATAATAATAATAATAATAATAATAATAATAATAATAATAAAGGAATAATAGAAATAAAAAGCAATTAAGTAAACAATACATTCCAATGAAGAAAAAAGATTGCCACGATGGTATTCGAACCCCTGTCTGTGCCATACGAGTTTCATAATTTGCCAATCTACCACAAATTCCTCAAACAAAGATAAAATAATAAACTTAAAGTTACGGAAGATAAAAATAGAACTTTCTTTTCCTACACGTGTTGATGCAATTCAAAGAATGCGAAAATAATATCTGTCGGCTTGCATTTTCGCGAATTCCAAGAATTTCAGAATTCCTCTGATCTTTTTGGGCGATGCAGTCAGGACATCAAGAGTAATGACCTATATATAACGGAAAATAAATCGGCCCTTGTAGCCGAGCGGGTTGCCACAACATTCTAGTAATTAAGATCATTTTTGGCGTGGGTTCAAACTCGGGCTAAGGGTTTTTTATTTTACTTTTAAAATTTTCATAACACTTTTTTCATTAAAATAAGCTTGCAGTTTTACTGTACGGATCCATAGTGAAAGTAATAATAATAATAATAATAATAATAATAATAATAATAATAATAATAATAATAATAATAATAGTAGTAGGAACAGGTTAGAAGCCCCGCAGGGGTTCATTAGGTTCTGTTCTGTTGCCCAAATTTTCTGTATCCAACTTCAAACAGCTGGCTAGGGTAGGACGCGAATACTGAAACTCTTGGGATTGGCGTAATTTCTGACGGCTTTTCTTTGAAAATTAAAAGTTACGATGAGGAAAGATAGTAATAATGTTAATCGGGAGCAGGTAAAAGCGATGAGGTTGAAGAACGTTTCGTAATATTTTTTTCATTGGCGAAGGTCTGTATAACTTGTTTTCGAGTTAAACAAGGAAATCTCTTAGTAAGTCACTGTGACACTCATAAGGAACGTCTTTCTATACGGGCATTATTATTTTGTAAATTCTCACATGCACCAATTTTAACTAGCTAATAGTTTAGATAAAACGTGGAGTAACGCGGTAGGTAAGTGATTAGCGTATTGAACTTCTATTCGGCGTATTCAGGTTCGAATTCCGGCCAAGTTGAAACTTTTTCAAATCTTTCAATTTCAATTTTAATTCATTCTCAGTGTGACAAGCAAGATCTTCTCTCCTCCAGAAAGAAAAAGATGTTGGAATGAGGAAAATTGGAGAAGGTCTCTCAATGGAGGCACTCATTTACACTTATTTTCAGCAGTTGTTCTAAATTTGATATTTTCAGTTACTTTCAAGCATTTCTGATTAATGCGTTGTCAGTATTATATTTCTCTAAACATACAGTATATAAAGAAATAATACATTAAATATACAGCAATATTGAAATTAATATATGGTGTTCTTTGGAAAACACGATCCGAACCATAGAGATTCATCTTAGAACGGAGAACTGTTTCGTTAGTCACCTACTTTACAATTTTACTTCCATAAACATTTGGATGAGGGCTACCAATTCCTGTCAGTGCCGAGAAAAGTTACGTGTAAGTTGGTATGCATTTGTCTAGGTGTTCTCACAACTGCAAATGACCTGGACCCCAAATAATGGAATTAGAATACTTAGGGAGGGGGTAGATACTTATGTAAGTGGCTGTACAACAGATTAAAATGATTTTTGGTTTGCATACCTAAAAACGAAGGGTGGAGAGGATAGCATGCTTAAGTAACATAAAATTAATACACGAGTTAATTTTGGAGTTAAATATTCGCGTATAAAGTTTACTAGGAACTTCTTAACGTAAGTAGTTAGCTTGCACAATATTTTACTAGACTCTGAGATGGAATCACAGAGATTGTCAAATGGACAATTCGGCTGCCTAATTTCATTCCAATACGTCGTTTCCAGTATTTTGAAATCTGAGGTGTATTTGTAAAAAACTGTTGATCCAGATTATCTCCGGAAAACGAAACCCATAAAAAGCTGTTTTCAATTTTTTACTTGTTGAAGATAATTCAAAGGAACGTGGTGCAACATTTGACAAAGTTGGTGGACATGTAGGAAGGTTTTGGGTACAGATAAGATGTTCCTAACCAGTTCTTTCATTGATTCCAGTCAGACACGTAGCCAGGATTTCGTAATCGGGGGGGGGGGAGTGTATATGAAATACTGTGGTTACACACCAGTGGATCGATCAATCTAAACTATTTTGCTGGTAACATACCCATATTGGTCTCTTAGGACAATAAAATGAGGATGTTAGTAAGTATTTTAAGAAGAAAAACTATGAAGAAATCTTGAGTAAAAGAAAATAAAAAAGTATTGAAAAAGATATAGTCTTCCGAGGTCATTCGAACTCAGTTCTACTTGTCTTCTTTTTCGTTTAATGCCATCAAGGATAGCAACGAGATCTCTTTCGGAGCAATAAATCCTATAAAATTGATTAGAGGTGCCGCGAAATTAAAAATGGCTCATATTATTGGTGATTCTGGGCATTTCTTAAGTTCTACCTGAGACTCTATGTTATCCATGCAGATAGATGGAATTCGGTATGCTTCGTTACAATAATACAAATTTTCAACTCTTCCCCCTCTCCCGGTTTTCTCCACACAAAGCTCCTCATAAGAAAGAGTAACCAAACACTTGCTGTAGCTTTATATTTTTGACGCTGATTCATCTTTTTCTCGTTTCTTTTTGTGTCATCCTTGCTTAATATTTTTCATTTCTGGATCCGAAGGGGGAGGGGTCCGGACCTCTCGAACCCACCCCTTGGCTACGTGCCTGTTCCAGTAGATATACCTACCACACATTTTCAAAATTGTTATAATTTAGACGTTACTTCCAAATTCCTAAAACATTATATAAAAGTTTTGAGTTTAACATCCTTTTTCTTCACAGGGGCACACGAGATGTGTATTTCGAGGTTCACGTGGGATCTGAAGCATATAAGCTCCACTGAAAACTAAATCCGAGTCTCCCACTCCAAGAATACTTATGCTTACAAGAAACCTCTAAGAGTAGAAATCATGAAGATTATCATATGGTAAATGACGCTAACTTCTTGTAGGAATGTACAATTTTCAGACACATACGTAAATCGATATCTGCAGTAACGAACTGTGATCTATTCCTATAATTTAATGGCAACGAACTTATTTTGTTCATTTTCTTAATATCTCATTCGCCTTCACCTTTTCCTTTGCAGCTTGTTAAACTTTTAACTAGTGTTAAGCATAAACTTTTTACTAACTTTATTTGAAATAAAACCAGTTAAAAAGTTATTTTTAAAAAATCTGCGAAGTTTATGAGACTAACATCCAAGAAAAGATTCTTTAAAATATCATCTCCACTTTTTCTTTTTTACAAACAATAAAGTTTGTAACAAAAACATAAACATGTAGATATTTTTGAGATACAACATATTTTAGTGCAACAGAAGATATACTACGGTTGCTGTAGGAAAACAATAAACATTAGATGAAGAAAAAGTAATATTTCTTCATTCATTTATTCTTAATTAGTAACTTTTTAATTCTTGTTAATCCTAGGTGAAATCTATGAAAGATGATTGATATTTTGTGTATATGTTATTCTTCGCTGAAGGATTAATAATTAAAAGTTATCCAATATAAATATATTCTGTTTATTTGTGGAGACAACTTCTAAAGGCAACAGACATTAGCAAGAGTCTAGGAGGGGAGCATTTCAGCAACGCCTAGTGGGATTGAAAACGTTAGCCAAGAACGGTGTTTGCACCTGAACCTTCCACGCTTACTTGATAATATCATAATTATATTGTATTTTCTCAAGATGATCAATAATGATCTAGATAAATTTACACAATATTATTTTCGTTCGGAATCAGCGATAAACAACAATATGGCTGAGAATTTTACAGTGAGAACCTAATGGCAAAACTTTTTCGTAGTATGGAAGGATACAAAGCTACGTAAAAATAATGGATTTCAAGCAAGTAATATTTACCCTAATAATCAACAGTAAACGTCTCAGTCTGTGCTCTACGCTGACAGATGTCGCTACCTGCGCTACCACTTGCTTGCCAAACACAAATAGACATCGCTTATCTGTATAACGAAGGTCTTGAATAATTACTTAAGTTTATTGATAGCATAGAATTAGGGGTTTAATGGAAAAACTAAAACAAAAATTAAATTTGTGTAAACAGTTACATGTTTTAATTAAGCACGGTTTTAACCAATAGTATAGCAGAGCGAAGGGAAGTTTTGGATGAAACAACATTAACAACTAATAATAATAATAATAATAATAATAATAATAATAATAATAATAATAATAATAATTCCACCTTTAGTACCAGCGGCTTTGGAGATCGATTCCCGGTGGAGTAGTCGGTCGAAAAGGTATAACAACTTTTTCGGTCAGGCTTCCTGAGTGAGATTTTCCTGGATTTTCTTTATTCACACCAGACAATTGCCAGGATGGTACCTAACATACAGGTCCCTCGCTTTGTTCCTTCCCCGGATAGTGTGCTGGCCAAGAGACGTCATCCCTCATACGTGATAGACTTAAGGTTGTAGATTCCGATAATGCCCATAAACATGTGTAAATAATCTTTCTATTAAAATGCTACAATAGCAACAAAGGCGCTTTTTTTAGGTAAGCAGGTTTGGGGAACATCTTTATTGTTTCAAAAGCAGAAGATGATATTAATCTGCCACTAGAGGGTTTCCCCCTCTCTCTTGGCATGGGGTGTGTTTGCATCAATGATGTATTTATTTTACTTATAGTTGGGCATTGAACAGTAAAGAGATATACTGGAGGTTAATAATTAACAAATATCAAAGAAACTAATATATTACAGCAACATACTGTATATATGAATAAGTTAAGAGAAAACAAAATATAAAGAAAAATTAACATAGGAAAGATAAATATAACTAATATGTAAGAAATATGTAATGAAGTGAAGATAAATATAACTAACTAATATATATGAAATGTATAATGAAGTGAGATGATAAAGAACAGTGAAAGATGCTAAGAATGCAACGAAATGAATGCACAAATATATAATTCAATAGTGCAATTCAAATAAAGTCGAATTTGAAAGAACGACAGTCGAGTGATGATGATGAATGCAGTGCGCTTAATATCACAACACAAAACAATCAAATTTGTAAGTATGACGAATGCAGGTTAATCTTCTGTCTTGGGGCGGCTCAAGACTAATGAGAAAACACTGGGAAGCCCTTGTTAGAGTAAGGCCGCGCTAAGAAGAGCTCTGACAACTCTCACGTGCGATCAAGCGCGGTTGCCACGTTTATCTTTTGTAACAATACAATATAACAAGGGGCACATTTTGTGGGAAAAGAATCATCTATGTATTACAACAAAAAATATCATTTATCATTATGCCTGACGAAAGTATTAGTCAAAAGAAACAAACAAATTAGTTTGCGTTAAGATAGTTTACAAAATCGTAAAGAAAACAACCGTTATTTCTAAACACAGGCCTTATGCAGAATCGTTTTGACGTATGATTAGCGTCATACTAAATGTCTGACTACTGCATGGAAACATATGTTAGTCGAACTCTTTAGTATGACATCGAGTTTCTTCGTGGCTAAGCGGTTAGCGTACGCCTTTGGCATGGGAGCCCCCGGTTCGATTCCCGGCGGGAGCTCATGTGGTACGGATTCCACGTTAATCAGTAGGTCCACGTCTCATATAACCTCGCTGCTGAAAGAGACTTTAAACTCAAAATCAACTCAACTCTTTAGTATGACACAAAACACGCGTCAGAACGACTCTGCGTAAAACTCAAAATCAACTAAACTCTTTAGTATGACACTGAACACGCGTCAGAACGACTCTGCGTAAGACACATAATGTTATATTTTTTTTTTTTTTTTTGTAAATGATAACTACTTACGTTAGAGAATGGCTTTTAATTGTAGATAATTTAATTCCATTTACTGTAGAAATCTTACGCTTTTTTCCTAGGGTGGATAAAGTTTCCGTCGGTTCAGCGAGGTCTTTCGGGTGCTTTTCTTTTGAGATTCTTTTCACAGTTGTAGGGCTAATGTATAAAGCTGAATCCACTCTTTCAATCACTTTATTCACTGGCAATAAAGGACCGTCGTTACGTTCTTTTTCCAAATATTCCCTAAGATTAAACACAAATTCCCGTGCCTGACTTGTCAAGGGCACCCCCTTTCCTCACTTCTTACGCACTTCAGACATTGTGTTCATAAATACAAACACACACACATACACATTCTAAATTTATATTTTAGGTCTATGTGAATAATAAGAATGCAAACTATGTTCCACTGATGAATGAAAATAACAACGAGTACACCACAATATTCACACCAATGCACTGAGAGGATAGCACAAAAAATCAAAACAACCTGACAACACAAAAACTTTCACAGTAATGAGTAGGTATAAATGCGACAACACTGTTCTGTTACCATGGAAACAATCTAGTGTTTCCAAATGTATTTTTGTGGGCCTAAACCTATCATCTCCTTCACATATTGGTGAAAAATGTCTTCCACGAATAGACAAACATAGCTGGATCATGTTCGTTACTTTCCAACTAGTCAATTTCTAAATCAGTCCTTACGAAAAGCTCATTATAAGGGTCTCTGTAATATAGACTATGTACATTTTTTCGAAGTCAACAAATTTCCTACCAAAACCATTAGAAATTCTACTAATTTCAGCCTGAATTTCCAAATCACGGTTCATTGGCCTTGAACTTTAGAAGAGCCGTATAGACTCGCCACATCTTCGCTTTCAATTCCACGAAAAGCTACTGCCTGCGGCAACAGAGAGGTGGACCGGTTGTTTGTTCCATGTAACCTCACTTCTATTTACGTAGCAAACTTTTCAAAGAACAGAGTCGTGTCAATAAGTGGAAAAAGAAAAAATCATTATTGTGGCAATAACGTTAGGCCTAGTGGAACTACGTTGCTGGAATGTTGAGGAGTAAAGTGAAGTACGATTATTTTTTAAATATCTAGTTTGTAAATATTTCAACTTATAATCTGATTCAATCAGTGATAAGTAATTCGATTCCTTCATCGTTCTGTCAAGTGGTCGCTTTGATTCTTCTTGCTATGACAGTTCGCAACACTGTCGTCAACCTGCACGATGTTAGATCTGTCAAAGCTCAGGTTACGATGGCCTTAGAATAGTGGTGTGGTAGATAAACAGTGCTATAACGGAAAAAGATTAGGAATGTCATGATGAATGAGATGTCGTTGGAAAATCTGACATGATGGTGATCATCCGGTAGAGTGCGAGCATAAATGGAAAGTAAGATGCTTAGTGGTGTATAACAGTATTTGAACTGTGACTTTTGCTCCAAATCTATAAATATGGTGTCTAGAAAAATATCCTCGTAGTTGTGAAGGCATTTAGCTATATATTTTCTACGTAAGTGGGCAATGTGTTGTACAAGCGGCAGAAAGTTTATCTTGTCGTAGAGATCTTGATTATGGTAAGGTAGTTTGATGCGAAATGCTAGCCGAAAGTCATGACACTCGAGTATCTGTAATCTGTTATAAAACTTCTGGGGGGCTGAACACCAGGCGACATGACCAAAAGTGAGAATACTTCGCATAAATGTTTTATAAATGTTTAATGGCAATGTTGAATTAAAACCCCAGGTTTAGCCTACAAGGTGGAGAAGAAGTTGAAGTGTATTTCTGGCTTTTGTAACAAGTTTCTGTAGTTGTGCTGACAATCGCAACTTATCATCGTAAATGACACCTATGTAAGTAACAGTTTTAGTTGGTCGGAGGAGATGATGGCCAACACGTATCTCAAGCAAACTCGGAATACGATGGACTTTACTGCGACGATTGGGCGGTAAAATAACTAAAGTTTGTATCTTGTCTTCATTAACAGTAAGTCTCCACTTATTGCACCAGCGAAGAAAGTCCGTAAATGTAGTCTGCAAATTGACGTTAATCTGCTGAATTGTTTTACCGAGTGTAAGAAAAGCAGTATCATTCGCATATTGGAAGAGATATGTATGAGGTGCCAAAGATGGTAAATTGGAGGCATATAGGATATACAGAAGAGGTGATAAACTTGACCCTTGTGGCACTCCCGTATAAGTGAACATCGGGTGTGATAGAGAGCCCTTGATATTAACATAGGCAATACGGTTTAATATAAAAGAGTAGAGAACTCTAAGATAATTTAGAGGAACGCCGAGCTTGAGCAATTTATAGAATAACCCATAATGCCAGATACGATCAAATGCTTTCTCAAGGTCCATGAGTATGAGGCAAGACGGTAGCGCTTTGTTATAATGATTTGTAATAATAGTGGGAAGACGGAGTAATTGATCATTGAGATTGTAATATGGACGAAATCCTGTCTGATGAGAAGGTAAAAGGTGATGATAATTGAGATATGGGTGAAGTCGATGCACCAGTATTTTCTCAAATAATTTTCCCAAAGTAGATGTCAGTTGTATGGGCCGATATGACTTCATGGAGTGAGGCGGATTGTATGGTTTTAAGAACATGCAAACTTTAGACATCTTCCAGTCCTGTGGATAATATCCAGTTCTTAAAATAAACGTAGAGAAAATCTGTAGTGAGCACTCTGAGGATTTGATAAGATATATATGATCAAAACCAGGTGCTGTATTACGTTACCGCTTAAAAGCATCTCTTATTTCATTACAGATAATTTCGTGATTTAAACGATGTGAAGTATCCAACTCATGAATGATTGATGGTTGGAGCAGTTGGTTGATTGCTGGTTCAGACATGCGGGGACAAAAACGATGTGTGGAAAGTGGCGGCGTAAAGACTGTTTGTAAGTGAGATGCGAGCGCATCCGCTTTCGCTTGATCGGTGTGCAAAAACTGATCGTCCTGGACAAGAGGGTAAGAATTACTGACTTTCTGCTAAGTTAACAGGTGAAAGTGTTTCCAGTATCTTGTGGGGTGTGTTTCCGTGTTCAATTTGTTGACGTTTCAGTCCAGGTAAGTCTTTTATAGGCAACTATATAATTTTTAACTGTCCGTTGCCATCGACGTGCTTGGGCTAAATATTCTGGGTTTCGTGTCTTCTCGTATTCACGAAAATACTGCCTTTATTTTCGTACGAGTGTAAGTTATTGCGGTGGTAATTTTGGCTGATATATTTTACCATGGTATGTAGTGATGTTCTTTGCAGCACTGTCATTAAGAGCAGTTGTAATGCTATGAACGACATTGTTCAGATCCGCTTCAGAGGTTGGTGGTTGTAACTGATCCAATGAGGTATTGATATCAGTTCGATATTGTTCCCAGTGAGCCTTATCATATAAGAAAATAGTTCTTGTTAATTGTGGATACGATGGTGGACGTGCATTTTAATTATCGCTTTTACTGGTAGAATATCACTGCCCATGCAGTCAAGAACCGTGATAGAAGTTTTAGCAACTATTGAAGCTGTACTAATGATAACGTCAGGAGTAGTCTGATTACTCGGCCTGGTATGTTTGGGTAGTTGATATATATGGCCATGCAGACCTAGGGATATATAATCAGAAAACTGAGTTTTCTCCCTGGTGGATCGACTGTGATATACGCTATTATTGATATACGCTATTATTAATAAGTGACGATAATACGATAATAGATACTGCAAGAAATCGAGCGGAATATCATGCCCTGAACGGACATAGATTGTAGCTACTGTTAGAGCCATACTTGGTAGATATATGGTTGTCTCCAAATGTTCAGGCAAGGGGACAAGTGATGGAATAGATTGAGCTCTGTAATTTAGTTTATGGTAGATTCCAATAGCAGCGCCGCCTTGTGATCGAGCGTTAGTGTCTATGTAATCATGTGTTAGTAACTGATACCTAGGAAGGTTTATAGATGTTGTGGGCTTAAGGGCTATCTCATTCAATGCAAATATATCAACATGTTATTCTAAGAGTAGCTGCTCAAACTGTATTCGGTGCTGAGATAAAGACCGAATATTCATAAAGAGAATAGTAAGAGCCATACTGAGACAGAATGCTTTGGATTTAAACTGCAGTATCACGTGGCACAATATGGAAATGAACATACGGACCAAAATAGGTAGCATAGAGATTAACTTGAAATATAACTGATACCGCTGCAAAAGTATGGTCAAGAATCGGGTGTCGTTGAAACGGAAAGATATTTTGTAAGGTAAGAGTGATATAGAGCAGAAAGTTCTCAACGGTGAGAGGAGAAGTAATATATTCGGAGAAAGGGACAGAAGCGTCTGTTGTACGGTGCGGAACAGTCATTTCCGGGTTATCCTGCTTGGCTGCTGGCTATTTGCATTTATAACTGAAGTAGGATGTGCATTACTTGAACATGTTGTACAATGTGGTGGCTTTCCTGTATTTGGGCAGTCCTTTGTTTCATGTTGTCCTGCAGAGTACCCACATTTGGGGACATTTGGACATTTCAAGGTAACATGGTCATTGTAAATTTGACATTTCTCACATCTAACTGGAAAAGTTGAACTGGTACTAGATGGCTCAACACGATGTCGTTTTTTAAAGATGTAAGCACCATCTTGCAACAAAGTATCGATCGAAGTTCGAGATATGGTCAAAACACGAACCATATAAGTTGGGCCATTGTTATATTTGATTCGAAGACATTTCGGTACGTTTATGCCCTCGGCTTTAAGTTCCTCTAAGACTTCTTCATCAGTTATATGTGGCAAAACACCTCGAATGACAACAGACATCATCGGTGACCGAGGGGATGGTAGGTTTTGTTTGACTTTAGTAGTTAGATTGGCAAGATGAGCATTTTTTCCAAATATTTCGTAGCTGGCTTTGTTACGAAGCGTGGTACCTAAGTTTTCATAATCAGACTTAATAATAATGCCATTCCTGGTAAACACAATCTCATCGACACTAGCATGAGGAAGATATTTCATTATTTGATTAAAGATATGACGGTTATTGCTGTACTTGCTGTCGTAATTGGTAAGCAAAAAGGAATGTATCTTTAGTTGTGCGAGAGATGCAACAATGTTTGGGTGCATTCCAGAAGTAGATTTCGATGGCTGCGACATATCTGTAGTGCATTGCATTCGTTCTGCTTGTACAGGTGGATTATGTATGTAGGCAGGTGAACGGGATCGAGAGCGCTTTTCTACAGATTCAGCACTACCTTCCGACAAAGGTCGACTGCGCCGTTCTTGCGAGAATCCCTTCCTATATATTCCGATGGGTTACTGGTGGGAGGCACAACTATCCCCGATAACCGATGCATGATCCAAAAGGATCAAGGCAATGAAATCAAGAGATACTCAGATCTTATATAGGCGAAAAGAACCCTGTTCGGATAGGTGGTATAAAAGACAAAAGAGTTGGTCAAAGTATGACTCTAAACAATGCCCTTCAAAATTTAAGGTGAAACCCTCCAGAAGATGAGGATCTCCTGTCAGACTCATAAGTAGAGTATGTGTACTGCTCTCCAAGTACGCCTATAATACTTGTGCCATGCTTAGTACAGTAACTAACTACAAGAGGAGTTAGGTTTGAAGTATGAACAAAGGCTTTTTTTTTGCTGGCTAGCTATGTTGTAGTTAGCACCCGTTGCGAGGGCTGTACACTCCTACTAGGGAAAGCTATCTCATATAATCATGCAGTAGGAAGAATTTTTAGCTGGGCAAAGAGACATTTATTAACTTCGTTTAGTATTGATAGGCATTTCTTTATAATCAGCATAGATAGTTCGGGGGTTTGGGAATGGATATGCTGTTTAGGAGTAATTGCGAAAGGAAATGAGAATGAGGGGCTGTGAATGCCGGGTTTTCTTGTGTGATGAGATACGTTAGGACCCTGTTAGCAACAAGCGGATTTACTGTACATGATATGAAGGTGATATATACGCAGGGATGGTTGACGTGCTGAGCATGCAAATTAGGTTATAGGCGGAATGATCTGGAGGAACAGTATAGGGAGTGCGAAAAGCAATGAGAGAGGTGTAGGTGCATGGCGGTGGTTTTTGTATGTAGTGAGCGTAGTTATAAACTGTTTCGAAGAAGAGAGCATGATCACTGTCATAGCGTTGGTTGATATATTTAAGTCGGAAAGCTTCGAGGTGGTAGAGAAGGTGCGGAAATGTAAAGCGGTCGTATAGTTCACGGGTTGGGCTCGGTAATTTAATGCGGTATGCTAGGTGGAGAGCGTGTCTTTCCATTATTAAGAACTTTTAGTAATGTTTTGCGCTTGCTGATATCCATGAGGTGAAGCCATACGTATGAACGGGACGGAGAAAGACCTTATACGTGTTGATGAGTGTAGAGGAACGGAGACCCAACGTTGTACCAATGAGACTTTTAAGTAAATTCAGTCTGTTTTTGGCTTTGTTTACGACAGTAGCGAGGTGTGGGCGCCATGTAAGGTGGTGATCAAATGTGATACTCAAGTAGGTCGCTGTTTTCGAATGGTTGCGATGTACCTTTAATCGACGTTTTGGTGGGATGAAACTATTGCTTGAGTTTTGGTAGCGTTTATTGTTAAGCGGCACGTCCGACACTAGTCGCTAAGCCGACGAATGGCATCATTCATCGCAGTGTTTATTTAGGAGATGGTCGTAGCTAATGCCAAGAAAGGCATGTCATCGGCATACTGGAAAGTGTGGACATTTATAGGTAATGACGGCATGTCAGTGACATAGAGCAAATATAAAAACGGTGATAAGGCGGAGCCTTTGGGGCGCTACTATGAAGAAATATGGGATAAGATACACTGGAATTGACTTAGACATAAGCCAGATGGTTGGTAAGAAAGTTATAGATGAAGCGGAGGTATGTGACAGGAAGACGAAAAGAGAGAAGTTTATAAAGAAGTCCCATGTACCATACTTTATCAAATGCCTTTTCAAGATCGAATAAAACTGAACAGGAAGGTTTTGAAGAATTATAATGATTAGAGATCATGTTGGTGAGGCGAAGTAACTTATCGTTAATACTATAGCCTCGTCGGAAACAGGCTTGATGAAAAGGAAGTAAATTTTTTGCAGTTAAGTGAGTGTGAAGTCGATCGACCAGGATGCGTTCCAGAATTTTGCTGAAAGTTGGAGTTAATTGAATAGGCCGATAGGATGACACATTATTGAGAGGTTTGTGAGGTTTAGCAAACATGAGTGTTTTGGAAGTCTTCCACTGGGCAGGGAGATAACCTGTGCGGAGAATGAAGGTGAAAATAGCTGCTAGAAAGTGTAATAAGGCGAAAGGTGCTTCTTTGATATGGCGGTATGTGAGTGAATCCAAACCAGGAGCAGTGTTACGTTTACGAGCTGTGACGGAACAGATGTCTGTTACAGTGATAGGCGCAGTAAGAGGATGAGGCGAGCAAAGTATGGCTCGTGTGTGGTTGAAGTTGTGTTGAATTTATGTTAAACCTGTGTGCGGGGTGTCTCCGAGAAATCTAAGCTTCGGCTGGCGTAAAGATAGACTGTAGATAGGTTGGGAAGGCGTCTGCTTTTTCATTATCTGTCTGAAGAGGATAATCATTGTTTATTAGAGGAAAATCAACGGACTTCTTCCGACCGGTAAGCATATCAAAACGGCGCCAGTATCTGGATGGATGTGCAGTATCAGCCAAAGTATTGCATGCTTTTGTCCACTGACGGAGTTTATAGGTTTTGACATAATTGTGGACTGTTCGCTGAAATTAACGATGTAAGCGCAATGACTCTGGATTTCAGGTACGTTTGTAATCCCTGTAGAGTGTTCGTGAGCGTCTGATAAGTGGTAAATAATTGGGCGGTAATGTTGGATGAAAACCATGGGATGTAGTAGTCGGTATAAAACGGCTGGTTGCGTCTTGGAGTGCTGAGGTTATTGTATCCAGAGAATTATAAAGGTATTCCTCCGTTTACGGTAGAGCTGGGTTTTCAAAAATTTTATTGAGTTTGGTACGATATCCCGTCTAATTATCTTTATCAAAGCTTAATGTTGTACGAGTGACGGGAGCTAGCTGTTCTGATGAACGATATGAAGATGCGAGTGATAGTTTGACGGGAACATGATCACTACCAAGCGGATCTAAAACTGTGAGATTACAGCGTGCGGAGAGATTGGCAGAAGTAATGACAACATCCGAGGTAGTGTGGGAAATAGATCGTGTAGGATAAGGCAAATTATGGAATGTGCAGGTTGTTTCTGTTGCAATGAAGTTGAGAAATTGCTCCTTCTGGCGAGCCGTTCGACTATGAAAATTGATATGCGCCATGGTGATGTAGGTACGGAAAGTGTCTGAAATATATTGAAAGAAAATGAGAGGAATGGCATGTCCAGGGCGGATATAAATGGTAGCCAAAGTTACATGTAATTCTTTATAGTATATAGTAGTGATTACATATTCCGGTAGATTTCGTGTTGGCAGAAAATGTTGGCGATAAGCAATTGTGGGGGAAAACCCAATGGAGTCTCCACCATTTGCACGGCACATTGGTATGGTACTGTCAGTCCTGAGCAGTGTAAAGCGGGAAAATTTGAAGCTTTGGAATGGCTTTAGATGAGTTTCATGCAGAAAAAATGCGTTGACATGTTCTTTTCGTAATAGTTGTTCGAACAGTGGTTTATGAGATTGAATAGATCGTATGTTAAGATACAAGAAAACTAAAGCCATAATGATCGGTATAGAGTTAATGAGGATTTTAAGAGCTAGGTTGAGCGGCGGTAGAATGGAAGTAAGCATATGGACCTGAATATGTAGCATTAAAGGTAACATGAAGAGTTGCCTGAGCTGCAAAGTTGGATTTGTTGGAGTATATATTGTCGTTGGAATGGATGAATATTCTGCATTACTACAGTGAAAAATGCAAGATGTCCGATAGTGCTAGGTTGGTACACTGAGGTAATAGTCGGAGATTCAGAAGATTTAGTTTCGGGTGGTCTGATAGATACAACAAGTTCAGGCTTAGTCTCATCATCTGGTGGTCTGGCTTTACAATTGTAGCTGGACGTGGGAGTTGCTCAGGACATGTATTGCATTTAGGTGGTTGTTATGTATTTGGGAAAACCTTTGTATAGTGAGGTCCGGAACAAAACCCACATGTCGGTTGATTTGGACATTTGGATGTCGGACGCAAATTACATTTCTAACAATTTTTCGCATCCAAGCGAGAGGGGTTGGGGAGTGCAAGATGCCTCAATCCGGTGTCTACGTTTGAAGATGAATGCCCCGAAAGTTGGTAGTTTCTAAATGGTTTCTTGATGCATCATGTAAGTCGGGCCCATGTTCTTTTTAATACGTATGCATTTAGTAATAACATGGCCTTCCTGTTTGAGCTCTTCTCTAACCTTTTTATCTGTGATCGACGAGTCCACACCACGTATAAGAAAGGACAAAGTAGCCGATTTCAGTGGAGGTGGTGGCTGCTTGCTTCGTTTGTCAGTTAACAGTGTCATAGTAGCCGTTTTTCCGAAGACTTCATAACTACAGCAGTTGAGAATTTTGTAGGCCAATTTCTCATCTGGTGATTTGATGATAATGCCATTGCGAAAAGGTATGAGCTCAGAAATTGATGTATGAGGCACGTACTTACAGAATAGCTGGAGCAGAATTTTCTGATTGGTAAACTTGGGATCAAACTGTTGAAGTAGAAAACTCTATACCGGTGGACGTTACGGTGTTTCTAATGGGGGAAATTGCCGGTCGTCTCCTAGATCCATCTGAAGTTCAGATTTAGAGTCTCTAACGGTGTGTGCTTTCTTTGACGGCTGAGACAGAGTTGATCGTGAAACAGCTGGTAAACGTAAGCAAGATCGAGATCCAGATGGAGATCGGCTAGTGCTTTGAACACGTTTATGGCTTTCCCTGCGTTGCCTGTCAAAAGCAGCAGCGTCAGATGGACCTAGGATAATTTGCGGTAATCAGCAATGCTGATATGAGGGTTGTATCGGAGGAGCCATTGCCGTCTGTTAGGAAAACAAAAGGTATTCGTTATCCGGTAGAGATGCGTAAGTCGTCAACAGATTTCAGCTATCTCTGCCTTCTAAGAGAAGAGCATGAAATAAATCGTGAAACCTAAGGAAATAGCAAGGTCGTCAATTGTTAGAATCAATTACGTATGTCAGCCTTCGTGGAGACTTAAAATCAATTCGACGGTTGTTTCCTTGGACCTCAAAGAGGCAAGTAATCCAACAGTATATGAGAAGTTCGCGATTACGATTGAACCAATGGAGATGGAAATACCAAGGACTCGTTTATTTTTCTCCGCCAGTTACGGATACCCTATTTTTAACCTGATTAGAGCTCCAGGTGGCCAGTTCGAATAAAGGCGCTCTTTTTTGTCCGTCGTCCCGGTTAAAGGGTTTTGCCCTTTCTTCGTTTATGTGCTTCAGATATAAAAGTTGGATTGAACTTTAATGTGGTTGGTATAAGAGTACATATATTTCATATTTATTCACTTATTAAGTACATATACATATAGAGGGGTGATTGAAGGGTGAGAAATAACATATAATAAGGTACAAGCATAACATAATGGGAGGCTAAGTGTGCAACAGTAATATTGTAGAAAAAATACATATATTTGCATGCCGTGCTGAGTTATGACGAATGCAAAACTGCAATGAATATAGTGCAGGATGCAGTGGGCAGAAAAGTAGATGAAGATGAAATGCAGTGCTCTGAACGCCACATCACAGGGATTTGTTAGTACTGACGAATCCAAGTTATCTTCTGTTCCTGGGGCGATTCAGGAACTGATGAAGACAGAGGTAGCACATGTTAATAAGTAGTTACGGTTCATATGATGGGTAGATGAATGATGAAAGCTCACGTTGTTCGTAGATGTGAAAGATTTAGGGATCCCTGCAGCATCATCTAGTTGAAAATGATAAAGAGTCATGAAGTGCTGTAGGGGAGTATCGACGTAAGTTGAGGGTGCTCCATCGTATCGTAGGATATAAAGTAACATGGGATGCTGTTGTTCAATTCGCTTGCAAACGTACCGAGTACGAAGCTGTTCAAGATGATGCAATAAAAGTGGAAAATCAATCAGCTCCTAAAGGAATCGTGTCGGATGGGATGTGCTAGGAGTATAGCATGACGTTCTAGTATAGCCAATTTCTGATAGAATTTTGGCGGTGCGGATCTCCAGGTAGTGTGTCCATATGTTAGTTTAGTGCGCATAAAGGCCTTATATGTATTAAGGACTTTTAATGCTTTTAGCCCCCAGGTTGTGCCGACTAATCGCTTGAGGAGGTTAAGCCGATTTTGTGCTTGGCGTATGATCTTAGTGAGGTGTGCAATCCAAGTAAATTTTGAGTCAAATATGACACCAAGATAAGTGAGAGTATTTGACGCCAGGACAGTTCTGTGATCTACTTGGAGGTTTAATCGACTCCGATTCCTGTATGTTCGTGTACGACGTCTACGTGGCAGGATAACAATAGCCTGAGTTGTCGTAGAATTAATACTTAACCGCCATATATCGTACCACAGAACGAATGCGTCAATTGCCGTTTGCATGGTTTTACTGATGGATTGCACAGTGCAGGCCGTCGTGAAACAGGTGGTGTCGTCAGCAAACTGAAATATATTTATGTTGTTTGGAACAACAATGTCGGCAACATACAGTAGGTATAATAGACAGTGACGAGCCTTGAGGAACACCGGATTGGAGGAAGATTGGATGAGAAAGTCTTCCGTTAATAGAGATATATCTAGCAGCCCTAATAAGAAAGCATGTATGAATCTGAGATATGAAGATAGTAGCAAATAGTTATGAAGTTTGTATAGTAAACCAGAGTACCAGTTTGTATAGTAAACCAGAGTACCAGTTTGTATAGTAAACCAGAGTACCAGACTTTGTCAGAAGCTTTTTCTAGATCAAAGGGTACCAAACAAGAAGGAACACCTGTGTTGTACTAATTGTAAATAGCCGTAGATAGTCGTAAGAACTGATCCTGCGTACTGAAATGAGGTCGAAAATCGGCTTGATGAATAGGAAGTAGGTTATGAGTTGCAAGATGACCGTGCATGTGGCGGACTAGAATGCGTTCCAATGTTTTGCAAAGGCAACTGGTGAGATGAATAGTGCGATAAGACTCTACGTCAGATATAGGTTTTTTAGGTTTGGGAAATGGAAGAACTTTTGAGTATTTCCAGTCGATTGGAAAAAATCCAGTGAGCAGGATGAAAGTATATATGGTGCTGAGAAAAAGTAGAAGAGCAGGGGATGCTTGCTTGATGGGAACATAGGTAACAGAATCAAAGCTGGGGCAGTGTTTCGTTTACGGAGCAATGTTTGGCGAATATCGTCTGGTTGAATCGGAGTGGTAAGTTGATTATTGGGTACTAAGGAGTGCTTGGTAGATGGGAGCAGAAAAGCAGAGGTTGAATCTGTACGTCGGTTTATTAAATTTTGTAGGTGCTGCGGTGTATGCCAACCTGGAAAAAGTGTAAAAATATCTTGAAAAATGAAGCAAACGTATTGGATCTGTCCATATCAGTAAGGACTGCCTGTTTATTCTGGACAATGTGGTATGGTGTGCGGGATAATGTCCCGGTGAATTGATGAAATTTGCGCCAATACTTACTGGGGTGTGATTCACTTCCAAGTGTGTTGCAAGTTAAATCGAATGGCGTTTCTTATATGCAAAAATATAATTGTGCGTAATTATAAGGTATTGTCCATGAAGTCGACGCGCTTCAATATTAGCCCGTAGCGAGATACTCACGATGTGCTCGACGAGAAGCAGATATGAAAGGTAAATAGTGCGGGGGCAATTTTGGTTTATGTAATTGTATTTCTGTTGATGGAATGGAACGGTGTGCTGCATCTGCAATAGATTCAGTAAGCGCAGCTATTGTGTTATCAAGGTCATATTGTGTAGTAGGCGGGAGTAAGGCTTTAGTAGCATTGTCCAAATCGGTGCGATATTGTTCCCAATTAGCTCGTTTGTAACAGAATACTTTCTGAGGTGGTAGCTTAGGTTGACAGCTAGGAGAGCAGTGAAGTGCAAGTTTCATAGGTACATGATCACTACCTATAGAATCAAGTACATCTACATGTATACTCTGCGAGAGAGATGTTGATGTGATGACAACATCAGTAATAGTATTGCTGATGGGGCGTGTAGTCTTCGGTAACACATGGAACTCGGCAACTGTTTTAGTGTGAAGAAAGCCAAAAAATTTTTGTCTCGCTGTGACCCGCTATGAATGTTTAGATCCGCCATGATAATGTAGTGCTGAAAGGTATAATCGATGTATTGAAAGAAGTCATAGTTGATTGTTTTGCCTGGACGAAAATATATGGTGACGAAGATGACAGTGCGGCCTCGAAAATAAATATTTGTGACATTATGCTCAGGAAGGTGTAGTGTGAGCGGAAGTGGAACTGTGACTGCTCTATAAGGAAGGCGTTGGCATACACCTATAGCTGTACGCCCGTAGACTCTTGGACCAGATGGACCATCATTTCGGAGTAAGTGATATTTCGAAAAGTAACAGTTCAGATTTGGTGCGAGATACACTTCGTTAAGTGCAAAGGCTGCAATTTGTTCTTCTTGAAGAAGTTGTGTAAAGAGCACGTGATATGTTAAGACTGATCGAATGTTAAGAGAAAGTAAGTTATAGGTCATAATGATCAGAACATCGAACGCAATGTGGCGGTTCCTTAAGATTAGGACAGCTTTTTGTTGGATGTTCAAGTGAACTATCCACATTTGTTGGTGTTCGAACAATCAGATGTCGGATGGGATTTGTATTGTTGGAATTTCTCGCATCTCAGAAGCAGAGATGGTGGTGTGCGAGATGGTTCCACCTTGTAACGACGCCAGTATATAAATGCAGCGCGGAGAAGAAGTAGGTCGATCAGTAAGAATGCGGACTATGTATGTTTGTTATTCTTGATACGTATACAACGCTTGACAGGTAGTCCTTCTTGATGTAATTCGGAGTAAATTTCCTCATCAGTGAATTCAGGTTCCACGCCACGTATGACGATTGATAACATTGGAGGACGCCGCGGTGGAGGTGGTATTTTTCGTCCGCTTGAACTTAATGTTGATATTTTTGCTTTCAACTCAAATATTTCGAAAGTAGCCTTGTTGCGGACATGTGTGGCGAAGTTCGGATTTTTCGATTTCATTATGATGTCCCGGCATTTCTTGATGATTTCCCTTATTTCTGGACGAGGAACATACTTTATTAGTTGTTGAAAGACAGCGCGCACTGTGTCATATTTCGGATCGTAATCACTTAATAGGAATCTATAAATTGTTTCTTGGTGTAATATTGACTGATTAACAAAAGCTCAGCTCATCTCAGCTTGAAAGTGAAGTTTTGTGTCGAGTATCGGACAAAAATCCCTGATTCGATGATAGCTGTAGAAAAGAAGATGGTTAGATTTGGGGGGGGGGTGAGTTAGAATATGAGATACGACGATGTCATGTGGCCTTCAACTGCAACTGTCGCACTGAGGGGTAGAGTGTGGATAAAGAGTTATGCTACAACCTTGGCGTCCTGTAAGTTCGTCGGTATGTATGCGCTGTGGCAATTGCTGCAATACCGGGTTTGAAGTGGCAGGGAGATTGGCCCAAAAACGAGTAAGGTGTTGATGTAACACGTCCCGGATAGGACACATGTTTAAGTCCTCTAAAAGTTGAAGATTACGAGTATATCGGTCTTGGCCTGTTATGATACGAGCTGCCCTAATTTGCACATTCTCGACCGTGCGCAAGTGACTGAGTGCCGCATGTTGTCATGCTGGACATGCGTATGCGATTGTGGACAAAATTACAATTTTAAAGACATGGAGTCTTGTTTCATGACTTAAGGCACTGCAACGCAGAATAGTATAGAGGGCAGACAATTTTCGAAGGGCTTGGTGTTTAATGTCCCTGATATGAAGACCAAGAGTAAGGCCCCGATCTAAGATAACTAACAAGTATTTGGCATGCAGACGGTGTGGAAGTTCAATGTTTTCATAGTATAAGCGATGGATGGCTCTGCTGAGTCTTTTGCTATAACAACCTACAACGCTCTGCATGTCTTTGAATGACATTAAGGTATTGCAGGAAAGCAATGTGGCGTATGTTGCAGGAAAACAGTGTGGCACAATGGGTAAGTCTGCGGTGTATAAGGAGTAGAGCAGAGGTGAAAGAACCGCGCCTTGAGGTACATCAGCTTGAATTGGTTTAGGAGCAGACTTGGCCTGTCTCACAGAAACATGGAAAAAGCGATGAAAGAGGTATGAAGTGAGGAGCTTGAGATAAGATAAAGAGAAGCCTTGTAACCGAAATTTATAAATGAGGCATGTAACCACACTTTATCAGACGCCTTCGACATATCAAGGTATACACCCACAACATATTGCCGTCGATTAAAACAGATAGGTAGGTAGTCGACTACCGTCACTAACTGGCATGTTGTGCTGTGGTTAGCACGAAAACCAATTTCATGGTGGAGGAGTATATCATAAGTGGTGACGTGTTTGTGAAGTCGGGCGAGAAGCACTTGTTGAAAGTGTTTGCTGACATGAGATAACAGTCTAATTGGTCTATACTTTTATCGGAGAGTCGGATTTTTACCTGGTTTAGGGAGAAGAATGACTTTCGCTTCTTTCCAAGCACGGGGAAAGTAGCAAACCTGAAGGATGCCTGTAAATAAAGCAGCAAGATAGTGGAGTAGCTTCCGTGCCCCATATTTCAGTAGTTTCGGGCGGATTTGATCAACTCCAGGCGCTTTGTTGTTGGACAAGTGACGAATCTGACGCTCATATTCCCTTAGTGTTACGACATCAGGCAGGGGAAGTATTGGTTGAAAATGGAACATACGTATAGTGGCCCGAACGTCCTGCCGAATGTCAGGAACGACAGGAGTCGCATTAGGTGTAAACTTAAAGATGAAGCTTATAAGTCTGCTTGCTTTTGGTCGTCATGTGTGACTCCATGCCGACCTTGCAGTATTTGAGTGTGACGAGAAGTCTCTCGGCGCTGGAAAACGCGGGAATACTGCCAAATTTTTAGTGTCATTAAGTGTGACCCCACGTAAAAGTGTCTCCCAGTACTGCTGGCTTTGTCGTCGACTGATGGTCTTGATTTTGCGGTTTAAGGTGTTCCATAGCGTTTTGTAGAGTTGATGTCTGGTGCGCTGGCAAGTACTTCGAGCCCAGCGTTTAAGATGGATATAAAGACGAAGTAATGGAGGGTCACAGTGTGGATCGGACTGCGAGTCAGGAATTATTCAAGTGCTGAGGGAGTCGGTCGTACGTAGACCTAGCGTAAGATGGGCGACCGCTTGATCAATTTGGAGAATTTGGACGAGCTGCTACTCGAGTAAAGAATTTAATTCCTGTTTGTAGACATCCCAATTCGTAATTTGGGAGATATGAGCGGGTGCGCGACGGGAGATATGACGATGAGAAATTTTGAAAAAAACTGGATCATGATCTGAGTTGTGCTTAGGACTATGTCCAGCACATCTGTTTCTCCACCTGCTTTAGGATGGTGAGTTGAATTAGGTGGCCCATAGGCGATGAACGGAGATGTGTGCAGATACCGGTGTAATATTCATCCGTTGTTGTTGGAACGTCTGGAGTGCCATTCCCCATGTTTTGCATTCAAGTCCCATGCCAATATGATTTTGGGGCCCAAAGTCGAGATGGCGTCGAAATCATTGGGATCTGAGTCATGTGTTGGAGAATGGTAGCCCGTGACCAGTATGATAGGAAGACTTCTATAGCAAGGGCTTCTAGTGTGTGTAACGGTGGTAAAATGAGTTGTCTAGCCTTGAAACTTCGTTTCAGGGCAATCGGTAATACTCCTTTCCGTCGTTGAATTCGATCGAGGCGAAATAATTGGTAGTTGGGCAGACCCCAGTGTGTAACCTGGGCAGTGAAATGAGTTTCCTGTATAAGCATGATGTCCACCTGGTGTTCAGCTAGAAAACGAATTAGGAGATGTTTCTGGTCGGTAAGACCATCTGCATTCCAGGTTATAATAGTTATAGTGTGATGAATGATTGGTTGTTTAGAAGCAGCCATCAGCAATCGTCAGCAAATGTCTATGATGACAGCAGCCTTCCACTTAAGATCCGTGGCTTCCCAAAGTCTAGTAAATGCTTTCTTGAGATGAGAGATAATGCGGCCAAAGTTGAAGGTTTTGTTGTACGTGAGGATTGAATGGAGATCAAAGTCGTTGGAGGATGGCGTACACGCGCTATGTGGTATGCTGGACGTAGAGGGAGCATCCTGATTTGGTGGTGGAGGACGGTTGCTGCGGGGGGCCTTATGTGTTGAAGTTGTTACATTAGGACCACAGCTACGTCCAGAAGGAGTTGATGTCTTGAGAGCATCTGAGTAGGAGCGAAAGACGGGGCAACCGCGATAATTAGCTGGATGGGCCTCACGCAGTTTGCACAGGTTGCTGGCGTGGATGCATCTGGTTTGACACAGGCATTCGTAAAGTGACTTTGCCAACACTTAACACACTTTGGTTGATCTTTGGAAGTGTCTTGTGGCTGACCAAGACGTTGGCAGCAGTAATACTTCAAAACACTCGGCGGCCGATAAGGCTCAAATGTTACTTTATAATGAAGCAATGCTGTTATGTTTTAGATCTTCTGTATGTTTGGAGTGTTCTCGAGGGAAATGAGAAAAAGGAGCATGAGAACACTATCTTCACCAGTGGGGCCCCGACGAGACATTTGATGAATCGTGAGTGGCTTAAAGCCTAAGATGATTAGTTCAGACTGAAGACCAGCGACGTCTGCATCGATGGGCAATTTGGGAAAAACAACCTTTAGAGGTCGGTCACTTTTGGCGATACCAGTAGCTTATTCAGTTTTCGTCTGTTCGCAGTAGTTTTTTATAGTGGTGAAGTCATCCCTAGAAGATATCTGAATCATTGTGTTCTTGGTTATGCCAAACCTGAGGCGATTTTCTCAGGGTCTTGGAAAGACTTTTGGAATGGTCGTAAGTGTTTTGGATGCCTTAAATATAAATATGAGGTGGTTTAATCTCTTTGGTGCGTTTGGGTCGTGGCTCTAGCACAGGAGATCCGTCAGCTGTGAAGTAGAGAGAGGCGCAAATCTGTTGCTAATTGGTAAACAGGCAAAGTCTGATGAAGGTTTTAGGCCCAGTGTGGACTCCAAGTTCGAGCGACGTCACTTTGGTGTAGTAACCAGGGTAAACTGCATGGCACTGTCGTCTTGCGGTGGAGCAAGGGATGGGACATCAGTCGTTGACAGGTTAGTCGAAGATGGTCGTGGCTTGGCAGTAGCGTCGGAGGTGGTGTGCCGCCCCAGCAGGACAATAAAGTCCTCAGGACGGTATTGAGATTTGCTGGCTTTCTTCGTTGGTATCTTAATCTTCTTTTTCGAGATGCCTGGGTTGGACGTAGCTATCATGGGAGCTGAGAAGGGGTGGAGTGTACTCGTCCCCAGACGGGAGACACACTTCGTACTCAGAGTTGACTCTAAGTGAATATAAGGTCTTGAGTAGAGGAAACCCAGACAGTAATTCGATTTGGGATTAGTTCTAGCCTTGTACAAGGCGAACACCAGATGTTTGTTAGTACGCGTTATTGTATTGAAAATATCAATTCGATCTGGGGTTGGCTCAAACCTATTACAAGGCAAGCACTAGGTATGTGTTAGTACGCGATTTTTAATGTAAATAATAACAGGTATAGGTTAGTACGCGGAATATCACTAATTATATCAACTCAAACTTCAAGAGATTTGAAAATAATAATGATCAATGATAAAGTAAATGTGAAGAATGCCAGATAAAGATGCGACTGAAACCTCGAACTCTACTCGGAAAGAGTAGATAGGGCCATGACGACCGTATTAATGAAAATATGATCCTCCGCTTCAAAAATGTGTTATAATCGATTATTTTCTCATCAAAGGCGCTTTTTTTAAAAGGGCACGGGAATAGGGTAACATATTGAAATCTTTATTCATCAATTGTTTTATCGTGGAAAAAATAAGTTCCTACTCCCAGCCATTAGAAAGTTACACCCTCTCTTTGGCATGGAGTTTAGAGTATCACTATTGATTTCAAGGTAATGATATATGGGCAAAGTGCAGTAATCATGAACACAAAAATTAGTAAATGCATAATAAATTCATAAATTGTTTCTGAAAAATATATAACGGAAAAGTGCAGACATATGTTTGAGGTGCTAAGATACTAATAGAAATCACAATACATATTAAATATAATAGAATAAAGAATAATGATGATTATGAAAAATGAGGTGATGTGCTTACACGTCACAAACAGATTTATATTAGCAAGACAGATGCAGGGTTAAACTTCTGTCTCGGGGCGACTCGGGACTAATGAACACATTGGGAAGCCTTTGTTAGTGATGAGGATCTCTGTGCTAAGATGGAAAGAGATGAGGAAGATGATGATCATGACATGTACTGCATATATTTCCCTTTCAGCAGCAGGAAGATGTTCGTGTTTCACATACATAGATATGAAGATATTTAAAGTGAGTGTTTGTATCGATATGCTGCGTCGGTAAGTCAGTCGGTGTGAAGTATATCCACGAATAGCGGATGGCCTGTTTGGATGCGGGAGGTTATGCACCTAAGGCGAAGTTGCGCGAGATGCACGCTGATCTTTGGAAAGTTTATATCTTCACACGTGAGCCACGTCGGTTATGGAAGTTTAATTCGATACGCCAGTCGAATAGCATGTCGTTCCAGTATGCTGAGCTTTTCATAAAAAATAAACAGAAGCATTCCACCAAGCGGTATGCCCAAAAGTAAGGATCGGACGGAGGAATGCTTTGTAAGTATGAAGGAAAATATCGGCTTTAAGTCTCCAAGTTGTTCCTGTGAGGCGTCGCAAAAGATTTAATCTAAGATTGGCCTTGTCCGTCAGTTTTTTCAAGTGAGCATTCCAGCTGAGCTTAGAATCGAAAACCACGCGTAGATAGGTAGCAGTGCTGGAAGGGCGTACGGGGTACCCATCGACAGTTATGCGTAAGAGAGTTTGGTTTCTATGGACTTTAGAACGACATTTAGGCGGTAGAAATACTAGAGCTTGTGTTTTTTCGGAGTTGATCATTAAGTGCCATTTGTTACACCACTTGACGAAATTATCGAGTGTTGCTTGAAAAGCAATGTTAAGCTGATGTACAGTTTTGCCGAGTGCAAGAAAAGCTGTATCGTCAGCATATTGAAAAATAAAAATGTTACGTGGTACGGAAGGAATATCGGACGCATAAAGGATATATAATAAAGGACTCAGAGCTGATCCTTGTGGTACACCAGTTAGAGGAAAAATCGGCCAGAAGAGCGCTGTACCAACTGTAACATAAGCTATGTGATTTGAAATGAAAGAATATATTAACCTGAGATAGCACACGGGAAGTTTGAACGACTGCAGTATTTTAATGAGGCCATAATTCCAAACCTGATCTAACGCCTTCTCTAAGTCCATGAGAATAAGACATGATGGTAAAGCTTTGTTATATTGGTTAGTAATTATTGTGCAGAGACGAAGTGGCAAGTCATTTATGGAAAATCCAGGACGAAAGCCCGCTTGATGGATAGTAACAGACAATTTGTGTCAAGGTACTTATGGAGTCGGCAAACGAGAATTTTTCCAGTAACTTACTGAATACAGAGGTGAACTGAATGGGTCTAAGAGGTTACTGAATGTACAGGTGTATTAGGTTTGTGAAACATGCAAATTTTGGAGACTTTCCAATCTGAAGGGTAGAAACCAGATTTAAGGATGAAATTGTATATTACTACTAGGAGTAGCAGGAGTGATGGCGGGGCTTCTTTGATATGTCGGTTAGATATCGAATCGATCCCAGGTGCTGTATTTCTTTTCCAAACTAATGCCGTATGGAGTTCAATGACTGTCTTGGATGAAGTAAGAAGATGATCTGGGTCAATGGCGTGCTTCCGGGGAAGGTTGTAAGGCAGGAAGACAAGATATATCTGTCCTGGAAGCAGATGATGATGTAAAAACGGCCTGTAACTGAGCAGTAAATGCATTTGCTTTTTCTGCGTCAGAATAGAGAGGAGTACCGTTAGCTATGAGAGAATAGGTTATTGTAGTGCTTTAGCCAAAACCGCTTCAAACTTACATGCTTAATTTAAGAGATATCATCGTGATACTAGCTGAACATATTAGTGGAAGGTCCAGTAGCGAGGAAGAATGAGTTTCCTCGGAAAAGTTGTTACAAGTTCCTATCCAGTTTCTACGTTTATAAGCAACAAGATAGTTACGAACCGCTCTTTGCCATTAATGATGTAGCTGTAAATATGCATCATTTCCTGTTCTATAATATTCTCGAAGATGTTTTCGAGCTTGTTGTATAAGTGGAATGTAGGTTGGCGGTAATTTCGGCCTGTGTGGATGCACTTGTTCTGTCGGAATATGGTCCTGAGCACTAATTTGTATGCCCTTAGTGATAGTTGTAACACATGAAACCAACTCTGTTTCATTAGTTGGAGGCGTTTCAGAATGAAGAATGCGTTGAAGATCCTGCCTGTAAAGAGGCCAGTTAGCCTTATCATATCTCGGAACATAACGGGTGGCGATTTCTTGGCGTGGTATTTAGTTGTCCTTGAGTTAGTGAGAGTTTTACTGGATGGTGATCGCTCCTAATCGAGTCCAAAACTTCTAGTTAACAGTCTGAAAGAAGACTCAGAGAAGTAATGACGTCAGGCGTGGTCTGACAGGTCTAGTGTACGAAGAAAGGACATGAAGATGAAGATGGAGATTATTAGTTAGATACTGTTGAAAGTCTGTTTTTCACGATCACTGCGACTATGTATATTAATGTCTGCCATGATGATAATATTTCGATAGTTATGGGCGATGTATCGATAATATTCTAGAGGGATAGGTTGACGTGGTCGAATATAAATCGTACTAAAATTAATGATTATAGAAGGAAAGGAGATATTCCGGGAGTAAAGGAGATATTCTGGGAAAGTACTAAAAGCTGACCTAAGTGGATATTTTGGAGAAAAGCCCATTGAAACTTCTCCCTGCGCACGAGCTAGGCGATCATGATAGTCACGGCGTTGTACTTGATAGCCGGGAATGCGGGCTGGCATGTTCGGTTTTAAAACGGTTTCGCTAAGTGCAAAGACATTGATATGTTCCTCCAACAACAGCTTTTCTAATAATAGTTTATGCTGCGAAGAGGACCGAATGTTAACAAATAAGAAAGTAATATCCATAATGAAGAATACTATGCAGATTGCATTAAACAGCAGTTTCCAGAGATGTAATGTGAAAGTGAACATAATTGTTAGAATATGTTGCATGTAGATTGATGTGAAAAATGGATTTTGCGGCTGAGATAATGTGGTGAAGAATATTGGCACGCTGAAAGGGAAGTATATTTTGGAGCATCAAACTGATGTAGCGGAGAAGATCTTCGGCTATTAACGGCGGTAAGATGGATTGGTTAAGTTGAGTTGTCGTGTCGGTCGTTTTTAGGGGTACTGTTAGCTCCGGGTGTTATGGTTTTGGTAATGGTTTCGCTTTCCAGCGATAGCTATACGTAGGATGATCCCCACAGCCACAGGTGTTACATTTAGGTGGTCCTCGTAACTTGGGACATGCTTTGGTGTCATGTAGCCCCGAACAATATCCGCACTTAGATGGATTGGAACAAGCTGCTGTGGCATGGTCATTGTATAGCTGACATTTTTCGCAGCGGATAGGTAATGGTCCTTGTGTTTTAGATGGTTCTACACGATGCATTTTCTTGTAAATAGGTGCACCGAAACGTAACAGGTAATCAATAGTATCTTTTTGCTCAGAAAGTACACGAACCATGTACGTCGGACCATTATTTCTAATTCGAATCCATTTATCCACTGAAATTCCTTCTTGTTTCAGTTCCCCTTGGATTTCTGCATCTGTGAACTCTGGGGAGACACCTCTAATAACGATCGATAGAAATGGTGGTTTTCGAGGTGGTGGAGGTTGTTTCTGCCGCTTATCGGTAAATCTTGTTAGTTTAGTGCTCTTACCGAAGATTTCGTAGGAGGCTTTATTGCGAATAGTAACTCCAAAATTTGGATCTTTAGATTTTAGGATGTAACCGTTTCTAGTTGGAACAATCTGAACCAGAGTATCCCGTACACGTGGAACATATTTCATGATTTGAAGAAAAATCATTTTGGGATTGACGTACTTCGTGTCGTAATCAGTGAGAATGAAATCATAAAGAGGATCGACATTTGACTGTATTGAGGATGTACCTTGGACCCCAGTAGCAATATTGGTATGTTGTGGATTGAGTTCTACATCCATTGATACCGTTGAGGACCATGACCGTATGAGTTTCGCTGACTGTGTAGAATCACTAGTAGAATGTCTATCTCTACATATAGATAATATTGATTGACTTCCCCAAGAAAAGTGCCGAGTGCGGTTGGAAGGTGCAATGTGTGCCGTTTGTGCAGACTGCGTGCCTAGGATTGAAGAAACTATAGCGGGTAAGCCGAAATGTTTGCCGAGATTCGATTCTCCGTTAGTGTTGCTAGTGTCCGCCATCTTAATGAAGCTGCCCAGGGCCGAAGCCCAGACGAGAATGAAAAAGATAAACAAGATGATGAGATGAAGTTCAAAAAGCAAGTTTTCCCTTCGAAGGTGAAAACTTCTGTCAACCCTCTAAGTGTTGCATGTGTGCTTTGCTCCCAACTGCTTATTGCAACACTTGATCCTCGCTGGTACACTAACTAGCACAAGAGAGGTTAAGTTCCTTGATTCAGTATGATCAATGGCGCCTGAGCTCAACCTATAACTTTGGATTTCAAAGTTTTGATTTACGGTCATGTTTAATAAAGACAAATATTTTAAAGTATGTGTACTTTAAATAAATCATTTAAATATATCAGTTTTCCATAAAGTTTATCCTTTTTTTAATTATTGTTCAAAGCCTTTGTATTCCTTTTCCAAACTCAATGCAAATGAATTGTGCTGCCACCTTTGGAGTTCTTTTAAACAATACGTTTGTGGACGTTTATATGTTTGTGGCCAATAATTTCGACAATGAGATCTCGGAAACTACAGGCTCTAGAAAGATGACGTTTTCACTGATCGATTGCAAATTTTATGTAGATTGTTCAGTTCTAATGGAATTTTTAAAAACATTGCCTTATTTCTTTATTATATTTTTTTACGGGTACACTGGAAGTGTTGAAATTAGAAAAAAAAACATCATATCCTACGCATCATACATTCCAATATCACGTTGTTGTTTACTGGGGTTGTATACCGTAAAAAAATGTTTCATGTCCAAATGATAATGAAAAACGAAGGATAACCATCTCTCTAAGTTGAATCTGTATTGCTTGGAGCGTTTTGCCCAATGAAAACCATATATCACTGACATTATAATTAATTGTGTGTGTAATGTATTTGCTTATTACATACTGCGTGTAACAAGACAGAAAGTACTGGTCATACATGTACTAGAAACTACAACCGGAAGTAGACTCAAATTTTGTAAATTGTGAGAGATACTGAAAAAGTAATCGAAAAAATATCTCTTGCCAATTTTTATAAAGACGTCTTTCACTTGTGTTCGTAAATGGACATGTAAAGATGTGAAGAATAACAATGAGATTCATGCTTATATTTGAATGATGTAGAGAGCGCAGGTTCAGCTAATAATAATTATTAAACATACATGATGGAATATGAAAGAAAAAGAAGTGATAGTTATTGAACGAGATTTTTAACTGCTGAATAATATCCGAATTCCTTTCTTTCGAAATACCGAAATTTTACAGAAATTATCAAGTGGATTTCAGGTCTCGCTTTTGTACATATACGCGAAATATATTTTCTCTTTATATTCAGCTGTGCTTCTGTGCTTTGCATTTTGTTACTTAATGTAAAATAAGCAACCTTGGACTGATTGAGCAGAAGCATTTTGAAAAGAGGACAGATGTTCAAGAGACGCAGCCTTAATAACATTTGTGGGCTGTTAGAGCTTCCAATAATCTAACCAGCTTTAGTTCTGTTCGGAGAAGCAATGTCTATTATTGCAACGAGACGGTGTCTGAAAGAACGGAAAAAGGTCAAACTCTTTAACAACACCTGGTGTCACATGTGCAATTCTAAACTACATTTCTTATTAAATCAATATTGTGTTCAGCCACAAATTAGTTCTCAGTGTCACAAAAATATAGGGGAATTAAGTACTAATTTCTTTTAGATTGTTACATAATTCAAGAATTCATAAATTCGTGTGGTTACTACAAGTAGAAACACAAATTAGCTTTAAGCCAAACGGAATCAATAATTGAACCTGCATTTCAAGCAGTTGAATTGAAATAGTCGGAAATATAATTTAGAAATATTCTTTTTATTATTATTTTTAAAAGAGTATGCAAATGTTGCTTAATACATTTTACATATATATCTGCTTGGTTTAAAAGTGGACAGAATGCCTTAGTGGTTCTCTTCTTTGATCAAAGGTTATGTGATCTTGTGGTGTTTAAGAATATTGATTCTCTCAGTATTCTTCCTTTCCTCAATGCTAAAATTAATTTCTGCAAATCCTCTAACATTCATTTCCAACCAAGTTCTCTATCCTTATCATTTACAAACATAAATCTAGAACGCTAAGCTACAACTTTCGCTTTTATTCACATTCATATTAAACATATTTAACCTGTTAATATAGTTAGGCTTTTCAGTAAGTGAATTATTTGCAGGTCATTAGGAAACCAATATGTTTCTCTGATTAGTTCTATAGGCAGTGCAGTCAGGTTTATAGCAAATGCATAGAACTAAATAAACTCTGCTAAAGACAGTAAAGACCTTGCGAAACTTTCATTTATGAATGAATAGGCTTTGCTTTTATACAAGTTTGGATCATAAGTATTGCAATATTCATGTATTGGTACACAACATTAATGTATTTGTCACAGGACAATGAAAGCTGGTTAACTTTCAAAGTATAGCTCCTCGTGGGGTTATCAGAAAGTAAGGTTACAAAGTCAACAGCGAGACTGTATATATTATTTCATACAACCAATATAGACAACGGATAGTACATACATTAGATTATATTTTTGACATAGTCTCCATATTGGTTGAGGCACTTGTCACATCGTGGGATAAGTTTGAAAATTCCCTTCTGTAAAAATCCCGTCCTTGCGTGTTCAACCACGTTGCCACGAAATGTTTCTCCTCCTCGTCTGAAGTAAAGCAACAGCCTCCTAGGTGCACCTTCAAGTGCGGGAAAAGGTGAAAGTCGCTTGAAGCAAGGTCCAGGCTGTGGGGTGGTTGGTCGATGATGTCCTAGCGAAAGTGCTTCAACAGCGTGGTGGTTTTCTGGGCTGTATATGGACACGCATTGTCGTAAAGAAAAATGACGCCTTCGGTAATGAGTCCTGGCCGTTTCCTCCTCCTTACTTCTCGCAATCGCTAAATGTTTCATTCATAGCAGAAGTTAAATATTTCTCCCACAGAAATCGAATAACTGAACGAGACCAGTTTTTCAAACAAGTAGCCATTTGTGTTTACCTATAACTAGTGCTGAAGATAGCGGGTAGCTGAAACTCTGCACTGTTACCAAATCCATGTATTTAAATTATCGCGCACTCGTCATTTCTCTAAAACAGATGAAACTACAGAAATATCGCCCTTGTAACCTTAGTTTGTGATTTTCCCTCCTATATAAAATGATAACCGTTTAGAAACGTTTTCTTATCGACTAGAAATGTGGGTTCCTAATTTATGATATCAGAATTGTTGGATACTCAAAATTTATATACTATGCGGAAGGTGTTGAAAACCTATTAGTTTTTCGTTGTCTTTTTATAATGTTTGTCTCTACACTGTAAGTCACTATAATCAATGTTTGATGAGTATTTAGTGTAACACATCATTCAGAGATCCTTGTAATATATTATTATTATTCTTCCTTACAATATTTCATCATTTCTATCATTGTTTTCTACTTCACATTCACATTTTACAACTTCTAAAATAATGCTACCTAGATACCAAAATCAAGTAATCTGTTGTAATTTCTGTCCTGTGACTAACCCCTTTCCCACTTACTGTTTTCCTATTTCTCAAAGTATTTCTAGTAATGTTGAATGTCAGCCTCAGCCTCTTCCAGCTGTACTTCGTCCCGTTATTCAATTCCAACTCCTAATCGTTGGCTCATTCTTCTATGTCTTAGCTATTTCTATACCATTAAAAAGTTCTTTAATACCTCCATCAAAATTCCCTAATTCACGCCGTTACAAACCCTATTGGGATAAAAGGCTTTTTAAAAACGCTAAACGCAACATACACGCATCGTGTTGGTGGGGTTTTCTGGGGTTGTCATAATTTTTCTCCCATACTCTAATTCCAACAATGCTTACATAATCATGTGCTTCAATTAATCATAATCTCCTTTAGCCTATAGGGCACAACCATGCGCCCTTAAAGATATTATTTCAATTTTCAACTCTCTCCCTTATCTACACATTCAATTAGTCGTCTCTTAAACACTCGAAACTTCTTTCTTCTGTGAGCGATATGAGATTGACATTATAGTTGTAATATGCTGTCACAGTGGAGAGGTCCAGTGTTCCTAAAATTTAAAAGAGTTCGTTGAAATAGAAAGAAAGAAGAAAAACGAATCTCAAGCTTACCATGCTAACAAGCTTACCTTTGAAACAACACAACCGATGAGCGGCTGAGATCATATGGGCATTTTACGGTACTGAAAAAGTATATTTTATCCAACTCAACAAAATAATAGCTTCAACAACAAAATATCATTAAGCATAAATAGAGAACTACCATGATTATACGTAAATAAAAACAAACTTCCATTTTCATGTATAGTTTTATTTTTCCAAAACGATAAATAAAAAAGCAATAGGCTCCTCTATTACTGTCAGGACAAAGAGGCTATTATTCCATCGTTAATATTTCAATTTTAAAGATGATTTCAAAGATAATTAGTATTTATAAACAAACCTCAATCTCGGACTCTCGTACACAAGTCCAGATCTAATAGCTCGTGTTAGAAACGGGTACATTCACTTATCCAGACAACAATACATTATTTTTGTTAGAAACTTAGCTATCTGTAAGAAATCTTATGGTGACATACTTTTTTCGTATATTTGATTACAAATATAGGTTATTTTCCTTTCCCTTTCTTTTCTTTTTTCATCTTCTTAATAAAAAATTCGTACACAAACTCTAATATAAAAATAATTAAAAACGTATTTCATCGCCTTCTGAAAAGGGCAAGGGGACAACTTCTATAATATTAAGAGTTTCCATTGTTTATTCAGAAAATGTTTAATGGAAGGATTTGCTTAAGTTGGATGTGTGAAATTCACAATAGAAACTCTTAATTAAAAATAAGGGAAACACGTATTTCAGCGATTTCGAAAATTTCACTCCTGGAAAGGCAGTGGGAGTGGGACAATATGTACGATTATATGAAAAAGAAAAATGCTTCACTAAAAATTCAGGCGATTTTAATATCTACAACGTGAGATTTTGACAAAAAAATCTTTCATTACGAGAAGGTAAACGGAATTCAAATCTTTTGTCCAGAATAAATTTCCACAGAAATCACTAAAGTTAATGAGATGAAACTCACCATATAAAATGCTTATTAAAAATAAGCTGACACGTGTCTAGGTGTTTTAAAGAATTTCCGTTTTACGAGGAAAGAGACATGTTTTATTTCTTTTCTCCTCTATGTTAGAGACGATGTTGACTGTTGTTTGTTATCGCGTCACAGCAAAATGGTTGAAATTTTTAAAATTGTCACATAGTGTCTACCTCAAGCTGATTTTAATCCCTTGCTTTGATTGAAGATAGTTAATCTTTAATGAGTATGGGGTTCAAAATTAATGACAAAAATAGACTATATAATATATCCCTCAGTAACGAAGATGAAAACCTGTGTATAATCTCCTTATTACACTACAAAATTCTGATTATAAAAGGGCGAAAGTACAATTTGTATATGTTTTCGCCACATTGGAATAGATCTTGTCTCTTGTTTGCGATGACATAAAGGAAAATGACTTACCTGTTTGAAATGAATCTTTGAACATAGTTCCTCCGTCAACATTTTTATTATATCACGTTGATTAATGAGCGTATGCTAAGGGATTAGAAGAGTTCAAGATGTATACCAAAAATATAATATCTTATGGCCTTTATAATTATACTTTCATTGAAATGCATATCCTATAGGGGAAAAGGGTTTAATTTTTCCCAAAATATAATCTGCCCGTGCGAGGAACGGACATATTGTCTTGTACATCTATACAGTTTCTGATTTTATTATTTTGTCCAGTGCATAATAATATTATTTGCATAATCTATAAGCGTAGATTATGAGACTTTCAACTAGATAGTGTGAGACACAATTCCTATGAATTTTATTTTTTCTTTCTTTCTTGGTGGGTAATGTTCAATCTAAGAAGACCACAAGAGCAGGTCTTAAACCCCATAATTTCTGAAATGCTGACAAAATGATTTTCCTATCTGTTTATCGAATGGATATTTTCAGGTCTAGCTTCTTCTCTTATGTTGATTACACTACTATGATCTCATGATCTGCATGTTCTATCTGCGAACGTTGACCAATTTCTATCTTTTCACGTTTCTTTCTTTTAAATCATATTTCCCTAATATGATTATGAATGCCGTATTACCATGTATTGTTCTGACTAATCTCCACAAGGCTATTCGTATTACTTATTAAAATTACACACGTCTCCTTATTTTCTATCCTGCTTCTACAATGAGGAAATGTAAGAGATAAAATCGTTCAAAGAGTGTGTTTGCAAGGAATTATTAATACATAGGAAGAATTAATAAGCATTTGCTGTTTAGTAGTAGTAGTAGTATATTTTGCATTGATATCCACATGCAAGTTTATATGTTTTAAAGATAATATAGATAAAATAATTCTATCATTACATGCTTTTCTTTAATTGAGATGAGTTGAGTTGATTTTGGGTTTAACGTCCCGTTCAGCAGCGAGGCTATATGAGACGTGGACCTACTGATTAACGTGGAATCCGAACCACATGAACTCCCGCCTTTTCTTTAACTAACAATGGCTCAACCGTGTCCTTGTTCAACTGTCTACTCAAATCTTGCAACCTAAATATAACTCATTTCCGATGTTATACAAAATGTGAAATTTAGCACAGTAACACAAGTCGGGTGACGATACAATATTCCATTGTTATGTTTATGTATTTCTATATCATTCTTTAATTAATAAGGTTATTACTCTTTCTTTCTACTAATTATTGATGCTATTCCGTTATACAACCAACAATGCTTTGGAAGTATCACGTGCAACACAACATCCATGTGACCTTCGTAAATTACGTTTCAGATTCTGAAAGTACAATATTCGTCAAGAACAGATGGAATGTGAAAGCGTCTTATAACAGAAAGTTTAAAAAAAATGCATAAGAAAGTAATATAATTAATGCTCATATCTCCACGTTTCGTCTAACCAATTATCTGACACTTTTATGATAGATAAATGATAAGATTTGTGTCCGCCATTTTAGGCGAAAAAGGATCCTCGTTTGGCCTAATCCTCGTTATGCCTAAAGTGACAGAAAATTTTTAAAAATGTGTGTCTTCAAGTAGAGGGAAATTACAAGAGAAAATTCCCAGTATATGAAGAATTAAGAAGTGCAATATATATATATATATATATATATATATATATATATATATAACTGATGTTATATTAACCCGCGGTCAATATTTTAAAGAAGTTAGGATTACCAAAAACTCCTCTTTGTATTTACGTCCAGAAAACAAAATGATCATTATTATGCACTTTAGTTTCACTATTATGCACACTAGTTAAATTTGATTGTAGCACGCTATTGTTCAACAATTAGTAGCATAAGATTACCCTTCACTACTATCACTAGAATTTGTTCAATATTTACATCTTCTCCGAGACGTAGCAACATTAATCACAGACCTATGTTATGAATGTTTCCGGTAATATGTGAAACGAGTATAACGGCTCAAAAGTTACAGTTTCATCAATGAAAATAGAAAATAGTTAATTAAGTGCTTCTTGATTAAACGAGACGTGTAAAAAGCTGCGAGGGTACGGTATGTAGAATGCCTGTTTACCTTGAGTTTCTTTCATATGTGTTCTTGCACATATGACTTAGTTTACTTCAGAACATTTTGGAATAATAATAATTTTTAAAAATGCTGAAAGTAGTGTAAGTGCTTAGTAGTCATTTTCTACATTCGAATTTCTAAGATTCGAATATTGTGAAATAGTCCAGAATAATATGAAATTTACTTGCTACAAAAAATAGTTATGATCAAATTTAGGGATGTTGTATCAGATTTAGCTCGAAATATTTAGAAATTTCATATGAATTAAGGATCACAATAGAATCTCTTATAATGCATTAACATTTAAAAAGAACACATTTAAACTGGAATCAAATCCTCTGAAAGATCAGCAAAACTTACAATAAAATAAGTTCTGTGAATATAAGAAAGAAACAAACAGAAATCTAAAATCCAAATGATATTTCAGTTTATGCTCACACACGGTATATTCCCCTTAAGATACCGTTTAACAGTACCACTTTGGAAACAAACTGCAAACTGAAAGTTACTTTTAAAAAACACCCACCTTTAAACGAAATTAATAACAAGGAATAAATAACGTGCAACTTGTTGTTTTTGTCTCATCTGAAATATAGCCAATAAACAGGATAAGTTCAAATGAAAAGTATATCTAATGTTAATATTCTCAAAATGGAAAGGAAAAATATCCGTAACACAACCGTCGAAATATTTTTCCAAAAGCAAATTCTGATATTACAAATTAATTATAGATAAATAAAATATTTCTTAGTTCTTGACATAGTAGGGAATATTCTTTCGAAATGTCCCTCCAGTTTTATTTCCGCGATTTTTTTATAGTTCACAATTTTAGACAAAACGAGGATTCTTATTTCGCCTAAAAAAGCGGACACAAAACTTATCATTCATCTGTTATAAAAGTGTCAGATAATTGGTTAGGCAAAACGAGGATTAGGATAAACATTGCAAGATCATTAATGCTTATATAAAATGCACTAAAAGACATTATTTGTTTATATATATATATATATACAGTATATATATATATATATATATATATATATATATATATATATATATATATATATATATATATATATATATATATATATATATATATATATATATATATATATATATATATATATATATTCGTTTTCATTACCGAGATAAAAGTAGTGATGATTTGAAGGGGTGGCTCGGGAGGGAGGATTCCTTTGCCAACAGAGGTACGAAATTCTTAATAGGAAAAATAAGTGTAGTACTGCAGTTCTGCTTTATCCACCTGCATTCCCCCTCCGCCCTGCGTGAAATTGTCAGAGATCATTACTGGCTAAAAGTGTTTCCAACCTAATTCTAAAGGCTATAATTCACTCCTGTAAAAATGTTCGTATCATGTTTTACACATTTTATACTCTCTTTGATTTATTAGTAGATCAAGGATGAAAATAAAATCGACGTCATCTGTTACATCAGAACGGAGAAACGGTTGACCCGTTTTAGATGAATGACTTTTAAAATTTATTTTGATTAAAATGCTTAATTGGGGGAAGCGAATTCAATATTTCTATACCACAATGACGACCAAATATACAGGGTGACCCCATAAGAGCTTCCACATTTTAATGAATAATAAAATAGTTTAAAAAAAATATTGCAAATAGAAATCTATTTATTCAAAAATATAAAGGTTGTAATCGCTTTCCTCTAATTTGAAACGACATAATTCACAATACAGTTTGAAAAGGGCCGGATCCAATAGCTACCACTACATTTGAATTAAATTTTAATTTTGTTATTCTTTCAGACATTTGTGGTGTGAATGAGCAATATTCTTTTGCTTGGTGAATTCTATCTCTTCAACCTTCAGAAAATCGACTTAAACTATTAATTTTTTGGAAACCTCCCAAACGGAAATATGACGGTAGATATTTTCGGAAAGAGTTGTTATTTTCATTGCTAGCTTCTCATTTTAGATAGTGTATATTTACTACCAAGAGGGTACACGTGCACCGGTGCACCTCCTCCTAAATCCGACCCTGAGTTTGAAGACGATTTCTGAATTTTACAATTTGTAATTGCTCAATATTCTCAGATGTACGAGAACTTTTAGGTCAGCTGGATTATTTTTTTGTCAACGCTGTGTCCGTTTGAAAATTCTCGACCCATTTCAAGTTAGGCTTCTGATTAGGAATATTTTCATTGCGTGGAATAGCAAAACTGAGTGGGAAGCTCTTTTGACGGTAAATACAGAACTGCTGCTTTTGAAAAACATTTCAACTGCCTACGCATGATAAGCTCCTGACCAAATCACAATAATGGCTAAAAACAACAGGAGAGCGGAGAGCGGAAAGGATGACCATTCCTCTAGCCCTTTCACTAATAGCGCTACAGCAGATAAAGAAGTGGGCGGGGGTTATTGGGTATTATTGACAACAACTGTATTGTCAATATTGATGTGTCATTTCAACAAACAGAAGAACAGAGTAATTCAAATCAGAACAAAGTATTTGCAAACTATTATCAACTGCATTTTATATTTTCGAATACACAAGTTTCTACCCTCGATACATTTTTTTGGCCTTTAGAATGTATAAACTAATTATTTGCTAAGCAAAACTATATATTTTCATTAAAATTCAACACTTGTTACAGTTTCACCAACTAACTCTTTGGCTTCAGCAGACACTATGTGATACAGTGTTGTATGTATATACGATTGTACAGTTATCCTGTATCACATACTGTCTGATGAAGCCAAAGAGTTAGTTGGTGAAACTGTAACAAGTGTTGAATTTTAATGAAAATATATAGTTTTGCTCAGCAAATAATTAGTTTATATTTAATTATAACAAAGCAAAGCTTCTAATTTTTTGAAATATCACATTTAGAATGTAGTTGGTTTTGTTGAGTCACCCCTTGGAAAGTATATTAAATAAATTTGAAATAAATTTAAAATACTTTCACTTAGCTAGTGCAAACGAAATATATATACACTCATAAATAAGAAAGTTTTAATTAAGCGATTATCAATTTTATCCAGTATATAGATCTCAGTATGAGCAACTATTGGAATGAATAATCAGAAATGGGTAAAATGTGACATATCATGTTTTGTCATTCTTGTATTGATTTAATAATCCTATATGACCTGGCAAACTAAAGTAATTTAAGTATACATATTAACAGCAAAATATATTTAGTACTGCAGCATTTTAACTTTGAATAGTGACGTATATATTGCAGGTTCGTGTCATATGTGGTTACATTTACTCAAAGAATCATTAAATATTAGGAAGTGAACACATTTTCGGTTTGGAGGTTCCAACTTATGTTTTGGTTAGAACCATCCATAGTTAAACGTAATGGGAAACAACAGCAATTATTATCTTTATTTGTAATTATCTTGTAAAGGTAATATCAAGGTGAAGAGGTTGAAAACATAGCAGTCCATTAAAATATTACTTTTACGAGTTTCACCATCTGTGAATTTTCTAAGTAACTTTTCTTTAAAATTAAGAAATGAAAATTATTTGAAAGAAGCTTTACATTAAGAATGCGTTCAAATACTTCCTGTTATTGAGAGTTGGAATTTTCGTTTTACCATTTTCAGATATCCATTGAAAACACATTCTCTTACTTATATTAGCACAGTAAATTTAGGCCAAAAATGGAGTGAACGTGCAAAATTCATAATTAGCTAAAATTTGCATGATTAGTTCCTCAAGATGTGTATCCTGAAACTTCCTGTAATTTTCAATGGCCGCTTCCATCCAAAATGGCGGGTCAAAATGGCCGCCAAGCTCTGCACGCCCTAAGTGATGTTATCCTCCATATCTCAGTCAAAAAACATCATTTTTCGATTATGTAAAAACGTGTATACTCTGCAAGGACGATTGTTGTGATTTAAGCCTAGATTTACTCAATAGAATTGTAAACTAGCTGTAGGGCTACTATAGATTTATATTTTACGTAAAAAATGCGATTTTTTTCTTATTTACAATTTAATGTTCATCTGTTTAGAGTCATAACTTTGAAACAATTTGCAAATCGTAAGAAGTGATTCGAAAGTCCTTTGTACTTTTGTTTTCGGACGGATGTTTTTAAAAAATGAAGCACCGCTGAAAAATGGCTGACATATAATATGATTCTTACTCGAATGGTCATTGTGATCTCAAAGTTATTTTTTTATTTTTATTTATTTATTTATTTATTTATTTTATTTTATTTTTTTTTGTGGAGAGTTAGGTACTTGATAGATAACTATGAATGTTCCTACGTTACTTTTCCATAGGTCAATTCTGATTGAAGCAGCTTCCTAAACAACATAAATTAAATAAATTCTAAAAATGTTTCAACCCCCCTCCCACCCACATTGCAGTTCCGTCACTGTTTACATCTTGCTATATATTCTAGTAAAAAGGCTTCGTTTTGTAGTTGTTCAGGAAGCGCTCCACGATAAGTGGAATTATAGGTGGTTTCCAAGCTTTCTGTGATGTCTGCAACATGTTAATATCATCTATGAATGTGTCTGTATATTCCAGTGAAAACTGCGTCAAGTTTGAACAAAGTGTGACTTAACTACAAGCAAAAATGTATTTTTTTTAATTGCCCATAAGAATAACATTGGTTGTAAACAGTGCAGAATTATTAGTTTATACTCAAACAACTAATCAACATTGTTGAAAGGATTGCAGAAAATGAAAACTTCTCGACAACTGAAAGGTTGTGGTTACAGTATATGGAACATATGAAACTTGTCCTTCTTTACATTCAAGCAGATCGAGCTGGGTAATTACATTTGTATTGTATTAAATCAATGATGCCGTACTTTCACGCAGCAGGTCACACTTTTTTTTTATGCCAAATGTGCACATTTATATGTACAGCAAATGGAAGAACCGAATGGAAATTGGACAACGTTAAATTCAGAAAACTTACTGAAGGTTATTTTATTATTCGAAGAAAAGACAAAGTATGGAGTGGAGTATCGCCAGATATGATACTAGAACAGTGTCTTATAAATCCATGAAAGTAACCGGGAGAGTAACAGAAAGTCTAGGAATGGCTGATTCTACTCTATCAAGATGGGTTTCTTTATACCCTCTAAACATGAAAGTATCAGAAGTTTTGGAAGGCTTTTGTGAAAAGCGTTTTGCATCCTCAGAATAACATGTTGAATTTCGGCTATCCAGACAGTTACGAGGTGACTAATCTGACAAAGCTATGCAATTGGCTACTGCTTCACAATCCTTTCAACGACAATTGTCCTAAATATTTATTTAGAAATATAGCTACCGGGTGGTTGCTGATGACAAAACAAATTGTGACAGTGAAAAAGAAGTTGGTAAAAAACTACTATCAATTGCAGGAAGGTTCCTTTGGGAAAGTTAAACTTCAGAGGATAAAAAGAGTTATGCTAATATCTGCCACGAGTAGTACATTGATGATCAGGAATGAAAGTGTAGTATTCAATCCTTTGCAATTGTTTATCAGGATTGCTGCTGTGCTCAAGTCAAATGAAAATTTACGAGATCATCTCAAATATGAACTAGCTACTCAACCACCCTCGCTCTTTGATGATGTTTTCTTCAGGAAGAATGCAAAATCAGCTTTAGCAGTGGCTTGGAGCGAATCTCACACCTACAAAGATATATGCCTGAAATATGTTAGAGTTTTTCAGAGACGCTTCTCTCGATATAAGGCAGTGATTTTGATGGATACAATTGAGCTTTATCAACTAAAAGTATGTAGAAGCAGAAAAAGATTGTCAGAAATGTCTGCGAATATTGCCTTTGACGAAAACATGATGACAAGGACTAAACAAACTATTTTTTGCTAAACTCCGAGAACAAATTAAAACTAATTCAAATGATAATGGATTATTTCCAATCTGAAGGAATAACTGTTATACAAGCGGATGGAAACGCAGATACACTAATCTGATTAATTGCAATAAATGCAAATCAGACCAGTGCCAGATCAGCTGCTTACAATTCTAATTGCACGAGGAATCTCAGGGACATCACTGTACTTTTTCGACTCCAATCAACTAACTACGATGAAAAATACTACGACATAACCAAAACACAAGAAGCTCTGGGGCCGGTGAAGAACGTCTTTCTCTTCTTGCAAGCAGCCACTGGATCTGACACGTGTCCGCATTATATAGAAAGGGAAAATCTACAGCTTTCAAGTTGGTAAAGCAAAATGACGAACTGAATTCTTTGATTCCAAAGTTCAACATTCTTCAACTTGATCACCAAAAGGTAACTGAAATTAGAGAAACAATTCTCAAACATATTTTCTGGAGGAAAACAAATTAATTCTCTGCATGACCTGAGATACATCCGATGCAATAAGGAAGTAACTCTAACTATTTGTTCCAAACTTAACTTGGTAACTCTTCTACCAACACTTGCAGCAGTTTCACAACATTCATTTCGGTTTTATCTTTAAGTGCAGCAGTTTCACAACATTCACTTCGGTTTTATCTTCAAGTCCAGCAGTGGTTAGGAAACAACCTGGACCCTACTGAATGGGGATGGTTCATGAAGGAAGGTAGATCGAACCTAGTGCCTTCAACGCTTCATGAAGCTTCCGAACAAGTAGAACTGATATATTGTGACTGCAAAACACCACCAAGAAAGGACTGTGACGAAACATGCCATTGTAAAAAGGCAGACATGCAGTGTTCCAAATTTTGTACCTATTGCTTAGGAGAGATATGTCAAAATTCAGCTCCTCCCTCTTACGATTTCAATAATGACGATGATGATTATTATGATGATCATTTTAAATGACTGGCCAATACTTTTCGTGTATAAACTGTAAAAAAGGCCCTATAAGAAATATTTAATAACACTTTTCTCGATTTATAAATGTACACAACTTATAAATTCAGCTAAAAATTAAGAGCACAAAATGTTGACTTTTGGCATCAATAAAATTAATATATACATATATGGAATTGTTTTAGTGGTTATTTTATGGTATACATCAACGTAGTAAGTCTTGTAGAGTACATAGCTCTTTTTCATAATTGAAATATGTTTATTCTTAACTTATATATTACTTTTAAAAACATCAAAAAAGGCGAAAGTGCTTGGTGGCCATATTGGATGCGACATTTTGGATGGAAGGGGAAATGGAAATTTAGGGGACTTTTCAGGATTCATTTTGCATATAAAGAGAAACTAATCCTGAAATTTTGAGCTAATTAAGAATTATTTTCACATAAAATCCTACTGGGCTATATGATTCACTCTTTCTATTATTTCTTATTCCTGAATTTTCTCCCGCTTGTGACATAATTCTTTAGTCCAGCTTTCTTGGAAGTGAGAGAATGTGCAAGGGAACGGCATGCACTCTTAGAAAATGAAATAAAATGAAATCTTTCAGTTTAACGTTCCACAATTGAAGGATTGGATGCAAGAACCAGGTAGATCCATTTTTAAAGAATTTGAGATTTTCATATGTTCCAATAGGAAAAAAAAAGTTTACATTGTGTACAAGAATAATGTCGATCCGATGATTATATTCAGTCCTATAATGTAAAAGGTGTTTTCTACATAAAACAGGGATACAAATAAGCAACAAAAGTTTGCTAGCCCAAGAAAAAAGGTACTAGCCCACATCCCATATCACAATCGTGATTTTTATAGTCTTTACTGTTTAAAAACTCGCCCGCACCGATGAATCTCTCGTCCCGGGCGAGTGGGCGAGTGGCTTTTGCATTCCTGACATAAAGAGTTCATCGTGGAGAGCAAAAAGCAGGCACCTCCGGAAAAAAATCTAAAAGTGGACATACCTGGTTCTTGCATCCAACCCTTCAATTATACTCCTTAGGCTAAGAGGGGACGCTGATTACGGCAAATGAATAATGATGGAAAAATTTGTGGAATTAAAAAGTAGAAGGAAACGGGAGTACCTCGAGAAAACTCATGGACATTGTTTTCCACCACAAACTTATTTAGCCAAGGATCGAACCAGGGACCCCAGCGATCACAGGTAAATAGTCTACCACTGAGCCCCCGTGCCCCGATATACTCTTAGAGTTAATCTTACATGATAGTCTATGCACCCGCCTACTACACCGGATATGTGTCAGTGTAGTTCGGAGCCCACATGAGTGGGGTACGGAAAGGGGGTTAGAGGTTTTAACTACCTCTTGAGAAAGATTTCGAAAAATAAGCATTTACAATCTTAGGATATATATTTATGACAATATCATAACTAGTATTTACATTTAAAAAAATCATAGTCCATGTTTGTAATAAATAGCACGATTTGCTCTTGTGTAGTATTTAATGCATTGCATTTTTAGTCACACAAAGTGTATTAATAATACAAAAAGTGGTAATATTGTGTAGCTTAATCTCTTTTGTCATTTACGTATTACACTTTCACCATTTGTAAAATGTCTCTTACTGTAAATAATAAAGGCAAAACAGTGGAAATACTCCGGAAATGAGGTGGATTCGTCCATTGTATTGTCTTCCGTTAATGACAAAAGGTAATCCACCGCTGGGGGAGTTGACTGACCGGCAACAGCGTTTATTGTATTACGCTCGTGCTGTGTGAAGATTTTGTTATAATCTTTTGATTATTTTATGTGCTTTTTTCTTCTTTCACAAATACGATCAGATTGCATCCTGAAAGCTTTTGATTTATTTGACAACATGCTACCTTGCTCAGGCGTAAATGTAAACTTTTCGACGAAATTGACAATTATGTCATACAGTGATAAAAGCCATGAAAACGGAAAATTAGTTTCTATTGAGTGAGAAGAGTAAATTAACTGAGGTTTCGATTAATGATAGGCGTCCCGTGATTCTATAATTGCAATTAGTCAATTCAGGACAAATATAGGATAGTTTATTATACACACTATGTTTATTAATCTATCGTTCATTTTATGTGAACTATATTATGGAAGTTCAGTAACATTAACACAATTCATGCTATAAAAATATACATACTCGTGTATTTTCAATTTATTATATATACAGGGTCAGCGGCTTCCAAATTTTATGTGGAAAGAAAGTTGTGTTAACATTTGATTCAACAGAGAAAGGAACGCATATATTGTAAAATATTTTACAAGACATTATTGAGTATGTAGTTTTTATAATAGTGAATATGTACTTTTTATAATAGTGAATATGTACTTTTTATAATAGTTGAGATCATAATGAAAGGAAAATCATTATATTTGAATAAACAGAGGAAGGACGTAAATATTGTATAATCTTTTTCAATACGTTTTTTTTTTATTTTACTCGAGATTTCTTCGTAGTTTGTTATTAAAGTACTTACCAATATATCCTCACTTTATTGTCCAAACAAACCAATATATGATGATAGTAAAGTAGTTTAGATTGATCGAGCTCCTGGGCCTCCAGAATTTCATGTCACGCTCCCCGTTACGAAATCCTGGGTAAACGAACTGATATATGTTCCGGTAAAATAGTTTAGAATGATAGAGCCCCTGGTGTGGTGACCACAGTATTTCATGTCACGGAGCCCCCCCCCCTTCACGGAATCCTGGCTATGTGCCTGGCGGTGCAAATCTGTCTCTTCAACATTGGGGGGGGGTATATATAGGGAAGGAAGCTGATTTGGGGCTTATTTTGGGAAGGGAGGAGATGAGACTCATTACGGTAGATGAATCTGATTTCTGAGGTGAATCTGTTGTGTATATATATATATATCAGGCGAAGTAGATGAAATAGTGGTACAGTCCGCAGCAAAAAAACTGCAACATGACCATGTAAGTTTATAGTGAAACTACGCCTAACAGCGCAGGGAATCAACATAACGTCTAAGTGGCAAGAATCACGCCAGGAGAAACCTCGGCGTCCTCCTCTGCACACTTATTTTGGAGCAAAAGACTTCGTCGTTTCACAATAAACTTACATGGTCATGTTGCAGGTTTTTTGCTGCGGACTGTACATATGAGTATTACAAAGCAGTGTTGTGAACACATTCTGAAATCTGAATACATGCATATTTATAACTGGTTACTTTGCACTTTACGGGTACCTTTATACAAAACATCAAAAGAGTTGCACAATTTTCTGTTGGTAAAACCATGAACTATAAAGAAAGAGTTTGAACTGCTACCGTAAGATAGAACATCTAACTGTATTTTTGCTATAACTTTGGCAGTTAACATCAGTTCTAATTACCTGGAGGGATTGAAAGATATCACCTACAAGAATTTCCGTCTAAGTTAAGCCAGTTTCGCAGAATACTACTGTGTATAATGGGACTTTGAATCAAAAGTTGAAATTGAAGTGTGAAATGTTTTAAAGGCATAAAAGAATTAAAACTGGAAAAAGACGATTTTAGCCTCTAATCGGGGTTACTTTGCACCAGCCCAAAGTAATCCCTGAGATAGAAAATTATTACTACTGATACCTACTGCCTTCTAATTTTAGGTAAATTTCCTATTTAGGTAGATGCTGCAATGGATTTCTTCTTGGAAAATAAATTACGAATAGTGGCGGATCCAGGAAAATAGTTTGAGGGAGGCTTCACTCATAAAGGCCTCGTTTTTTTTTAAAGAAATCACTAGACTTTTGAGGGGGGAGGCTTGAAACGTATAGACATAGGAATGACTAACATTAGATTTTTAAAAAGAAATCCTGCAATTCGGGTGGGCTTCAGCGTGAAAGCTCCGAATCCCATAAATCTTACACTCATTACGGTTGAGATGATATTCTCGGACATAAAGAGCAACCAAGGCAAATTAGTTCACGGGGATTTTTTTTTCTGTTCCTGAGTTGGCAGTTTTGTGAGACATGTGATAAACTATCAGAATGTAGTTCCTTTGCCGGTACCAGAAAAATCACAGTCCTAATTTTCTTTACAAATATCAGTAATTCATACTAAGTACCGATATCGGTATCATTATTCTAATATCAATATTTGTAGATTGCGTGGAGTTTTGTGTAGGAAGTGAAATGTACAAACACTGGAGGGAAAACATTGCACAGAAACATTATGTTCATACGTTGAACACACATGTGGTGCAAAGTATCCTCACCTATGTGGTTACTTTGCACCAAAGTTTATAGTTCAATAACTATGGGCATACTAAATGTTTACTAACACACTTGCGTGAGTTTTCCTTATATATCTAACTATTATATGTTTAAATACAGTGTTCTCAATCATTACGTTTGAAAGTTACATGTGAATTTCTTTGAAATTCCTAGTGCAAAGTCTTATGGTATGTTTCTACTTAGTCATCCACAATGTTGCACATAAAACTTTAGGACAATTGTTTTATAATAATATAAATAATGACTTCCTCAAAACTATGAAGAAAGAAACTCAAGTATGTGTGATGCAACAATATTTTATTTGAGCAAAATAAATATAATCTCAAGAGCATTATATACTGAGAAAAAATGTAGGTGACGTACTTTAAAAGATAGGTTACATGCGTAATTCCTGTAGTTTTTGGACTTAACGTACAGCAGACGTATAACTGAAAATGCATGTTTTATAATACTTTCTGTATAAGTGTTCCATCTATACGTACTTTCCGTATGAAACAATGTAGGCGGTCAGGATCTCACATACAAATGGACGTATATAACATATAGCTGACGAAGGTAACATAAGTATATGCATGTGATATACGGGAAACTGTTAGATGTCATACACCCTACAACGGCATGATGTAATATCTAAGGGCAGTGTCTATGTAGCATACGGATAACGTATGCTTCGTACTGATTTCTATAGTAAGCAAGAGGATACCGTATATTTGTACAATATACCGCTGTCCGGAGACCGGATTTTTCTCTTTGTAGGAATTAAACAAATAGTTGAAAACAAACTGACAATAATTAATGACGAATTTAATGTAATGAAGTTTCAAACGTTTACATCATTAAGGTGAAATGGAAAAGCAGAGAGAAATCAGTTTCATCTTACTTTCTTTAGTGGCAGTCGGACACAAATCATCACACTTATCCCCAAAAAGCACTTTTCAAATCGGATTATTGGGGAGGATAGTTCCCCAGTTCCAAGATTGGAGGGGATATGTCCCCCCTCATCCCCCGGGATTTGTGCCAGTGTACAGGGTGCCTCAAAAGTCCCCTGACATAGGGTAACTCTGTTATGATCAGGGTTACAACAAGATACCGTCTTCAAATATGTTTTCAATTTAAAATGAAAGAATTTTTTAAATCGGGTAAGCCGTTTGGGCTGTACAGTCTTTATGCGCCCAACATTAAATGAAAATGCAACGTTGTCATTTACTTGGACTTACAACATAAGTGAATGAAGTTAATGTTTGAAATGAGGGCTGGCCATCGACACGTTAGTGTAAAAGGCAGTAACTTCATTCACATGTTGTGAGTCAAGGTAAACGGCAGCATTGCATTTTGATTTAAATTTGGGCGCATAAAGAATGTACAACCCAAACGACTCGTCCGATTTTTTTTAAAAAAATCTTCTACTTTAGATTGAAAACATCATATTTGGTGAGGGTTTCCCCTCTTACTTTTTGTTGTAACTCTGATAATAACAAAGTTTCCCTGTCAGGGGACTTTTGAGACACTCCGTATATATATCGCATATGGGGTATGTGTTCATATTAAATACTCGTTCAACAACATACTGTAAATTATGAATTGGTACCTTCTTCAAATATAAATGGTGTTAATTTCATTAAAAATGTTAAAGTGACTTACATTAATTGTTAAAGAATCATTGAAGGTAATATAGAGAATTGTTAGCCCAATTTTTTTACGAGTTGTTAAAAGGAATATTACTCCCGCCAAAATTTTCCTGAGCGTAATAATTTCTTACAATGCTGGCTCTACTACATTCATAACCGTAATATTAATTGAATTAGTAGCTTCGAAGAGCCACCGGCCAGTGAGAACTATAGAAAGTTTGACCTAATTTATTAGAATTACTGTGCAAAAGTTTTCATACTGTATATCACAAACTGATCGATACTTTATCGCCTGTCGAATCTTGAAATATGAATGAAAGCTTAGAATTTCTCCAGTAGAGGTTCGAGTCCTTTCAAAACCGAGATCTAAAAAATCATCAAGTTTAACGTCTCATTTGATTCCCTTTAGATGGACAGGAATGATATCATACAAATGATAATGAAGTTAAACTAAAGAAAGTGGGTAAAAATGCAAAACCTGGAAGAAAACTCCCGCCTACGGAGTTGTTTACCACCATACTCACATGGCAAGGCCTGTTATCTAACAGTGATTTTTATATACAATAGAAAAGTATTCTAACACTGAAATAGCATGGCATCCTCCTTTTCTTGCAGTGTGGCATCCTGCAAGTTCATGCTTTTGTATTTAGGTTTTTACTGACGTAATATTCACTCTAGAATGATTACATTTCACAATAAGTCAACATATGCACATCGGCCGTCGTAAATTAAGCAACAAAGACTACATGTGCAACTAAAAGGAAATGGCGAGGCAACGGGGTTGTGAAATGCAAAGGAAATGGATGTCATAATACAACAAGCACTGACAAATGATCGGAGAAAGATTGTGCGGAAGAACTTGCGATTATGCTCCCCTCACACGACTTCGTAAAATCATTAGGGCTACATGAGCTCACAGAATTAACTGACAGTGTGTGTAGAGCGCAGATACAAGACTAGTGGAGTGAAACAAGCGAATATGGCAACGAGGCATCATTTGTCGGATGAATTTACGCTGGCGTGCCATCGGTTGACTGGAAGCAGGGCAGTGTTACCATCTATTCAATATTCTTGAAAGGGATAGATATGGTGGTGCAGTTGTGTTTGTGTGGTGTGGCATCTTGCTTGAGAACGTACTGATCTGTATGTTATACCGCATGGCACAATGACAGCTCACCGCAATAGGGATGATGTTCTGGATCACCACGTTATACCCTTCGCACGTGCTAGAGGTCAGGGATTCATTCTGTAGGACGATAATGCTAGTTCCCATAGAGCACAACTGGTCGGTCAGTACTTCGAGCAACAACATATTCAACGAATGGAGTGGCCATCGAGGTCCCCGGACTTTAACTCGATCGAACACATGTGGAATGCTCTAGCGTGACGCATTACAAGCCTTATACTCCCTCCATGAACTCTTCAAGATCTTCAACTGGTTCTTCGTCAACAATGGACCCATATATCAAATGAGCTGGTACAAACAATTATTACCTGCATGAGACAACATTGTGAATCCTGTATTGCTATGCGCGGTGATCATATTCCCTATTAGTGTCAGGAAACCATTATTTTGTTGTTTCAGTGTTTCCCAGTGCCACCTATGTCCGACATTATTTTTTACCACAAGTGTACTTTCGTTTGGTAGATTTCTTTACTGTATGGTGTAAAATAGGTGCTTCTTTAATTTCAATAACAGTTTGTTCACCACCATTCGTTTACTTTCCTTATACATCTGAGTATCGATTTGTTGCTTAATTTATGATGGCCAGTGTAGTTTGACTGGAGGGTAACATTCTTCATGATAATCATCCCAGGAACCTTTAATATTTATGATCTTAAGGCATGATTACCATTAAAATATTAAACTGTTAAAAGTTATTCGAAATGTTATCTTGTCAAGCCTGACTACGAGTATATATTGATTAAAGTGAATTTACAATCCCACAATCAAATTAGAAACTTTTACAATACTAGGGAGTAACCTTTGTTGAATTCAAAGTACGTTTTCTGTTTTAGGAACTTTCTTACTAAACAGTCGATTTCAAGATACTATTTTGTTGAAATATTTTTCCTCCAATTGCTTTTAGTCCACAAAAGAATTTCTTAATGCAAGATATTGGTAAACTTGCAGTTTGAACTAGTTCAATCATCATTTCTGCATATTGTTACAGTGAACTAATCCAATCAGTTATTCTATAATATACAATATAGAATATAATATAGTTATTCTATATATAATACATATACTACAATACCTCTTGTTTATCAAATCTGCCTGCAGCTATAAGATAATTAATTGTTAAATTATGGTTTCATACCTTCTCCCCTCCATAATACACACATATGAAGCTGGAAACGAATAGAGCTTTTTTTTCTGTAAATTGAGGTATATTTTGTTTCAAATATTAAATTGTCTTTGGATTTTCAAATAGCTTCTTATGTTTTTAAGGCCATTTTTTCTTTCTTTTACATAATTTACTTCTGAATCAATTCACACTCCATTTTTCCTGTCCAGGATAGATTGAAAATAGAGTATGGATGCATGGATTAAGCTCGATCTTGAAAGGAGCAAATATAACCCAAGTAAATTTTGATGATTTTAAATAGATAATCTAGAGCATATGTACACCTCCTAACCCGGTGAGAGGGGAGTGTAGTCAGTGCTAATACCTTACTTGTGTGTATATTCATATGAATGAAGAAAATGAAAAGAAAAAAATCAAACCTAAAAGAAAAATAACCGACTTTTAAAAAAGCACTAAAAACAGAAAGTAAAAATATTTCTAAAAATACCAGCCGACTTCTAATACAGAACTTGCCCCTGAGGCTCATATGAACTTCGAAGTGGATCAACTTTCAATTCAGATCCAAGTAAGACATGTGTAAGTGATGGAAAATATCTTGGGTTCACATCTAGTAACTCAGGCGTAGGTTGGCAAATTTGAAATTCAATATCACGTTGATGCAAAAATGCCACAATATTCTGAAACAGAAATATCTCATCACATAATAAAACTAGAAACTTTGTTCTTATGTCAAATTAAAGAGAATAGATATTAGAAGGAAAATATCTAAAGTTTTTACACGGTGCCACTATTTTGAATTATGGTAGTCATTCGTGCGATATTTAATTTTTTTCGTATGTTTTTAGAATTTTATGGAAAATAGCTATGAAACTACAAGAAAACCCTAAAGGAAAATGACATAACATAATCAAGATTTTTAATGGTGGCAATATATTTTCTCTAATTTATTAACAGAGGTAGGTTAGTCTTAATAGCTGCACGTTATGTTTGAAATTAGAAAGGAAAATCCAAACTATAGCACTACTTTCTATACAATGTTAACTCTTGAGACACATAAATTATAGCAAGCAATTATTCAAGAACTCTGTACATGAATTATAACACACCGTTTTTTTCATGCGTTCAATAGAGCAACAGCGTTATTTTTCTCAACACACTCCATTCTGGACTTATATTGTCGACCTATTCAATTTTGCTAACAACTACAAAGAAACTTGTGTCAACTTACTTCTTCAACAAACCTTACTATTGATGAAGTAGCGGACAAAATTAATTATGTTACTTCTCTTAGAGGCTTGCGATATTATTGAAGAATCACTAATGGAAAAAGATTTCAGTTTAGACAGTAAATTTGGGGATGCCAATCAACCAGAAAATTCGTGGAAGACAGCATCCATCCCTCAACCACAACCAGATTCTTTTTTCATGTATTCAACGTGAAATAAATTGCACTTCTTTCTAACATCAATGATAACAATCAAGCGTTTATGTGCTCAAAATAGGAAGAATCAGAAATTCCAGAGATCAGCGAAACAAAAGAAACTCCTACACTAAATCGAATCAAAGTTCTTTCCCGGATAATGTGTCATAATGTTCATAAGGAAAGAAAGAAAGCTCCTGTGCGTGTAATGTCTGGCCATTCAATTCACGAAAAGTGCAAGAGCAAGGTGTACTCCATGAAGGTGTGCTCACAGGACCTTGCATCTCCAAGTCAGTTTGTCAGAGCAACTAGACTGTAGGAGCTTTGCGTAATTTTGAGAACGACAAGCCTTTCCGGTCTACAAGATACTCGTGATACTGTCATGGTGTTATTCCAGGGAACTCAAAGTGTAAATTCTCATAATAAGCCAACACTATCTACAGTGGTTCATGATAGAGTTGGAAAATTGTTACTGTTCTTTAGCCATCTCAAGAAATTAGAGATTACCTCAAGCTACTAACATATGGAAATATTCCACACGATTTTAAACTTATTGAAGACTTATAACTATGTTGAGAACAAGGAGGAAGAAACAGTTCAGACTGTAAGAGGATAAACAAACAAATAAATTACAACATTGACATGATATGGAATTCATGTCATTATTTCATAAGCTGATGTTCCACTACAACAAGTTGTTATTCTCCTCATTCCGCCTTATCCATTAACATCTTGTGAAACTGAATACTCATGATAAAGAACTTTCGAAGGTTGTTTCCAATTCTTAATTCATCATTTCTGCCACTTTCGTGTGATGAATGCATTTTTCATATTGCAGCAAAAATTCAATAAGTTTAAATAGAATTTCCAGACCTGGTGCTGCTCTTGGGATCTTCTCATATGACCGAAATTGTACTTTGCGTATTGATAACTACATAAATAGGAGTGAATAGAAAATATTGTAATAGGAAACCACGTGTATGGTATAAAAAGTACAGAATGCGTCCTTCAAGGGAACATTATGTAAGGATACTCAAAAGAATGTTAACGTTAGCAGAAATCTTAGAAAGGCTAAAGTAGAAAGCACTTTTGCATACCTTAGAAGATGAATTTTAATTAGCTATATGAGTCCCTAAAGCTCTCGCTGCTATGAACCAATCTACAGCAGCAGATATATATATATATATATATATATATATATATATATATATATATATATATATATATATATATATATATATATATATATGAAGTGTCTATTGGACATAATTTTCTCTGTCCGTGAGAGTTATGAGGACTATTTTTTTAATTACTACTAAATGCCCCCACGTGTTACTGTAGACAATATTTTCCGATCTTCCCTCTACACCTTTTACATAGAATTCGTTTCAACTTAAAAGTCTCGCACGAAATTCAAACGCTTCGTATGGACATCTTAGAGAAACTCCCCCACTATCCTAGGTCATTCGAACTCAATCATCTAGAATCGTTGAAATACATGTTTATTTATTTTAGATGAAAAGTCCAAACACCAAATTTCATGTTACTAACCTTCAGGCATCCGGGGATCTGGACATCATATTATAATAATTGCAACACTATCTTTCTTCTCCTTATTTTCTATAACAAATACACTTCTGTTTATGAAAATTGCAACACCCAGAACGAATGGTCCAAATGAATCCACAATTATCTTACGAATATGTTTAAGGATGTTGTAGGAGGAAGTGATTAAAATTTCAGACAGATGGAGTCCACGTGTGACCGGCAGCACCCTCTCGCCTGTGATTGAAATGATACCCCACAAGGTCATTGCATGTCGCAAAGAGGCAGTGAATACTGATCAATCAAAGTGAAAACACGTAGGCAAGTGCCTATATGTCTCATCGACGTCAAAGGACGCAATACAAGCAGTTGGGTGAGTTCGAACGGGGCAGAATGCTCGGTAAGCAGGAAGCGGGTTTTGTCGTACCTCGAAATTGCTGCACGTACATGCTGCAACTACAATGATGCGTGTGTGGAAGCAGTGGACACCACAGAGTCGCACAAAGCGATGAACGGGGACTGGACAACGCAATGTGACCACAGCACGGGATGGCACACTCTTTGTCCGGATGACCATAACGGACTGACAGTGGCATCCACAGTTATGATCAAAGTTGGAGCACTGCCAGAGGTGTTGCCATGCCTGCATCGACTAATCGACCTCATTTCCTGAAGGTTGAACTGGTGGCTCGCATATCGTTTCGGCGGATCTCCTTGATTCGAAACCACAAAGTATCAGACCGATATGGGAATGCTAACATCTTCACTGTTGTGCTGAATGGTAATGTTGTGTTTACGGACTAATCCTGTTTCAACCTGTACTACAGTGATGTTTGCATACTCGTGTGACACTACTTTGATGAGCGTCATAGCGGAGAAACTCCCACTGTAATGGTGTGGGACGCCATTAGTTACAACATAAATATTGCAACTCATTAGTATCCAGGGCAATCTGAACAGCAACCTGTATAATGTTGAGGTTTTAGAGCCCGGAGTGGTGCTGTACCTACTGGCAACTCCAGATGCCATATTTTAGCAGTAGAATGCTAAGCCACATGTGGCGAGGAATATGCAAGATTTCTTCCACAGAACGCCATTTGTCACTACTTTTCTGGCCTGCCCGGTCGCCTGACATATCACCCATCGAGCATGTCTGGGATATGGTTGGGTGCAAATTTCGTCACTGTCCGTCACCGGCAAATATGGATGCCTCGTCTACTCGAGTACAAACCGCGTGACAGAACATCCCCCAAGAAAATATCCAGTACCTTCTTGATTCCATGCCAGAACGTATAAAGGCGTTGATCTTAGCACGTTACGGATTCACACAATACTGATTTTTCAAGGTGACATTTGATGTACAATTCTGTAATTCTAATCATTTATGTCTTGCCATGTACTTAATATCTGAATTAAATTTCACTGTTCTCGTGGGCACGGTGGCTCAGTGATAGAGCGCTTATCTCTGATGCGTGGGGTCCCTGGTTCGACCCCCGGGGAAGTAAGTTTGTGGTGGACAATATCGTGCTCGTGGATTTTTTTCGGGGACTTTCGTTTCTTCCCACTTTTTCATTCCACCAGTTTTTCCATCATCATTCATTGGCTTTAATCATCGTCTCCCTTAGCCTCACCGGTATAATAGTGGGATGTTAAACTCAAAGATTTCATATCATTTCATTGTTCTAGCATAGGTCTTTCTGGGTGCTGGAATTTTCATAAACAGCAGTGTATGAAAAACGATAAAACACGTATTTAATTACTTTAAATAAAGGCTCCAAACACTAAATTTGGTGTCTCTAACGTTAAGAGATTACGAAATAAGGCATCTTATTATTATAATTGTAATTCAACCCTATTTTCCTTCTCTCCCTTTTTCCATTCTAGGTCAAACATCAAGAAACGTTAATACAATTGTCATATTGCTTTCAATGTGAAGTCCAAATACAAGACCTTCATCCCTAACCTTAATAAATTCTGAGTTATTGGCTCTTATTATAGTAATTGTAATCACCATCCCTTTTTGTTTTCACTTCATTTCTTCCCTTCTAGATCAAATATCAAAAAAACACTTAAACACGCTTATCATTACTTTTAAATGAGAAGTCTTTACACCGAATTTCATGTTTCTAAACCTCAGAGTGAAAGTACGATAGACTTTAAAATTACGAGAATTCAGTACTGAAATTTGAAGTACTATATCTATGATTACTTGAGTAGACAAATAAGATCAAATATAGAACATTTATCTCGGACGCTGAATCCATATTGGAAAGCTATTAGTCCCTATCTCTTACTGTTTTCTACTCTATAAAAATACATGTTGAAACCGGGACTACTAGTAAATTGGGCTTTGATTTTGCTTGATTTTGTGGCTAGCGGTGATATGTTCTCCTGAGATGCTGAATCTATTCCCAAAAACCACTTCTCTCTATTTATTACCGTTTTTGTTCTATGGTGACCAACGTTGAAACCAGAAACGATTGATCTCTACCACTAACGGTTTAGATTGAGGATTTATGAAGGAGATGGAATCTATTCTTGGGACGCAGAATTGATTGCAGAAAAGTGCTTCTTAATATTCTTTTCTTTTCTTGTTGGATGGAAATTTGTATTGAAATAGGAAATAGTAGTAAATTTTAACCGCGTCCTGTTTTGGTAGAGTATTGCTTGTGGTAATAACATTCACACGGAGTACTGAATCGATTACCAAAAACCGCTTTTCGATATCTGCTACTGTTTTAATTCTACGAAACTAGAAGTGTTGAAACTGGAAGTAATAGTAAATTCTAACTACTTGCAGTTTGCCATGATACTTTGTCTTGAAACGTTGAATTGTTTGCAAAAGTCCAGATCTCGATTTATGAAACCGTTTTCTTTCTACGGCGATAAATGTTTTAAAACGGGAATTGCTTATTTCAAATACCTCAACAAAGAGTATAATCATAGAGTCAACAAAGAGATAAAACCTATTCTTAGGAAGCTGAATTGATTGCAAAAACCAACTTCTCGGTGTCTTTTACCATTATTGCTCCGACACCTGTTGAAAAAGCCCAAACTTGAAAATTTCTACGTTTTTTAAGCGGTTTGAATTTATCAGTCACCCACTCAGCCGTTCAGAACTTCTTTCATGTATAGATTGCCATAACGTTCAGTTGTATTTACCGTCTGTCTAATTTTGATTAAATTTTATAAAGCGGGAAGTTAATAAATCAATGATGTTATTTAATTTTCGATTCATGTTACTTTTCTTCTTACAAGTGTACAAATATAATTGCAGAGAAAATAGGACGGAATCTTCAGGGGTGTACTCGTAATGGAGAATATACCGGAGTACAACGCACATATCCACCTTATAGTTTTACAGTTCACCATAAGTTTACGTTAAATTTACGAAAGAACCGGGATATCTACTTAAAGTTAACTATATACTCTTCATGTTCGCATAGTGGTATTTCGCAAACTATCCTAAATAAAGAAAAATGTGTTTGTAAAAATGAATTATTTAACCTTTGCTCGGAAACAATTTACTTTTATCATAGACTAGCAGCGTTCACCCCGCTTCGCTGGGGTCACCCCGGAACGCAATAAACCTTGTTAATTAGATAATTTTTACTTTTTCGCTTTCAAGTGATATGATAAAAACCATAGTAGATTGCAGTAAATGTTAACATTATATCGCCTGTCATTTATGTTAACCCGCCGAGTGACACGGTCATGCGGGTTGCATATAAATACGTTTATTTTTACCTATGATGAACTAACAAAGGATTTGTACGTTATGGACACTTGAATGGTCAATTATCTCAAGACACTGGTAATTAAAAATTAAAGTGATATGATAAAAACCATCTAGGGTCCAAATCCTAATAACCCCCCAAAAATGAAAGAAATTGGTTCAGCCGTATTAGCGTGATGAGGGAACAAAGGATTTGTGCGTTCTCTTTTATATATAAGATAAAGCTTAATTTATGGTGAGTTGAAATTAAGAAGCAAAATTAGTTAAATAGAAATGATCAATAATAATCATTAATAAACACCAGGAAAAGAAATTTCACTTTTAAATATGTCAAGAGAGGAAAGTAAAGTATTTTAACTCATAGATCCAAGATAAGTGAATGGGTTATTCCGTTGCTGTCTTCCCGTTTGGCCTATTCCTGTTTTACATACAGACTTTCCAGCAACTTCTATCATTATCTCAATCTCATCTTATCTGTAAGAAAGACGGATATTCCCATTTTGTCTTTCTCGTTCAAGGGCGCCCATTTAGGGTGCAAGGTGGGCGATCGCCCCCTAGAAGAAATTGTACTTCAGAATATCGAAAACCCAATAGAATTTTTACATTAGTTACAGCAAAATTTGAAACTATATTTGAAACGTCGCTTATAGTTGCCCCCCTTGCAAACTACAACATGGGTGCCCTTGTTCTCGTTTCGCCTACAATTGTTTTGGCAATTAGACATTATGACCATTTGCAAAATTAGGAGTACTGACTGTTTTGCCGATTGAGTGTTCTGGCCATTTTTTGTGCATATATTAAGGTAATTTGACCATTTTGAAAGTTGGGCTTTGTGACCGTGCTCCCTTGCTTGCATGCTTAAGTAACAATGATTAACAACAACCGTATTGTACTGACACGTTCAGTTAACAGACAAGAACAAATGAAATCAGTAGAGTCGAGTCAGGGACAAAACATGTTGACTGGTAGACCCCTTCTCCATTTCGCAACAATTAGGAGCCATATATTTCATTTCTCATACAAAGGTAATCCTGTTGAAATTTTGTTGCAATTACTTTTATTAACGTAAAGAAATGTCGAATTCGATACTGAGTTGAACACTCCATAGATTGTAAGTCTTGCTGATTTAGGATAGGCATACCTTTGGTAAGTACGATAATACATTGATACTCGTATCAATATGACGGTATTATGTGAAGTAAGGAGAATCAATATCATTAACCACTCCATCCCTCCACTTTTTACATGAATTTGATTTTTTAATTAGATAAACGCGTATATTAAACTAAACTCAGTTTATCTCATAATAGCCTTGGGACCACCCTTAGCCTCCAGAACTGTACTAATTCATTGTAGACTAGAGGTATATCGAACACATACAGTTTCCAGAGGACTGTTCCACCATTCCTCATGCAATACAACACTTTGTTCCGTCAGTGACGGTGGAATAAGATATCTGTTTTATATTCTGAGGTATAGAACTGATCACAGGTGTTCAATAGTGTTGAGATATGGGAATTAGGCGAGCCAGGAAAGTTGTTTTGCCCCAGTAGTTCCAGCAGTGTGATTTATCGCGTTATTATCTTCTGAAGTTGAGTCATCGCTCGGAAACATCACCTGTACCATAGGATGCATGTGATCATTTAAAATATGTACTTAATCACCGATATTAATACGTCCTGTGAATGTGATGGGGGATGTTAAGCTCTAAAATTTTATTTAGTCTCAATAACCGGATTATGTTATAAGCATTTCTACATTGATTACTATAATTTTGACTTTACTAATTGTAGTTTTCTGTTATCACACTGTAAATGCCTATGTTACTCAAAAATTACATTGTAGTAAATGTTCCCATGAATTACGATGCAAGTACCCCCTGGTTAAGCACTTGGTGTACTTGTCTTTAGCGTGAGAGACTGAGTTTGATTCCCAACGGAAACTCATGTGGTTTTGGAACCCACGTTAAACTATAGGTCAACGTCTCATATAGCCTCACTGCTGAAAGGAGCGGCAAACTGAAAATCAAATCATTGACTGGTGGGTTAAGGCTCTTTATTAGCACCACCAAGGCTATATGAGACGAGACCTAATGTTTAAATTGCTATTTCAAGCCATTAATATTTGTATCTGAAACCAACATACCACAGGGAATAGAATCAGGAACCACACGTGCGGAAAGCACGTGTGTTAGTTACTCATTCATATAAATGCTTTTAATAAACTTTTAAAACATTGACAGAAATATGAATAACAATTATTAATTAGGAAGGAGAGATGCCACAAAACTATTTACTGTACTTCCTTTTTCAGCTGGTATATACTGTAGTTTTGATAATGGTTGAGTGTATATCTACAAGAATTACGGAATTACATCACTGTAAATCTAAGTGAAAGATCGTGTCATGATAATTCTGGTGCAACCTTCTCGACTTATTTCGCTTCTGAGAAAGAAATACTCTTATGTTCAACTGCTATAAGTATCAACTCAGCTTTATTATTATGGGTTCATCATTCTAAGGTTTGAAGCTACAAGTCCAGTTTATGGTCGTCTAATCAACAAAACAACCATACGGGAATGTGTATAGTATATTTGTTACTATTCTTCATATTGGCAAAAACATTAAAAGTTTGTGTGTGTGTGTGTGTGTAAATGAAAATCCGGAACTCTGTTCTCTTGGTATTTATCAACGGACTAACTTCATTATCTACCTTCGTGGATGAGTCTGCAGAATTCGTGACCGCTAGAGCTGCCGGGATTTACCTTTCGGCTCCCTTCTCTTTTGCTATTTCCCTGCCTCTACCGGTCGTAATCTTCTCTCTATTACCAGCGAGACATCTCAGCAATCAAATTTCTGAAAACGTCATTATTCGATCTGTTCCAGGTTTCGTCCAGATAAACATCTCATCAACAGACATTGTGAATAGCCAACTGGCTCGCAGCTGATATGTGTTTCGTGTATGTATGAGCGTGTATATACATGTGTGTGTGTTTGAGCATGTGAAAGGATGAGTATACAAGAGGCTGGGGGTGATTTGTAGTTAGCTACCAATGCGGTAGAATAACATGGTTTTTTCCCTCTGGCTGGAATCTATCACCAGTTTCATTTACAGACATGGTTGCAAAATTAGAATCACAGTTACTCCCAATACAAAATGCAAATGCTATCTTCTCAGAGCCTTCCCTGCTACTCTGTTTGTATAGTATTTTAAATTTTAATTTTTTTTGAAACATCGAAGTTTTGAGAGAAAATATCAAGTGTAATAAATTATAAAATTTGGTAAAAAAAAAAGGTTACTGTATGCAAATTATAAAATAAATTATCTACAGTCACTTTGCTATGGCACCATATATTTCGAAATAGAGTTATTTGTATGATTAGAGTTATTACTTAAAGTATTTCGATATTTGAGTAATGTACTGTGTCTGAGTTCGTCTTCTAGAAGGTTGAAATTGTTGATGAGTGTGATCGAAATCTGAAAATATTTGAGTTTGTTTTCAAGAAATATCTGAATTTGTTATCAATAAATTAAGTAGCATGCTATTTTTTAAAAATTATTTATTTATTTATTATTTTAGCTATTTATTTGTATATATATATATATATATATATATATATATATATATATATATATATTGTCAATAGCACCTACAACCATGCACAAACGCATGTACTTCCGAGGGATTATCACAGTCATTTCCAACTGGTTAATATATGACGTAGGAATTTGAGAAAAGCAGAGAAAAACACGATGAGAGAAGGTGAGGAGAGACGAATAGGAGTATGGAATGGAATAACCAGGTGTTGACAGTGTACTTGTATGCCTAGTCATGGATCCATGGGTAGTATGCTTTCAAAATGTCGACAACGGTATTGACTTTCTTATTTGCCTGTCACTACACGTTTGGATGTCACGAGGTTATTTGCCTGCCCTTTTGAACGTTTCAGCTCCCTCTCCTCTCTGTTTGATTTACTAAGAAGGGAAACAAATAAAAACTGTGGCGTCATAGATTATGAAGATGGAAATGACGGGTATAAAACCACTTTTCAGATAAACTAATCCCATTTTATAGTTGAGAACGATTCCTTGTCAGAATAGAAGCCATTTCAAATGTTTAGTTGTAGGGATATCAATCAAAGAGTATATCTCCACACTGTATGAGTTCTGAAGATGTCAAGAAATCTAACTACAAATACACTCTTTTATTGATTACTCTTCTTTATTCTATCCGCTATTAGTACTCCAAGTAAAGTTACATCTTCTGATGCATGCGTTTTAAAAAACTATTTTAGTTTCGTACTTCTGTAGAAATGTGAAACTATGCGCAAATAAAAGTCCGCGCTTCGTATTTTATTGAAACTAATGCCCAGTCTCTATTTTTTATCTTAGGTTATTGTGAGTTTGTGATGATAGGTTGAAAATGATTTCCATGGATGAGCTCATTATTAAACAATTGCCTTGAAGACGAATATTGACTTTTTATTTCTTAAATTATCATAATGTATGTCCATTCACGTCCGTTCAATATTAACGAATAGTCTTCAATTACCTTCTTTATACTGGCGATTTAAAATATTATTAGGTTAACTAGATGTAATCGGATTGTAATGAAGGAATTTACTTGAAAGTCTCTCTGAACATAAATTTAATGTTTATTCAATGTCTCGCATTGTATATGTGCGTGTGTACGATTGATCATTTAATGTGATGGCTTACAGCTGAAAGACGAATATCTTCATAGATGAAAGAAGATTGTGAGCTTGTCATCTACTTCTGCTGAATTCTTGAATTATGCCCACTAGTTCCTTTTTCCACTGGTTGAGAGTTAAGTTGTTGACTCCATTAATAGAAAAGTTGGGTTGTACTCAATCTTCTAGATTAACTAGTATCTAGATACACAGGATCACGTACATTTCAAGCGTGCGACCATACAACTGCATAAGTGCTATTGAGCAAATTGTAGGAAGCATTATTAATAAAATCAGCTCATGTTACATCTACCTAAGACAGACTATGAAATTGTGCACGTTGTAACATATATCCTGTTTCTATTTATTAATATTACAATTATTGAAAGGATATTAGCACGTTACGCGCACACATGCCTCCGCAAAAACAACTTGAAGGTGAATTTATTTCCCCCACTAAAAGGAATATATTATATGTTGGTATAGTTCAATTAACTGAACAAAAGTGGGAACTTAATAAATCCAATATCTACCAGTAAAAATACTCTATAGTACGCCAGGTAATCTATGGTCTACAATAGTCAAATAATAGAGTTAAATCGAATATTATCAATTTTATATAACTGAACTTGAACAATATTATAACTAAATTCAAAATTATGATGGTGTAAACAATAGCGCAAAATGAATCGGATGAATTGAATCTAGACCAAAAATTACACTCAGAGCTCAAATATAAAAGACACAATTCAATATCGCCCAGCGATAACGGAGCAAACACCGCCACCATGTTAAATGGCGTACTAGCTTCCAATGAGAAAATCCAATAAATAAACTATTTACAGTGATTTTTCCACTTGTAATCCATACCATTCAAAACAATAAACTCTTAATTTCACATTCATCACATACACTATCAACACTTAATTTAATTTAACAAACCAATTAGGTTGAGAAGATTCGATTTTGGCACAAAAGATAATTGTTTTCTTCCTATTTGATAACAGCCTGTGATCTGATTATCCCAGGTAGCGCTGCACATGAACAAATTTTTCATTCTAAAAAGTACCACCAGAGATCATAGAGAGCCATAAATTTTCTTGAGATGGATTTAAATCTCAATTAGCATATTATTATCACAATTATGTCGAAAACTTATTATATCATTTAATAACAGAAAAATCAAGGCTAATTATGATTTTATTTTCGAAAATTCACCACCTTAGCTATTTAATGACATGTTACAACGTACACGCACAACAGAAGGTTCCAGTAATAACAAGGAATCTCTTTTTACACCATCATGGTTCCCAATGTTCCTTCCAGATATACGTACGAGGGAGAAGCCATCGCAATTGGCAACCACCCTCGGAGAGCAAATAGTGTCTCAGTACAGCTTCTCATATTTTAGTATTGTTCCCTTCCCCGTGACAAAAGTTTCTGGGAGAACGCCTGGTAGTACCCATTTTAAACCATCTTCTTCCATCTTCCGCATTCCTAGACAATAATAACGTAAAGAAAAATAGAAGTCGTTGAAAGAAAAATGTTTAACTTTTTCAACTGAGTAAACCGTAAAGAAAATGATATGTTTATAAAACATTATTTGGCAAACAGCAAAAGATATTTAACAACGTATTTACTCTTACAACAGAAAAGAGAAAAGAAAAAAAAACATTTATAAATCAGTAATCGAATTATTTATTTAAAATCTAATTGTCAATCAGAACTCATAAATGTCGGTACTTCATCTTATAAAACGCACCATAGCTGTGAAAAAATCAGCAGACGCTAAGAGAAAAAGAAGTAATCTTGTCAGGTTACTTACAACTTAGTAGCTGTAAAAAGAATATTAATACACATTTCATATAACAAAAAAATCAAACATCAAGCATATTGTGATGAAAAGACTTGCTTTCTGGTGTCAGATTCTACACATACTTATGAAGTTCTTATTCTTCTGAGAAATGTATCATTGTTTTGCATAGTTGAGGTAAATTGTTGACTTACCTCTGACTTGTGAAACCTTATTGTACCTAACATACCTAGCCACGAAGCAGAAAAAAGTAAAATAACTTTAAAAAATAAAAAGCGTAAACAAATATGACGGATGCGAGAGAAAACACAAGAGACTGATTTGATAATATTGGCCACATATTCCACTGTTCCACTAGAAAAACGAAACAGTTTCTTCAAGTACATCCAGACTCTGACACCTTTTAGCGGATTTTCTATAAAACAAATCTCGAGACACGAAAAAATAAGAATGAGTCTCATGTTACACTGATAATTTCAGTTTTGGTTTTGTTTGGTTGATTTACCGCACACCTCATTTAAGCATGTACCACCGTATTTTACTAAATTTATAATAGGAAAATCGATAAATAACGCAGGAATTCTATTTGACAGGAAATTTGTCAGAGGAAAAATGTAATAAATAAAAAATGTATATGAATATTAACTAAAGAAAACGTACTCAAGTAGTTTCGAGTCACACAATTACATGAATATTTTTTCTGAACTCAATTATGAAGAGGAAAATTACGCAACCATTTTGTTTTAAAAAGTTCCAGCATCTTTCGCTAAGAAGCTAGGGGATTTAAATGGAGAGTGTAAAAAACACGTGAGCAAGTATTGTAATAAAATTTGCAGACTTGAAGAAAAGAAAACAATTGTAGATGCCTACTCAGATGGAATAACACAAACGAAGGGTTATTCATAAAGCGCAACAGTTTTGTGTTATCTGGCACATTTCTGTTTCTCGGTTGCCGACATTGTTTTGCATTGTTGCTTTACTCATAAACATTCCGATTGTTGGCTTAGTTTGAATTTCTCGCATTTCTTCAGTCTGTTTCTAGCCATGCAGCAGTTTTCTTTAGCGTAACGTGTGCTAATTGTGAAAACTTTTTATCAGAACGGATTGCCTCATTTCACGTAATACTGACCACCAATGGTCCCCGAGGTCATGCGACTAAACTCCTTTTGACTTTTGTCTTTAGGATATTCTAAGTCTCGGTTCAGACGAGCAGAAAAGTATGTTGCGGGCCCGCAGCAGAAAAGTCTGTTGCGGACCCACGCGAGCCGGAAATACATTGGTTCTTATCATTCATGCCACACAAGCAGACTCTCCCGCGCAACTCTGCTGCGGACCCGCAGCGGGCAAAAATTGAGTTGCGGGGACTGCTAGCTCGCAGCGAGTCCGCACAGGTGTAGCGGGTCGGCAAACCATTGCTGGCAATGAGTCAAGCCACTCGAGCAGATTTTCCAGCGCCCCTCAGAAATGAAAATCGAAGAACTGGATGTAGAACTATTCATTAACGAAATACAAAAATATCCCGAGATATGGTATTTTTAAAGTGTGAAAAATATAGAGACAGAAATAAAAAGCGAGACGCATGGAACAAGATGTGTGAGACCCTAGGCCTATGTGAGAAATTTAATGAAAGAACAAAGAAGAAAAAACAGCATTGATTTGTATTATTATTATTTTTTTAATGTGAGAATCTAATATTCATATTGTGTTACTAGTGATATAGTAACATCATAAAACTAGAGTCAAGATATCGTTAAGTCTTAATTGTTTTGTTTTTCGTTTGTTTGGTTTTCAATTTGCTTTGTTTTATTTTTGTTTATCAATCCCTTGTCTATGGTTGTCCTTGCTGTGGTGATCTTCCCTTTCCTTTCCTTTTTTCTCCCTATTTCATTTACTTATGAAATAAAGGATACGAAAATTAAAAAAAAAAAAAAAAAAAACATTCCCAATGATGATACCTTGCCGGTTTTGAATGCTGGCCGAACATTTGATTTTCGTTTAGCATCCCTTTTCAGCAGCCAGGCTATGAACCTTTATTGTGATATTAATAAAAATATACAACAAATAGGTTTGGAGAACGACACTCTATTGTTAATGCAGTTCCTTGATGAGATTTCTTATATCACTCACTCCGGAATAAATGAACCATTTGCAACACAGCATTATACTTTAGATCGAGGTTACGTATTATATAGCCTCTGTGCTGAAAAGGGACGCTGAAATCGAAAAACAATCATCAACATAATAGCAGAACAGAAAAGAAAGAAAAAAAAACATCGGTTTTCGGCTGACAACTTGTCGTCCGTTGTTAACGTATTAAATTTTAAAATTATTAGATTTAGCACGAAATTTTGTTGAACATCAAGGTACCCATGAGGTTTGAAAAAAGCGTGCTGGATGCGTAAGAAAAATATTGGTTCTCGTATAATTGATAATATTATGCACACTGTTGCTATTTTAGAGATAGCAACTGAATGTTTCTTGACAAAGAACAACTTAAAATGTTGCTATGAAACTCTACCTATGTAGATTACAAAATAATCAGCCCACCGTTTTCTGTTTTCTGTTTCCCGGCATTGCCTCCTTATGGTGTGCTACACATATTGGGAATTTTCTCAAATCCTTTTATAATTATTTCAACAATATTCCACCTTCCTCCTGATGATCGCATTTCAATAAAAGTGTACTTACAAAACTCCATTAGATACTATATTTTAGGCATAAATTTTGAACTTCCCTATCCACTTAGATTGTAAATAAATAAGTGGAAATTTTGATGTTATATAAATGACCGCCCTTCCTCTTTTAGCAGTGGAATATACGAAAGTCTTGATACATGTTCCATTGTTTTACGTAAGAGTTCATATTTGGAATTCACATCTTTAACTTAAGAGACTCTTACACACGGCACTGTGTGAATAAATAAAGGGATATGCTACAATTATAAAAATATTCATCTTTTCCCACCTTAGAAGTGGACTATTCGGAAATACTAAATCCAATATTTTTATTTAAGAGTTTACATTCGGAATTTCACATCACCAATTTAAGCGATCCTCACATTGAACACTTTCTTAATATATAAAGGGAAATTTCACTACTATACAAATGAAATAAATTCTTTTATGGAATGAATGGAGTTTTTCGTCCAACGATTATGCCGAGGGGATAAAGGAAACGGTGATGATGAGAATGATTGAAACGGTAGAATGAAGAGAGCGGGAGGAAACGGGAGAACCTGACAAAACCCAAGCACACGGTGTTTGTCAACCACAAAGTCCACTTAAAGAGAGTGGGAACGAAACAGGGACGCCACGCACCAGAGGTGAGCGCTCTACAACTGAGCTACCGCGACCCGACTACTATGGAAATCCCCGTTCTCCTCTTGAAGAGAGAAAAATTTCAAAAACGATGGAACCTGTGCTCCATTATTTCTATTTAGAGGTTTACATTCCGAATTTTACATCTCTAACCGAAGTGAATTATCACATTCGGCTCTTTGTGAATAAATAAAGAGAAATTTTACTGTTACTGAAATGCCTCTCTTACCCTCTTAGGAACGGAATATTTGGAAACACTCAAGTAAGTGCCTAATTTTTAATTTAAAGTTGCCAACATATGCCAAAAATTGAAATTAGTCACGTGACAGTTAATCCACGCTAGTGGACGCTAATAACAACTGAAAATGTCTATGAATAAGTCCCCGAATTTCTTACTTTCTGTATTCATACAAACGATAGTTAGTTAACATAATTAGCTTACATTTAATGTAACAGCTAAAATTTGCATTGGTGGTATCGGAAGTCTTATGATAGTACCTTCTGCTTTAATTTTATCACTTAACGTATTATCGTTAAGAGTTCATCAAACGAAGTACTGATCATGCGAAAATAATTTAAAGAACTTCTCTTCGTCATTGCGTAAATCAATAAACATGGAAGACAACTGTAGGTGAAAATAAAATAAACTGTTTTCTATGTTGGACTGAAACGCCGCTCGAGTTCGTCGCGAGCCCGCATCAGACTTTCCTGCTCGTCTGAACCGAGCCTAAATCATAGGTGTGTGTCAATGAAGCCTGTTTCATCCGTGAATTAAAGAAGGAAATTCGACGAGTCGTAGGGGCAAAATCCTAGTGGAATCTTGTCCAGGCAGTCATAGTAAATTTCACGAATAATTATTGCATGTCAGCGCAGTAGAGGTCATATGCTCGACGTCATTCACTATACCTGAAACCAGAATGTGTGATGAACATGTTTATGAATTTTGTTAGTGTGTTTTGAAAAAATAAAGTTAAGAATTTGATGTAACAAACCGGCATACTTTTTGCATAACCCTTTATAATGTATAATTTTAAGACAGAGCATCTGTAACAAGGAATGTTTCTAGAAAGCACTGAGCAACATACAGTTATTTTAATATACTAAGAGTAATGATTATGAACAACATACCCTAAATAAAGACTAAATGGAGGCTTTGTTGATGAACGCATTAGGAAATTGCTCTATTATTTGGAAATGGTAGGAATACTTTACAAAATTATTCATGTTTCTATGGATATATTTTTTCTTCCAAAGTATGAATGCATCTAAGTTTGGTTTTTCTCCTAGGAAGAAAGGAATTAACGTAGTTGAGAACTTGCACATACGTAGTTCTTAGCCCGAAGGTAATCTTGAATACTTCCATACTCGGCGAGCACACTATCCGGATAAATGAGGAAGAAAGAATTGAGGAAGGAAGGAAGCGGCCTGGGACCCATAAGTCAGGTACCACCCCGGCATTTGCCTGATGTGAATGAGGAAAACCCAAGAAAACCTCATTCAGGGTGGCTGGCCTGAAAAAGCGTTTTACACTTTTTCGACCGAGTGTCCCCACCGGGAAAAATAAAGTTTTATTGCTTGAAACTAAGAGAAGAAAACAATGACACTGATCTAATTCATCTATACTACAATTATGTAGAACGTCATTTAAATTTAATTAGTAACTTTAACTTTAAGATTACATGCAATAAATCACTCATTTTTACTAATGTGACTTTACTCACGAGCCGACTCTGGCTTAGAGTTTAATAACAGGGGAAATTCTATAATATTAAGGAATGTTGCAAAATTATACGAACGATCCAAATATGTGACATAACTTTAGTAAACGCATGTTAAGGATAGAATACATGATATGTAAAGATGCACAAGGAGGATATGTATACAGACCATGGATAGTTCACTCACTTTCACGGGTAACCAAATTGAAAACAAAAAGTAACCAACACAATACGATAATAAATGTTGCAAAATGATATGAACGCAATACAAAAGCCAGTTCTAATAGCCAATAAATGAGCCGTTTCGTAATACCTACTTGAACACTCGATCAAACACGCTGTCTACGAGCGTTTGCAATAGAGTCACATCAATTTGATTCCATGCAGCGATGATGGCATCCTGCAACTCACGAACATCCTTGTACTGTGTACCCTTGGCGTACACTGAGCGACATAATATTCCCCACAGATTTTCCATCGGGTTTATGTCTGGGGAATTGGAAGGCCAATCAAGGACAATCACACCTTTGTCCCGAAACCAATCCCTTGTAGTTCCAGCAACATGGATAGTGGCATTGTCCTGTTGGAAAATACTTTCGGGACCGGCAATTCGCGCCGCAAATGGCAACAAATTGTCTGCAAGTGTTGTTTGGTACGTGGTTGATGTCATACGACATGTAGGAAATGCGAGGTTTGTTGTACCATAATAACCAAAACCTCCCCACACCATTACCGACTGCTCTCCTTGCTGTCGCTTAGAGAACATCTGTTCCACCTTCCGCAAATCGTGCCAATAGTATCGCCAGCCATCGGGACCATCCAAATTAAATTTATTTTCATCACTGAAGATGACACGACGCCAGTGCTGCTTCCAGGTCACATGTGTCTTGGCCCAATTCACCCGTCGCTTCTTGTGCTGCGCGGTGAGTCGTGGCTGTCGCTTGCACTTCTTATATCGGAGATAATTGCAGCGTTTCACAGCTCTTGATAGGGTAGATTTATGTACACGAATATTAGAGTCTCGTGCCAACTGTGTAAGGGATATTCCACCACAACTTAGCTTTCAAACAACCTGTCGTTCCTGTTGTGGCGTTAGTTTACGCGGCCTACCTGATGATTTCTTTACTCCATACCGCATCCCAAGTTTAAGAAAATTGTTCATGACACAAGCACTCCGCCCAATTCGACGTGCAATTTCATTAACAGATACACCTTATTCTTCATATGCTACTATTTGCCCCTTTTCGCACTCAGATAATACTTTGCGACGGCCCATTATGCTTCTCTTCCTCGCCACCTCACCCAAACGTCCTCGCTGTAGTACACTACCTTACACTTCTATCACTTGTCTGTTATACATCTCGCCTTCTCGTCCAGCGCCCTCTATGATCGTAGCAGCAACCTAGCTATGTGTTGTTACGCTAAACATGTCTGCGTTCGTATCATTTTGCAACTCTTCTCTGGGGCTGTTTTTTTATTTTCGTTTCGCCATGTCGTCTATATGCATCTATTTCTACAATACCTGTTATCGCGTAACATAAATACGACACTGTGTCATTCACCCTCACTTCCATTTTCCGTTTTCTTTCCGATCACATAATATGACGATACCTTGTATCGTTCGTATCATTTTGCAACGCACCTTACTAGCAGAATATTCCCGTTCCTCGCACGCAGAAGATGTTTCATTTTGGATATAAATGGCATCGAAACTGTCACTAACCAACTTAGGAACCCCGTAAACTATGGATTTGCAACTAATATCGGTCATTTTCGATCATTTTCATACATCTTCCCCTCTCCGAAGTTACGGGTCTAAATTTGGATTTAAACGACATCGGAAGTGTCACTGTTCATCTCAACTACCCCGTAAACTATGGATTCGAAACTAGTATCGGTATTTTTCGATCATTTTTGTATACATCTCCTTTCTTCCCCTCCCCAAAGTTACACCGTCAAAGTGAAATGGTAAAAACAATCTCAGAACTAATGCTCAAATATAGGAGAACATATAGCCTTATCTGTAACTTTATAGATAAGAGCCAAGTTACCTTGCCCAGATTGTTGAATCTATAAGTGAATCTACAAAAACAACAAAACTTCTTCTTCCTGGCAATCCACTCAACTGACTGTCACCAAAGGGCGTGGGTGGATAAGTATAGTGAAATGACCCCAGATGAATCTTGGGACGACAAGTGGGTGGTACGTAGGTATCTCCAAGATACATTAATCCCTCATGTTTCAAACCTCAACTCTCATTGGTTTATGAGAAATGGCGGAAAATCGGAAAAGTGGGATTAATTTATTTCTCAATTTATGGCTCAATCGATATTGTTCAAACTTGGATGGATGTATAGATGTATACAAGGGCTATGTCTTTTAAAAAAACACAGTTCTTACCGACCATTTTCTCCTCTCAAAAAGTCGATTCAATATTTTGAACCCCTTTCGACAATGATGGTCTGCAAGCACAATTATGAAAAAATAAATTTTAGATGTGAAGAATTTCTACAATCGCGTGTATTTTTTTTACAAAATTGTATCAAAATTAGCCATGGTACGCCATGGCCAAAATTAGCCAAAAACAAACCATACCGCACCTATAAGGGGGCAAATACATAATGAACAGCTATTGATGCAGATTTAGCATATTTACTACGTAAATGAATGAGAAATCATACCTGAAAAGCGTCCCCATTTGATGGCTTGTGGAGTCCCTATCTCCAATTTGAACCAAACTGAAACTTTTGATATTGGTGTTTATTTCATATGAGTCAATCAGCCTGAACATGACTACGAGGTTAAAATTGCATTAGACCCCCGTAAGTATCCCATTTGAGGATGCCTAAAGTTTCAGTGTGTGTGTTCATATAAAAAATCAATTTTACCTATACCTACAGTTTCCAATCAAAGTGAAATAACCTCAGCTGGAAAGAGAATAACCATCAACAACAACATAATGTAATGCAGCGTTTCCCAACTTTTTCAACTTGCGGCACACTTCAGGGCAATTTGAATTCTCGCGGCATAAATAATAATAATAATAATAATAATAATTATTATTATTATTATTATTATTATTATTATTATTATTATTATTATTATATATTTTAGTAATTTTTCCTGATTACTGACATTCTTCTCAGAGAGAAGAAAGCTCGATTACTGGTTTTCCTCCGTGGTTCCATTATGCTTATTTTTCATTTTAATTTAAAAATAGAAAACAATTGCATTCAGATATAGGATTCAAATTGTTAAAAATACACTTTCTTTTTCGAAAACTGTATCCAAACTTTCATTAAGAAACAGAATCACTAAATAACGAACGAACAAACATTTTTTTAACTTTTAAAACACAAATGTAAGTAATTCGTATTCATGTTTACTTGGTCGGAAGGATTGAATAATATTTTAAAATTTCAAGTTACGAAATAGTCTGCAAAATAAGGAAGTGTAACCGCCTGGAGTTCGGGTCGCTGTTCGGGCAGCCATTTATATGTAACCGCCTGGAGTTTGGGGTCCTTGTTCGTGCGCCATTTATTTATAACCAATCCGTGTAATCTGGTCGCTGTCCGTGGCTCGTGGTACTACCAATAAGTATCTTCCTGATACTTTAACTTACCTGGACAGGGCGATGAAGGATCTCTCCAAGAAAAGGTTACAAACGGTTTCCAAATCGCTCGTCGGTCTCAATAATGAGATAAACATTAGGCGCCGAGAAGTTCGGGTGTCTCGTCTCGAAAACCTCACGGACGATCAGACGGTCATCCAGACCAATTTATGTTATCCAGACCAATACGGAAAACAATTTATGTTAATTTTAGTCAACTGCCCATAATGCACTAGACACGGCGATAACTTTGGCGTGAGAAAGTACAAATAATGAGTACGAAACAATGCAGTTGGAGCCACTTTGGTTGCTGAAACATCTGGTCAGCCCGTATTTCTCTAATCTATTATAATGTTTCCATAAGCGATTAAAGAAAGCACTTAATTCAGTTCCCAATAACTATAGAATATATACTGTGCATATAATGAGTCAGGGAGAAACACTGAAATGGTTAGTCACTAATTGAAATGTTCTCACCAAAAGCAACGTTTTAAATATATATATATATGAGAAAACGATGAAAGACTTCTTTGTCCAATTCTGTGGGAAAGAAGCAATTCCCACCGAAGAAAGAACTTATGTGCGTTGTAGAATAAAGTACAAATTGAAAATAATGATCACTGTCTTTACGAAATATACAGAGAGTCCACAAAAAATCCTTCTATAACCTGGTGGCGATTATAGAAGCAATAATTGTCATAACAATGATAACAAATACTTTTTTTCAAAATTTGAAATGTACAGAAAAATGTTCTACAGAAAATCAAGAATGTTCTACAGAAAAGTAACACAGTATGAAACTTTAAATTTCAGATTCATAGTAGTAATGTGAAATACAAATATACCTTTTTCTCTAGGTCTTGCAATTTAATTGCTATAGAATTAATAATTTTGTTTCGATTTCCTCGCGGCACACCAGCGACCCGTTCGCGGCACACCGGTTGGGAAACGCTGATGTAATGCAACCTTTGTTGTAGTGTCCCCATAGATCCTGAGAGGGAGATGGGGATAAGAAATAGAGTAGTGGAAAACTGCAACATTTGAATGAAAGATATATTTCATCCAAGAAATAGAAGAAAATATAATGCAAAATGGAAAGTAAGTTACATATACGAAGTACAAGTATTTCAGTGTGTGAAACAAATAAGGATGAAAGGAACATTGTAGCATTTACTGCAGTCCTTGTCACTGTTTTCATTTAAGACCACACAAATGTTATCGTGATAGATTATTTTGCTCAATATTTGTGCTGCTTTTGGGATCCTCGACAATCATCTTCCATAACTTACGTAATAACTAATGGCTGCAACATGGCAGCAAGAGCCAACTGTTCGCAATCTATTTACACAGTCGTAACAGTTCCTAATGACACTTTTGTAACCTTCTGTATTTGATTTTAAATGAAGCATTTGTAGGTCTTGCTTTGTGCATACCTTGAATGCACTGTTGTTTTCAATAACTAGTCGTTGTCTTTAACATAGTATATATTAATATTACGTCTTTCATTCAACATTTCAGCCAAATAACATATTCCCTGTTTATATTGGAAGAATCCACAAAACAATCATTTCAAATACTTATTGGTCATTCGAGGAAAATCCTCAAGATCCTGTGAAGAAATAGATGCAAACGGAAGTTCTTTTGTTCGCAATTTCTTTTGTTCAAAAAAGGTTGCAACTGTGTTTTTGTTTCCTGAAGTTTTCGCAGATTTCATGATTGTGGTGATTGTGGAGTGGTTTTAATCTGGTGTCTCACGTATGGAGAATTTATTGTGTGGAGAACTAGCAATTCTATAATGCAGGCCGAAACTAGCTATTATTTTATTGTGAAATATTTCATCCAACAGACGATACTTTTACTTCAGCATTCCATGTGTAGCTTGAACTGCGCATCGATTTTTTGTAAGAAACCTAGTATCATTTGCTTCAGCAATGGACAATTGTGACTTTTTGCCTTTAAATGCAGGCATAGGAATGTCATAACCTTTGTCCTCAATTTAAGTTTTACAGGGTATATATTTTAATCAATTGACTACTAATTTACTCATATAAAACATTCAATTCTTATGTAGATGTCTTGCCCCCCAAGAAAAAACGCAACAGACGCTCCTGGCTGTCACTATTCCTTTTTTCGCGACAAATTCATAGAATCATAAAGATTCTTTGTTTCGTGTTTGTTCTAAAGTGACAAGGGTATTCATTCCCAGATAAATTGTTAAATATCAACAGTTTCACAATATCCCAAACTAGGAGTGGGGGCGCCACAGGCCATTAAATGGGACTTCAGTGAATTTGGCACTTCAGGTGTGATTTCTCATTCATTTACTTAGCATATATGCAAAAGGTACATCAGTAGTTGTTCTTTATGCATTTGCCCCGTTATAGTTGCGATATTGGTGGTTTTGGCTAAGTTTAACCATGGTGTACCCGTGATACAATTTTGGAAAATATACATGTGATTGTAGGGTTATAGTGACATATAAAATTTATGTTTTCATAATTGTGCTCGCAGATCATCTTAAGTCAAAAGGGACTCAAAATATTGAATCGAATTTTTCGAGAGAAGAAAATGGTCCAGCGAGCTGTTTTTTTCTTTTTATTTTTTTCTTTTAAGACAAGTCCCTTGTATACACCTATACATCCATCCAAGTTTGAACAAAGTGGATCGAGCCATTCTTGAGAAATAAATTAATCCCACTTTTCCGATTTTGTGCCATTTCTTGTGAACCAATAAGAGTTGAGGTTTGAAACGTGAAGGATTAATGTATTTTGAGGGTACCTATATACCACCCACTTATCATGGGCCATTCATCTGGGGCCATTTCACTATACTTATCCACCCATGACCTTTATTCTAGACCTTTTCCGGTCTCTCCGCTATCATGCAACAAAATCGTCTGTTTTCTAACAAGTTTTCTTGGTTGTAAACTTGGGTGTTCGGCATTTCCCCAGTGTTCGGGAATACCCCGGTTTCTCCGATATATATATTAAATTTGACAAAAAAAATCTAACACTAGACATGCAATCAACAGAACTCTTTGAGCTTAATAAATTGATATGGTGGTAATTGAGAATGCTCATTGCTCATAGCTTCCAAGGAAAACTACTAGTTTTGTAAATCTTCAAATTGATGTGCAATAACTGAGCTAGCAATTAAGATGCAACTGACTCCAAATTATAACTTCATCAAGCTATTCAACAATACACTATTGGTTATAGTATACGCTGTGGCTAATGAGACTAAAATTATGATTAAATGAAACTTTTGTTTAACCATATTGTCCAAAGGTAACACATATGACATTGAGCTGAACAATATTACATATTTGAGGATAAATTATCATGCGTAGTTTTCGATAAAATAGGGAAACGGGCTTTTATGATGTTGAAAGTTATGGGTTTATTTTTTCTTAAGAGTGAGACATACTCCTACCAAAGACACACATAATCCTAACATTATAGCCCATACTACCTGTAATTGTCCCCGGATCAGCATGGGAGATCTGAATGTCAGAATCAGTGAAAACTCAAGAGATAGCTTTGAATATAAAAAACAATACAATAATGGAAAGCTAATTGTTGTGGTTGCTGAAGTTATGTTAATATATGCTATTAAACAAGTATATATTATGAAATGCCCATCACATATTATGCTTCTTACAGCATATTATGTTTCTTTCATTGTCATATATAATATGGTATATTATTGTGTGATAATTCATTGGGTGTTCAAATTGTCTTCAAATGACAGAAGAAAGCTAGAAGAGCAATAAAATATTTACCAGATAATGTATCATGTAGAGAATTCTTTAAGAAAATGCATGTCATGACAGTTCATTCTTTGTGCATTTATAGATGCCTTATGCACGATACAGAAAATCACTATGGTATTGGTTATCGCAATAATGTTCACTCAAATAATCCAAGACCTAAATATAATTTAAATACCCCACATATTATTATAAATACAACCCAAAGAAGCTATAAATATACTCTCATGAAACTGTATAATGCATTCATTACCAGTACCTATTCGATGGTTGTGCAATATTGATTTCGAAAACCATTGTAAAGCATTTCTTCTAAATAATTCTATTTATAGTATTATTGAATTTGAAGAAAAGGTAAATTATAACAAATAATCTGATTTTGTATATTATTCAGCCTGCCTATTTCAACATTCGTTATTTAATGACAATAAAATTTATTTTGTTATATTCTATTCTACAGTAGTAGAGGGCAAGATATAAAAGGAAATGACGATGGATGGATGGAACGATCACGGACTGGGCCCAAAGAAGAAGCTTCTTCATACAAAATAGTGTGACAAAGTTCGGTAAAACTCCGTAGTAACAAGAACAGAAAATGAGAATTTAATGGTTTAGAAATATTAATAATGATTGGTAACATCACAGCAAAAGAGATAGCTTATATTAAAACATACGATAACGAGGATACAGCAGGTATTTAATGGTATGGTCATTGATAAATGTACTTTTAATAAGTTTCGTAAAAATGTGTTCTGGTATTAAGATCAACAATATTTCTGAAATATTTACTGAAAGGTGTTTCCATAGAGATCTTTGAATATTTTGACAAATTATAAATCCATCCCAGCTTATTATTCTCTACAATGTAGAACTTAAGCCGTGGTTACCATAACTACAGTACTTGAAAGACTCCCGGTATTATGTTTTCTTACATGCATTGTTGAAGCAAAGAAATTCCCTTCTTATTCATTTTGGAGTTCTTTCTCCTACACCGGAAATTGAAAAAGTCAAGAGATACTAATCCCTCGCCAGCTTTCTGCAATAAAAGGAAGAAGATTGAAAAGAAAGAAGTTCAGAAATTGCAATAAAAATGTTCAGAAAGATAAACTTTCCTCGTGTTTTAATATTATATGAAATTCACATTCATTAAGACGAATTTTTGATTTATGTAATCTTCTTCTGTCAGCCTGTGTAATACCTTTTGTATTCATCATCGTTCATTAAATTGTAAACAAAGAATGTTCCTTTATTACCACATTCCAATTCACATTATTATAAGAAACTATGAAATAGAATATTAAATTCCTCTTTAATGGATTCGATATATCTCTATATTAAAAGAGTTTATATAATAGGTACGATTTAATAAATATATCTCACAAGTTAATAAATGGGCTCAAAACTATGAATAAATATCATTGATTAAGTTTAATAATGTTCTTTGTAGGGTAGTATTAAATTTATGTTTTTTTAAAAATGAAATTGGAAGTTTTACTTCACATCGAAAAATAAATTCGTTATCTCTATTAACTTAAGAATCTTCTAAAGTTCAATCACATGTTTAAACCGTATGCCTATGACACTTGTATTCATTAGAACTAATCCGCTATATACTGTAATTCGAAATGCTGGAGCTTAACCCTAGATGAGCTTCATTTTCTGTTAATTCTGTTCGTCACTTATTCTCCACAGTAATACAAATAATCTATTCTTGTAATTATTAATATTTTATTGAAAATAACGATTTTTATATGACTTATGGTTATCAAGGATACTATCTGATCAAGAAAAGCAGCGCAGTGTTCTGTGTCATAAATTCTGGAAAGTGCGGTGCCTAGATTATTTAACGTCCAAAAAGGAGTTTTTGTTCCTTATATTTTATGGTATCAATATCATTGTTCACTCAGTTTTTCTCTATATGTAGAATCTTACTTTCGTATTTGACAAATTTGATAATTTGATATGTCCTTAGATTGTGTCAAAGTGATTCAAATACTGATTCACTTTCAACATACACCCAGAAATGTACACCCAGCCACAAAAGTAATTCCTCCCTAAGAGCTCTAATTCCATTACTTGAGGTCCAGGTCTTTTGCAGTTGTGAGAACGCCTAGACAAATGCAACCCAAGTTACACGTAACTTTTCTCGTCACTGACAGCAGTTGGTAGCCCTGATCCAGGTGTTTATGTGAGTAAAATTGTAAAATAGGTGACTAACGAAACAGTTCTCATTCTAAGATCAATCTCTCTGGTTCAGAGCGTGTTGTCCAATGAACACCATATGTTAATCTCAATATTGCTGTGTGTGTAATGTATTTTTTTTTTTCATTATATACTGTATAATCAAAGAAATAAAAACACTGATCACAAATGAATCAGAAAATGCTTGAAAGTAGCTGAAAATATCAAATCTAGAACTACTGCTGGAAATAACTTTGTAAATGATTGCCTCCATTAAGAGACTTTCTCCAATTCTCCTCATTCCAAAATCTTCTTCTTTCTGGAGGAAAGAAGATCTTGCTTATCACACTGGGTATGCATTGAGATTGAAATTGAAACAAGAAAACTTGAAAAAAGTTCAGCATGGCCGGGACTCGAACCCGGAACCACCACACAGAAGTTCAATGCGCTAACCACTCACCCACCGCTACATTTCAATTTCCACCCAAACTAACACCTATTTAAAATCGTTTCATGGAAAAATATAAACAGAATACTCAAATATAACAGAAACCAACAAATATAAACAAAATATAAATAAAAATATAAACAAGAAAACATAAGCAATTTGTGTGAGTGTCTTCATGACTTACTCGAGATTTCCTTGTTTAACTCAAAAACAAGTTATATACACGTTGCTCAATGAAGAAAGTATCATTAAATGTCCTTCAATTAAATGTCCTACGTTATCGGCAGAGCCTTAACTTGTGGGGGGCAACTGACCCCCAGAGAAGCTCCCCGCCGTTCGAGGGGGTCCATTATCAGACAAAATTTTCTTACACCATATACGATAGGAACATGAAATTAGAAATGAAGCATCAAATCGGGTCGCAACATTACATAAACAAAACAGCACACAAAAGGTAAATAGAACAAAAATGAGTCGTGGACTCATTTGAGTAATATTTATTCGTATGGCTTTAAGATTTATCAATATTGTCCCCTTAATAATTTTGCCATGTATGTAATGGGCCCAGGTAGTAACTAACAGAACCTCAGACCTTGCCGTGCGGGAGGGCACACAGGCTCCGGTGAGGCCATAAAGATTAAGAGAAAGTTGGAGAGAGGCGGTCCAATAATTAGAAATCAACATTTTCTAGGGGCCCAAATAAGCATATTAATGCTTGCCCCAACCAGAAAAGAGTTGAGTTGAACGTTCCATTCAGCAGCGAGTCTATGTGATACGTGGACCTACTGATTAACGTGAAATCCTAACCACATGAGCTCCCGCCGGGAATTGAACCCGGGTCTCCCACGCCAAAGGCCCCTCCAGAAAAGAATCTAAGTTACGGCGCTGGTCATTAGTTGCAGGGATGGTCCCGACTTACATTACATTTCGTCTTTAATATAACTTCTAATTTCAAAAGAAGAAAAGAGGACAGAAATTATTTTCGCATTCTTTAAGTTGTATCAACACGTGTAGCAATAGACAGTTCTCTGTTTATGTTCCATAACTACTAGTTTATTTTCTTATATTCATATGTGGAGTTTGTGGCAAATTTAGGCCACATAATCGTGAGGCTGCTGATAATGAGGCCCAATACACTAGGGGTTCGAATTCCTTTGAAGAGCAAGATCGGAATTTTAATTGTCCTCAGTATTTCTTCAAATTACGGAAACAACGCCACGCATGCAGCTGATCAGGGGTTAGAGTGGCCTCAAAGTCAGGGTCATTTAGGAGCTGGCGTATCTGTGGACCAATGAATATTCCCTGTTTGATCTTCTCTGTACTTAATCGTGGAAACTTCATGCACAAATATCCGAATGTGCTTCATTCGTGTTCACTGCCTTTACAAACGCTGTCATAAGTCCCAACTTAATATGCAGTAGTGGCAGAACACTTTTCTGAGGGTTCACTAGAGGTTCATTGACAATATTTTTTGAGCCAGGAATCATAGCTGTTTTTAAAGGCCACTCCTTTTGTGTACAGTGTTTATCTCTTGCGCGACTGTCCCACTCACATATATAACAACAATACTTAGTATAACCTCCTTGCAAACCCAACAAAATCAAAATTACTTTGAAATCTCCACATACTAGCCATTCATGCTGATTGTAACTAATGAAGCGTAGAACAGATTTCAACGTAGTGTACGTTTCTTTCGCTAAAGCAGCATATGCGCCAGGGATGGACGGTCTTTCGTTATTATTATGTAACAGTACACCCTTCAGGCTTGTTTTGGAACCATCTATGAATAGTCTCCACTCGTCCGGTTTGTATGAAATATGTAGGTCATGAAATAATCCTTCAACATCACTGCAGATTGTAATGTCACCTTCAGTACCGAAATGGTTCTCAAGTTCTTTCTGACGATCCCGAAAAACTGACACTCGCACTGTTTCAGCTAGAAGGTTTCACTGCTGCAGTCGTGAGGCTAACACTTCAGCTTTACACTTCGGGAGGTCTAAATCCGTAATTAGATCACTGAGTTCACGTTGTATGATTTTGTGTGTTTCGCTGGATGAAGATGGCGTAAATGAAGGAACGACAACACTGGAGCACTTCTTCGGCTGGATGTGTAGGATCAGCATTCTCGCTATCACTGCTTGATGTTGTTGCGTTTGGGGGAACAGGAACTGGCAGTCCTTGTCCATGAGGCACAGGGCGAATTACAGATGGGATGTCAGGGTATTCGATATTTCTCTTCCTTTTGGTATTGATTCCTTTCTTCAAGGGCGGAGTCATACAAAAATAGCAATCAGACACATAATTTGTGGGTTCACACCAAATAGCAGGCACGCCAAACTCCATGGAGACGTGTTTCCCATGCATCCAAACATTTAGTACGGAAGAATCCGTCGTACAACACACGTGTGGAGCCCAAGATTTGTCTTGGTCTCCCACTCGACAACCGAAATACATGAATAGGCTTTCCTTACTGCATCAGTAAGTGGTCGCCTATATTACCACAAATAGCGTCTGCATAAATGTAACAAAAGTTATCAGGATTGCTCTTGCAGGTGCGGGGCATTTTCATGAAAACCGACACTCGTTCAAACACTCACAATAACACAAACACTCACAATTTAATTCAAATACGGTACTTTATTGTATATACATTCACCACCAACCACCTCTCAACCAACACACATTACAGTACAGTAAAAGAGAGCGCGGACACACACACGCACGCCGCCAACAACTTTCAGCCTGTCGAATGATCAGGTGGTTGGATCGTGGGCACATGAGTGAGCTTTACGCATTGTTGCCAGGACCAACAAGTACAACTAGCTTAACAACGGCAGCAAAACCGTTGTTACACTTCTTTGTATATTGCTATTATAACAACCATGGGCGGCGATTAGGGGGGGCAAAGGGGGGCAGTTGCCCCCGCACTTTTTTTAAGTAACCAATTAATGTATATAGTTTCATTTGGAAATGTAATGATTTTGTATGTGTTACTGATTAATAGGAAAAAATGCTGCCATATAATATTTGCTGTTGCGTGAATACGTATTGGTTGTCTTCCCGTGGAGTAAAGAAAGCTACAGTAATTGCGTTTTAATCGCCACAGAAAATAACCCCAAAAAATAACCTATTGGAGCACAATTTCAGCATACTTTCATTTCTTAATAGGATTGCTCTTGCAGGTGCGGGGCATTTTCATGAAAACCGACACTCGTTCAAACACTCACAATAACACAAACACTCACAATTTAATTCAAATACGGTACTTTATTGTATATACATTCACCACCAACCACCTCTCAACCAACACACATTACAGTACAGTAAAAGAGAGCGCGGACACACACACGCACGCCGCCAACAACTTTCAGCCTGTCGAATGATCAGGTGGTTGGATCGTGGGCACATGAGTGAGCTTTACGCATTGTTGCCAGGACCAACAAGTACAACTAGCTTAACAACGGCAGCAAAACCGTTGTTACACTTCTTTGTATATTGCTATTATAACAACCATGGGCGGCGATTAGGGGGGGCAAAGGGGGGCAGTTGCCCCCGCACTTTTTTTAAGTAACCAATTAATGTATATAGTTTCATTTGGAAATGTAATGATTTTGTATGTGTTACTGATTAATAGGAAAAAATGCTGCCATATAATATTTGCTGTTGCGTGAATACGTATTGGTTGTCTTCCCGTGGAGTAAAGAAAGCTACAGTAATTGCGTTTTAATCGCCACAGAAAATAACCCCAAAAAATAACCTATTGGAGCACAATTTCAGCATACTTTCATTTCTTCTTACAAGGGCTCGATATGTTAGTGAGCCGCTTTAAAGCTAATCGAAAGAACATTATGCAAAAAAGTAGGGCCTATTTCACAAGTTATTCTTTAATTGCACAAAAATTGACAGTTCCTAAAATGTCTTTTCTTCTTTCTAAAGTAAGGAATATCGATTAAAAAGAAGGTGATAAGAAACAACTTCTACCTTTTCCATTGTTTTGTAGTGTAATATACGAGTGAAGTGTTGTGTTTAAGGATGTACGAGTGTATATAGAATAAAATTTAGTAAATTGAACATAATTCTAGATTTTAAGTTTATTTTGTATAACTGAAGTGTGGATTGTAAGTATTGTTGTGTTTTGATGTGTTCCAAGAAAGTGAAATCTGCATATTTCAAGAAGTTGCAAAAGCAAATATTTCTTTAAATGTCGTAGCATATGCTTGTAGCAGTGGCGTATTTAGGGGGGGCTTCCGGGCTTAAGCCCCCCCGAAATCTTACTTACTATAGTAAAGTATATGAAATGTCTTGCAGAATTTTCACATTTTCAGGCAAAGCCCTCCCCGAAAGTTAGCAAAGCCCCCCCCCGAAAGAAAATCGTAAATACGCCACTGGCTTGTAGTATTTACTGTCTTTCATTTTCTAAGAGTAATAACATACATTTAATAGCATGTGTGGAATTAAATATTAAGTTTTTCATTAATCCTCAGTTTCAATATAACTTTTGCAAAACAAGCATCATTATTCATTACTATGATTAATATTATCCTTTCTATTTATTTGTTTTGCAAATTTATTAAATAATCTGATCACACAATTTTCCAGACAGAATTTTAAGATGTTCATGAGCAAGGAATCAAATCTCTTCTTACACTTTCGTTGTTTAAGAGTACAAAGGGCTAGTATCTACTTGCGTTGTTCTTCTCAATTTACTTAATAAACTATTATATACGATATACGGTATTTTAACTGAAAATATAGTATCCTATTAGTTATACAACCTTTCGTCAAACAAAATGTTAGAAACAACCAGGAAAACTAACATTTATATACAAATATTCAGATCATGTCTTGCCCCCTCACTTTTAACGTCCAACCGCCGCCACTGATAACAACAATGCAATTCATTTGTTCCCTAAGTACGTGTGACATTTACCCCTTCGATTTTTCTTGAAAAATACGGTCATCCCATGGGAAAAACATTTTTTTTGTGTGTGTAGATGTGAATAGAAAATAAATTGTTGGTGTCAACGTATATTTTATGATTATATATATATTCGAGGATTGCCAGTGCAGTTTTTTATTGCAGGATTGCCAGCTGTCGGCAAAAAAGTCGGAATTTTGCAGAAAGGGAATTTTTCGTGCAATATTTCAGTACATAAAATCCCCCACCCCAGTACAGACTATCGAAATGATAGTTACATTGTCTGAATGTATTGTCCTATAGTTCTGTTCGGCATACGGAAGTCAATATTACATTTCTAATGTTCATGTTGTAAACGTAGGGAAAATTTCGTCATTTCGGTAGAAGGGATAATATTTTTTTTCACAGTTCGGCTCTCTTCGATCATGACGACATTTGCAGAAAACATTCCCAATATTGACAGGTTACTTTTCAAATATAAATTATAATTTTACTATTTCAGGCTTGCCAGTAAAAGTATAAAAAATTGGATTTTCCTCTTAAAAAAAAGGGATATTTTCGAAAATATGGGTATATAATTTCCCAATGGTACCGGTTACCGGAATGATTGCTAAATTTTCAGAAAGTACGGTCATCGGCGAACAGAAAGAGGTATAACACATTCCGCAACGATAAATAGGGACGTAATTATACGTTTCTGAGTAAAACCTAACAAAATAAAGGTGAAAAGCATGAATTTTTAAGGTAAATTCCACATTTACTGGGAACCCTGAGCTACCAGCTAATAAGTGTGATATTCGTGTTCAGCTCCTCGAAGTCTATAAAGATTGGATACTTTCGCTTCTGTAAAAAGTAAAAAGTGAAAATTTGTTGACCAGTGTAATAAATGGTTATAAGCTCCTTACAAGATGTTCTAGACAAAATGTCGCATTGTAGGTATCCCTGTACCAAGTGAAATAGTAACATCCATCAAGATATGCTCCTGGATTACATATCTTCTAACGCAACATTCACAGTTGAGATTTTGAATTCTCACTATTCTCAAAATTGGTACAGATGAAAGAAATTATTATAGGCAACATCTAAATCATGAATATCTTTAATTTAGAGCTTTAGAAACTAATGTGGAGTGAACCTTCAACATCCCATCAATATGGGGTAGTCGACTCGAATTCATCAAAGACTAAATCCGTTTTACATAAAAATTCTAATTACGTATCATTTCTTTCGACTTCAAGCACTGTCAAAAAATGTTGACACTGAAGACGGTAATTTGATATTATTTTCGAATAAACTAATAGACATTTTAATTATTTTCTAAATTTATCAGTGGGATACAACGAAACATGCTCCGAAACCATCAGAGCTCTTGATAGAACTCGTTTGTCATGGCGTAGGCGCGTAGGGGGAAATCCGAAATAATTATATATCTCTCTAAAAGTTGGAGTTAAATTTTCATGTCCGAACTACATGATAATAGTTTAGTTGTATGCTGAAAATAAAATTTTGACGAATAGCCAATTGAATTTCTAAAACGATTATTATTTACTAATGATATAAATAGACAAAAGTTCACTATTTTTGCAGATATTTCAGAGAATCAGGGCAGAAATATCAAGTGCGATGCCTCTTTTGATGCAAAGATGAAATTGAATTTAGGATTATTACCAAAATATTTAATTCCTTATGTCGATTAGGTAATCTAAAGAAATATTCTTTACAGAAATTGGAAATATCGACTACATGTTAAAAGAAAGGAAATTTCTTACAACCTATGTTTGGGAACAGTAAAAGAAAGACATGATTTTATTCAAACTCAATGTGTAATTCACACTTAAATATCATTTTATTTAGAAATATAGTAGTAGCCATATTGTTTCCAAAACAACAATAACTCTAACTCTCTCTATGGCCTATGGAACCCGAAGGTTCAATCCCGCGTTCACAAAAGCTCTTCACCGACTTATATCCTTAGCCAACTGGATCCAGTTTCTACTTTGTATTCCTATTTCTGCGAGATCTACCTTAATATTGTCTTCCCATCTGCGCCAAGGTCTTCCTAATGGTCATTTTTTTCAGTTAAGATTTTGAAAGCGTTCCTACTTTCTTTCATCCTGGCTACATGATCTGCCCACCTGAGCCTCGTAGATTTTACGACCCTAACAATATTGAGTAATCCATATAAATTATGTAGTTCCTCGTTATGAAGTTTCCGCCATTCTCCATTCCCGTTTCTCTTGGATCTGAATATTCGTCTCAGGATTTTGTTCTCAAATACTTTCAATCTATGTTCTCCGTTCCGAGTAAGCGACCATGTTTCGCAACCATATACAACAATAGGGATGGTTATCGTTTTATATATTTTAAGCTTCAAATTCCTCGACAAAATTCGCGACGACAAGAGATTTTGAACTGAACAATAACACGAATTCCCTGCTTTTAGTTGACATTCAATTTCAACATTAAATGAACATTAAAACAACAATAAACAAAATTAAATTTCAAAATACATTATAAATCCCATAAATTTACAGTATATACTGATGTCCCTCTTTTTTATAGTAAATTCTGTAAAAATGCACTGGAATAGTTAAAAATTAAAATGGAATACCATTCAGAAATTTAAAATGGGATACCAACAAATGTAGTAGTAAATCTACTACATAGTTTTAAAGGTTATATTTATACACGGTTGGTAATTAGACAACTATATTAAGCTGATCATCTTGTAGGGCTTTCGTATGACGTTATTTGGTAATTATAAATAAACTTTTAGAAAAGACGTCAATATTTTATCTTGGTAACACACTTTATATTTATATATTTCACGAATTAGTAATACGCATTAGGAATGTAAGGCACATTGGTAACAAGATGAGACAGCAAATAAAACATCTTGTGGATATTTGATTGATTTACATAGTGCTTGTAATAACAACCAAAAAAATCCTAATTTTACTTATATCTTAAAACAGTTCTCATGCATAGATGTACATTATACACTTGTTCATTACATCAAAAATAATTTTTCTTTTTCTTGAACTCACTCACTTAACACGCTAGCACCACATAGGCTTCATGGGACTTTCAGTTACCTTTCTTAATGGACTTCGTAGGTTCCATGGGATTGGGAAGTCTACCCTCTTTCTTTACTTCTTTGAAGTCCGTTGCTCTGATCTTGGTGAGGCTCCCTCATTACAAGGGACCAATATGGCTTCTTCGAAAGGTTTTGTACTAACTGTCTAGTAATATTCTTTTCTTTTTAAAATTTATTTTTATTTACAAAATTATTATAGTGGTTTCATGGGAAAAGGCAAAGTTCATACGGGGCTCAATGTACTTAAACAGCTTGTTTTTTCTAATTGTTTCTGTGGCTTTGACATCATACTCTTAACACATTTGCAAGAGTTTGTACGAAGCAGAAAATGTCAAAGTACGGAAAAAGTGACATTCAGGATCGGGAAGTAATTTCACCATTTGGAGCACTAGAGAAGTCCTAAGTGGTTGGCCTTTACGATATCTTGTCTTGTCTGAATATGTTTCCATTTCATACATGTATTTCTATCACAAATGAGAACATATTCCTACCAGTCATAACCCATATATCCAAATTTAATAGATTTACCTTTCGTAAACATTTTACAAGAATACTACTGTAGTTAGACATCATAAATGCGTCTGTTCTAATCGTTCTCTTGAATATAATTAAATATATGAAATTGTGAAATTAAATACAAGCTGAGTGCACTCTGTATAGTTAGAAAATCAAACATCATTCACAACAACTGAACTTTTATCTTGTCACAAAGATTCTTACTGGTAAAGACGACAGTTAGAAGATATCTTGCGGTTTAGAAAGGGATTTATACATTGCTTTAGTGGGAATATAATTTGTTCCGGTAAAATTTGGTCATGGAGAGACATTTTCGAATAATAGGGATGGTGACTCAGGGGGATTTTTCTATATATGTAATTACCGTAATTCTAGATATTGCCGTAATTACAGATAAATACAGTGAACAGAATAGGAGTACGCATTTTTATCGGGGAAAGTAATTTTATATAGAAAGAAAATATCACGATATTTAATAATTACATTGTCTTCTTTAAATGTTTCATTCAAACTCGACTCGACTCAAAACTGACATCTTTGAGCTCGACTCGAGAACTCAACTCCAAAAATTTCCTCCAACTTGGCTCGAATTTGACTCGAGTTTCGATTCGAGTCGAGTCAAAACGAAGAAAATCGAGCCAAACGCCGTGTGTGGTTTCAAGTACTTTCTTCAAGTATCCTACATAAACAATATAATTATTATGAATGATGCTACTACTTCTACTTATTATTTTTTTATTTTTATTATTATTATTATTATTATTATTATTATTATTATTATTATTATTATTATTATTATTATTATTATTATTATTATTACTATTATTACTTTTGCTTTTACTATGGATTCGTATAGTAAAACTGCAAGCTTATTTTAATGAAAAAAGTGTTATGAAAATTTAAAAAATCCTTGGGCAAGGTTTGAAACCATGTCAAAAATTATTTTCATTACTAGAACGTTGCTTGAGAACACTCGGCCACGAGGGCCGACAGCAGTTTGCCTTTATTTCCGCTATATGTAGGTCATGACTCTTGATTTCCTATTTGTATCGGCCAATAAGATCAGAGGATATCTGAAATTCTTTGAATCTCCCGCACACCAAGGTCTGCGCGGTCGTTAGTTACGCCTCTGGGCTCGTTCCATACACGGCGAATTCATTAAGGGAGCAATATTGACAAATCTGACAATAATATACGAATATATATTATTTCTAGTGCCCCTAATAGTAGACATTTTTTTTTTACTGAAATGGGCCCACAACTCATTATTGTTTTATTTACCTTTAGTCTGCTGTTCTGTTTATCTAATGTACTGAACCTGTTTGATGCTTCATTTATAATTTCATTTTAGTATCGTATATGGAGTAAGACAATTTTGTCTTAAATTGGGAACCCCTTGAACGGCGGGGAGCTTCCCTGGAGGTGGAGGCAGTGGCCCCCCTGCCTACACAAGTTACGGCCCTGCGTCGTGGCAATCATTTTTTTAATTGGAAGGTATTGTTTACGTAATTTATTTTGTAATTATGTTATTTCTTTATTATTATTATTATTATTATTATTATTATTATTATTATTATTATTATTATTATTATTATTATTATTATTAGTAGTAGTAGTAGTAGTAGTAGTAGTAGTAGAAGTAGTAGTAGTAATGCAAGGTCGATACTTGGCTACATATTTTATATTTTATGAATTTTGTAATTGGATTTCAAGTCTTTTTGTTGAATAATCAACACACTCCACTTTAGGGGGTTTGGAGGAGGGAAATATTATCCTGTTGCTTTTCATTGGTTTACTTGCACGCTACACCAAGCCTGGATACTACATTTCAATTTTCTATATCTACGGGAAGTACCCTAAAGGTTGTGATGATCATAAGAGAATAAGTGAATAAGTGATGAGATCAATGAACTTTGCGTATTAACAACATTTCAAATATCAGGTTGTCAGGAAAGTCATGACGTATTTCGGTAAAATATGACAAATGATGATTTGTGGATATACTAGAGTTATTCGGATCATCCAATAGTTTGTCATGAATAGCTAAGATGTTGAGTGTTTTGTGTGGTAGTATTGCTCTTTGTTTGGTTTGGTTTTACAGATTTGATCAGAGATGGCGTGGGTCAATGAAAACTTGACCCACCACCCACCGCGACCCACTCTGACACATGATCCACCACCCAACTTGGCCCTCTCTGACCCACTACCCACCATGACCCACTCCGACCTACCACCCACAATGAACCACTGACCCACCAAAACACATGGTCATCAACTCTGTCACATGATCAACGTCCTCTTTTCTACCGACTAAAGAGTTTATACTTGTAATAAAACCAGGTTGTCAAATCCTAACTAATGGGAGTTTGAATTTCTACGGTCAATCCTTCAAGCACCGCTCTATTACAAAAATGATGGATCTGACCTTTACGATATAAAAATGGTAAAGTGTTTGTCATAGGCCAACTTACGATGAATTTCAATTAAATTATCATTTTCTAATCATTATCTTGTTGAATTATCGATTTTTTCAGTGGAAAAACGTATGAAATTTCAAAGTCCCAAATCAAGTTAAGTAGACCAATATATAGAAGCTTAAATTTTATGTATATTTTTTCACAACGTTGATTGTCCTGTTCTCTAAGCGCTTGATGTAATAAACAAGCTTTTAGCAATTATTATAAAGTGCATGGTAAGCATATATGGATATATGATTCGAAGCACTGTATTTTTTGTTGATTTGATTTTGAGTTTAAGGTCCCTTCTGCAGAGAGGCTATATGAAAATGGGCCTATACCATGCCGTAACCGTTGCCTACACCTAGTGTCCAACTTGCGGGTAAAAGTCGATCATCAATATAGAGACGAGACGGTGTCCCACTGGCGGCAAGGTTTCGTCGAGTGGAAACAGATATCTCGCGTCTAGGTGTTGAAGTTACCACCGCATCGCAGCGAGGGCTTCGTTTTGGTCCGCGCTCCTTCTATTCGTCGCGGAGAATTGCGAATGGACCTACACGAACTATCGCCAATCATGTGCATGCGGTTATTATTATATATTCTTTTTTCCTGACGAATTGTTCCTAAAGAGAGCTCCCGGGATCACGAATAACACTGCCTCAACATCATAAAGTGAAAAATCTTGAGTGCGATAATTGTATGAATTTAGATGGCAACTGTTGTCGATCTTTAGAAAGTGAGTATAGGAGAACTATGAAATAAAGTAAATAAACACGGGTTATTTTGTTATAAAATTACATGGAAAACGCATTTTATCTTATCCCAAACAGTTATCGTCTCATATATATTGTTAAAAGAGCACTCTGATTGAACATATTAAAACGATCTCAACGATTTATCCCTTTACAAACAGTTATCGTCTCTGTGGCGAAGTCGGAAAAAACCCGCCCAGTAATCATAAGATTGGTGATTCGAACATCCTCCGGAGTAATTTTCTGGTACTTTCTTTTAGTGTTTTTAGACTCACCTTTATGTAATCAAATCACACACATATAGGGAATTTAACATATTTTGGGGGAGTAATTTTGTGGTTCATTGGCGTTTTGTCGCGTCAGAAGATGCCGTCTACAATGCAGTGAGCAGAGAGGTTCGTTAAATGAATTTACTTAAAAAAAATAATACACTGCCATGAAACACCGGATTCCAATCAATAAAGTATCTGTCCAATGCCGTGCCGTGAAAAATCAGGGCCCGAGGCAAGAGCATATGGCAGCGCCTCCGTGCATATGAGTTGTCAATTTAAAGTTGACTCCTCTGAACTATTCTTTCTGCATAATACTTTACTATTTTATCACGACTGAAATCAGAAAGTTTCAGCATTATTACACTGGAACCGTAAAAGTGTGTAATTACTGAATTCACTACAGCTCCATTTTCTCCTTCTCCCAAAAGTGTTGTCTTAGAGTATGGCTTAAGCGTTAGATTCCTAATGTTGGGGACGCGAGGTCTATTCCGGGTGTGGCAATTCAGTAAATTTTTACAATCTACAAAACTGATACTTCTGATGTATACTAACATGAAAGATATTCAATTGGGTCTAATAAGGAGGGTGTCCGAAGTGTAAATCTCAGATTTCAAAAATGTTTGTGTAGATCGTTAGGGAGACTCATGGAATAAATATTGGCAGTGGCCCATTTGCGACTTTCGGCTTTCATAGTAAAAATCGACTTTTGATTTGAAAATTGACTTATTGTTGCTGACAATCGTTGTCATTCGTCTTCATTTGGGTAAAGATACTTCAATTGTGGATCGGGGATCCCTGTGTGTGTGGCGCGGTAACCGTGTGTGTGATATATGTTGCCCATGTATTTTGACGAGCTGAATTCAAATATGTCATTAAAAGTACTTTGTGGAGCACATGTGCGGCACAGGTCTCTACCTAGTTTTTTGGGATGCTGAATCACAAGTTGAAAGAGAACTGAAGAACTTCAAATAGGAGTTTGGCAGAAACAGTGATTAATTTATGAATTGTATATTTTACAGAAATGAAACTACTTGAAAAAGTATTCCACGCAAAGACTTTTGCAGCATCAGCTACATTTCGCACTCATTGCATATGATTGGATCGTTTAAGGAAAATGAGAAACTCAGTGCATTAATAAATTCTGGTGGTCTTGCATCTACATATCCAGATTTATACCAACTATATTTGAACACATCATGGTACCTTGGCGATGATAGTTGTTCATAAATTACCGATTGCAATTTTATAATGTTGTTACTTTAGTGGAGTTGAATATCAATTTGGTGTAAAATTATAAAATGTTATTTTCCGTACAAAATTCTTCCTTATTCTAAGGCCCCAAGCACCTCATGGTTGTACAGCTCAAGTTGTTTCCGGTGGAATCTATTTGATACAAAGCGTTTTGTCGTCCGGAATGTGTTGAAAGATGACCATGAATCTAGGAGAAGGACACTTTTGTCCTCCATGTTAGGAACCAAAACGTCACAGATCCACTCTTCCAAGTACAGCTTATCCATCTTTCCAGATTTTGATGCGGAAAGATTAACATTTGGGGGCTGGAAAAAAGTTTTCTTTACTTATGGTCCAAATTGTTCTGTCGGTTCTTGCAATACAATATATAATGGCCCAACTAATTTTCCACTTTCAGACATAAGGGGCATTACTGTATAGCTATAAGAAAGGCATTTATGGATTGTGCAGAAGCTTCTACTTTTTTGACCTTGTATAGCTAACATTCGATTATAGTGCAGTTCCATGTAAGTATTGTCTATATCGAATTATGGTAACGTATCCCTGACTTCTAGCTGAAAAGATATGACCGAAGTTTCTATTTTTCTGAATTGTCAACGTCTGCTCACGACACGTCTACACCCTGGGTAATTCAAAATCATTGGATTAGCTGATGTCTCTGCAGTTTTCTTTCATATTTTCTTTCTTCGTTATGATCCCTATACTATTTCTATTTGTCACGAAGTAGTTAGCGGGCTTTGTAGTAAACGTGTCAAAAGGTTCTGCAGATACATATTTGCTAATCGTTAATTACAAAATATAAAATATTAACACAATTTAAAGTGAATATGACATCACCTACATTGTAGTATCGTTGTCCTGTAAAACATACAATCCATAAAGTAAGCACTCTTTCTTCCAAACTCCTATTTCAAGCCCTTCAGTTCTCTTTCAACTTGTGATTCAGCATCCCAGAAACTAGGTAGAGACCTGTGCCGCACATGTGCTCCACAAAGTACTTTTAATGATGACATATTTGAATTCAGCTCGTAAAAATGAATGGAGAACATGTATCACATTCGTGAGGGGTACCCCCTCACACACACAGGGATCCCCGATCCACAATTAAAGTATCTTTAAGCAAATGAAGACGAATGACAACGATTGTCAACAACAATAAGTCAATTTTCAAATCAAAAGGCTGATTTTTACTACGAAAGCCGGAAATTGCAAATGGGGCACAGCCCCACCCAAATAGGGAGTTCCATCGAAATTTGTTGTACCGATCTTTATTCCATGAGCCTCCCTAACGATCTGTACAAACATTTTTGAAATCTGAGATTTACACTTCGGACACCCACCTTGTAAGAGTTGCGACAACTTCCTTTACAGGTGAAACGCCAATAACACAAAATTACGTCATCTGTATCAACCTTCGTAACTATCTGGCAAGTAACGTGTTTGGACAAGCATTGATGAACACATAATAGCTAAACACGTCCTTACTGCTGTAGTATGGGCCAAAATTGAGTTCCAAGGAATTGTTCGTAGCTGTGCACAAATTGCTAATAGTGATCGAACTTATGATAGGGATCGCTAGTCACTAAAATAATCCTATTTCAGATGTCATCTCTCCTTTCTACTTACAAGAAGGGCGAAACAAAATGCATTACTATCATCAGCTAACAAATCTTTATATTCCATTTCTTGTCATAAAATGATAATTCCATCTGTAAATGTAATAATATTATTGGGTTCATGTATAAAACTAAGAAACATCTGACATACTCTATATCTTTTCTGTTCCTATGAATACCTTCGACTATGTTACTTTTTCTTTCCTTCTGCGGTAATAATAATAATAATAATAATAATAATAATAATAATAATAATAATAATAATAATAATAATAATAATAATAATAATAAAGGAATAACATAATTACAATACCAATTACATAAACATTATCTACCCATTCAGAAAAATTAATAATTGCCACGACGGGATTAGAACCCAGGTAACTGCAATGGGAGTTTCCTGCTTTAATAATTTCTTTTAAACAAATCAACCCAACCGAAGTACTTTTCGCTACTGGCACGTCATTTCCTTTCGACGTATTCCAAACACTACAGGGACACGAACACAGAGGACAATTAAAATTCCACAATTTACGGAAACAACGCTACCACATTGTTCTTGGGAAACAAGAGAGCCGACAATTATAGGGACCTTGTGGATGAATTAATTCATGCTTATCAAAACATTGGCTGCAGCATGCACTTTCTTCACTCACACCTCGATGTCTTCCCAGAGAACTGTGGTGCTTTCAGTGATGGACACAGCGAGAGATTTCACAGGGATATTTCTCTCATGGAACATCGATACACGGGTTGGTGGACAGCTGCAATGTTGGCTGCCTTCTGCTGGACGCTACAGAGGGATGCTCCAGACGCAACCAACAAGAGGAAGGCAAACAAACGGCGCATTCATTGAAGGTGAGTGCATTCATTTAGCCTAGGCAATAAATTTGTGTACAATTTACTTTTGTGCAGCAATAACGAAGGTCCGAGGACCAATTTATTTTTTTTGGCCAAAAATGTAGTAGACAGGGGAAATTTGCGGTATTTCAGTTCAAAGGATAATATTTATGAGGATAATATTCAAAGGATATATAAAGGAAGTCAGTTCGGTCTTTTTATGGCACATAATGTTACCAGTCTAATATCTTTTCCAGCTTTCTTTCCAGTTATTTATTGCAAAAAAGTCGGAATTTTGCAGAAAGGGAATTTTTCGTGCAATATTTCAGTACATAAAATCCCCCACCCAAATACAGGCTACCGAAATTATAGTTATATTGTCTGAATGTATTGTCCTATAGTTCTGTTCGGCATACGGAAGTCAATATTACATTTTTAATGCACATGTTGTAAAGGTAAGGAAAATTTCGGCATTTCGGTAGAAGGGATAATATTTTTTTCACAGTTCGGCTCGCTTCGATCATGACGACATTTGCAGAAAACATGCCCAATATTGACAGGTTACTTTTCAAATATAAATTACTATTGCAGGGTTGCCAGTAAAAAATTTAAAAATCGGATTTTCCTCTAAAAAAAAAGGGGATATTTTCGAATATATGGGTATATAATTTCCCAATGGTACCGGTTACCGGAATGATTGTTACATTTTCAGAAAGTACGGTCATCGGCGAATAAAAAGAGGTATAACACATTCCGCAACGATAAATAGGGACGTAATTATACGTTTCTGAGTAAAACCTAACAAAATAAATGTGAAAAACATAAATTTTTAAGGTAAATTCCACATTTACTGGCAACCCTGAGTACCAGCTAATTTTAAATGTGATATTCGTGTTCAGCGCGTCGAAATTTATAAAGATTGGCTACTTTCATTTCTGTAAAAAAAAATTCACTATAGACCAGTGTTATTGCCACAGGTTGTACATTTGGTTAATGTATTATACTTATTACCTATATGATAGATAATTACACTGAAATATAAACCAACCTCAATTTCTAAAACACTATATTTTATATAAGAAGTTACTTATTTTACATCGCACTTCAAATTGAACATTTAGCTGTCATGGCGAATCCCTCAATTGTTTTTAAAAATCTGTATGAAAACTGTTTACATCACTATAGCAACTTGCAAATACACACACACACACACACACACACACACACACACACACATATATATATATATATATATATATATATATATATATATATATATATATATATATATATATATATATAAAGATAGATAGATATTACCTACATTATTTCTTTCTTCTTCTTCTTCTTCTTCTACAAAATTGTCCGAGCACTGCTGCCCTGATTACGTACGAAATATATAAAATATACGACGTTGTCGTTGTAAGCTTCAGTTAATTGAAAATCCCTAAGTCAGGAGAATAAATTCTGCATTATCAAAAGTTTTACTGGATCTACACCTGCAGTTGGGTTTGTATCAGTGTATTTCAGTGAACAGTACAACCTACTTAACAATAAAATGAAGGTAATATTATTAATAAATTTATTTTGCTTGAACTGTATTTCAATTCAACGATCGATAATGATTCATGCTTCCGCCTTGTTCAGCATTTGGTGATAGCAATATTAAATTCCGCTATATAAGTCTTAATTAAGTAGAACTATCTCCATCCAGTCCTTAAAAATATACTCCAACTTTCTTAACAATGTATCCATTTCAAAATCTCGTGTCCTAAATCATTTCATAGCACGATTTTCCAGCACAACAAATTTAGTTTACATATATCTTTACCGTTTTACTTACGTGACTTTCGGAAATGTTGATATTATAAGCTTCATGTGTCCCACTTTGATAGTTATTAGATAAAAATGCTCTCAACAAATTATAGTTTTAAAGTAAATATTGACTTATTCATTTTGATACTATTCAGAAATTTTGAAACTATAGTTAACTTTCAAATTCTACGCATGGCAGCTGTAACTAATTTGCATAATATTGTTGTCAATTTCTGTACCTTTTAGTTCTAATTTACGCCCCTTCAGCAGCGAAAATTTTAGTATTGTGTGTACAAGTGTGATTGAAATTTTAAATATCAGTATTTTTTTTACATTTATATGGGTCGATATTTATATAATGTGCTCGCATTTTGTATGTGATTTGGACCTAAATATTTGTATTCATGTACACAGTAAATGCTAAATTGAAACTACACATATCATGTCTTTTAGTAGGAACATAATAGATTCCTTTTTATTTTGCTTAGTTGTATTTTAGTTTAACGTCTTATGTTATGCATTGAGGTTAAGGAAGACTGCAGTGATGAACTGGATGGTAATGAAAGAATGACAAAAGTATAAGGAAACGGCAGAACCCTGAAAAAGCTACAGTGAAAACGCCCATGCATACGGTGTTTGCCCACCACGAAGCCCACTTGACCAACCAGGAAACCTATGTGCTACAGGTGGAAACACTTTTAAGTTAGAGTTTTTATATATGTTAATGTCAGTGTTTAGGTAAAGGAAACATATACATATGATCGGATACATATAAAAGACATACATATGATCGGATTTGTATAGATATAATGGAAACTGCGATGGAATAACTTAGATTTGAATCCTTCATTACACAGCTACTTCGTCTAAATGAAGGACATGTGAAAGTAATTAGAATCATTCCATTTCATTTAGTGTTCATATCAAAATGTTTCGGTGCCAAAATATGGAAGTTCGAGAGACTTGTATTACACTTCAGTAAAATAGGAGACAATTCTTGAATGTAAACAACATGACTTACTACTTGGGTATTCGTACAAATTTTGTATTGAAGTATCGAAGAGCAAAAGATTTCTTTTCCTTTTTTATGGAAAGATATATATTTTCAAGTTCAATATCATGCCAATAATGAGAACAAATCGGTAATTTTTGCTATTTGACTTATTTCAATATCTTGTTGCTTTTCCCCAAGAATTTCTATTCAATGAAATGTAATGCCTTATATTTCAGTTATTATCTAAAACTATAGACCTAAATTGTGCCACTTAGTTTAAGAAATTGTTTCCTTCATCTTATGCGTATCTCTTGTTCTGAAGCTGATAAAATATTACTTTTAGGTGTTATTTATGGTATTTTTGTAATGCAAACATTGCGTGTGTAGTTCGTACATCGTCAGTCTATTGTCACTGTTTAGGCAGTTTGGTTATATTCAACATTTAGAACTTTATTTACTTCTAAGCGTTTCTAACATTTTATTTCATTTTACTTTTGATTTACGTGTTTGTGATGAACGTCAGGCATTTTAAACATCTTAACTTTTATTTATAATGTAATAATTTATTTAAGGTTTCTTAATTATACTTAAATCTTGTAAATACATGCTTGTGGTTTGATACACAAGAAAGGCTACTAACTGAGATCTGGGAGTTCCTAGCGTGCTTCTGCAATTTTACGTAATATTCTATAATGAAATTATTTTATGTTTTAATATGGGAAGAATAAAGTAGGCAGTTTTTAAATAACATAATGTGAATTTCTAGCGTTGAGGATCACAAAGTAGGGCTATTATTGGTGCCCGGTCTAAATAAACCCAATTGTACTGCTTAAAACATATATTGCTCGTAATATTACACCATACATTTGGAAAGGTTTAGCACATACAGAAATTATGAATAATGTTTCGGAAACAGATTGAGAACTAGTCTAAAGTAGGCCCGACTTTAGTCATAAATATTTAAGTTTCTAAATAAAGAGCTGATTATCTTTCCTTCCAGCAATTAATACGAAAGATAAACAATAGTTAACGAAAGACGCATACATAACAAAGGTCTGATAAACAGCACAATTTCATGTTTTGCTGGGGTGGGGAGGGGAACGTAAGACTGTCCAAAGTTATAAATGAAGTTTCACGTTTTTCATTAGCACAATATATATTTCATTAGCAATTACCCCCTGTGTTCTCATAAATGACACTGTTAAAACTAATTCACATTATAAACTTAGTACAATGTGTGCGGTCCGGGTTCTACGTATCAGAGAGTGTACCTGCAGGGTTAAAGGTACATGCAAATCATGTTGCACTATGAATTATATAGTACTCAACGTTCTGAGAAAAATATAAAATTTAAGGAAAAGATTTACATAACAGAATTTACAATTGCTTTGAAGGTAGCCCAAAAATATAATGACAACAACATTGGAAAGAAACTTGCTTCTTGTGTATACAGATTACATAGGTTTCTATAAATAAAGCATTTTGCTCAGAAGCTGTCGATCAAGCTGTCATACTGTGGTTTCCAATTCAAGTTTTATGGCATCGTTTCTCCCATTCCTGGCACTCCTTCTTCAATAATAAGGAAAACAAATATATTGATTCTAGAAGAAATTTATTTGTCAAGTTCCACGACTTTGTCTCTCAGAGACATAGTCATAAATATTTGAGTTTCTAAATAAAGAGTTGTTTACCTTTCCTTCTGTAATTAATATGAAAGAGAAACAACAGTTAACGAAGGATGCATACATAACAAAGGCCACTAAAGTTGACATACACGTACTACATTTGTCATTACTAATTTTGAAAGTAGAATTATGCATTAACTGACGTTTTATAAACCCACTCGTTCTAACAACATAAATTATGTAAAAGGGAAAAGTGAGTGACTTATTATCCTCAGGCCATATAAGTAGAAATGTGAAATTTCGACATAATACTCCTTTTGTCACAAAAACTAGGTATAAGAAGGCAGGATTTTTGGAAATACGTATCTTAAGAGTGTAAAGGTGGAATCAACGTTTTTTCAAGCATTGTGTCTAACAAATCTCAGAAGTTAAAAAGATGAAACTCGGTATATAAACTTACCATAAAAAATAACGGAACCTAATTTTCTGCCTTTTTCAAAATTCCACACTTTAAACGGGGAAAGGCATCAGTAATATTAAAAATCCCAGTATTCAGTCACAGAAGGGTAAATCAAAGAACTTACTTGAGTTGAAGGTGTGACTTAGAAAATTTCAAGTGTAATTTCAAGTATAAGAATCCGTTTAAGTTTGAAGTGTGAAGTTCGGTAAGTAAAATCTTAACTAAAAATAAAGCAATACGTATTTGTAAGGTTTCGAAATTCAACTTGTAAGGGGGAGGAGGAAAATCTTTTCTCATTCTTTTCTCTACATTCAAATCGATGGTATCAAATTTCATCACGGGAAAGTGGCTAGTTTCAAAATGAACTATTGAGCATAGTTAGTAATATTCTAGAGCTGGGTCTTTGTCATTGTGTAAATTTAGGGAGAGAAAGGCATCTAAAATTTATGTCAAAATACAGTGTTTTACATTCCCCTTTTGTAACTAAACTTCTTATTGAAAGAAAGTGTAGACACCCCCCCCCCAGAGTTTTCGGAAATTCTTCTTTTAAGAGGGCAATTTCAAATTTTTTCTCCTGGAAGTCCCCTGTTTTATCGTGAAAGAAAAGTGATTAAACCGTTTGGAATGTAATTTTGAACATAGTTAACTTTAGCCCGAACCGAGCTTTTATCATACCATTTGTATGTCAAAAATTAAGAATCTTACGAACCTCTCATGTTAGGTAGAATAATGAAAAACTCGTGGTTAAAATGTTAATGTAAGTAAAAATTTCCGAAAATTCTACTTCTGAAAAGGGTAAGTTTTAAAATATGTTATTTTCCCATTTTGTATCATTGAAATGACTAAAGTGAAAAAAAAAGAAGTTTTCAAAATTTACAATGTATATTTGAACATAGTTAACACTAGACTCGGTTGCTCTCTATTTACTTTCATTGAAATACAAAGATAACCGAGAAAGCTCTGTGTTCGCTTTTAGTGGAGGTCTGTGTTCAATTGGAACTCACACCGTCAGTTGAATGCGAATGAAGATAAGGAGAATGTCAATTGTTGCTGTCGATATATCCAACACACTACCTAGTTGTAACACTTCAGTAACACCGTGAGCGTGCGTAAGGACAGAGTGAACATGGGACCTCGACAGAAAGTCAGAAGGGCGTGTAGGCAAGTTCAAACTGGGGTCAAATGCCGCTACAGCGGGGCGGAAGATATGCCAGGCCTTTCGTGAAGATGTTGTGACTACTGGTGGTAAAGCAGCGTGACTACTGGTTTAACAAGTTTAAGGACGGTGACGAAACACTCGTCGAGCAACACATGTATAAAATAAAGATCTGCAAGCAGCAATTTAGGCGAAAAGTGGCCAGACATGTGAGGGACTGGGACTATAATTTAGTATGAGTGAAGAAACCATTCAGCAGCACCTCCATCAACTTGGGAAGCACTACAAGTTGGGTCGAGGGTCCCATATGATTTGACTCTGGGCCAGAAAGCAACGCGAGCAGATACCTGTGTTTCTTTGCTATCTCGTCTGAGGAAGGAGTCATTTCTGAACAGGGTGTTGACATGTGATGAGAAGTGGGTCCTGTACGAAGCTCCACAGCGCCGCCATGATTGGTTAACATCAACTGAACCGGTTCCAAAACAGCCGAAGCCAGCACTGCACCAGGAGAAGCTCTCCTGTGTGTTTGGTAGACTGTTCGCGACATCGTGCATCTAGAACTGCAACCAGCTGGTTATAGCATTTATGGAACTGTGTGCTGTCAGCAGTTGAGTTGTGTTTAAGAAAACTCAAAACTGTGGAGACAACACTTCTGAATGGCAAAGGGGTCCTCATGTTACAGGACAACGCTAAGTCCCATGTGGCTAGGATGACCCGGGACATTTTTCTACGCCTTGGATGGAAAACACTATTGTATCCGCCATACTCCTTGACATTGCACCATTCGATTATCACCTGTTCCATTCCTTGGACATTCACCTTAGAGCACGCCATTTCAAATCCATAGTAGAGGTGCAAAATGCACTTGACACGTTCTTCACTTCACGGCCCACCAAGTTCTATCATGATGGGAATCTATGGTCTTCCAGAATGTTGAGAGAAGTTTGTTGACGCTGAAGGGGACTACTTTTGATCTTTCAGGTAAGGCTTAGGTGAGAGGTGAAAAAGCTCCAGAGCTTTCTTGTTTACCTTTATACATACTGAGAGAGAAAAATTGTTTAAATTTTTCGCAAAACAAATCATATGAAATACATTTATTTAGCACTCAAAATGATATTATTTTATTTCATTTCTCTTTGATTTTTCATCGTAAGAGGGAAAACCGATTTTCAAATATTTTCCATAAAACCTACTCTTCCCATACGACGAACGGGCATTCTTAATTTTCAGCTAGTTCTACATATTACACTTTATCTTTTATTAGTAGAACATAAAATAGGATTATCAATTTCTGCTCTCCTGATATACTCTATTTCTAAATATCATTAATAGGATACAATCCGTTGGTCTATGTTTTCTAGTTTTATGGTTTTCTTAGTATATAATAATAATTACTACTTAGTATTAATAGTCGAGGTAATAGCAAATAATATTGATTTTTTAAAGAAATTGCACAAAATTATATAAACTTGAGAAAAATTCGCCGAATAGAGATTAGTTATAGCGATGGCAATTTGTTTATTTTGAATATTGTTCTCAAATAATGTTTACTTGCAATGAGAATGCTCCAATATTAACCGTTATCAATTTTCCGAAAGTTCACACATGAAATATGTATTATAATAATAATTAGCTTTCACAAGTTAGAGCCAAACCCGTAAAAAACTTCCATAATGACTTTTTACATAGTATGTTTATCTGACTTTTTGATTCTATTTAAAGTTACCACAGCTTTCCTTCAGATTAATTTTCTGAAAGAAATGCGTTATTCCCGTTTCCATGCGATTTGATATAAATCCATATTGTCGCCATTTATTAGCATAAGTACTCTGTCTTTGGTGGCAGATAACTTGTTGTAACTTATTTTCCACATTTACTATGTACTGCTAATCTCACCATTCTGATCAGCAGGTATTCGACCAATGTTTATCAGTTATCGACTGCTTCTTTACCCTTCACATTTCTTCGTACCTACTTTGAAGCATATGAACATGTTTTCCCCCAGAAGCATGATAAACAATTTCCATTTCAATCATTTACAGAAGTGATAAGCAATTTGTAACAAACTGTGGGGCCAGAAAATTACAAGAACCAAACTTGGGTGGTTATTTTTCATCTTACCTCCTCCTCTCCCTGTCCCTTTCCTGAGACGACAGTTCGATCAATTAATGTGAGTATACGTTTTATGAATTTTCGTATCTTACTTGTTTTTCTTTAATGTGTAGAGGAAAATTAGCCCGTGAGTTATGAACATTAGAAGTAATTTAGCGAAATCTTCTTTTTAAAAAGTCGGACCGGTATCAACGGCCTCATCTTTCAGACTAGCCTTCGTATAATTTTCATAGTTCTAGTAAACTCTTGCTTTATGTGGATTGTGATAGGCACCTACACTCTTCCTGCTACACACTGAGTTTTAAAACAGGAACAAATCACTCATTTTTTTCATTCATTTTCATTCGTGCGCCGGACGAAATGTATTCGCCTACTGGAGAGTCGCTATTTGATCATCATTGATCTACAACATTATTTATTTATTTCCTATTGTTATTAACATTCCTTTCCTGAATTTTCCGTTCCATTAAACTCCTTTTTTGAATTCCTTTCTGCACCTAGATTTGAAGAATCTAACCACTATTCGTTTGTTTTTCCTTAATTTCGTATCTCTACTTCGTATATTAGAAAGTTCTGCATGATTTGGTGACTATTAAAACAAGAATTTTAGGAAAACTAAAAATGGATCAAAAGATTGCGATCTTCGTCAATAATTAGTTGCAGGATCAGGAGTTACAAAATTTTTGAACCGCCCCCAGAATCGAGTTTTCGTATTTTCTGTGGAACTGTGTTAACTGATAGTTTGGGTTTGGCTACACTATATGTAGTGCTTCAAATATAAGACCTACAAGAAATTTTTTGAATGTATTGTATTGGATCTTTTGATCAATAAATAAATAAATAAATAAATAAATAATCTGAAAAAATGTAATTTTTCCTGCGTTAACTTGAGAATCTGAGAGTTTTAAATCTATACATTCTCCTCGACCGGACTTGGAAAGTTGAAATTTTGTTTTTCTTATTAGTTTATTTTTATTATTACAAACTAAAACAATAGCAAATGCAGATAGCTGGTCGAGAAAGTGTGTTATGAACTATTATATTTATCTATTTTAGTTGTTAAAGGAGTTTTCTTTGATACTGTATAAACCGTCACATTACGAGAAATTAGTTAACCACAGTTGTCAACACCGCAAATCCTTTAGGTCAAACTTAGTGTTGTAAAATTTCCGGAAATTTTGAACCTGTTGATAAAAAACCGCGTTTTCCGGTTTCTTTCCGGAAAAATTGGGAAAAGAACAAAAATCTTTGTATTAGGTTAATTTTACTAGTAATGGAACTTTTCTTTTTGAACGCTTAAAAAATGTAAGTGGAGAAGTTTCAATATTGCTAATATTGAAATAAGAAGCATTCGAAAACAAAACTGTTGTAATTGTTCTTGAAAATAAATAAACTGCACTCATTTTCTTTATATGTTTTTTAGTCCTTTATTCGTGGTTGTGAATTAATTACAGAACTTTTACAGTTGCATATATATCTACCAAGTTGAGTTCTTAATGTGCTCCTACATCTCGTGGAATCTTGTTAATTTTAACTTCTCAAAAAAAGAGCGCAGTAGGCAAATTTCACCAATACTTATGCACTAAAACATTTTATTACTATTAATATTCTAATATAGACTTTTGTATAAACTTTATGTGCAAAACTTTGTATGTGAACAAATACATCTTTTCTAGTGCAACAAATTATCTATATCTATATCTATCTATCTATCTATCTATATATATATATATATATATATATATATATATATATATATATATATATATATAAATGAAAGTCACTATTTTTACAACCTAACAATTCTTGAACCACCAGACAGATCTCTTTAAAATTTTCAATACAGATGAGGTTCGGACCTTGGATGGTTTCAATTATTTTACTTTGAAGATGCACTTGGAGGAAGGAAGGGGGATATATATTGCAAATGACCGATGTTAGTGTCGAATCCATAGTTTTCGGGGCTGCTGAGATGAATAGGGACAATTCCGATGCCTCTTAAATCCAAATTCAGCACTCCAGCTTGAGGGAAGAGGGATATATATATATATATATATATATATATATATATATATATATATATATATATATATATATATATATATATATATATATATATGATTGAAAATGATCAATATTGTTATCGAATTCATAGTTTTCGGGGTCGCTGGGATGGACAGTGACATTTTCGATGCCGTTTAAATCCAAATTCACATCCCTAAGTTGGGGCGGGGGAGAAGGGAGAAATATAAAAATGATCGAAAATGACCGATCCTAGTGTCGAATATATAGTTTTTTGGTGGCTTAGATGAACAATAACAATTCCGATGTCGTTTAAATCGAAATTCAGCGCTCCAACTTGGGGGAATGTGTGTGTATATATAAAGATGATTGAAAATGACTGATATTAGTGTCGAATCCATAGTTTTCGGGGTCGTTGAGATGAACAATGACACGTCCGATGCCGTTTAAATCCAATTCAGCTCCCATTAGTACTTCTAAAGGGGAAGGGTGACATGTAAAAGTAATTGAAACTGACCGATACTAGTGTCGAATTCGTAGTTTTTGGGGTCCTTAAGTTCATTTGTGACAGTTTTGGTAGCCTTTATGTCCAAGTTAAACGTGTTCTCCCCGTGCCAAGAACGGGTATTCTGCTAGTCTTTAATAATAATAAACGAAAGTCCCACATATTAAATTCTTTACTTATTAATTTCTCGCTGCTCAAATTTACGCATTTGTGCAGTGTATGTGTGTATGTGTAAATTGTGTATGTGTGTATGTGTATGTGTGTATGTGTAAACAACACTAACGCCTGGTGACTGAAGTTTCTCCGTCTCACTTACCTTTTATACTTTGCACAGAGAGCAGTGTCACTGTTCATCTCAGCGACCCGGAAAACTATGCATTCGACTCTAATATCGGTCATTTTCGTTGAGTGTTAAATATGCCCCTTCCCCTAAGTTGCACCGTGAAAGCAAAATAACACGTCCGAATCTCATCAATGTGGCAAATTTGATCGAGATTGGTAGAGTGGTTCAAGAGTTTTGAAGTCACAAACGTAATGACTTTCTTTAATATATATATATATATATAAGCAAGGGGTTATAAAAGTGGAGAGTGTATATATAATATTCAAAGAAAATTTCTAGTGACTGTAATAATAAGGAAAGAAGGAAGTAAAGAAGAAGAAACGGCATTATAATATAAAATTTCAAATATCATTATACATACATTTTCAGAAAAAATAAACAACGCATAATATTTAGTGGTTTACATAATGTTGTGAACTGCATAGGGCAATGCCACTCATCACATGATATCAATATGAGCAAAATGATATTCTACAGTTAGTGGTCTGCACATCACACTTTCTGAAAAGTTCAGGGCAAAAGTAGTGCTATGTAGATATATTTAGTTCATTATTTTTATTTTCGTTACTGACCTCAAATTATTATTATTAATTATAATAACAAAAACGAAGCAAGTTTAAATACATTTTAATTTATTAAATTTTTTATGATAAAATTACAAACTGAAATACAATTATTATTATAATATACAACAACTACCAAGTTACACGCTTAATTTTTAAGTGAACTTAGATTGGTTCATCCAGTGTATATATATATTCTTTCTACTATTACTACGAGTACGACTACGAGCATTAATACTACTTTTTCTTCTACTTGTTCGCACTCAGACATCGTAAAAATTTAAGATTGAGAAATTCTGAAAGCTATACTTCGTCCATTTTTCAATTGACAAAATAGTTTCACAATACCGAACCATAATTATTCAGAGAATAGATGGAAATTCAAGCCAATTTACCAAATTAAGAAACTAAGAAAAATAAAGAAAAACATATCCCTTAATATCATAAGATGGAAACTAATGGTGCTGCTCGCAAATCAGGATATAGAGTGCCACTGGATATCTCATGTATGGTACTCCCACCACAGCTTCAGCGCCTACGATATTTCTTTGCAGCAAAATCTTGCGGTGAGGCTAACAACATCAGCCTTTATTAATTCTTATCTTACGTGTTTGCTTCTCAGTTTCTAAAGGTGTGCATTGGTTTTAGAACACTGTGATATAAATTCATTTTATTCTCTTCAGAATGTTTGCAGGCATAATACTCATTAACTTTCCATTACTCCATGATGTTTACATCTATTGCAATATTAATGTGCACTAGAAGTAATCGCTCTTCTTCATTATGGTATCAGTTCTAGATCGTTCCAGATACACAAAGACGATCTTCTTTGGTTCCTGATTCTGGATTCAACAACATTTGATGCATCGGCGGAACAACTTCCTAGACCTGTTTATAAACCATCTTCTGCAGTGTGGAACATTTTCTGTTATAGAAATTTGACGTCGTTACTCGCTCGCAGATATATCAGATTAGCCTATCAAACACTCAGAATATCTTTCTTCTTGTTCTTCAGCTGCAACCTTCAACTGTTTAGATGTTGCGAACGATTCGTTCTCAAACAACATAGTTGCCCAATTTTTAAATAACTTCGACTTCTTTGCTAAGCCATACTTTAGCAAACTCCTGGTTCTCAGGTCGAATAAAACGAGCACAGACATCCAGTGAAGTCTGATCCTCTAGTTATCGGATGAATTTTAAGTCCTAATAGGTGATTACCTACAATCCATTGGACAATGGAGAAGAATGCAACTGGGCCATACAATTCAAATGGTATACAACCAACAATAACTTTGTAATTAACAGCTGTGGGAAGATACATTGCTCTAGGCCAATCATTTCCAACATCTATAACACCATTGTTGGATGTGTCGAACAAAATGTTAATCTGGTCAGCGAAGACATAAGGCAGACCCTGGTCATTGGATTGCTCGTCTGAAAAAGGAGGCAAGACGGGGAGCTGGCCCATTCCTTTCAACAACGTTTCTCCTCTTATAGTGAAAAGTGTGCAGATTGAGGAAATAGATCTATATATAAAAGTCCATTGCATCCGATTGATGATCTTCCGGAATATTCTTCTTCTTCTGTCTATAAGCAGGCGTGTAGATGTTTCAGATATCTCATCTTCTTGAATGTTAATTTCAGTATATTACCAAAATCGTTTTTTCCATCTGTCTATCCATTTTCTGAATCGAGGAAGTACTGCTCTTATAAACAACCGAATCCGACGCCTGTTAGCAGATCTAATCATCGAACCAATAGAGGTATTTTTCAGTTTTTGATGTTATTTCTTCAGATGCTTCGAATGACAATAAGATCACCCAATTCCTAAATAGTTTGGTTTCTTCAATATACCACATTTCAGCAGCCTTCTGGATCTCAAATTGAAAATAATAATAGCAGTAGGCCAGTGACAGATATTTTCAGATCCTCTAGTAATTGGGTGAATCTTAATTCCTAATAGATGATTGCTTATAGACATTCTATGAAAGAAAACAGCGTAAGTGGTCCGTAGTCGATTATGGAGCACCCAATAATGACTTTGAAGTTTTCGACAGAAAAAGGGACTTTCCCACGCTAGTCACTGCCAAGAATTGTCACAACATGCCCGCTCAAGTTGTAGAAAACGTGCAGCTGGACACAGAAAATATATCATCATCTTGCTCATCAAATTGATCTGATGAGTATGTTTAAAACTGAAAGTTTTCCCATTCCAAGGAGGAACAATGTGGAACCACGAATAGTCATCACATTTTTGGTTGAAGACAGAAATTTATGAACAAATGAACATCTTAAATGTTGGATAATCTTCTTCAGCACTTGTCTTTGACTTTTCATGCAATTGTTGACTGAAAGAAGGCGCTGTGATATATTATTAGCTACTTCATGGTAATTTCTTACAGTTATAGCAGCAGTAGACTCAGCAGCGTTTCTCGTTCGCAGACGAGAAATCATCTTCGCATCAAGTTGTGCACATTCGTAACCAGCAGCGACAAGAGAATAATCGTGATTGTGTTGTATTCAACAGGCGAGTAGAGAAGGGAGTTTCTTCACATTTTAACAGTGTTGAAAGCTGATTTAGTAGAAAACAAATATCGGCTGATGTAGAAGAGACCAACATGGTCTTCACTGGTTTCAAATTCGAAGAAGTGAAAGGACTAGATGTAAATGAAGTCATTATGGTTCTTGCTCAAAACATTTCACGTTCACCTTAAACGACTCCGTATGCTCATCAGTTGCTTGGAGATTTTAATTGACAAATCTTATTCCTGGATTATTACTGCAATAATTTAGTGAACAATATGTATATTTTATTCTGTATTGTTATAGAAGTGTGTTGATAAACAAGAATTTTAGGAAAACTAAAAATGGACCAAAAGATTGCGATCTTGGTCAATAATTAGTTTTTATATCAGGGGCCACAAAATATTTCAATGGCACTCAAACCCAGTTTTCGTATTTTCTACGGAATAAACACATAATACTGAATTAAGTGATAGTTTGGGTTTGGCTACAACTATATGTAATTCTCCAGATATAAGGCATATTTTTGATTGAAATATATTGGATCTTTTGATCCAAAATAGTCTCTAGCGACTAATGCAATACAATTTTCTAATTCCTAAAGATTTATTTCACTATACATTTCGTTGGTTTCATTCTCAGTTCAAATTTCAAAATTTTTTTAAAAATACTGTAAATACTGAAAACTTGTCTCCTGTTCTACTTTCACTCTCCTAACTTCTGTAGTCGTCATACCTTTTTTCGTTTTAATCTCTATAACTTTCGTAAATTTAATAATTGGTGTCATTACATATATTCTTAAGAATTTCAACTCAAGTTTTTAAACATATTGGTAATTTTTAATTCAGATACATAACATTCATCTTCGAAAGAAACACATTCAGTATTTATCTTCTATGCAAATAGAACCTTTCTTAACAAAATTGCTTTAAATTAAAGTTCTGAATGAAATTTGTTATTAATAAAGCAATTACTATGTCGTGTCATTCTTATTCTATTCGTTCGTTTCTTCTTTCATTTCTATAGAAGTTTTTATTAGAACGATCCGGATTAAAAAAATGGATATGTAAATACTAGAAATGGCCAAAATTGTCCGGAATCGGAAATTTCACTTTCCGGATTTCGCAGAATTCCGTAATTCGGAAAAAATCCGGAATTTAGAATATTACGGAATTTTTCTGACATGGGTATTTTTTCGAATTCCGGAATTTTTCGGAAATCGCGATTTTGCCGATTTTACTTTCGGAATTCGGAAGAGTAAAAATTCCGGAATTGGCCATCTCTAGTAAATACATATTTTGAATGTTACTAAATACTTTAAGAGTATTCACATATTTCTCCATAAAAATGAAAATACGTATAATTTTTAGTCTTGAGGTCCTCAACCGGTAATTTTGTGTTTAGTGTATATCCATTAACAGAATATTTTTCAATTTTTTTGAGTAATGGGAATACCCTTTTCTAGCATCGAGTTATTAAATTCATTAATTTACATTTTTCAACAATGGTTGAAACAATTAAGCAGTTGGAAACTAGTGTTGTTAAAATTCTTCGTTAGTCGAATAATTGTTCAAATATCGGAATATTCGTTTTCAGTAATCAAACAATTAATCCTGTTCAAGTAAAGGATATGCAAAAAATTCATAATTCAAATTTTAAGCACTGTTGGAAGTTGAAGGTACATAAATAAATATTGTCTAATCATGTTAGTTATCGTTGTAACCTCACATACGGCATTTTAACATATTCTACAAAAAATAGATGAAGTTTTAACACTAAAGAATCTCGAAAAATTCCCAGTAGTGCACAATGAAAATTCGTTCTGCAGACTATTAACACTGCAAACAAACGAATCTAAACTGAATACGCATTAATTAACTGCATATTATTTTATTTATAGTGCATGATTTTAAAATTTTTAGTTCATGTTTGCACGCATATTTTCAGGTATTTAGTGCATATAAACCCTTCCTGTTTATTAGTATTGGATCCTTCTTTTCTATCCCAACTAGCACTTTAAATTTACAATTTCCAAATTTACTAGGTCAAGAGTATTCCCGAAGTTAAGAAGTGATTTATACGCCAACTCCTCCTTCTCTGAGAACATTCCCCCCAATATTCGCACCAAGCCAAAGTATCACTAGGTTTATATTAACTTCCTAACTTAATGGATAGGATTCAGGGAAGAAAATAAGTTTACCTACAGTTAATTACTTTTTGTGCCGTAAATCCAGATTACTGGGCAAAGCGTCTGCAAAACAATTTTTATTTACTTCATTTATACAAGTTTCGTATATTTGGAGCTAGATCATTTGAAGGTGGTCAATAAAGATAAGGATAGAAAACAGTGTTAATCGCACAGTTATACATGTATCGACGTAAAAATTCAGTTCTCTAACTTTTTGTTATAGTTAGTATTGTAGAACTAGATACTATATAATATAAACAACAATTTTATAGATATGAAAATGGATGAATATATACGTGAATATATGTGTGTGTTTCACCATAACTCTGGAATGCCTGAGGCAATTTTAACCAAACTTGGTACATATATTACTTGCAGTCTGGAAAAGAGTACTATCAAGGTAAGACACGTAGGAAGGAAGGAAACGAGAAAATATAAAAATGATCGAAAACGACCGGTATTGTTGTCAAATCCGTAGTTATCGGGGTCCAATCAGCTCATTGGTAACAGTTTGGATCCCTTTTAAGCCCAAGTTCAGCACTCAGTAAGGATAAGAATCCTGTGTACACCTAGGGGGAGGGGGAGGGGGAGACATAAAAATAGTCGAAAACGCCAATATTAGTGTCAAATCCATAGTTTTCGGGGTCGCTGAGATAATAGTGATACTTTCAATATAATGAGATAATACTGTTACTTAAATCCAAATTGAGCCCCCATTAGTACTCCTGAGGGGGTAACATGTAAAAATAGTTTAAAATAAGCGATATTAGTGTCGAATCCATAGTTTTCGGTGTCATATGTTGGTTGGTGACAGGTTTGTTGCCTTTAAGTCCAATGTCAGCTCCCTGTTGGGGTAAAATCCCTCTAGCACTCCTAGGGGACGGAGACATATAAAACGATAAGAAGAACGAAAGACATGTAAAGATATCGAAAACGTCCGATCTTAGGGTCAAATCATTAGTTTTCAGATTCATTAAGTTAATTAGTAGCAGTCCTGATGCCGTTTAAATCCAAGATCGGCCACCACTGGTGGCAAGACCCCTGAGCACTCTTAGAGGGAGTGGGAAGAGCACAGAAAAATGATAAGAAATGACTGATATTAGTGTCCAATCCATAATTTTCAGTCCTCTTAAATAATAAAAAACACTCTAAATGTCATTTATGTTAAAATTCATGTGACATGTAAAAATAATTGAGAGTGACTGATATTAGTGTCGAATCCATAATTTTCGAGGCCGGAAACACGTCTGACACGCTTGAAATGATTTTTGGAAGATAGTTAATACGAACTTCAAGTTAGATGTTTTATTCATATCAATTTGATTAAAGAAGTATTCTGTGGGGTAGAATGTTTCAATATTTATGTCAAAAGTACAGAGCATTCTGTTTTCTTTTAAATCAAAGTGTCATTTAAATAAATATTCTAACGGGAAGGGGATTCAAATATTTCCAACAAACCTATTCTCCCTGTGCGATGAACGAGCATTTTCGCTACTTGAACAATAATAAAATAAATATCAAAACTATCGTTTGAATCATGAAGTTTACAAGTAGTATATCTGTAACTATTAGGGCTATGTGCGACAATCTTAGGAATATATAGGTGTTAGCTTGATGAGAATAAAATATGCTCTGTGGGTGTGTAATTTTCAAAGGCCAGAACATGACAACTGCAATACCGTGGAAGTCCTTGGGATACTGTCCGAGATTGAGTATAACGGCGCCGAATCTTCACCGACACCTGTCGTTGAATAAGCCAGTTGTGAATAAAACGAAGATACCCTGGAACTTGGAGATCAGAGAGTTCTTGAATAAGGGCTTCCAATGGAAAGGTATCGTACGCACGCGATAGAACAATATGGACTGCCAGGAGATATTCTCGTCGTAGGAAAGTAGACCAGATGTCCGTGACGAGACTAGTGAGTGCGTCGTGTATACTAGGTGCTTGACGAAAGCCATCGAGAGTCGGAGGAATATCTGTTATCAATAACTGAGGTCACTTCATGACCTTCTGAAGCTATGTGAAGTAAGACTGCTACGACTTCTGTGTCTGCGTTACCAGAAGCTTGGATCACCTTGTGGCCATCGTCTGAAAGATGCTTGGAAATAAACTGTCTCTTGTTGTATGGATTTACGAGGAAAGCATTTTGGTTTCTCTGGATTTTCGTGTCTTCAGTAACTCTTACGTTAACTGACATGACTTTAGCAGAGCGTCGTTGATGATTATAGTCTTTAATGGATACTGGTCACCATAGCTATCAAATACTACTATAATTTGATTGGACCTTCCATATTTGCAAAAAGTGTACTGTCTGTACTGATGGCAGAGTTCTAAGTAGTTTCCAGTTGTAGACCATTGAATGTGATAAAGAAGAGCTCCATTAGCTAAGACATATCTGTCACACACAGATCATCAGGTTGTGAAGCATCAGTCATGTCCTTTATTAATATTATTTGATTAGCCTTGTCGGGCTTTCTCATGTAACTGTCTTTGAACAATGCTACAGACTCAGCAATAAACTTACATTTGAATTGCTTAGCCACATTTCTATTTCGATCAGCAATGGTAATAAGTCGCAAAAACAGTATGGACGGATTAATGTGGAGCACTGTGTGGCCAACATTGATTGCTTTCTGCTAAGTATTAGCATTTGAACTTGGTCTGCTTTTCCAATTGATGCTTTACACACTTTCTTGTTGTTCAACGTCTTCTGTATTCTTGTGCTAACATCTTCAGCGTCATCGCAATTAATCCTATCTTCCAAAATAGTACGAGTACCTGATGACAAATTTCGAAGTGAATCGTTACTAATGTCAAATGAATTGTAAACTTCAAACCACTCAGATACCTGATTTGGGTCTGCTGCATCAGGGTTCCTTCTAGTCGTCCTCATTTCAATGTGTTGTTGTCCGAAAGTATGACGATTTACAATTAGCTAAGTCATAGCTCCGTGTATGGCGGAGCATATATGCATAGTGTGGACCCAAAGCAATCTTGCATTGTCAAAGAATCCCCTTCCTTGAGTCAGACCGCCTCTTAATTAGCGTTTGGTCAATGACAAGGTCAGGCCATAAACAAGTCTATTCACAACTCGATCGACGGATTGTACTGGCATTTGATATGAACTGTTCATATAACCACGGATGAGATGTCTGAAGTTTGTACATGAATTGAAAGTACAGGCAAACACATTTTGCGTATTGTCTGTGTCCAGTTCCTGCAAAGAGATTAAGCATACAACTGTCAGCAAAAACGTAAAAGTGTCAATCACCAATACGCTCAGCATGAACAAATAATTTCACAGTTTGCACATACTCGAGATACTGCAACCACAATCGCAATGTCCGGAAATTTTCTGCCAGAAATTCTTTGTACTTCTGGAGATGCTGTTCCACTACAAGTACTTTACTGAAAAGAAAGAAATGAACCGAAAATTTAATTTTTTTAATGAACTGCATAAATTTTATGCACTTTTCAATGTACTGAGGCTAAATTCATTGGCGGCCATACTGATGACGTCATATCTTGATATTACCGAGGGGAATTTTGGTGGATTTTGGTTATGTTGAAGTACAAACATAAGCCTTTCAAACAAGACATAAATCATTTCTGTGCCATTTTTTTCCCGGGTTTCACCTAAATGAAGGGTTCTGCTACTGTACTATTTAGCCGACTTCAAAGTATACCGTGTAAGTCGAGAGAAATCATTATTATTTCGCATTTCTAGAAATTGCTAGACACCTATGAATCATTAACCCATGCCTAGAAGTTTCCCGTATTTAAAAGCTACTATCTCAACATGGGACAAAAGTATAGCATGGATTTAGGATTATAATTTAGCTTCCAAGAGTCAACAGTGCTGTAAAGTTTGTAAGTAAGGCAGGTATCTATGCGTGGCTTGAGAAACACTGGAGGATTCTCTTAATAAAAATTTAGTTCGACAGATCTCTCTTATAGAAATTTTGAATGCATCTCTCGCAATTATCTAAATCGATGCTTTAATTCTATATGGACTTCGTTTCTACTTTTATGATTATTCCTGACTTACTTGCTATGTGCATTTATTTGACCAGCCTATTTATTATATGATATTAATTTCTTTATTTATTTCACTTTCTCCATTTTGTGTTCATACGTTCATACAAAATATTCCTTACTTCATCAGTTTTCCTTTCTAATTAACTGTTTAATTTTGTAGTCTATATATTATTTTCCTTTCGTTCATTTAAAATTTTTAGTTATTTTGTTAAATTTACAATTTCGTTCTTTACAATTTGTTACTCTAATAAGAAAATACAGGAAAATAATATAAAACAATACATTTTATTACAGGGAAATAATATATTGTATAAGGAAGAAATACAATCCATGGATTACGGGGGAAATGTGTTATTAAATATTTCTTCCGTAACCTATGTCTTCTCCTTAACACTGCTGTTTGAGATATTCACCTTTGAGTTAATGTTTTCAATTTTCTATACTTAAGTACTTATCTACAGAAATGTAAATGATTTTGTTTATTCTGATGTCGTTGTTTGACACAAAATATTTTATGTATAATCTGTTATACCATATGTTAACAACACACTATATTTGTTATAATTAACATGAACTATGATTATGTCTATAATTTAATGACTGTTTAATAAACAAGAACTTAGCGATCACTTTCTGTGATAATGGTTATATTGAATGTATTATTAAAAAAATGAGGCGTTCTATATCCCACAAAACATGTCAAGAAACAGATATAAGTAGAACGTGAAATTCACAGTCATACTTGAGTATACACTGACTTTCAGAGCGTTCAGTTTTTACGCAATAGTACCATTATTTTGTAATTTTAGACCCATACATGTTCGAAATCCATCTAAACTCTATTATATAGATATGTGTACTTGAGCGGAAGGAGATGATATTGTGTACCTACTAGTTAACTCGTTGAATATTCATTGCAATTTTAAAACATATTTTTTTTAGTTCTCACTAACTATAATAGTTTATCGGCTCACCTGTTTTATGTTATTTTTAAAGATGTGGTTAATGTTTTTGTTATTATTATTATTATTATTATTATTATTATTATTATTATTATTATTATTATTATTATTATTGTTATTAATCAACCATACTGAATACAAATTAATCCAAGGTCATAATATTTACAGTAAAATTAATTTGAGACTTCATGTAAACAAATGCAACTGGTTATTACGAGATTGAAGGACAAATGTTTAATTATGTTAGATATCATGATGTGTAATCAGGTTTAGAACATTCGTGTATGGCTCAATGAATAGGTTTGTAAGATCGATTAAAAAGGAATGCTGAGTTATACCTAACAATATTTGAAATGTTACTTTTAAAAAATGCATAGTTTTGTTACCTACTTTTTAAAACTCAAATCATATTCCTCTTTTGTAAGAAAAACGTGTTCCATTTTCTTTCTTCTGAGATGTCACGAATTTGTTTCGTTCCTTGAAATATTTCGTTCTATTCTTTTCCCTTCTAGCATTGCCCGGATTTGTATAAAATATTTATTTCTTTTTTTTCACTACTTCATGTTTCAGAAAATACACAGAATGTAATGCAATTTACAATCTCATAAGCTTGTTGATGTAAACATATATTTACTCATTGACTAATAGAAAAGAGAGTGAATTTCCATTGACATTCCCTTAAAGAATGAACGAAATTCCTACTCCTTTCTACTAGAAAATAATTCTTTTTATACCTTCATTCCTTTGAAATGAATAAATTCAAGATATGCATTCTAGCTATGTAATTCAGTACAGAAAAGGTTCTGACTTTATGAAATCTATTATTCACAATACAGCAAATTTTAGATAATAACTGAACTATACAATATTAACTATTTCGCTTTCTGGAGTTTATGTAAAAAAGAAATAAAATTGCTATCCCACACTATGATCATTACCATTTATGCTAATTTATAGTTCTAAATAAATATAACATTTATAGAGTAAACTATAAGATCTTTCTCAGCATGGATAATAATCATGATTATTAAGAAAGGACGAAAACTTACCTTTTATCTTCTATAACGATTACATCACAATTCAGAAATTTCTGATTTAAAGGTTCGAATACTTTTAAGAAAACTAAATTTTATAAGCTGTTTTACAGTGCTATTTTACAAATGTTCAAGTGGCTTTAGTATGTTTCTTTTTAATTATGCAACATTGGAAACCTTGATTTCGTGCACGCGTTTTTATGAGGAATAACTCCAATTGGATTCTGAAGCAGTTTCTTCAATTCCTTTTATTAGGAAAGAATCAAAATGATTTTTTATACTCCTACGATCAACATCCTTTTAGGATTCTCCATAATTATTCTGCACTTTTTCTTCAACTGACTGCTATGAGCATTCAAAAGTCTCATTTAAGTTTTAAATCCGTTTTGAACACCAAAGGTATAATAAACACTAGATCTATAGTTTAACACATGCGATACGAATATATGAGTTCTTCATGTACATGGAATTTGTTGAAGGCAGACATACAAATTACTTATCCATGACGGAGCTCCGATATATTGTAGAATTTGTGTTTATCGTGATTTATGTTCTGTATAGGTAAACATACTTTTATAAAATGTAGTAACTAAAGAAGTTTTCTCGGTAATGTCTACACATTTCTGAGCACAGCAAGTAGATATGAAAAAAGGGCATTGTACAACGTTAATTAGTTTCTCATGATACAGGCAATTATCTGGCAGTTCATTTGTGAATATTCTCTGTCTGGCTTCTGAAATATGTATTATTATCTTCTCCCATATAACATAAAATAGAAGGTAAACTTCATGTCTGAAAGTTCCTAACGTATTATGGCAAGAATGCCTAATATCATGTTATCGCTAGAGATCAGTACTTACGATTTCTAATGTAACAATGTAGCCACCATTAAGTTGTTCCGCCACCATGAAATGTTATATAAGTTCTTTTGTATTATTTATGTTGATTTAATTCCGTTTTGTGAGCATGTTTCCACGTGTTTTAGTACACAGGAAGCAGATCCAAAATGAGATACAAATTAGTCAAATACCAATAGTGTTCAGCTACCAGACGGAATTTTGAGATGACACAGTAGTCTTTTGTGCCTTTTGTATAGTATATTACGTTTTGGGTGACATCACGTAAGGCGCGTTTTGGGTTCTGGAAGGAGATCGAAAATTATCTGAAAAATGGGCAGAAAATTAATGTTTCATCACTATTCACTTTCGAAGAGAGTCCTTTTGCTATTCTTTACATGGTTTTGTTTACTTTTTTATCGTTTATTTCTACGTCTTCTAGGGCACCAGAACTGAATAAAAAATAATCTCAAAAATGAGCTAAATATTAATGATATTCCGCTACCATGGAATTTCGAGATGTCTCCTGTATTGTTTTATCTTCATTTGCAGTGTCTAATTCTAAGTTCGGATAAGCTTATGATAAACTCGTGTTCAAGGAGTTCTTTTATTAATTCTTTGAACTTGAAATAATGTATTTGTTTGGTATTATAAGAATTTTTGATTAATGTGTCATGAAGTACAAAATTAATTGAGTAATTCAAACAGCCGAAACAATATAGTAAGACTCATCTTCAAATTGTGTGACGGCTGAATAGAGTTATTTTCTACCCATTTTGCAGAACATTTTTGACTCACTTCCGATGGTGCAGTACTTGGAAATATATGCATAAATCAATACAAACAGTGTCATCTCCAAATTTCATTCGCGAAACAGAATATATTTTCTGCTTATTTTGGAAATTCTCTTAATCTAATTTCCCTTGGAGCACAGAACAATACAAAAGGACTAAATTTATACTTTTCAACTCTATATAGTGGTATACATCATCTCCAATTTGTACTTACAAATATTTTGTTTGGAGGGATATTCACTTTATTTGGGGGGGTGGCAATTTAGCTCCCATTTAGGGATTCTGCAGTAAACACTAGACAAAATCTGAAGGGCACGTAGATTTATAAAGCTCCTTTCATTGATATTTAAACACCGAAAACAATGGAAGAAAGAAATTTGCAATAAAAATTGATTCATATAATCAAAAAAGTATTGGAGATAAGAAGGAAAGAAAAAATAATAATAAACAAGATAAAAATAATACAGATGCAAGTAATAATTACAAATTTGAAGTACAGTGGTACAAAATTAAATATATATCTTTGTGTTGATATAGTCAAAAATTCTCTCAGTTTTAAACAGAGTGGTTTAATATAGAAAAATACAATTTCCTGGCTAAGATACAAGATTACCATGATAATAACAAGCCGAGGTGAACCGAACTCAGAACCTGGCGTGCAAAGCTGATGCACACAGACTCTGTTGTCAATCCGAATCTGTTTCCACCCAAGCCTGGCCACCAAATATAGAAATATTTATTCCTTAGACGATTGGCTACTTGCACACACAAACTTGTTCAGATTCGGCTAGTACTTACCTCAAAATACAGCTCCACACATGAGGCGAGTCGAATGAAGCAGAGCGTGTCTCTAGCCGAGCCGTATTATCAAATATAATATTTTTATTCATTTGGCCATAAGCTATTTGCTCACCAAATTTGATTTAGATCTGGCCAATAGTTATCGAGACACAAACTACAATATAATAGTCGAGCCGTGACGAACCTGCCTCTGACCGAGCCCGACTACTAAATATAGGATTTTTGTTCCTTAGATAGCGGTCTATTTGAACACCAAATTTGGTTCAGATTTGGCCAGTAGTTATCAAGAAATAAAGTTACACCAAATACACTTGGAGTGAAACTATAAGTTCCTGTACCCTTACACCAGGAACTAATAATCATTCTTTACTATTCGTATATTTTCATTAGTAGGATCAATATTAACAGACGAAAATCACATTCACGAAGAAATTAAATGTCGACTAAAAGCAAGGAATTTGTGTTACTATTCGGTTCAAAATCTCTTGTCGTCGTGAATTCTGTCGAGGAATTTGAAGCTTAAAATATATAAAACGATAATCATGCCTGTTGTTCTGTATGGTTGCGAAACATGGTCGCTTACTCTGAGGGAAGAACATAGACTGAAAGTATTTGAGAACAAGGTCCTGAGACGAATATTCGGACCCAAGAGAAACGGGAATGGGGAATTGCGGAAATTTCATAACGAGAAACTACATAATTTATACGGTTTACCCAACATTGTTACGGTCGTCAAGTCTAGGAGGCTTAGGTGGGCGGGTCATGTAGCTAGAATGGAAGAAAGTAGAAACGCTTTCAAAGTCTTGACTGGAAGACCAATCGTAAAACGACCATTAGGAAGACCTAGGCGCAGATGGGAGGACAATATTAAAATGGATCTCGCAGAGTTTGGAATACAAAGTAGAAACTGGATGCAGTTAGATAAGGATAGAAGTCAGTGGAAAGCTTTTGTGAACGCGGCATTAAATCTCCTAGTTCCATAGACCATAGAGTTAGTTTTTCAGTTATATTTTCATTAGTATTCCCAAACTAGAAATATAGAACATTTGAAATTATACTTCTTACTATATTCAATAATGCAACGAATTTCTTAATAAAATGTGCATCTTTACGAGTGAAGCTTGACATATTCTTATACGCAAACTGTAATCTAGAATGTTCTGTAAATATTTTATTGCCCTTGTTTTTCTCTTCCTATTAAACATCTTGAGACATACACCAACACATGTGGCTTCTTTCCCCTTGTTTGGTGTAGTTCTCTTTTGTCATTTACCTTTTGACATTCTCAAGAGATGATTCATCGTCGTCAACCAAAACCTGCTGTCTGTGTCACAAAAGACGTGCTCTACTTTCATTCCTCCTCTTCGCAGCCGCAAGTTTCGCCATCTCTTTTTCTTCCTCCTTACCCCGTACTCCATTATTAAATTCTGGTAAGCGAAGATAACTTAATTATTATTGAAGAGTGATGAAGCAAGCGGTGGCTTAGGGTGAGACCTCACAATGGCAGGAAACCAACGCAACTTTATATGTAAATGAATAACTAAAGATTTCAGAGAAAAGAAAGTAATAGGAAACACTGATTGTGAAAATTGGTGTTTATCATCATTGAAGTTTTCTTAAATGAAGATCTTAAATCATATTGAAACGATTTCAAAACTTCGTTTTGTACTTGTAGCTTTCCTTCACTTGAATTTCAAGATCTAATGCAAAAAAGACAAAATAAAATCTTCAATAATTTGAAAAATAAAGGTACTATCTTAAACACAGGTAATTGTTAGAAAATGAAAAGTGTAAAGCGAATATAATAGAATGTTTCTTAGAAAAAGAAATGAAGTTTCTTTTAGTCAAACTATTAATACCCAATGAGTTTAAATAGAGTCCCAGAAAGTCAGATATTGAGTTAATAAAAGAAATAAGATAGTACAGGGAGTGGTCAAGGATTCACAAGTCTGATGTGCAAACGTAAATTGAAAAGGGAAATCTATTTATATGAAAGGGACATCTGGTTTTATTATAACAACGAAAGAAGTATAACTTACAAGATGTGTTAAGTTGTTACGTTACTATATTTTGTTTTCGTTGCACCAAGTGGATAGATGTAATAAAGTTGAAGATATAGATACGGAATATCTATTTTACTATTTACTAGTACGGAACTGATCAAGATTGCAGATACCGACAAGTTAGCAAATAGGAATGGGAGAAACGTATGATGATTTGGTCATGATTACCAAATACGAAAAGTAACAGACTTATCGATTACAAAAGTGCCTTCAGTTGTGTAAATAATAAAGTCAGCTATAGTTAAGCCTACAAGTATCCACAACGAAGTACTAATTCAAAATAGGTATAATTATAAAATCCAATTGTCGAGGACTGTTTAGTCTAAAATTTATTTTATAAATACATTATACTCAACATCACAACCTTAATTGATTCTCTACTTCTATAAACCCACAATGCTTGCAAACCCTTATCTTAAATAACTGAATCACATCGAGAATGCTAATTATTACTGTTAATTACAAACTAGTAAATTCATTTCATCTTCTTTCACTAACAAAATACCTGTACCAAACAGAAGTCAATATTGTCCAACCATCACTAACCTTAAAACACAAATCACGTAACGCAAAACAAGAAAACAAATCTTACTAAACATAATTTTGGCTTAATTTCGACTTAAGTTAATAGCAATGTAATTAAACAATTTCCGAAGTAATGATATATCCTATAACAAATCATATGTATTTCTATGTAAATGAAAAACATAAAGGTCTTCCCCTTTCTGGACAAATTATGCAAGCCTAAGGTTCCACACCACATGACTTAGGCACTCAAAGAAGTGATGTTGCTTGCAACATGCTAGGGCAGTTACTTCCCCAGATTGCCGCAGATTTCCATTTAAATAGGCTGGATGAACATTGAAACTGCACTATAACGAGAAAAAAACAAGAAAAATTTCTCTCCTCCATCGGAATCGAATCTGGACCTCCCAGTTAGTAAGGAGACATGCTACTGACTACGCTATCAGAACTTATATTTATATGTAAATTTGCTATTGTTCTTAGACAGCAGTGACATTAAAGAAGTTAGGAGAGTCGGATGCTCTTTATGTTTACCTCTAGCTGCAACCTACAGAATTTTAAAATTGTAGAAATAGTATCTGGGTAAACATAAATGATTCAAAGGAAATTATTTGTCTTTCTTCTTCTGCCAGAAATTAAAATACATCGTAACTGACAAAGAAGTGCACATAAAATCCCCATTTGTTATCTTGTCCAGTGTGGGATTTAGACCGACAACTAATAATACAGGTATTGACTTGAATTTCTTCACATAATAAGACAGTGTTTTATTAAAATTTAAGTATGATATTTTAATACTTGAACACATTTTGAGATTTTAAAGCTTAATTCTGAATAATTTTGATTTGAACTGTTAAAGATTGTTTATTTACAAATGGATTATAATATTAACACACACGGACTACACAAATATATGCACTATGTGATCAAAACTATCCGGATACCCCAAAAAGCATACGTTTTTCATATTAGGTGCATTGTGCTGCCACCTACTGCCAGGTACTAATTATCAGTGACCTCAGTAGTCATTAGACATCTTGAGAAAGCAGAATGGGGCGCTCCGCGGAACTCACAGACTTCGAACGTGGTCAAAGGATTGGGTGACACTTGTGTCAGAAGTCTGTACGCGAGATTTCCACACTCCTAAACATCCCTAGGTCCACCGTGTCTGATGTGATAGTGAAGTGGAAACGTGAAGGGACACGTACAGCACAAAAGCGTACAGGCCGACCTCGTTTGTTGACTGACAAAGACCGAAGACAGTTGAAGAGGGTCGTAAAGTGTTATAGGCAGATATCTATCCAGACCATCACACAGGAATTCCAAACTGCATCAGCATCCACTTCAAGTACTATGACAATTAGCCGTGAGGTGAGGAAAACTTTGATTTCATGGTCGAGCGGCTGCTCATAAGCCACACATCACGCAGGTAAATACCAAAGGACGCCTCGCTTGGTGTAAGGAGCGTAAACATTGGACGATCGAACAGTGAAAAAACGTTGTGTGAAGTGACGAATCACGGTACACAATGTGGCAGTGTGTGGGAACGAAGAATGCCCGGTGAACGCCATCTGTCAGCGTGTGTAGTGCCAACAGTAAAATTCGGAGGTGGTGGTGTTATGGTGTGGTCGTGTTTCTCTTGGAGAGGGGCTTGCACCCCTTGTTGTTTTGCGTGGCACTCTCACAGCGCAGGCCTACATTGATGTTTTAAAAACCTTCTTGCTTCCCACTGTTGAAGAGCAATTCGGGGATGGTGATTGCATCTTTCAACACGATCGAGCACCTGTTCATACTGTACGGCCTGTGGCAGAATGGTTACACGACCATAACATCCATGTAATAGACTGGCCTGCACAGAGTCCTAACTTTAATCCTATAGAACACTTTTGGGGTGTTTTGGAACACCGACTTCGTGCCAGGTCTCACCGACCTACATCGATACCTCTCCTCAGTTCAGCACTCCGTGAACAATGGGCTACCATTCCCCAAGAAACCTATCAACAACTGATTGAAAGTATTCAGCCAGGTGTCCAGATACTTTTGATCATATAGTATATATATATATATATATATATATATATATATATATATATATATATATATATATATATATATATATATATATATATAAGGAGTCCGGAGTCCATAAAGTCTTGTAGAAAAGTAAAACTCTATAACTTGGAAACCGTTATGTTTAAGTGTATAAAGTTTTGGGGTTGGAAGTAGGGAAGTTTAAAATTTTGTTCTGGCCACAATGCTCGACGACGTTTGTGCTGGTAATCACGTGACTTAAGATGGCGTCTATTAAAGAAAAAGCACGATGTGTTTTGTGCTTTGCGAAATTAAAATCTTGCGTTTCAGTGCGGAGAAAGTTCCAAACGTATGGGAAAACATTCACAGAAAAAAAAAAAAAACAAGTATCAAGAGGTGGTACGAGAAGTTCAAGGAAATGGGAAATGTGTCAGATTTACCACGCAGTGACGATGTGATTCACACGTTGCAGGACAGCGTAGCCAGGAGTCCAATGAAGTCGCTTAAGCGTAGATCATTGCAACTGGGAATACCGAAGTAAACGTTACACAAGATCGTACGCAAGAATTTGAAGGTCCGGTCCTATAAGTTAAAATTTGTGCACGAACTGACAGAGGAAGACTGACATGAGAATGGAATTCTGTGAGTCAATGCTTACCCGCTCACAAGAAGATTTTGACCTTCTGTCTCGATTTATGTTTTCAGATGAAGCCACATTTCATGTGTCGGAAAAAGTGAACAGGCACAACTGCCGAATTTGTGGGGTGGAAAATCCACTTGAATTCGAGGAACACAAGCGGGGTAGTCCCAAAGTCAATGTGTGGTGTGCTGTTTCAATGGACCACATTATCGGCCCTTTTTTCTCCGAGGAAGAGACGGTAAATGGTAACAATTATCTGAACATTCTGCAGACATTCCTTTTGCCAGAACTTACTAGGTTAGGTATCTTTAATGTGGTCCTCATGCAACAGGATGGGGCACCGCTGCACTATGCTCTTAAAGTTTGACAGTTTCTTAACGAAGAATTTAAGGAGAGATGAATTGGCCGAAGATAACTCACACCTTGGCCTGCAAGATCACCAGATTTGTCGCCTTGTGATTACTGGCTCTGGGGACACATGAAGACCAAGATGTATTCGCAGAAGCCAGCTAATCTGCACGATCTCAAGAACAAAATAACTGGTGTGATTTTGAACATTCCAGACGAGCACCACCAACACGCAATTCTTGGTTTCCCAAAAAAGACTGCAAGAGTGTTTGGACCTGAATGGTGCACTATTGTAGGTTTGGCGATGAATCTTAACTAGCTGAAACAAAACTTTGAACCTTTCTGTAAGTACACCAAAAAGTATTTGTTAATACATTACGTAGTTTCCCAGTTATAGAGTTTTACTTTCCTGCAGGACTTTATGGACTCCCTTTATAAGCATTAGATTATGTAATTAATCGATGAAATAGTATATCTAAAGTTATTTTTAGGCATCTAACAGAATTCGATATATGCAATTTTGGTGGCGCTACATCTGTGCAACCGATATTCTATGTTCTGCTATGTTCGTGAGAGCATATCTGGTAGAATGGATGCGAATAAGGTGATTTATACCTTGGATTATCTGAGTATAAACTCAAAGAAAAATATTCAAATGTTACCTCCTCTGGCAATCCATTTGCCAGAAAACCGCCTCACAGTGGTACAAATCGCTAAAAATACGTGGATAAAAGTAATTTTGTGAACTATGTATTAGAAACTTAAATGTATTGTGGAAATTATCTTCTGGAGTCAATCTATCAAAATGAAATTAGTTTTTCATAATTATGAAATGATTATTGTAGTTTAGATTGTGCCAAAATAGCCCAACTGCTTGTTCATATAAATTCCAGATTACATAACTTACTTTTTAATATTTTGTCCATGTAAACAGATACACTAAAGCGCATATATTATTTTTATGTGTAGGTTACAGTATGCTGTACACAACAAAGTTATAATTAGTAGTTTTCATTGCATTTGAGCCTATAATAAAAGTATAAATACCGGTAGAATTCCGGAAAGAAAAACAAAGCATTTGTAGAGCTACAAAAAATGTGTACAAAAAGTATTATCATTCTTACAAATTGTTAACAGTAGGCATTTAGAAAATCACAATAGTTCCACTGTCAGCATCTGTCAGCTTTACGTAATAAGATCTGGGAAACGTCTTTCTGTACAACATAAAAAGGGTGCACGATAAGCATTTTGGAAGATAACATTTATTGATTTTGAAACAAAGAGACTAGTTATTTGTGGCATGTAAGCAACTTATTCTCGAGCAGTTTAACTTGTGAAGATCTTTTATGCTGTTTGTTTCTGTCCATTGCATAGTGCAATGAATAAAAATCTATGTGATTTCCTATCGGGAACTTCATGATACAATTGACGTAAAGAGGAGATAATATGTAAAAACGAATTTCGATTAAACATAAATAGGCATAGTTAAAAATCTGTGTTGTTTTTAATACTATCAGTTCAAGAACAAGTGTCACGGGAGTAAATGTACATTTATTTCTAAACATGCAGGCTAGTTAAAGAAAGATATGGACTTACCAATTATATATATTCTTTCCGCTTCATCTGGGGAGATACACATGTCCGTCAAAAGAATGATACGAATTTAATGACAAAACGTAAGAGATGGGAAGTCAAAATTCTCACATGTAAGTGCATTTGAACTTTCTTATAAAGGATCTTGAATTTGAGGGCTCAAGGTGACAAAGACAACAAAATTGTTGTAATAAGTAACGACAATAACATCTACAAATGATAAGAACATTCGCGATACATGGTTGCTGGAAGGAAAGTATGAGTTAACCTATCACGATAGGTATAAGTGACAGTGAAGATAAAACGAAAATGCATTCTTTTTATTAGATCATTTAGATTAGAATCGTAAGGTACTTCCACTACAATTTTTACAGAGGGTGTTTGTCTACGGGCGTATGATTTGAAGTACTCACCAACTAGCTCTATAAAACTTGTTGCTGAAGTACCGCAGAATTCTGAAACATGGATATGTGAATAGAGCACATACTAGTTCCTAAGTGAAGTCTTGAACCGACTACGGTAGGCCCCATAGGTTTAGAGCTATGGACCTTTAAATTTCATTTGTTCATGTTTTCGGCAGCCTATAACTCTGAAAGGAAACATTTATACATCCAGGTTGGACTATACTATTTGTCTTATCTTCGTGTCTCGTGTCACCTCCCAAACGGTGTCGGTGCTGTTTTGAAACACCAAATGTACGAGCATATGAATGTAAAAACTAACAAAAATTTGATGAACATGAATTGTTAATATTAACAACCTCCTCACGTCATGTCTATAAAATTCGGGGATGATTGCGTGTTGACGTAAAGAAGTTGCTGCTACCCATTATCTGAAATGAGTAGGTTTGAGCAAGTAGACTTTCTAGCGAGAGGATTATTTAGTATATTACAGAAACACTCTACTTCATTTAGAATTTCATATATTTGAACAGTGAAAATGTACTAGTGTCAGTGTGTGGAACTAGTGGATATGACTTAATCGTTCAGATCACAGTACTTCAAATGTCTGGAGCTTCGATCGCAATTAACACTTATAACTGAGGTACACATACCTTGATGTTTAGGCCTCTTGGAACGACGAATATCCACTACTGGGCTTCTCTTTCTGGTCGATGTAGGTATCGGCAACTCGGCTTATTACAGCTAGCCGACTAATGGCCAACCATCAACAGATGGTTGTTCGTCGTACTTGTAACTTGAGATTAAGAATTCGACTTATGATCTCCGATGTCTGATGATAGACTTCTGATTTTCATTCCATCCAGATCTGGGTTTTTGTTCTCTTTCCCAGACGATGGAATTCGTCATTTCATGATTCGACTTTGATTACCTCAGCTATTGGTCAAACTTTCGTTGCAAACCGTATTACATTGTGACCGAATTCCCAGACTATCAATCTCTGCGAATCTGAATATTATGCCATATCCGAATTGTGTCAATGTTAACAAATGGTTTCGTTACATATTTCAAGCTTACATTCATTTTCTTAATTTCTATTTACATAGTCCTGCGAGTTAGCGTCTCGCCAGGATTTCACGAGTAACAAAACATAAACATAACCATATGTAACTGGTTACATGTCACAATTTAACATCGTAATTTCTCAACTTAAATTTGACTTTTAAATTATAATTATCCCAATCACCTAATAAAATCTTATAATCTTTTAATATGTATCTACAATATTAACGTTTTGAGTTCAGAATAGGAAGAAATTCACTTAGTCTAATGCATGTAAAGAGTCTGCGAAATATCGATCCTAGTGTCAGTCGATAGTTACCAAAATGTTAGCATTAGATTTTGTAGATGATTATTGAAATACCGATATAGAAATAGGCTTATCGATCCTATTAAACATAGAATCTCAAGAGCGATGTATACCAATACTCTATTCTTACTAATGATGTTTCTTCCGCATTTCGTCCCCATTAAATGCGGAAAATGTACTAAATTTCCTTAAATGCAATATGTATGTAGCATTATTTTGGGGCGTTAAGATAATCTTTTTGTAAATGTGGGAAGGTAAAATCGGGGTTATCGTGAGGCATCTATAAATCACATATAGCCACAGTAAGCAGAACCCAATGCAGAGGCGTTACTACAACACAACTTATTCAAAATTTGACACATTGATATAGTGTATATACTTTGTAGATGAGCCTATAAATTTTGACTCTCTGAAACCGCACAAGAAGAATTAAAGATGTGTGGAATCGTAAAGATCAAACAGGTAAGATCCTATCCGTGCGAACTAGAAAATGTGTAGCGTTTGCTAATAAAAGTAATAGGACATAAGGAAGGGCTGATTATCAAAACGAAAAACAAGTACATTTATGTTTTAGCCAATTCTTTTTAATACTATTACATGACAATACATGGAAAGGTGTTATTTTCCAGAGAACAAAATTCAACTTGGTACGGCAACGCTCAGTATCACATCCAGATATAGAATACTAAGAAATCTCACAATTAGAAACTACGCTGATAGTTAAAAATTGTCATTGCTACGTATAAATTTATTTCTATAACTAGAAGCAAGATTTCTGCGAATTAGAATTTCTGAGAATTAGAAGGAACATTACAGAAGGTCAATGAGTTCTTCATTGGATGAAGCAAAAAAGGATGGAAATAGGACAATTATTTCATCAGAAAAACTTAAAATGTGCGAAGATTAAGTGTTTTGGATTTCTGCACACCTAAACACTATGACCTGAGGTAAAGTATCTCTGGTAGTGCCATAGAGTTTTGCTAGTGGCAATCAGTATATATATATATATATATATATATATATATATAGAGAGAGAGAGAGAGAGAGAGAGATTGATTGATTGATGGAGAGAGAGATAGACAGATAGATATAGATATTACCGATTAAAATAAAACATTCCACCTTAAAACAATCTGAATAGAAACTCAAAGAATTCTATAATTGGTGTCTTTTAAAGAACTGAAGCACCGATTAAGTAAGCAAACCTCGCCCAATCAATTGATTAGGATGCTTTTAGGAAGGACTATAGCACAGTTATGTTTAGTAAAGAACTTATTGAAAAGTCAAACGAGAAGTAATTAGTCATATATGTTGTATTCTATGCCTAAGGTAGAGCAAGTTATTTGATCAAAACTAGGCCTTTTACAAATTTGCTTAAATCTAACAATAATAAAGAAGCTTAAATCATTATTAAAAACGTCTACAGACAAGTCATTTCAAAAATGCAACTATTTGATTTATAAAGACGATAAGAATAGAGAAAAAAGTACATCACGTCATAGTGTTTCTTTCGTTATTTAAAACTACTGGGATAAAGTTTTGGTTTCTGAACTCAAAGAATATATACAGGGTGTTTCAACGTTTAGGTGGTGATTCCTGACACCATGGTAAGACGAAAAGTATAGACAAACCTGGGTGCACAAATGCTTCCTTTCGGAGTTATAGGCTGCCAAAAACATGAAAAAATGAATTTTAAACGTCCATAGCTCCGAAACTATGGGACCTGCAGTATTCGGGTCAAGACTTTATTTAGGAACTAGTATGTGCCCTATCCAAGTATCCATGTTTCAGAATCCTGTGTTACTTCCGTAATAATTTTTATAGAGGTAATTTGTGAGTACTTCAAATTATACGACCGTAGCCAAACCCCCTCTCCAAAATTTGTTGTGTGAGTACCTTAGGATTCTGAAATATATATTTTTGGATAGCCCACATATTAGTTCCTAAGTGAAGTCTTAACCACTACGGTAGGTTCCATAATTTCGGAGCTATGGGCCTTTAAAGTTCATTTTTTCATGTTTTCGGCAGCCTATAACTCGGAAAGGAAGCATTTGTGCACCCAGGTTGGACTATACTATTTGTCTTATCTTCGTGTCAAGAATCACCTCCCAAACGTACGTATACACCCCTGCATTGATCAAGTATAACATTCTACCATATAGGTTCATTTGCTTCGGCTGTTCCGAGCATAAGATGTAAGTGAAAAGACATTAAGAACAAGTGATAAAGAAAGTAAGTCTACCTGACGGATAATAATAACGAATAATATAAAAAGCAGTGAGTTGACTGTATACCTACTTTATATATGTACACATTGGCCGTATAGGTTTTATTCATAGCATCAAACAACTGCAAAGCATGATAAAAGACATCAAGGAAATCGCGTGAACATTGAATTTGACCTGGAAAAGACGGAAATGACGTGTAGCGACTTCTAAAGAAAGTCAAAGATAAAAGTTTAAAATCGTCGTTAAAACTGTAATTTATCATATGTCAGGTTGTGAGGAGAAAATAATATAAATAAATAATGCTGCGTTACCAAATTCGAAGTATCTTGACATGGGCCGCATTGATAGTGTTGAAATAACTCTCCTGCTGCTGGCTGGTGCGATGTCTTTCAGGATTCTGCTGTAGGCAATATTTGATTACAAAATAATGAAAAACTGTACATGATTGACGTATGATTTACGATATATTGCAAAATAGAAATGATACAAAGCCTCTGAGCAAAGTAAAATGTTTTTATTAAAATATCTATATGTAACAGTTTCGCCAACAAACTAAACTTTTGTCTTCATTATGCATATAATAATACAAGAGCCAGTTTCATATCATTACATACAAATACCTTAGTTTCATATAAAACACTTTCTCGGTAATTTTGAACGCTAATTGGCTTTCTACAGTCAATCATCATTGAAATACAAAATCTCATAAATCCACTTCCTTTCTTTTATGGCAACAAATCTTGGTACGTAACAACAATAGAACTTACAAATTAGAACTCTAAGTTACAGCTACAAATTAAGATTTTTCAGCTTCTCACCTCACTGCACTGCGCATGAGATCCACATTCCCATTCATGAAATTGCCTTATTTTTTCAATAAACCTTACCTTATAAATCATGGTATAGTACATTCAGAAGGAACAAGTTTATGTTCAAAACTTATGTCCCTGACTATTAAATTACAAAATAAATATATTATATCATTCTGGATTTCTCATATTATTTGGTACACTTCTAATTGAGGTAAAATTTAAATTACATGCCAGAAAGCTGTTATATAAACATATATTCATATACCTCTCACCATCTGTTTGAATGTATGTCTACATTTGATGTTTCTAGTTACGCAAGAATTGTGTTTGTGTGGGATGAATGATTTGAATAAGATCTGTCCAGATTATCCATATTTTAAATTCTTTGATAATAAATATTTCCAATTTAAATAACCTAAAAGTAAAACCAGTGGCGTATTTAGGGGGGCTTAAGCCCCTCGAAATTTTATTTACTATATTAAAGTAAATGAAATATCTTGAGGAATTTTCACATTTCCTGGACAAAAGTTAGTTACCCCCCCCCCGAAACAAAATCGTAAATACGACACTGAGTAAAACGTAAGTTTAAGTTCCGCTAAATGTAATGTTTATTGGAACTATCCCTTCTATCCATCTCCCTGGAACTTTATAAAGTTTAAGAATATTTCGGATGTCTCATCGTTGTAATATTCTGGGAAAGGTTTCGTCATCTTTTAGGATGATCAGGATAATGCTCTTTTTAATCTTACATGTAATGATAAGATGGATATAAATAGTATACATGTTGATTTTGTCCGTACCTTTCTAACAAATCAATTAGTTTGAATACAATTTAAATACTTCAATGTATGCTCATTTTATCTACATATATTTACGATAGTTTTCTTCGACATTATCATCATCAAAGAAAATTAAGTTAATCTTTTCAGTCTCTATGTCCGTTCCAATAGACATGCTATTTCTTATCTTACAGTAAAAATTTTAATTAAAACATCGGGTACCTTAGATAGACATCAGATGGTGCAGTTAATTGGATAAATTTCTGTCGGAGACGGCTCCGACCTAAATTTCCGTCTGAATACACCAGAATGAGCTATTTGATTCTTGAAATGAAGCCAAATGGTTACCATGGATGAATACTGGAAAAATAAATTGAGATTTTCTTTGTTGTTTGTGTTTTATACACATTACTGTATCACTTTGATTGTTTGGCACTGTTTAACAACCAAGAATCAGCATCCGGTAAACATTTACTGCAAATAATAATATATTATGTAATCTGTTGGAAACTTTTGTCTACTGTAAAGGGTTTATGGATCTAATGATATTTTTTCTCAGTATCACATCCTTAGATATGGACATTCACCAAGTAAAACATGCATAGATATGGACATTCACCAAGGTTAGAGTTTGCTACATGGTGCGTGTTCACACCTTGGATGGCAGACCTGTGACGGAACATCGCTGAAATGGACGTTCAGATTTGCATGATGTTCCTCTGTTGACGGGCTTCTGGGTCTTCAGATTTCCCTAGAGGTATGCAAAATATACACTTTATCAACCTCCACTGTCAAGAAAGCTGCAAGTACTAAAGGAATGCATCATTGTTACTCATTGATACATCATGTGGATATTGACGGGAACATGCTATTTTGAGCGTATGGAACGAACCGGATTGTTGCTTGGGTGTGTGCCGTGTGACCAACGACGTACACATCTCTAGTATGTACCTGAAATTTGGTGAGTGTATGTATCATCTCATGTATCCTGTATCTTTCTAGGTGTTTACATAGTGTTTCGTAATTTGATGAATCATTTATGTTAAATATGTATATTGCAACAGAGAGACCAAAGAGGTTTCAGAAAGCGGAGTGGGAAGTCTGAGAAAGAACTGAAAACTTTTTTTAATAAATTCCTTATGATTGTTGTCTGTTTTAAGATAGCTGTGACTGTATCTAGCTCTTTCCTGTTTTTAAAATAGTTAATGTATCTCAATCTGATGAAATTGCTATTGGTTTGGATTTGATTGCAAGTGATGAAGAGAGTGAACCTGAAACTATGATGGAACATTTGTATGATGATACCTACAATTATATAAGTGAAGTAGTGGATTCTTCCATAGTAAGTAGCGGTCAATTTGGAACTTCAAAGCTATCAATGTCTCAGGCTGGCTCCAACAGTGATGAACATCAATCTACACTGGCACCTCAGACCTTGAGAAAGGGTCCTGGACATTCCGATTATTCTACCAATGTGTTCTCAATACAAACCTCGGGAAAGGATTCCGGACATTCCCATCAATCTACTGATCTTTCCATGAAACAAACTTTGGCAAAGGATGGTGAACATGATACAGAGACAGTACAGGGGACTTCACATAGTAATGCAATGAAACCAATAAGGTACGCAAATATGTGCAACGACTTTGCAGGGAACTCTCCTCCACTCAAAGGATTTACTAGTATAACCGCTTTCTGGGGTCTGGTCTCCGTTGTTCTGCCAATGAGTATTTTCCGGAGATCTGGACTTACCTGGGTAAGGCGTTGAAGGACATCTCCAAAAAGGGATTACAAAATTGTTTCCAAATACCCTGCCGGTCTCAATAACGATATGAGCATTAGGCACCGAGAGGTTTGGATGTCTCGTCTCGAAAACCTCATGGACGATCAGACGGTCATTCAGACCACAACGCACACAAACATTACTAATACATACAACAAAATCACACTGGATTGAACGACATTATGTTTATTGATTAAAATACTATTAAAAATAATGGATTAGAAAAACACTTACATTGCTCAACACTGAATATATATAATTATTTTCACTAATAAAATCACACTTTGCTTTTTCAATACACTATAGCCCTTTATCACTTTTATATATTAGAATGGAAGATTATAATTGGGATTTCACTATAGATACTTTTCTCACACCATTAATGCACTTGGGGAATTAGCACTGTGGGAGTGACATCGGGGTGATCCCATGAAGTAGTATGGTTGCTGCTCCAAAAAATCCTTAGAGGTCGACGTCAGTCTTCAGCATAAGTATATAGACAATCACCAAAATGGAATGATAATGGTGGAGGGCTCGTTTATAACTAAGTCGCACTAGGTATGCGAACCTGGGATTTCACTGATTGGGACTAGCCATAACTAGGTCCTTGATTGGTTTAATAACGTATGCTCCTTAGCACAACATTATACTTGATACCCGATGCAAAGTACGTGGCTGCTGCTCACAGTTACGGAGTAAGACTCCTCGAACTCAGGGGTTCGAGATACGAGCTGCACTGATCGCCTGATCAATGTTGGAAGTTCATTCTCAAAAGCACTCAGGTTAAATCACCTGTATATACACTCATGTCCAAAATGATTGTCGCATATCTATAACTGTCTTCATGTAAGAATATAATTTGACAATGATTTTGCAGGGTACATTAATACTGATACTATGTGTATAATCGGGAAATGTATATTTGTGGTAAATTTCATAGGAAAGGAATTATAAATAAGAAAATTAGAATGAGTAAAGCAAAATGTTGCTAAATAGACAAGAAAATTTTTTATTTTCGTTTTATTGTTATTATTTACTGTTCTTTTGACGTAAATTTTTTCACATACATGTCTTTGCCGATTATACACATACTAACATTAGAAGATATACCGGGCGAATTCGTTATCAAATTATATTCCTACAACAACATATTTATAGACATGTGACAATAATTTTGGACATGAGTGTACATGCAAATCGAATATGAAAAAGAATTAACGTTAATTTTAGTCCACTGGTCACGACGCACAAGACATTGCGATAACTTGATAGTGGGAACATTCAGATAACGAACTGGTAAAGCGTTGGGGCTGGCGTAGTTCTGGCGTCAAACACCTAGTATGCTTTAGGTCTCAGTATTTCCATAAACGGTTGGAAGATACACTTAATTCAGTTCCAAATAACCATATAACATACTTTTTATGTATTAATGTTAGGAAGAAACACTAAGAACCTTTGTCGCTCACATTCAGATAACGAACTGGTAAAGCGTTGGGGCTGGCGTAGTTCTGGCGTCAAACACCTAGTATGCTTTAGGTCTCAGTATTTCCATAAACGGTTGGAAGATACACTTAATTCAGTTCCAAATAACCATATAACATACTTTTTATGTATTAATGTTAGGAAGAAACACTAAGAACCTTTGTCGCTCACTAAAATATTCTCACCACAAAGCTGGGGGCCGCGGTGGCTCAGTGGTAGAGCGTTCACCTCTGGTGCTTGGGGTCCCGGGTTCGATCCCAGCCCCCGCCAAGTGAACTTTGTGGTGGACAAACACCGTGTGCGTGGGTTTTCTCGGGGTTCTCCCGTTTCCTCCCACTTTCTTCATTCCACCATTTCATTCATTACTCATCATCACCGTCTCCTTTAGCCTAACCGGCATAACCGTGGGACGTAAAACTCAAAGATTTCTCACCACAAAGCAACGTTTCAGATATATATATGAATATACTATGAGACTTCGTTGTCCTGTTGCGTGAGAAGAAAAACAGTTCCTATCGAAGAAAGAAGTTATTGCGTCGCAGAATAAAGTAAAAATCGAAAATAATTAATGTCTTTACGAAATATACAGAGCGTCCACAAAAAATACTTCTACAACCTGGTGACGGTTATACTAGCTTCAACTTTACCTAGGTGGAGAATCCAGAAACGTCTTTATTCATTTTACCACAGTTTATTTCCGGAAGATGTTTATTTTATTGCATAAAACTTTAAAAGGTTTGAACATATGAAAATACTACGTTCCAGTACTAAGGGTGGTAAGGACTTGATACTATTTTCATGTACGTGTAGCAATAAAGTTTATCTGTGAAGTTCGGAAAAGTTTTTATGCGCTACTAAATTTGATTGAATGGAATTTACAGCTGGTAAACACGACAAATTGAATAAATCATAGTTTGCAACACTTTAATTCCATTTCACTGCAGAATCTTTCTCTAGGAGGGCATAAAAAGTAAAGTAGATATAAGGCCATTATTGCAATAAGTTTTCTGCAAATTCTCCTTATTTTGTTATTTCTTTACATATTTTGTGAATTTCAATATGTTACCATATTCGCAACAAGTACACATTTGTGGCCATTTGAAAATTGCCTTGTGATTGGCTGGAATTTGACACTAGCGAAAAATTTTCAGATTTTATGTTTAAGATAAATGCCAATAACCAAAATACAAAAATTGAATGAAATTCGCGTCTATGAAAGAAAAATCGTCCCTGAAGAGGTTAAATAATATATAAAAAATATTTATACTATTAAAGCTTATTCTTTCATTTATAATTTAATATTTATTGTAAATTGTTAAGGACTACTTGGTAGTTTGATGGAACACGTGTAATGTGCTATGAATGCTAATTTGGAGAATTCAAACGAACCACGACCTGAATGTTACGTGGGTAGTAGTGAAAGAGATCGCAGAAATATAAACACATTTTCGCTTTGTATTCTGGTTTCCAGCTAGAGAGCTCCCGAGGCTTTAAGCTTTTAAGGCTATTAACATGTCACAAGATTTAACCCAAGAGTTCATGGCTTGACCTTTGAATGAACTCTAATGGACAGATGCAACCCATACTCTCTCAAACTAAGAACTAGTGTGCGTTTTCATCAAAGGAAGAACTTTGTTTTATTTCAGTGTAGGCTAGGAAACGGTTCATTCTGCCGCTACTACTTAGAGTTTATAGCTGATATTTAGAAGCTGTGAAGAGGAAAACGTATTGAAAATGGGGTTTATAATAAATATAGTTCTCTATTGGCAGCAAGCTACTAGTTATGTCTTCCCTATTACCAAAACTATTAATATTCCAATGGATATAATCAAAATTTGTTATTTTTGTATGATATTCACATCTGTTACCAGAATTTGTTTATTTAACTTTTTTTTTTTTTTGGCAAACGTATCCTTCATTAATTTTCAACGTCGATTTAGGGTTGCTGGAGACAACCATTATACGTTTGTCTCTGCCTTTAGATAAGCCAATCAGTCAATTTAATTTGTAATAACGTTCTCGGAATTCTATCCTAGATACAGTTTTGTTCAGAAAACCCTGGCCAAGTACTTTCCTTCAAAAACCTTTGTTTTTGTATCCATAAATGAAAACAGTTACGTTGTAATAAGCATATGATTGTCAAACGTATTTACAAAGGGCCTTCAAAACGTTTTGATCAATGGGCAATATCTTTTTTTAATAATTGCACTACGACCATGAAATTTTGTGTGTGTATACTTTTGTCTGTTCTGTACATACACATGTTACTCAATTAGCCTCCATACACTGTGACATATTAGCCCATTGTTCTTTCAATGCCGTAAATGCACTTTCGTAAAACCCTGGGTAACTAATTTTGACCAACTTTAAGTTTATCTGATTTCTTTTCTTTTTTAAATATCGTTGGGTGGTACTAATAACGTGAATAACATTAGTTTTCCAGAAATGTCAAAAATTGCCTTAAAATTCGTCTTTAACCCTTAGAAATCGGGTAATTTGTCGAATGTTTCCTCCATGTTTCGTTAAAGCTTAACAACTAAGAAATCATTTGCCCTAACACAACCGGTTATGCCTTGCTTTTTAAGCAAATGAACTGGATTTTAAACTGTGTAAGTTTAATTGCAATATTACATGCGAAAGAAATGTATTCAACAAATTTTGTGAAAATTCTTAATTTTTCCTCAAAATTAAGTATTTTTATTTCTGGAGTTGGCAACACTGTTTGTATAGTTACTCAAATTACATCATATATATATATATATATATATATATATATATATATATATATATATATATATATATATATATATATATATATAAAATCAGAAATTGATTCTGTAAGTTTTAAATTGGTATTCACGAGACGACACATAATGTTAGGGAGAAAATTAGAAATTTGGTTATGAAATCAACTGGAACTTGATAAAGAAAAATGAAAAAAAAAAATCATTTTTCATTTTCGTGTAATAGTTCCTAACCTCTATTTCAACTAAAATATATTACATTTCTAACACTTTTCGTACACAGAGGAAGTGAATATTAAATGGCTTGTCTATATAAGCCACAGTTTTGGCCCGGTTTTGATTTTTATCGAGAAATTTAGAGCTAATTACTATCTTACAATATGCTTCACTGAAGAAATTATGCAGAATTAACTTAGTCACTATGGAATATATATATATATATATATATGTATGTGTATACGTGCATATATACGTATATAAAACATATGGATGAAAAAAACACACAGGGAAAACCTGCAAGAAACAAGAAGAAGCCTAAGGTAAAAAGAAGAAGAAGCCAAAAGGTAAAAACATAAAAACATAAATACGCAGAGAACACAGATACCAAACACACATACAGAAATACACAATACACAAGCAATCTAGATTCAAACTCTTTTGTTAATTTTTTATAGTTTTCTTGTGTTTTTTTTGTTTTGTTTCGTTTTTGTAAATTTTCCATTTTTTGTCTCTTTTCCTTCCCCATCCTTTTCCTCCCAAATTTTCCTGTTTTTTTTCTTTTTCACTTATGGAAATAAAGAAAAAAACAAAACTACCATAGAAATCATTCGCAATGATGATAGCTCGTCGGTTTTCGAATGCTCTAGGTAACCGACTAAGAGTAACGCGACTGAGCGAATGTAAAAAAAAAGTCACTATGGAGTACGAACACAGCGTACAAAATTAAAAAAAACTTAGCAAAATATATCTACTTTCACTGCAAGTACATAATGCAGAACATTTTAAAAATGAGCACGCTTGCTTTTTCGCTTTTGCGAAGCTGATTCGTAATCAGAAATCAATGTCCAAGCGTAATCTCCCATCATCGCGATGTCCCAGCGCCCTTGGTATCTTCTTTCCATTTGTTCAATGTCTTTATGAAAGCGTTCACCATGTTCTTCACTCACATCTGCTAAGTTTGGTCGGAAAAATCAAGATGGGAAAACAAAAAATGCAATTTCAACGACATTCTACAACCCAAATTGCGATATAGGTCAATCAAAGAATCTATTAACTCCCTATAATTTTCACTCCTATTTTTACCACGAAAACCTTTCACTACTGCCCTGAAAGCTTCCCAAGCACTTCTTTCCTCTCGAGTCATTCTATTCTGAAGTTCTTCAGACTGAAGCATCACACGTATCTGTGTGCCAGTAAATACGCCAACTGTGATTTTAGCGTCAGTTAACTGAGGAAACATTTGTTTTGTATAAGAAAGAGCTGCAGAATGTGGATCTAATGCTCTAACAAACTGTTTTACAAGTCCTAATTTTAAGTGGAGTGGTGGCAGTACGATTTTTTTTTCAACTAAAGGTTCATGTATGACATTGTTAGTGCCAGGAAGTAAATGTTTCCTTTCTGGCCACATCTTGAGTGTATAATGACGGTCAATCAGTAACTCTGCTATCCCAAAGGCAAAGAAAACACGAATATTTACTATTGCCACTCTTCAAACCTAGAAGAAAACCGATCATCTTAAAATCTCCACAAATAACCCATTTACATTTTTGGTACTCAATCTTTTCCAACAAATGATTTCACGGTTTCGTAGTCTTCCTTCACATGGACTGAGTGTGCAACTGGTACAGAAGAATTCACATTTCCATTGTGCAGAAGAACTGCCTTCAAACTTCTAGATGAACTGTCTATGAAAAGACGCCACTCCTCTGGTTGATGTGGGAAACCGATAGCTTCAAATAAACCACTAACGTCATGACAATAACACAAACTTCCTTCCATTTTGAAGAGTTTTGAAAAAGTCTTATGCCTTTTCCTATATTTTGATATTGTACATGTTGGAAGGAAAAAAAATCCACTCTTTTAAACGTGAAGCAAGAAGTTCTGCCTTTGATTTGGAAAGATCTAAATCTCTTATCAAGCCATCAAGTTCTTGCTGATTAAGCAAATATGGTTCCTTTTTCCTAGTTTCATGCGACAACCTAATATCAAGATCGGAAGATTCCTCTGCCTCTCTTTCCGATGACAATATCTCTGGTGGTTTGGGTACAGGAAGTTCGTCACTGTGTGGAACTGGAGCAATGGATGAAGGTAAACTGCGTTATTCTATTTTCTCCTATTCTTTCTGTTTTTATAGTGTGTCACGTCAACTGAACAGAAGTAGCAGTCATTATGGTGATTAGTAGGCTCTCTCCAAATTCGAGGAATAGCAAATGGCATACACTTTCTGGTTCCCCATAACCAACCTTCTAATGTAGAGCGGCAACTACTGCAAGACACATGCGGAGCCCAATGGTTGTCTTGATCACCTACGGGCACTCAAAAATAAGCTTCATATGCAACAGAGAACTTTGTTCCAAGCACAATGTTATGTTTAAGTTGTTTGGGGTTTTGTAATATCCACAAACATGACAAAATAAGTCTGGTGGCATTTTACAACGCCTACTTGTACACATTTTTATCTTCCCCACTGCACCTAGTGAAATTAAATCAAATGCCACTGATATAATACAGTTACCCAAGGTATATAAAATAACAGGTAGCCCCAGTTCGCGATTAGCGTTCTGATTGGCTCCTTGTCCCTGACGTCATGTGGAGGTATCGGTGAAGATTTTATTCGCTTGCCTGCTTGTTATATTTCGCGCTTTACTCGTAAAACTGGATTCAAAACAATATAATTATGAACTTCCTTGTCTTACCAAATGCAGAGAATAATGATTAATTATTTATACAAATAAAAATGAATATAATGTTTGGTCGCTAACTTTTCCTAGACCTTTGGGCCGATTTTTACAATTTTTGGTACACGAGTTGACCTGGCCTAATTAAGATATTTATTACATTACTTTGATTGAAGGGCGAATCCTAAATGGGTAGAAAAGGTTCCCGAGCCTATTAAGTTAGAAAGATGAAAATCGATATATAAACTCCTTCATTGCTTTAAGGGCAAGAATGGGCATTTTCTATTCATATAAATAAAAATCACTGTAAGAATGTTTGACTGCTAACTCGTCCTTAGTCAACTTGAAGTATCAAGTATTTTTGGTACTTTAATGCACCAGGCCCAGTGGCGGCTTCAGTGGGTAGGCCGGGTAGGCACAGCCCTACCCAAAAATTTTGAAAAGTATATAAACGCTAAATCATGCCTGTTGTTCTGTATGGCTGCGAAACATGGTCACTTACTCTGAGGGAAGAACATAGACTGAAAGTATTTGAGAACAAAATCCTGAGACGAATATTCGGACCCAAGAGGAACGGGAATGGGGAGTGGCGGAAACTTCATAACGAGGAACTACATAATTTATATGGTTTACCCAACATTATTAGGGTCGTCAACGTTAGGAGGCTTAAGTGGGCGGGTCATGTAGTTAGAATGGAAGAAAGTAGAGACGCTTTCAAAGTCTTGACTGGAAGACCAATCGGAAAACGACCATTAGGAAAACCTAGGCGCAGATGGGAGGACAATGTTAAGATGGATCTCGCAGAGATTGGAATACAGAGTAGAAACTGGATGCAGTTAGCTAAGGATAGAAGTCAGTGGAGAGCTTTTGTGAACGCGGCATTGAACCTCCGGGTTCCATAGCCCATAGAGTTAGTTAGTTAGTTAATATAAACGCTAAAAGATTCACTAAAGAGTAAATATATTTTCCACTAAATATTCTAAAGTATAAATAAATATACTTTAGTAAATATACTAAAGAGTAAATATATTAATTTTAGATAATTGTTTAACAAATAGTATCAACCACTACTGTAAAAGTAATTTCCTACTGTCATTAATTAATCAATCAGCGAGGCAGCGGGCCTACCCAAAATTAAAATCCTAAAGCCGCCCCTGCCAAGGACTAACTTAGGAGCTTACAGGTATCACTTTTCGGCTCGGGGGTGAGAGGAGATACGAAGGAGCCGACAAATAATAAAAAAAAATCCTAAATTAGTGTCCAGTCCATAATTTTCATGGTCACTGAAATAAATAGTGACCCTCCCGACATGGTTTAAATCCAAATTCATCCTCTTTGGGTGTAGGGAAGGGGTGACATTATAGATTTTTGTCATTACACTTTCATTGAAACGTGAATTCTAAGGGGGGAAGGAGTTCAAATACTTTCCATAAACCAATCCTCTCCATGAGAGCATTTCAGGTAATAAAATACATAAAGCAACTATAATTCAAATTATTCACAGATTTGGTTCCAGGTTTGTAATAACAAATTAGGTTAGGTTGTGTTAGGATATTTTTTTACGTTAGAAATCTAATCTACCTTAAGCAGACATAATTCAAAGTTTTTAGAGATTCCGGGTATATAATAACAAATTAGGTTAGGTTGTATTAGGATAATTTTTTTTACGTTAGAAATCTAATCTACCTTAAGCAGACATAATTCAAAGTATTCAGAGATTCCGGGTATATAATAAAAAAATTGGTCAGGTTGTGTTAGGATAGGTTAGGTTACGTTAGAAATCTAATCTACCTTAAGCAAACATAATTCAAAGTATTCAGAGATTCCGGGTATGTAATAACAAATTAGGTCAGGTTGTGTTAGGATAGGTTAGGTTACATTAGAAATCTAATCTACCTTAACCTAACATAACCGAACCTAACTTAATTTGGTTAGGTTAGGTTAGAAATCTAACCTAACATTTTGTATTTAGTGTGTATTAATCAAACTGTCAGATATCGTCACTGCAAAATATTTCCTTTACATTATTAATATTCGTTTATTACTCAATACAACACACTTTATATTATGTATTACAAGTTACAAGTTGCACAGCTATCTATAGAGTGGTATACGTACATAAAAGAACCACCTTTACAGGGGAAAATTTGCAGTTATTTGTCCTCCACTTTACACTTCGATTTCTTGAAATTTAGTTTTCGTGGCTTAGCCCCTTTGTCGGTCAGCCCATCAGTTACACGAATAATGGTAAGAGTGCACTTTGAGCAAAACAAGTGATTTTATCACACGAGGTGAGTTTGGAGAAGGAATAAAAATCAAGGTAATTTGAACGTAACAAGTACGGTTCGTTTAAACAAGATTAGGTTAGGTTAGGTTAAGTTCGGTTCGTAATAGGTTCCTATGAATGTTCTGCTCAAAGTGTATTTTGAGCACTTTGCCAGAATAATGATTCAGATACTCAACAAAACTTAAAAATAAAATTTAAACTAAAGAATATATGAGAGTATGCATTTATATTCTTGTTGGTACCCCCTTCAACCTCGCTTTGCATACATAAATCCTTAAGTTTCAGACCCTCAGAAACAAATGTCAATAAAGTAAAATAAATTATTGTTGTTACACGCCTGATTTTCAACTTCACTAACGCCTAGTTTATTTTTTCCTCATGCCAGTTTGGTATCAATAATGAAGGAACAGCGTTAGATCTTAAACACTACTTTTGCGGGAAACCTAGAAACTCATTTTTCGAACCCTTTGATAATCCTGTGGTGAAAGGTCAGCAGAACATATTCATGTGTTATCCATATTAAAAGTACTCTTTTGCTTACAATGGGAAATCCATCCAGTTCATCACTTTTAGGGAATCGATAGAACATGATTTCATTTGTATTGCTTCCTCTGTTATTAAAATGAGCTGCTGCGCAGTTAAGATTATTTTTGCCCATTTTGAAACAGTAGCCAAATTGTTTATCCAATATTTCGCTTGTTCTGTTCAAAAATACTGCGATACCTCCACGTGACGTCACCGGCCTCAAAGTATCCTGGGAAAAACGAGAGCAGAAAAGCTGAATCAAGAGTCCCCTGACAGTTACCACTATAGTTACTCAATACTGTAAGCAGCTGGCTATTCAAGTGGAGTCATATAGAAATTTACTGACTTTACTTGAGTAAAAGTTAATATTTTTTGTAAAAGTACGGGAAAAATAAGAAATTATATTTTTCTAGACAGTTATTTTCATTCAAAATAAATGCTGTATTCAAAATTTGTAATCATATAATGCATATGTTACGAAACGGAACTTGCTGATTAATCCACAAGAGTTTGTTCTGTGTTACCATCTATGGACAGCCGAAGTAAAGGCTGAAATTCTTCCTCTAAAATGGTGTTCTTGAACAAAGACGATTTTATAAATTCCTTCCAAACAATCGACATTTGAGGAAAACTAATACCAGATTCGTAATTAGCACGTCAAAATCATTCGGTAAACGTAAAAACATTAAGATAAACAGTTTTTTGTTGAGCATATTACACTACTGTTTCACACAGACAATGACTTCTTGGTCACTGACAAAGAGACTACCATGAAGATGAGGCTTCTGACGACCAAACAGAAAGAAAACGGACGGGTCAGGTCCGAACTGTAAGCTGTTTGAGGAACCACTTCCCATCCCATGCTTCTGATTTTCTTCTGTGCGTGAGTGGCAGTGTTTGTTTCTGTTCGGTTGTGAGCAGGTGTGGCACCCAAAAAGCACAAAGTTTTCTGTAACCTAAAGACTGCATTAATGTTAGATTATTACCCACATATAATCAAGTCGCTTCAACAAGCTGAGGTGGTTACACATTTGTAAATGTGGTCTTTGTTAACGTTGTTCACTACAGTTGATGGTCTGCCGTATCCTGTTGGTTCACTGTGGAACCAACCACTGTGGAATCCTTTTACCCATTAATAGATATAGCTGGGGTCCAATGTTTCATCTCCATATACACGAAGCAATTTGTGTCGAATGCATGTGGCTTAGTAAATACTAGTCATGTACAGGAATTCATTGGCCGACTGTTGGCGGATTCAGCTGTTTATTTCCTTTTCTATTGTGGGCGTATCTGTAAATAGAAGAGGAAAACTTTCTGGACAACTTCAACACAAAGGACACAGAGACATGCACACAAAATTTCATGTTCCTAGTCCAACCACGTAAAAAGTTATGGCGCATTGCGCAAAACGTTTTGAACGCCCTTTGTACAATTAAAATTAACATAAAAGCTTACATATATTGTAAAATATTTTTGGACAGATTACTTATAAAGGGATAATGCTAACTTAAAATATTTTCTTTTTAGTTTTTTAAACAATGTTTATGCAGTGCATACATACAACATGAAAAACAAAATAGCTAATGTGTTTCGGCTTTTCAAGGATTCAAAGATGTGCATTTCTTTTCAATGTTACGACTGTATATTTGTGATTTTTTTTAAAGTTGCGTAACAGAAAAGGGTTTTTGTGTATGTTCTATGCGCTCTCCAATTCAAGGAGTAAACATTAAAATATGTGTATTTAAATATAATGTACCTTTATATACCTTCCACTTACATGGACCCAAATTATGACAGAGAAAACAGAAAAAAATAGTTCGAATGACGAATCATTTTTCAAGTATAGAGAAGGAAGAAAAGAAAAGTACAACAACCGTAATTAGAAATCACGAAAATAATGATATTACAAAACACATATAATTTTCTGCACCTTTATTACTTATCAAAAAATCTTACATAGCATAGCAATTTAACATAAATATTTTACTATTTTGTACATGGTTGATGAAAAGTTTATTTACATAGTAAAGTATATCCAGATGATGTTTTCCTTATTATCTTCATTGATATTATATTAATTATTGCGTTATTGACTTATTGTTTTTACTTTGTATTAATATTAATATTACCATTATATATTAATGTTATTGATATCATTAATATTAATATTATTGTTTTGTTTCAGTTGCTATAACGCCACGTTGATAACGATACTAAGAGAAAGTATTTCATGAAAATAAGACAATGGCCACCCAAGAACATGAACAATAACACAATAATAAAAATATTAATTGAGATTATACAAGGTATTTTGATCTTCATTAATATTATCCGTAGCAAATCTAGCGGGTCCATAAGTGTACACAAAAGCCACGCTTGGAATATTGAACGTAGTTCATCTACATTATAATATAAAAGTGTAGAAGTGACGAATCCATCATCGCCCAGGTCATATGACTATAGGTAGAAACATGAAATTTGGACAGAACGCTCCTTTCGATCCGAAAGTAAAGGATAGGGAAGGATTTTTAAAGAAAGGTTAATTTTCTCTTTTTTGCTCTTTTTGCCGAGTATCGTATATTTCACGAATCCATGATGTTAGAGATGAAACTAAGCATGTAAACTCTTGATTAAAAATTAAGAAAAATTTGTTTCAGCATTTCCGAAAATTTCGCTCTTAAGGGGAAACAGTCATATTTCTATAATATTCAAATTTCTCTTTCATTAATTAGAAAGGACAGTTTGTAAGGATTCACTTAAGTTGGAAATCTAAAATTCCGCATAGTGGCTTTTAATTAAAAAAAGAAAACGCGTATTTCAGCATTTCAGAAAATTACGCTGTCTGTATAATTTTGAAATCTCGCTTTATTTATTCATAAAGTACCGAATATACGGAGCTGCTGGAGTTAAAATGTAAAAATTAGTATATAAACTCTTAGATAAAAATAAGAGAATGTGCATTTCAGTCCTTCGAAAATTGCGCTCTTAAGAGAGGGAGTGAGTAATTTCTATAAGATTGAAATTTTCTATTGTTTATTGAGAAAGTGCGGAATGTGATGATTCCTTTTAGTTGGAGACGTGAGTTGTTTTCGAGGGGAGTGATTTGAGTTTCACAGCCCTTATAGAAGTGAGACTGCATGACATGTAGACCTATAATTTAACCTGAAATCCGAACCACATTAGCTCTCGCCGGGAATCGAACCCGAGTCTTCTTTAGACTTAGCTGCAATGGACAGGATCATTCTTAACTGGAAAACCTCAAATCTCTGAGACGTAATGAGCAGGAGGTCATATTGTACTTAGAGAAAAGAACTTTTTGAGGTAAATTTAAACTTTGTAATCTTGTGTACAAACTGCACAAACATCTTTTATAATAGAAAAGTGAGTGAAAAACTTTTGTACCTATATTCTACCGAATACAAAATAGTGTATTGCAATATAGTTCCTTGGAGATGTGAAATTTGTTATGTAAATTTTCTATAAAAATAATGGAACACCTGCTTCAAAATTCCGCTTTTAAGAGGTAAAAGGGATCGTTTCTATAAAATTTCTCTTTCTTTATTGAGTAAGTGTTCAGTGTGAGGATTCGCTTAATTTGAGGATGTTAAAATCGGTATACAAACTTTTAAATAATAATATGAAAAAAATACGTGATGAAAATACGTGTTTCAGCATTTGTGATACTTCGACTTCTAAAAGGAGGGAAGGGGTAATTTCTATAATATTAAGATCTTCTATGTATTTATAAAATGCTTAACGTAAGGACTTGCTTAAGTTGGGGATGTGCAACTCGTTGTATACACTTTTAATTAGAAATATGAGAACTCGTATTTCATGTCATGAAACGAAAAATGAAAATGAAATGAAATCTTAAGTTTTACGTCACGTCCCACAGTTACGCCGGTCAGGCCAAAGGAGACGGTGATGATGAGAGAACTGGTGGAATGAACAAAGTAGGAGGAAATGGGAGAACCCCGAGAAAACCCATGAGCACGGTGTTTTTTTACCACAGAGTCCACACGGCGCGGACTGGGATCGAACTAGGGACCCCAAGCACTGGAGGTGAACGCTCTACCACTGAGCCATCGCGCCCCCTGTCGTGATATGAGAAAAACTAGTAATGTGTACTGTTGTATTAAAGAAAGAATGGAGGCGATTAACTTACAGATGACAGCCCGTATCTAAAAACATAAGATTTGGATAAGAACTCCTTTTGTTACAGCAATCGCTAGGAAAAGATTTTTTAAAATACATATACTAAGGAGACTAAAATACATAGACTAAGGAGAATAAATTCTTTTCCACGTGAAAAGCGAGTTGTCTGCTGTTTGTGATCGTATCACGGGAAGACGGCTGAATATATTTGAAATGAATTTCGGAACATACTTAATACTAAAATTGATTTAGTATTTAGTCATTACTTTGATTACAAGGCGTATTGTAAGGGAGTTAAAGGTTAAGATTTGTGCTAAAAATAGAATCTCACCAGATTCTCAAATTATGAAGATGAAGCTTTCTATAAAGACTTCTCATTACAGACTAGCGGATACGTGACCCCGTACCACGCTTACCCATTGTAACATACCATCCTTCTGGATCTGGGAAGAAGAAGAATGGATGGTTACATGAAGGAAAATTGTATATGGAGCGTTATATTTTGTATTAAGACTCCTATTGTTAATCAATTTCAGTATTTAAAACGATTATTTTTCACTTTGTAAAAAGTCTTCTTTTTTAGAAAAGAAAGAAAAAGGTATGTAAAAATGTTTGAAAGAAATAATGTAAGGAGGAATCGACTTATAAATGCTATGCTATGACAACTCGAAGGAAAAAAGGTTTTTGCGCGTGTTTGTTCGGTGGGCGTGGTTTGTCTCGCCGTTTCTACCTGGCTCGGTGACCCAAGGACTCGTTATCTTGTTCCTTGGTTAAACTCAGAGAGGATGGAGTTGTTTGGTGGTTGCGTGTTCGTTGCTTGCTTGTGTGTTAAGTAGGACATGTTATTGAGTGCAAATACGTGGGCAAATCTAAGTTCCGTGCCGGAAAGGCTTCTGCTATTATTTATTCTTTGCGAATTAAGTGATATAAAGTATCACGATTTGTGGAATAAGTTCACAGAGTTACTGAAAAAGGTTGGCAAAGAAATAGGCTGTTGTTGTGTCTGTAAAGTTACAGAGTCAGAGAGGGAAAGTGTGTATGTTAAAGTGAACCTCTTTTCACTCTATCAATTGTTAGTCAGTGAGTGAAGTTACAGTGCGTTTAGTTTCTGTCATTAATCTCTGTAGCGAAGTGATAGCATAATTTCTGGCACAGAGCAAAGAATTGCGTACGTGGCTAGTCAACCGAAAGTCAAAGAGGCCAAATACCAGACGAGAGGAATGACGACAGTAGGTAAACCATTGAGTTTTATCGATACTTGGTGAGTTAATACTATTATCTTTACCTATAGTAATTGTGTTCGTTAAAGGTGTGGATTGTGAGGTCGTCTGTAGTTGTTTTTCCAAAGGGTTTAAAATTTCGAGGACCTTTGCTTTCCAATCATAGTTATTTTCCTCCCAAAAATTGTGGCGATTAATCTTTCTACTTTGACCGTAATCGTTGACGTCAGATTTGAACCACCTGCAGATCCGATATTTCACTTGAATTAAATATTTTCTTTTTCAGCTGTTTAGCCATATGTTAAAACCAGACCATTTTAGATACTAGTTTCTCGACAGTTGTCATAAGCATAGAAAGTATAAAATTTTGGTTCAGAATTAAATTTGACTGTTATTATTTGAATGAAGTAACAATTTCAGAACTGAAAAGATTGTCAGAATTATATATAGAAATAGTTTCATTTTTGAAAGAATTTATCTATGAGTAGTTGATGTTCGTAAAAGTCGACAGGATAATGAGTAGTTGATGTTCGTAAAAGTCAACAGGAGTTTCGATACTGTTAAAGTCAAGTTTTGATGAGAATAGTAGTTTTCGGCTGTAAATTCTATTTGAAATATTATTGAATCTGAATTAAAAGAAGATTAGAATCTGTTAGTAAAGTAAAAATTGAAATTTCTAAGATATAATCATATTCAATCGACAGATAATTAATTGTTAGGATAGTTGTATGTTGAACTTCTCATCCGAGTGTATATGAGCTATTCAAACGTTTTAGTTCATATACACCACCTTACATTGGCAATAAAGTTGGTATCTTTAAAATTGAAACACTGTTGTACCTGTTCATTAAGTTTATGTTTGATATGTTTCCTTTTCCAAAATAGAAATATTGGATCTGCAATTCCAGCTAATACTAGTTAAGTTCATTACGCGTTACTACTCGACTCTCCTCTCCCAAGCTCTCTCTGCCAGGCTTTAATATCTGAGCCCACATTGACAGTTTGTTTAATTTTTGTTTGGTTTTTTTTAATAAACTCTCAATGTGGATTCGATAAGGCGGAGCTAGGTGGAAGGGGGCGTTACACCATTTGAAATGAATTTATTATTTTTATTTGCGTTCAACGTCTCTTTCAATAGCAAGCCTACATGAGATGTCGATCAACGGCTTAACGTGTGATTCGACCATATGAACTTCGACTGGGAATCGAACCCCAGTCTTTCGTGCCAAAGGCGCATACCCTATCAATATAACCTACTTCATTTTTTTCATATCACATTGATTAATGGGCGTATCGTAAAGGTAGTAGTAGTTTAAAATTTATGCCAAAATAGAGTATCTTAGGGTTTTTACAATTACATTCATTGAAATGAGTATACTAAGGGAAAGAGATGTCAAGAATTTTGCTCAAATCTATTTTTCCCGTGCGAAAAGCGGTCAACTGTACCTAACTTCCATCAAAATATACTGATTTGCTAGCTGATGAAAACGTAAATTGTGATAAAGCATTAGAAGTTAGACTTGCTGTGATGAAGAAGATTGAGGGAAAGCAATTTACTGAAATTCATCTGAAACGGGAGTCAAGTGTGAAGTCTTTGGACAGCTTAACAAGATCAGTAACTTTGCGTAATGAAGCAATCTGTGTAAACCCAAACTAGCTTCTGCAATGCATGGTATGCACAGTTAGCTCTGAAGAACACTTGTCTGGGATCTTCAAATATGAACTATATGCGTCCCTTCCCTCCTTACTTGATGAAGGAGGTCTAATGGAGAAAGGTACAAAATCATTGACAATATCCGTTTGGTCCTGAACTTCGACCCAGAAAACAACAATATGATGCCGCAAAACAGGGTGTATCCTACATAGTTGATGGTGGGTATCTCTTGCATCGGGCAGCTTCCAGCCACGTTCAAAGAGTCAGCAATATACTGCATACGTTGTTACACATTACGGAAAACTTCTCGTCGTTTTTTATGGAAATAACAAAGGTACAAGGACAAAAGAAGATCATCTGCCACGTGCAAGAAATATCTGCCATGTAGACATAGAATTAGAAGATAATATTACTGTTACTGTAGGTCAGACTGAATTTCTTCTAAATCACAGCAACAAAATAAGACACAGCCATCTTTGATGTAAGCATCTCCAGAAATCAAGATTCAAGGTACTCCGACCAAGCCAGATGTTAATATGCTAACTGCAACCGCGGCTATTACAGTGACCAAGAAAGGCCTTAGAGTTATTTTGTTTGGTTAAAACAAAGATTTATTAGTTCTTCCAGTTGTCATTGCACCTAGATGAACTACACCTTTGAAAATGATGCCAGGAACGAAGACCTGTCCAGACAAGTTTCACCATATTGGAACTATTCAAGATGATATAGTTGATGTGAAGGACTTTCTTCTAACTGTACACGGCTCCACATGATGGGATTCAGTTTCGTCAATTTATCGAAAAGGCAAAATCTCTTATTACAAATGTTAGAGTATTAAGGAACATAGAGAGGAACTAAGTATTTTCAATAATTCTCGAGTGTCAGCTCAAGCTCTGGCTTAAGCTGGTGAATCTTTCTTTCTGTCACTGTATGGGTCGAAAGATGTCGGGAACTGGGACATTTTACGTCACCAACTATATGAGAAAATAATTGCCAAGCAGTCTATACATTTGCAGTTTAAGTTAGCTGTACTTCCTCCTACAATAGAAGCCGCTCATGAGCATTTACTCCGAGTCTTTTTATCAACTGCAGCAGTGGCGTAGTGTTAACATGGACACTTTACTCTAGGCTTTGAAGATAGTCAGTAGTTATCTACGTCCCATGCCAACTTCGAAGTCCCCTGCTCCTGAAGACTTACATCTTATCTCTTGTTCCTGCACCGACGACTGTGAAGGAAGTCCTGAGTGCCGGAGTTTCAAAAATCCCTCAAATTTGGGATTTTCCCTTTCTTCCTTCCCAAAAACTGTCAACATCGGGGTTTGTAAGGGATATTGAAGAATTTTCAAATGCCTTTCCATTGATAACTTCACTCAAAACTTGTGGATGCACAAGTGAAAATTTTACAATATTTGGACAAGAGGGAATTTAACGCATTACGACAATCTAAGTTTGAGAAAGGTAATTGTGTATTTTTAACGTTTTACTGAGAAAAGTTATGCCAACAATTTGCACTTTTCCCTATAATATTGTAACAAGGATATAAAAACAAAATTTTTCACTTCTGTTCTGAGAAAGTTTATGGAAATTCCCTTTTCTCCCTCTAGGGAAAGTAAAAATTTCTTCAATTTTCATACAGTAAGAACAACTAGTTAAATATCTTTTCAATGAGGTATAGTGTATACCCCTGCTGTGTTTACAACCTGTATTATAGTCAGTTAAAGTGAATGCTATGGTTTCCACAATAATACACATTTGTACCTTCTTGAGGAACTCTCTATGAAGAGCTGCCAATCTTCTGGTTGGTATTCTGGTAATTGTAATTGAAGAAGAAGCTGCGGGATGTTGTTACAGTACACTACATATTCATCGTTCATGAAATATTGGAGAAAGTCTGCCACTGTTGTTCAATAAATTGTTTTAGTTTCAGGGCTCAGACAATTTTTTTCCTTCAGCTTAGATGCAAGAGTTCTGATTGCAATATTTTCATAGACTGAGTTCTCGTATAAGATCATTCAGTTCATTTTGCGAGAACTGTCCATTTCGCACCTTTCCGTCGTCAAATTCACTTTCACGGGTGTCACTTTCAGTCTGACTTTCTACAACATCGGACAATGTAAGTTAGGGGAAGAAGTTAAACACCGGCACTAGAATGTCCTCACTGTAAGACACTGGTCTTCTCACTGATTCTAAATCAGGATGTTCCCATTTGTGTTTTTTGCAAAGATTGAGGCCTTTCACATTTATGGCATTAAAATAACAATCATCATGGTGATTCTTCTGTTCTCTCCATATGATAGACACACCGAATTTCAACGCTGTTCTTCCATCTTCGGTCCAATACCGTAAGCACTCTACACAAGTATTGCAAACCGTATGGGGCACCCAGCTTCTGTCTTGGTCTCCAACTTTTATATCGGAACATGCACAATTTGCTTGCTTGACGAAGTCAGTGATGTTTCTCCTTTGTCTTGGTTCACAGTATTCGCCACAGACATAGGAAAAAAAACATCTGAGTTGTTTCTACAGCCTCTTCGTGAAGAACTCATTTTTCACTGAAAGACATGAAGAAACGAACATAGTAACAGAAATTGAATCATTTACAAACTAAGGCAAATACTATTAATGACAAATCAAATTCGGCAAAAATTATGTCTACAATTTCACAACTTTTACCCTATAGTAGCGACATACACGACATATTTCATTCACGATACATATATATTGATACCCATTATTTCAACACCTAGAGCCAATTTGGCAAAACTAACGTTATTTTTGGATTCAGCGTACACAATATACTTCGAATCCATTAAAATATTAAAGGTCGCAGACATTTTTCTTTTTTTTATTGTCCGGTGTAATGTGGAACTCAAATCAGAGAAACGGGTGGTTAGGTAAATGCACACATAAACGCATGTTAAACTGAATGGTAGTAGCATGTTTACTCTAGCAACAAAAATAATTTTAAAATATTGATACCTACAGTAGATAATTTCCATACATTTACAATGCATAATGAAGCATTTGAAACACAATATTACTTCATATAGTACTGAAAATAAATTTTGCTACTGTTTCACGTAAAACACATCGAAAATACTTCTAACTCGCATTGTTACCTAGTTATAGTGATATAATCAAATACCAGTATCTGTTGATCTTGAATGGTGATTCTTAAAGTGAGTTAGGATTTTAACTCACTCTACAATACAAACATTGTTCATATTGCTATCGACCCATTAGCAGGAGAGAATTTTTGCGACGTTAGCATTCTTTACTTTTATTTGATAGTGACTCTTGTCTGCGGTTTGCAACTATGATTTTCACTGCGCAGCAAGAGAGTGTGCATTTCTTCACCCAGCATGCCGATGACAATATCCGCTCCTCAGGATGCAAAAGACTAAGCGCTGTTGTCATTCGTCAAGATTCTTTACTTCCGTCGTTCTTTAACCAATCACCAGACACGTATCACACCCGCACTGTTTTCCTTTGTCTGCAAGTCCACGCGGTGTGTGTACGAGAGAGAAAAAGAAGAACAAGAAAAAGAGTAGTATTTGCTGGTTGATCATCTGGAGAATGATATGGTTTGTGCTACGCAGAAACAATAATCCTATAGTCAATGGAATCCAAGGCTATAAAAGTTAATATTGCCTAAATCCTGGGACAAGAGTGAATATAGTTGTTGTACTTGTGTTATTAGATCAATCACAAATCATCTTCACAGCAATTACGTAGAATAGAAGTTCGTGCAGCATTACAGTGTAATCATCACTAGTGTTTTCTTTAAAAAGAAAGGAATAATAATAAGAGATTAAATGTATAAGTGAACGGTATTTCAGCTCTGCAGTGAAAGATTATAGTATTCAATTATTAAAGAGAAAAGGGGAAGAGTGATAATCAAAATATTAGGTCACGTTGTACTATTATTTGCAGTTTATCCAAATGCATGGTGAAGATAGCAACTGAAAGCGTAAACCAGTAAGTCATTCTATCGGTAAAGGTCACACAGTCATTGAGGTTGTATTGTGTTTTTGATGTGAATTACTCGTTCGAGTTCAGACGTCTATGAGTAATAAACGTTATACTTTTGCTATTCCTAATTGACGTTCCATTCTTTGTTTTATTGTGTGGTTACATAATCCCCGTAAGCTGGATTGAAGGGCACGGCTTGTATCATTCAATGATAGTTGGACGATTGTGGTAAGTAATGAAAATGAAAATTACACTGTCCTAACGTGCCCCAACACGTCACGTCTGACAGTATTTTTGGACCAAGCCCAATAACTCAAGTTACTGCCAGTATCGTGAGTTTGCTTATCGTATAGTAAAGTGGATTTGGCGGAATTTTCTCATCTGTTGATGTACACATAACGATTATGGTGGTAAGCCGACGCAGTTCTGATCACTGATGTGTGTATTCTGTTTAAAGGTGAGTAACCCCCAATACTAACGGTAGCAAACAATTGGTGTTTCCGCCCAGGAAGAAAGGAATATGTACATGTACGTACAGTGTTGACAAAATCTTGGAGAGATCGAAGTAAAACCGTATGGTTATAATCAAAAGGAAAAGAAGTATACTTATTACGAAGTGTGTGAGATTTCATGTTTATTTCTTTCTTGTATTCACGCGTTACTACTTTTTGTCTTACAAGGTATTATTTTGGTGACACATAACGTTCACGATGGCCGATTCAACTGAAATCATACAGATGTTGTCAAAGATAAATGCCAATCTTACTGAAAATAATGACAGGGTTGCGTCCATGGAAAGAAAAATTCTATCTGTGGAAGCTAAAGTTACAGAAGTTTCAGAAAATAGTGCCGAGGTGAAATCACTTACGGAACATTTAGAACGAGCTGTTGCCGAAAGTAGTATGCGATTACGTGAATAGGTAGAGGAATTAAGTAAGAACGTTACTGAAACTAACAACACAGTAACAAACATAAGGGTACAGATTAACAATCTGGATGTCAAGATAGAGCAGACTACGGAAGAATGCAAACGTAATTTTGAGCTTACAAAAAGTGAGATAGCTAGTTGTAGAAACGAGTTAAAACACGACTGCCAAGCTAATCGTACCAGCATTCAGGGATTGCATGGAAAATATTTTTTATTGCAGCATCAGCTCAGTCAATACCAAGAATCGAGCGGTGTTAGAATAGGCGAATTAGAAGCTATTATGTCAGTTAACGGCGGGTGTCTTAGAATAATTAAACAAGAGTGCGATATTTTGCAGAATGAAGTAAAGAACGTTCATGAAGTTTCCCTCAAAAATAATGATAATATTGAATTACTGTCACAGAAGGTTGATGATTTGGAAGGCCGAAATGAACAAGTAGTTCACAGGCTAACGCAGTTCGTTAAGCAGATCCAGGTATAAGTTAGTATTAAGTCGGAAGCGGAACAAGATATTCGTGCCGAGGTAAGGAAAATAAAAAATGAGCAAATAGGTTTAAGTAAACAACTTTACGAATTAAAACAAAAGACTTATAGTTCCATAATGGCTAGCCCTCGGAGTGCAACGAAATCAAACCTGCCTAAGCAAGTTTATAATGAAGACCTGGAATCATCCGAAGGTTACGAATCGGATACCACCGAAATTCGCCCTCACGACGAGAATTCATTATACGACCGAGATAAACCTCATAGGAGGATCACCCTTAATGAACTTAATATTTTGCCTAAGTACAATGGGATGTTAGATCAAGAAACTGCCAGAGCATATTTACGCAAGTTCAGGCATAAAGCTGATCTTATAAATGTGCATGTCGACGCTCTGTTACCGGTGTTACCGTCTATATTGGAAGTTTGTGCCGCCGAATGGTTACGCAGCGAAAGAGCAACGTTCAGTAGTTTCGAGCAGTTCGAGAAGGCGTTAATAAAAGTATTCGAATCTGAGGTAGTGGTAGCTAGTCACATTACCGCCTGCAGGAATTTGCAATTCGATCCGCGAATCCATAAATCTGTGTTAGAGTTCGCTACTAGGCAGTATCAAATTCTAAGCGACCTAAATCCAGAAAGTCCACCTGCAGCCATATTGGCCAGTATCGTTCCTAACTTGCCGTATAAATACAAGGAAATGTTCACGATTCACCCATGTGTGAATTACCCTGAGTTTTTATCAAGCATTCGACGTCTAGAATCGTTGAAACGATTCAATGATAGAAATGATCGGCGTACCCCCAACCCAGATGATAACCGGTATAAGTCGGGACAAGCTATTAGGGTGCAATACAGTAAGAAAGTTGGAAATCGCCCCAGGAATGTAGGTAGACACTTTCCAGAAAATGGTCGTCGTGATTCAACGTCGACGCAGAATAGTAATCCTGGAGCAGATATACGTAGTAATGAGGTTATCGAACCGACATGAGAAGAACAGAATAATAACGATTCCGTAGACAAAACGAATCGGACACACAATCATGGTCAACGTAATGTTTATCGTAGAAGACGAGACTTCCGTAATAATGGACCTAATTCTCAAAACTGGAGGGACAGGAATCCGGACGTTAATTTAAGTGAAGGATCAGTTCCGGGAAACGAGACGTAGGCGACTTCGAAAGGGGTGTTGTCGCCAACAGTTCGCAAGAAATCCCCGTCAACGTCATACGCGTACGAAATTATATACTTGACTTGGATAGCAATGCCAGGAGTGATTCCGAAGAAAGTCAGGAAGAAAAAGATATTATTACTGCATACGATAGACAGTATAGTGCATACATTCATGCTACTATCAATGGCGTATCCATTAAAACGCTTTGCGATAGTGGCGCTGAAGCGTCTCTTATTTCATATAGTACATGGAAAGACATCAGTAAAGAAATCACCGCTCCGAAGCTTCAGCCCGCTGATGATGTCTTGATCATGGACTATACTGGCAAATTTAAAACTAAGTGTCGAGGTAAAACTGTTATACCAGTAGAAATTGACACGTTGTCGTTCTTATTGGAAGTATACGTGTTACAGGAGTTAAATGAAGAATTTATCCTTGGTCTTAACGCATTAACTCATTTACAGAGTGTGATTGACTTTCATCGTGGTACCGTTTCGCTTGAATATGATAATATTCATATTATGGTATCTTTACTGCCTATGAAAGCCGAATCAGGAGCAAATGACGGTAATAACAGTGCCGTAATGAGCGATTATGACGCTGAAGAGAGCATAAACGTAAATAAAGTGAAGGTCGATGAACCACAACACTCAGAAACAATGCGCCACCAATGAACAAATTATTGCAGGCGTGCAAAGAGCAAATGGGATAGACGATTTCCAACGCAAGCAATTACTGGATGTTTTGCTTAAGTATCGTGACGTCTTCACTAATTATCCCGGAAATGTAAAGATTTTGTATATACAGCAGAATTTAAATCTGACGGACCTTTGGTTAGAAAGCAGTATTTAATTCTATATAAAGCATTACCTTTTGTGCGCCCGAAATTCAAAATTTGTTACAGCTTCAAATCATAGCACCTAGTCAATCGGTCCACAATAATCCTTTACTGGTGGTCGCAAAGAAAAATGGTAAATATCGCTTATGCATAGATCTACGTCTATCTAACGCTCACTCTGTGTTGCGCCAGGTTAGACCCGAACGTATAGAAGATTTACTTGCTAAACTGCAAGGTAAACAATTTACCAGTATCATTGATCTCCAACAAAGTTATTTACAATGCCCTCTACATCCAGACTCGCAACTGTACTTCGCGTTCAATTTCGAAGGGCGGAGTTACCAATATCAACGAGTTGCTTTTGGGTATAGAAACGGACAAGCAGCTTTGAATGCCATGATGTATCATGTATTGGGAAATGAATTACAAGACCAAGTTTTGAGATATGTCGATGACAATCTTCTCTCATCGGATACTTTTGAAACACATTTAGAACTGTTAGAAAAGGTGTTCAACAAATTTCGTGCGTTTGGCATTACGGTAAACATAGAAAAATGCCTATTTTGTGCCGAAGAAATTCCATTCTTGGGATATATCGTTAGTAAAAATGGTATAAAAAAGGATGAACGTAGTATTAAAGCGATAAAGGACTGCCCAAGCCGACCAATGTTACAAGCTTACGGTCTGTACTTGGTTTATTTTCATGGTCCAGAGCGTTTATACCAAACTTTGCGGCAAAAGCCGAACCTTTATATGCTTTGCTAAAACAATCGCGAAAATGGCAGTGGAGCGAAGACTGCGAAGCAGCCTTCAACCGAATTAAAGAGGACATTTGCGCCAACATCATGCTCGCACATCCGGACTTCTCAAAGGACTTCTATATTCAGGTAGATGCAGCATCATCATCAGGATTAGGTTGTGTCCTATGGCAAAAGTATGGAGAGGAAAAGCGCATCTTGCAATGCATTAGCCGAACGCTAACACCGGCAGAACGCAAATATTCTTCAACCGAAGTTGAATGTTTGAGTGTAATATTTGCCATACATAAATGGAAACCTTTATTACTAGGTCATCACGTGATCATAGTCACGGATCATCATGCACTTTCTTTTCTCAACCGCGTTAAACCATGGAATAACCGATTATTGGGATGGAATGTAGAGTTGCAGGAGCTGGATTATACGGTGGAATATATCCGAGGATCAGAGAACACTATTAGTGATGCCCTTAGCAGATTATTTCCTTCTCACGAACATCGATTATTAAAAGTTCACGCATTGCAAGTTCTGCAAGAAGTTCTGAATATCCCAGCAGAGCAACTGGCAAAGTTACAACGCGAATGCCCTGATTACATGAATGTTATCGCAGTATTGAAAGGAGAAGAAGAAGAAGCCAATTTTAAAAACGGAAGAACGTGGAAAAAAATTTTATCGACTGGAAAATGGCATACTGTTGGTTAGACTTCCACCAGCCCAGTCAGTGGAAGATCTGCGTACAACCACCACTCATTAAAAATATTCTCACAGCCTACCATACTGATATTCATCATCCAGGCGTGGACCGCACGCAATCCATAATTTCTAAGGCTTTTCACTGGAAAGGATTACGAACTTCCATTAAGAATTATATCCGAGACTGTATCACCTGCCAACAGATGAAACCCGATAATCATCCACCTGCTAGACTAATGGATACTGTTCCTATTAATCGTACTCATGATGCCATCACCATAGACCTGATAGGCAACTACCCAGTAGGAAGAAATCAAGAGATTTGGTTTAATCATTATGGATTTATATACGGCGATTTATGTACTGTACAGCGTTTACTATTAAATCATCCACAGCAAAAACTATTATTAAATGTTTAGAGGAGTATTACTTCCCGATGTTGGGATTGGTTCGTGTCGTAATCACCGATAATGCGGCAGTATTTCGTTCGAAACAATTCGTTCAAGCGATGAAGAAGTATAATATCATTGTGAAACATACTACTCCCTACCACCCAATGGCGTCTCTTGTGGAAAATGTAAATAAAAACCTGGTACAAACGCTACGCATGTTGTGTTATCACACTCACATTGAATGGTCAGAATACCTGACGCAAGCTGTACTACCATATAATTACTCAATTTCGCAAAGTTTAGGTGTGTCTTTTGCAAGTCTACATCTAAACATAGATTCGTCCAAGCCTATTTTCTACACTTTGGTATCGATGTAAAGGAAAGTATTAACCCTGATGACGGTATAGATTGGAGTAATCGACTCATTTTAGCGGACATTAGAAGAAAGAAAAAAATCAAACGTAGAAACGAAAAGTGGAACCAGACACAAGCAGATAAGAGATTAGTGAAAAAAGGTGACTTTGTGTTTCTACGACAGCAAAATGTAAGCAGTCTTGTGAAGAAGCAAATTTCAAAATTTTTCCAATTGTTTCGTGGCCCTATTGTTGTAACTGCTGTTACGAACAATAATAGAGCTGTGGAGCTCTGGGATCCGTCAAATGGGACTAGTATTGGTTTTAATTCAGTAGATAGGATTAAATTATGGAATCCCACACCAAAGACATATAAAACCTGGATCCTTATGGCCCGTAAGCATTTGCCAGTCACAGAATTAGCCAAGTTAAAGGATATTCCATATGATCTAGAAATCTACGATAATTCTTTACCGAAGGTGAAGCCTATGATAAAGATCACGAATCAACCTGTCGACGCAGACAAATATGAATCTGAAACATTAGTGAAAGTAAACCTTTCTCAGGTTATCGAATCACCGTCAATGTTACATTTTATCAATATGCTGAACGATCCTTATGTTACTCAGTATTGTAGATTGTCGGTGAGTGGACAGAATATTGTTGGAAGGTAATATTACCTAATTTTTCGAGCGGCATACAATTGTAAAAAAAAGAAAGTTTTGTATAGGTTCATTGTAAATTTTTATGGTCATATATTAACTGTTTTTGTTTGTAATATCGTATTGGTTCTGTGGTGTATCCGCTTACTAAAGTTCATCCTTATAATGTTTGTTTTGCATTATGACGTACACACGTTTTTGTCATGAAATAGCTTTTGTTTATTTCGACTTATGTATTTTTCTATTATCCGACTGTTTCGAAGATAAGTTGTCTTCATCGGTGTTGCTTAACATTATTATTGATACAGCAGCTTAGTTCTCTTTTGTCTTAATGTTTCTTTTGCTATTTATCTGATGTTCCTTCCTTTGTATTAAAGATGTCTGATAAAAAAAAACATGTGTGTAATACAAAAAGTAGGGAAATACCTTTTGTAATGTATAATCGTCATTGTTCTAAAGTGTGACCTGAGTAAAAAAATAATGGTAATAATAATGCATACAATAATAACGTGAAAATGGTCCAGGATTCATCGTACATTTATGTTACTTGAAAACAAAATGCACAAGTCTTGTGGGCGCCATACTGCTATCGACCCATTAGCAGGAGAGAATTTTTGCGACGATAGCATTCTTTACTTTTATTTGATAGTGACTCTTGTCTGCGGTTTGCAACTATGATTTTCACTGTGCAGCAAGAGAGTGTGTATTTCTTCACCCAGCATGCTGATGACAATATCCGCTCCTCGATGCAAAAGACTAAGCGCTGTTGGTTGTCATTTGTCAAGATTCTTTACTTCCGTCGTTCTTTAACCAATCACCAGACACGTATCACACCCGCACTGTTTTCCTTTGTCTGCAAGTCCACGCGGTGTGTGTACGAGAGAGAAAAAGAAGAAGAAAAAGAGTAGTATTTGCTGGTTGATCATCTGGAGAATGATATGGTTTGTGCTACGCAGAAACAATAACCCTATAGTCAATGGAATCCAAGGCTGTAAAAGTTAATATTGCCTAAATCCTGGGACAAGGGTGAATATAGTTGTTGTACTTGTGTTATTAGATCAATCACAAATCATCTTCACAGCAATTACGTAGAATAGAAGTTCGTGCAGCATTACAGTGTAATCATCACTAGTGTTTTCTTTAAAAAGAAAGGAATAATAATAAGAGATTAAATGTATAAGTGAACGGTATTTCAGCTCTGCAGTGAAAGATTATAGTATTCAATTATTAAAGAGAAAAGGGGAAGAGTGATAATCAAAATATTAGGTCACGTTGTACTATTATTTGCAGTTTATCCAAATGCATGGTGAAGATAGCAACTGAAAGCGTAAACCAGTAAGTCATTCTATCGGTAAAGGTCACACAGTCATTGAGGTTGTATTGTGTTTTTGATGTGAATTACTCGTTCGAGTTCAGACGTGTATGTGTAATAAACGTTATACTTTTGCTATTCCTAATTGACGTTCCATTCTTTGTTTTATTGTGTGGTTACATAATCCCCGTAAGCTGGATTGAAGGACACGGCTTGTGTCATTCAATGATAGTTGGATGATTGTGGTAAGTAATGAAAATGAAAATTACACTGTCCTAACGTGCCCCAACACGTCACGTCTGACAGTATTTTTGGACCAAGCCCAATAACTCAAGTTACTGCCAGTATCGTGAGTTTGCTTATCGTATAGTAAAGTGTGATTGGGCGGAATTTTCTCATCTGTTGATGTACACATAACGATTATGGTGGTAAGCCGACGCAGTTCTGATCACTGATGTGTCTATTGTGTTTAAAGGTGAGTAACCCCCAATACTAACGGTAGCAATATTAACCTATGATTTGTTGTGAGCTGATCTCGTAAATAATGTAGTTTTTCGACGAACGCTACAATGACGTAATCTGACGAGCGAATAGTGAAGTAGACTGCACATGACATAGCTACGTCATATTCAGCATTTCATTATGCAGCAGTGTGTAGAAGGGAACAGTTTACTCCACGTTTTGGAATTGTGGAATTTTGCGTTTGACCATGGCAGAGTCAAAGGACCATATGCATTTCACCACGGATATTCATCCAGCACAAAGGCCCGAAACAACAATGCCATATATGGTAAGGGTATGTGAAAGTGAGAATGTGCCAGAAGTGACTCAAGAGATTTCAGTCTGGGGACAAAAGCCTCATCCGTAAGCCATGAGAATAGAGATCTGTGCAGCTAGACACTATGCCCTGCGAGCAACAGTGGAGGCAGATTCAATGTAAACTGTTGAAGAACTGGTCAGCAAGCTACATGCCACCCATTAGACTATTCACCGTCATCAGCAGGATTTTGGATATATGTCGAAACTTGGTGATAGGGATCGCATGCGTTAACGCCTCAGTTCCTTTCTCACCCATCATGGGACCCGTGACACGGATGAAAAATGGGTTCTCTACCATAACATTACAACGGAAATATCAGTGCATGCTTAAAGGAGGAATAATAGAAACTGTGTCACCAAATCTCCACCCTTGCAAAGTAGCATTGCCTGTTTGATAGTATATTTGTGTGATAATCCGTTTTGAGCATCTAACCAAACAATCAATTCAAATCTTTACTGTATGCAGCTTGAACGTTTATTGATTTTATTATTGGAGAACCATCCTGCTCTGATTCACCGCAAAAGTGTGCTCACTCAGTAACGGTAATAATACTCATCCATGCATAGCAAGAAGCACAATGTGTTAAAATTGAATAATGTGGCTGGGAGAAAATCGATCACAAGGCGTTAATCAGATGTTGCATCAATAGACTACTGTCTTTTTCTTATTCTGCAAAACGACTTATGCGGGGAAACATTGCAAGATGAGGATGACGAGCAATGAACAATAATCAGATGTTTGCTCCCAAAACCAATTAGTTCTCTCAGCGGAGTATTCAACAACAGGTTGGCAGGTGGCAGTGTGTTGTGGAGTCCGACGGACACTATTTTCCTGACTGACGGTAATATTCCAAATAAGTTATTGTTCTTATCTTCACGGTTCAAATATATGGCATTACTTATGGTTATGACCCGGTATAATTAGCTGACGAATGGATAAAGTTTTGAATTTGTTACATTTTTAAAATACTTTTTATAATAAAATATAGGGATCTGGAAATTCTGCAATATTTAAAGAAATCAAGACAAATTGAGAGATTTTAGTAAACAAAGATGTAAAAAAATGTTTAATAGAAAAATGTTTGAAGAAGTAGAGAAAATTTTACAATGTGAACGTCGCTAAAATAAATATAACGCTAGTAGTATTGGCCAAGCGAAGTAAAATCTTTTCAGATGGGCAGATAAAAATTCAAGACAAATGTATCGAGTTCTAATTTCAAAAGAGGTTGCAAAGAACACTTCAGGTGGAAAACGAAAATATAAGGTGATAATACTACACATAGAGATGGTTCTTAAGAAAGTAAGTAACAGTCCAGGTAGTTCTCACGTAACTCATATCTTAGCATTTTGTCACTGTGAAAACGAACATTGAAGTTTCCTAATCCACAGAACAGGGATGCCCAACGCAACACTTACCGACTGTTCTGCAGCCCGTAAAACTCGGATGCTTAACATGTTAGAGATCATAGAAGGAACGTTGAGCAATTCAACACATAGATAGTATAGAACTGAATTTAAAGCTTGTTCTATGCTAGAAACATGAAATATAATTTGTTACAATAAACTAATCGCTAGATAACATATGAATAAACACATGGCGTTAGAAGGGGAAAATTGGGTGGAGGGAGTAATTGGGCGGAAAACTTTTTAAAAGTTCATAATTTGCATTTCAGTATATTTTTATGGAATTTAATTACACACAAATTTTGTGTGAGTAGATGCTGATCAGAGAAAAAGAGTTTAGATAAATTTTCAGAGGATGTAATAATGACAAAGAAACCAAAAACTGATTTGATTGAGAAATTACGGATTTGAAACGGAGTTTCAGGTTTTCCTGTCACCACGGCATGGCGCATCCTCAGGTTGCGGATCGAGGAGAAGGCCTCTACATATAGAGGTTAGCTGCGAATATACTGAATAAGCAGTCGCGGACAGACGACTAGGAGTGGTCCTCCAGCTTGGGGGTTTGGGTAAGGCTAACACCCTCATCCTGTAAAAAAAGGTACTTCTTCAGAAAAATTCACCAAAGCCTTGGACAAGGACTGATAACTTGGCACGACATCAGCAAAAGAAAATGGACATGAGATTTGGAACATGGAATATTAGAAGTCTTTATAGGGCAGGCGCGTTAAAATCTGTAACGAGTGAGTTAGAGAAATACAGGATGGACTTAGTAGGAGTTCAGGAAGTTAGGTGGGAAGGAAATGGATCTGAGAATTCCGGAAATTTTACGTTCTTTTACGGGGAAGGAAATAAAAATCACCAGTTAGGAACAGGGTTTTTCGTTCACAAACGAATATTACCAGCAATTAAACGGGTTGAATTTGTTACTGACAGACTTTCTTTTATTACTCTTAAGGGACGGTGGTGTGATATTATTGTTTTAAATGTACACCTTGTCTCAAAAAGGTTGAGCGCATTCTTTATTGGTGTTTTGAGGCAAAAATTTTCTAAGTCCAGCTTCGGGTATCTTCGGAAAAAAGTAAACCATGTTCGAACCTCAAGCCAGCCTTTGCAATCGGGAAAAAATTTGCAAATGTGTTTTTCTTCCTTTAAATATAATAAGACTTGTTACCAAGTGTAGAAAAAAAGCAACATTGATTGAAATACTTAATGATACAATATTTCGAAACCTTGTATTAATGTAAGCACATTCTTGTTTGTCATTTAGCTCTCCATACGTAATGGAACATTTAGATACGTTAAAGAATCTTTCCATATGTAAAAGAATGCTCAAAGTTAAGACATAGAACATAATTATCGCCTGAGTACTAAAATAAAAGTCAAAGTAGAACAAAAACAGCGTTTGTACTGGATATGAATGTCATAATTATCTTGAGAAACGTTATACATGTTTCGCTAGAAGCATGTTTCCGTAAATCCTTGTGTTAGCTCACTGGTAAGCTATCGGATTTCAAATCTTAAAGTTACGAGTTCGATTCCCATCTGGGTCAGTGATTTTTTTATGAAATTATATTTTCCGCAATGCATGAAAAATTATATAAAATAATTACATTAAAATACCTCAGTTGTATATATATCACATAATCATTCCAGAACATAGTAATTATTATGTTTAAAATATACCATCTGAGATAGGTAGGTGTTCACAGTAGGTCGGTATTATATATGAGAATGTTAAATACAAGTTAGGAAAATCGTTCAATAGCAATAAATAAATTATGTAGTGTATTTATTTGCAGCTATTTGTCATACAGATGTAACTTCTCAATATTCTCATTACAGCATGTTTTTACATTCGTGAAATACAGTATATTCCTACGGATATAGAAAGTGTATGAACAGAGTATCCAAAGTCGGATCCTGCTTGAAGACACATAATTTTTCCCGATCCCCTTAACGTCACGGAAAGAAACACAAATTCTCTTTAGAACGGAATGTTGTTACTTAGAGTCTCATTCCAATACGTTGAATATGCTTTTGTATATTCATCTCTCTCTCTCTCTCTCTTTCTCTCTCTCTCGCATTGTTTATGTGTGTGTGTGTGTTGCGGAATGTCCCAAGTTGAATACACCATTTGCAAAGTATATGAGCATCATTGTCATCGAATATCAGAAATTGAAAATCGTGCTTGGGTTGCGTGTTCATGTTAGCTCACTGGTAAAGTTCGGGTTTGGTAATGAAGAGGTCTTGAGTTCAAAGCCTGCAGCGATTTATCGTTTTTTTTGTTAGTAGAATTGCACTGAAATCGGATACAAGGAGTGGTTTACTTCTAGAAATGTTTTCAGAAGCGTTTAGGTAGCCCTGAAAAGGGTTGTTTTCGGGAGTTAAGGCGGGGACATTAATATTGTGTCCAAGACCCTTCTGAATTTATTACACGCTCCATTCTTCTGGGCATGGAATCTATTAAATGGGTGACAAATCTATCTCCTTCCCCTACCTCCAGCCATGCTCCGGAAACAAGATGTCATAGGTCATCCTGAGTTCTTGGTGGATCTGCCTCAGGCAAACTGTCCCATAGAGTACGCTTCACTTCTGCCCACATATTTTCTATGGGATTGAGGTCTGCTCCACGAGGCGGCCAGTCAATTAAATCAATCTCAGGCTGCCCTGCGAACCATTCCTGAACCACACGGGAAGTATGTATTGGCGACTGGTCTTGCTGGAACTGAATCACACCATCAGGCTGAAATATTCGTACAGATGGCACCATGATATTACTCATAATGTCTAAGTACTGAGCACTGTCCAGATGTCCTTCAATTCTGTGAAGCTGTCCTGCTCCGCGACTGGAAATCCATCCCCAACATGAAATAGATACATGGCCACTGCGATTGCAAGCAGCCACATATCCAGGGTCATATCGGGTGCCTCTCGGACGATACACAAAACGGCGTTCCTCATTTGATGTTGTGAATATGGATTCATCTGAGAAAACTACGTTTTCCCAGTTGCGACCCACATTCGCCTGTGCAAACGCGAGACGGTAAATTTTGTGGTCGTCTGAGAGTTTTTCCTTCACGGCAGCAACACAGCCACGTAACCCAGCATGACGAAGCCTTCGCAGAGCTGTATGCTTACTACCAGGAAAGAGAGAAGCTTCCCTTAGCTGTCTAGACGTCCTTAGTGGGTCTAACCGGGCTTCGTTTACTAATCTCGCATCTTCGGCTTCGGTTGACACATGCGGACGACCAGGAGATCGTAAATTACCAGTCTGACCTGTAGCACCATATTTCCGAATCCATCGCCTTCCTGTAGAGGCCGGGACACCTACTCGTCTGCTAGCTGCAGTTGCAGAATAGCCTTCCAACTCCCATAAAGCAATTACTGCTGTACGTCTATCCATAGTTACCAATGTTCTGAGCTGTGAGCAGGAAGCAATAGGTAAAAGCTAGTACCTGACGTGTGATTGGTTACTTGCACGACACGCCTATTGTGGGGAACGACTTGGTCAACGACTCGCAAAAGAAATCTGAAAATGGTGCGCCGTAATCATAATATTAAAAACAGTTTTTATAAAGGCATATTAATACATACGAAAAGCTGTTTAAAGAATAAATTGTTATACTGACTTTATACGTATAAAAGCATATACCATATACCAAACAGATTGAGCGATATGATGATAACTGTTTTGAGACGAACACTTTCGAAGTGCAACTTCGAGTATCTTCGGAAAACAGTAAACTAAAGCTGCTGGTTCGAACCTCCAAGCCAACCTTAGCAATCGGGAAAAAATGTAGAGATATGTTTTTCCTTCTGTTAAATATAATAAGACATGTTGAAATGGTATTAAGGGTAGAAAAAAAGAACATTGATTGAAATACTTAATGATACAATATTTCGAAACTATATATTCACACTTTCGTTTCGTCATTGTGATTTCCATACGAAAAAAATAATTTACGTATGAGCTCAGTTATATTTCAGAAGCAGCTTCCGAAAAGCGGTCATGTTAGCTCAGTGGTACACCCCCGAGCGTTTAAATCGTGAGTTCGATACCCGTTCAGGTGAGATTCTTTTATGATATTCTACTTTCCTCAATGCATGAAAATTATGTAAAATAGTTACATTACAATTCATCAGCTGTATATATCAGTTGAATATACCTAGGTATATAGTAAGACTATTCATTGCTTTGGATTAATTGTTTTAACAAAAGAGACACTGACCAAAGCTTAAAACTTTACTTTATTTTAAATTATAATTTGTAACTGTTTCGGATATCTAGCATATCCTTCTTCAGACACGATCGAAATTAATGAAAATACAGACATATATATAAATGTTGTTATAATATTATAATGTTGTTATAATGTTAAGGCTCTGAAGTTAATATGGGAAAACAGTTATTGTATAATCGGTGAGAAAGTGGTAAAAATAAGAAAAGGAATCAGTATAGGTTCGAGGCTGAGCCCAGTACTGGCAGAAATAATTATGAACAAATGGGAGAAAAAGGTGAAAGAAGAAGGGTGTAAGAACTTGATCATATTTTGTAGGTTTGTGGATGACTGTCTAGGCTTGTGGAAAGGGACTAGGAGACAATTAGAGAACTTCAAAGATAGTGTGGAAGATAAAGAAAAAGGCATAAGCTTGGAAATGGAGTTGGAAGAAAATGGAAGAATAAACTTTTTAGACATGACCATAATAAAACAAGGAGAAGGCCTGGTTACGAGGTGGTACCAGAAAGAGTGCTCAGCGGGAGTGTACTGCCATGAGAGGAGCGACGTGGATAGGAGTACAAAGAGAAATTTCATAACAAATATGATAAGAAGAATAGAAATGTTGGAGGACGAAGAGGAAGGAAGGAAGGAGAGCATACAGAAATTCTACAGACAGTTAGAGAAGAACGGTTACAGCAAGAAAGAGTTAGAGAAGGGAGAAGAAAGCAGGAAGAGGAAGAGAGGGAGAAAGAAGAATGAAGAGGATGAGAGTGGAAAATGGCATGGCATAGAAAGTATGGGAGAAGAAACGGAGAAACTGAAGAATTTATTGAAGAAAGGAGGGGTCAGAACTTATAGAAAGAGTGGAGAAACTTTATTAAGATCAATAAAGAAGAATAATAGAAAAGGAACTAAAAAGATTAATGAAGAGGAAGAAGGGGTCATTTACAGGGTATGGTGTGAGGACTGCGATATGTCATATATAGGAGAGACAGGAAAGAGAATGAAAGAAAGGATAAAACAACATGAAGATGATGTTAGGAAGAAAAAAGATACCAATGCCATATACAAACATGTTAAGGAGACGAATCACGCAATTAATTGGGATAAGACGGAAGTATTGGAGATGGAGAAAAGAATGATAATAAGGAAGTGGAAAGAAGCGGATTGGATAAAGAAGGTAGGAAGAGATAAACTGATGAACTGGACAGGGGGCTTACCAATTAATGAATCATGGCAAGGAAGTTTGAATAACATAGAGAAGAAAAATAAATAAATAAATAAATAAATAAATAAAAATAAAGGGCCCTTATAAGAACCAAAAATAAAGGAAGTGATTAATTGGAAAGTGAACACGAAGACTTACAGGATGGGCTGAAGGCCTCGGTAAATAAGAAAAATAAATAAATAAATAAATAAAAATAAGAAAGTACAACAATGACTCTATATATGACTGTTAAAAGAAATTAAAATTTTTTATAACAATGAATATATATATGACGGTTAAAGAATTTAAACTCTGTTATAACAACATTTATATATATGTCTGTATTTTCATTAATTTTGATCGTGTCTGAAGAAGGATATGCTAGATATCCGAAACAGTTACAAATTATAATTTGAAATAAAGTAAAGTTTTAAGCTTTGGTCAGTGTCTCTTTTGTTAAAAAAAAATTGAATATATATATTCATATCATTTCACGACATAAGCAATTCTTATCTTTAAAATATAACATTTGAGGTATTGACAGAACGTCGGTATGTTATATGTGAATATTAAGTACAAATTAAGAAAATCGTGTAATAGCAATAAATAAGTTATGTAATGTATTTATTTGCAGCTATTTTCATACGCAGGTAACTTCTCAATATTCGCATTACAGCATTTAGGTAGAGAATATCGAAAATCGGATCGTGGTTCAAGACAAAAAACTAGCTAGCCCCAAACTGTCACGTAAGAAATTCACCAATCGCAAAAGTAAAGTGAAGAGATTGAGAGCGGTAATATCTTAATCTCTCTCTCTCAACTCTCTTATCTGCATTTATGTTCCAACATAACTCATGTATGCCTAGAGCAGGGTTTCTCAACCTGGGAGTCGTGGCCCCTAGGGGGTCGCGAAGATAAGCGGAAGAGATAAATATAGTTAGAATCTAATACCGGAAATTATTTTGAATTTTGTTCTGATAGGCATACTTTTATTTTTTATACATACTGTAAAGAACAATAAAAAATAAGTCTACTGAACATTTTCAAAGGGTGCAGAGTTGTTTAAAAATGAATTTAAATGAAAGACGTATGATATGATACTAATGAGAACTGTATATAGAAATACTAGAAAAATACACATGGAACAAAACCTGCACATTGAAATACAATTAAAATTGAAACCTAATGAGATACCTAAGCATGGTGTAATTTCACTAGTGCAGCAATGCCCGGTTCAATCTTCGTGACGAACATTATGAAGCCATTTTCAACTGATAAGCGATTTCTTGTCTTTGTTTTAATGTTTACCATGAAAAAAAACTTTCGCACAAGTACGATGTAGCAAATGGAATTATCACTTTTAAAGCAGCAGATACCAGACCAGGATATTCTTCTCTCCTCATCAGGCAGAACTTGTCCAAGTCTTCGTTACAGAAAACCAGTTGCAAAGACTTGTAGCATGATCATTCTATTATTTGGTCAAGAAGTTGTGGGCTTAGATCAGATACGTTAATGGCCTCTTCAATGAAGGAGTTTAACATCCATCTTGAACCAGCACCTTCGTCGTTGGGAATATAGATAGGACAGTTACTGTATCCACTGTCAATGCCGGGCGCCGAAAAAAGAGGCACAAATTTCGGAGGAAGTGTGTTACTCATGTTAGGAAAGTAGGGATGCACGCGAGACAAGACGAGACGAGAAATGGAAAATTTCGTCTCGTCTCGCAACCTCAAACGTTGGTCTCGTCTCGCGTAAGGTCTCGTCTCGCAAATGTGAAGTCTCGTCTCGCATAAAATTTTGAGTCTCATCTCGCGTCTCGCGCGAGACTTTCTCGCATGGTCTCGCAGTCTCACATATATTCTAGGTCAAAATTTTGCAATGTGTTATTCTATGGCTGTTGAATGATGATGTGATATTCTGTCCGAAGGCAGGTATTTGAGCTAAAAGTCCCTTGGCAAGGTGAATGGTGGTTTGCCATCGCTTTCCATGGGATGAATGTTCATAACATCCTAAGGAGACCGAACCTAGAGTTCAACATGGTATTCGAACTTGTGTCCCCTCCGCTACAAATTAAAAGAAAAGTTGTGCTGGAATTAGATGGCTGGACCATTAATTTTCGTCAAATTAATAGCATAATTTACAGCAAAACCAGCATAAATTGTTGCTGGATCCAACATTGTTTTCCAGCTTAGAGGTGTCCAGCAATATTTGGCTCCTCTAAAATATCGTCGCCACTATCAACATTTACACGTTTTGGTCGTTTCCTTGAAGGGTGATTTTTCCAGTATAAAGATGTTTTTATACCACCAAAAGCGCTTGTACACAACAAAAGAACTCCTCACAACACAATACGACCCAATTCTTTTGGTTCATTCGTGCTTGTAGCAATGTTGGATTATCGCATTTTATCAACTTTCGCTTTCAACTTATACTGCCAGATCTAGAAAATAAAATTACTGACAGATATAGGGCCATTCCTACCATCTCCCACGAAACGTATAGGGACATCCTGCCAAACCAGTATTTGAATTAAACTTCCGAGCTAGAGGGGGATGTTTTTGATAAATATATAGAAAGAAAATACTTATTCCATGTAAAAATATCATGTTATTTCTGCGAGCCGGGCCGGGGATAAACTTTGAGAGAGGGGATTTCCCCGCCATCCCCCAACATTAATCGCTAGTAGTAATGTGAAAAAGACAGAAACAACAGAAATAACATATTTCGCAGCAATAGGGAGTCTTATTCGCTTTTCAGACCAAAAATAGAAGTTCATGTATTCGTGCGCGCCCGCGTGTATGTGTTTGTGTCGCAAAAAAAAGTCCTAAATCTATGCTGTAATAAATATCCAATTTACAAAGCTTTTCTTTTTTAGAAACTAAAGAAGGCTTTAATTCTGAAAATTAACCTTGATTAATAATAAATCTCATAAAATGTCTATTGCCCCAATCACTTTTTTTGTTCCTGGAGGCATTAACGCTCAACTTAGAAAACTCAATAAATGTAAAATTACTAAATATACAATTAAATGTAATTCATAAATGTTGCGAGACTGCGAGAAGTCTCGCGAGACTTCTCGTGCGAGACTTAACCGAGTCTCGTCTCGCGTCTCGCATAAAATTTTCACTCTCGTCTCTCACTCACGCAAATGCGAGACGAGACGCGAGACGAGACGAGACGTCTCGCGTGCATCCCTATAAGGAAAGTGCATGTGCACATGTATAAAATAGAAGGAAAAACGTAATAAAATGTGCTCAAAATCAAGCAAAGGCAGGGTTTACTTTTGAAAATTTTATTGAGCTTCGTGCCAACCATGGTGGCGCTTCGCAGCTAGTCTGTCGACCTCACTCATATGTACGGAGACAACGTCGTATACTCTCGCCCCGAGCGCTGATTTTACATGCCACGGCACTGTTCACTATAAACAAGAAATGGATTCTACTATTATAGAAATGGGTATGTTAAAAATCCCACACAAGCTTATTACAAAACACAAATTATAAAAGGGTCGCTGGCAAGAGGATGTGATAAAAGGGGATCGTGATAGGAATTAGATTGAGAACCACTGGCCTAGAGTAATTTTAACCAAATTTCTTATAGTTTGAAAAAGAATGCTGTCGGGTTACCTATGGTGAATGGGAGGGGGATACATATAAAAGATTGCTAGAAAATGATCGGTATTAGTGTCGAATTCATAGTTTTCGGGGTCGCTTAGATAAATAGTGTGACTTTCGATTTCGCTTAACTCCGATTAAGCTCTCATTAGTAGGGATGGGCACGAGCGATTTTTCTTTGAAACTCGACTCGACTCGAAACAGACATCTTTGAGGTCTACTCTAGGACTCGGCGCGAAAAATATCCTCCAACTCGACTCGGATTAGAGTCGAGTCAAACTAAAACGAGCCAAATCCTGTGTGTAGTCCTACCGAGACAATACATAGACAATATAATTATTTATCAATTATACTACTATTACTACAAATAATAATACTAATACTAATAATAATAATAATAATAATAATAATAATAATAATAATAATAATAATAATAATAATAATAATAATAATTATTATTATTATTATTATTATTATTATTATTATTATTATTATTATTATTATTATTATTACAACACCGTGTATAAACATGAACGATAGATGGTTAGTAAAGGAATACTAAAAGCTAGTTGACTGCCGACGTCGGTAGTCATGACGTCTACAAAGCAAAGACATCGTTCATTACCCTAAGCTGTAAGCGTCGGTGGACTACAGATGGTCAACTATTGACCTCTCGCCAAAAATTGGTGGCCCCGCAGCGACAATCCGCGGTGGCCCCAGTTCCATTTTGAAAACATTACTACCAGCGGCAGAGACGCGATGAAACGACAACGAACCACAAAATTACTCTCCCAAAATATGTTAAAATGCCTATATGTGTGATTTGTTTATATTTAGGTGAGTCAAAAAAACAAAACAAATACCCCGGGGTGGACGCGAACTATCAATATTACGATTACTAGGCACGTGTTCTTCTGATTTCCCCACGAAAACGATCATAAAAAGCTTGCTTGTTGATGGATAAATCATTGACGTCTTAATTTAGCCAATCAGACAAACCCCTACATCTCGAGTTCTAGGAGGTGATACTGTGAACCATTTCAGATTTATTGCTTTCTGGTGGGGTACTATCTATGTGCAAAATTTGAGTATAATAGCCGACATGCATCTTCGGTGCCTCTTATCTTTAGTACAATTTTAACCAGAGATGGTGTGGGTCAATGAAAATTTGATCCACGAACCACCATGATCCAGTATCACCCACCACCCAAATGACCCATTGGCCCACTCTGACCCATCATCCATCGTGATCTACTCTGACCCACCACCAACTATGAACCACTCTGAACCATTGCGACCAACTCCGACCCACCAACACCCATCGACATCAACTCTGACCCATGATCCACGTCCTCTTCTCCGTTGACTAAAAAGGCTACACTTGTAATAAAACAAGACTGTGAAATTATCACTTATCGGAGTTTGAATTTCTACCGTCAATGGCTCAAGCACCTCTCTGTTACAATACTGGTGGATCTGACCTTTATGATATATAATGGCAAAGTGTTTCTCAACTTCCGAATTAAAATGAATTTAAATTTATCATATATAATTATTTCTTTGTTGCCTTACAGACACATTTCAGTAGAAAATAGGATGAAATTTGAAAGTCTCAAATCAAGGAAAAGTAGACCAACGTAAAAAAAGAAAGAAAAACTAATTTTCTATATCATTAAGCACCTGGAGTGCCACTCTTTATCTAATCCACCTCGAAAATTATGGATTCGACACTAATGTTGGTCTTATATATATATATATATATATATATATATATATATATATATATATATATATATATATAATTTTGATGTCAGTCCCTTTCATTTCTCCTAGGAGAGCAAACGGATACTGCCACCGTTAGGACTAAATTTGGTCTTAAATGACATTAAAATTTCTACCAATTAATTTAGCGACCAGTGTTGCATTTAAAAGCTCGGCGCCCCTACGCACTTTTGCTCTCGGCGCCCCCAATAACTACATATTTCTCCGCCCCTTCATCCATAACTTAAAAATAAAACTTAATTCAAATATGCTTAGTTAGTGAATTTATTACATTTAAATACCACTCACTACATGCTACAGCTAGAACAACGTAACAAAAAATAACAAATGTGAAACGTGTTCTGAATTATTTTTAGATTTCTTACGCTATTATTATACATATTAGAACAGTAAAAGAGGATTGTTCATGAAATAGTATATTTGCTCTTGATTTTTAACTTTTTCATACGGAAAAAATTAAAATATTATTCAAGTTTTAAATTTTGCACTCTGCAAATATATTGCCCTCTAGGCAGCGGGACTAATGTGAAATGTGGACTAATGTGGACTAATGTGAATTGCGGCGCTGAAGCGGCGCTGAAAACTTACGATTCGATTCTAATATCGGTTGATTTCGATATTTTTATGTCGCTACGTAACCACCCTGGGTGCTAATGGGAGCTTAATTGGACTTGAATTGAAAGTATAACTATTCACCTAAGCGACCACGAAGCTATGGATTCGATACTAATATCGACCCGTTTCTAGCATTTTTGATATGTATCCCGACAGTACTCTTTTCCAGACTGTAAGAAATATAGTTATAATTGCGCTAGATATATCAGAATTATGTTGAAACACACACATACATCCACTTTTATATTCTGTATAAATAGAGAGTGAGCGACCGAGCGAGAGAGAGCGACTAAAGGCATCACCACTTCCACATTGCAAAAGCATATATCAGGAATTGAATTGAAAATATATGTAAAGACTTTCTGCTGTGGCGTGCTTCATAAGGACAATTCCAGTCTGCTCACGTGACCTTTGGGGTTCATGAATTTCTTGCGAGCGTTGCGACTTCGGATTCTCTGTTTAAACCCTCGGTTTATGCATCGAATAAGTTTTCAAGAACATAAATGACATGCTGTATTATGAATGACGAGAATTACCCTCTATATGACAAATAGCTGCAAATAAATACACTACATGATTTATTTATTGCTAGTGAACGAGTTCCTTAACTTGTATTTAACATTCTCATATATATAATACAGACCTACTGTGAACACCTACCTATTTCAGATGTTATATTTTAAACATAATAATTACTACATTCTGCAATGATTATGTTATATATAATTATGTTATATATACAACTGATGTATTTAATGTCATTATTTTATATAATTTTTCATGCATTGCAGAAAATATAATTTTTAAAAGAGCATTGACCCAGATGGGATTCGAACTCACAACCTTATAATTTGAAACCCGACAGCTTACCAGTGAGCTAACACAAGGACTTCTGCTAAGGTACTTTTAGCGATGTATAACGGTTCTCAAGAAAATTATGACATTCATACCCACTAGAAACGCTGTTTTTGTTCTACTTTGACTATTATTTTAGTACTCAGGCGATAATTATGTTTTATGTCTTAACTTTGAGCATTCTTTTACATATGGAAAGATTCGTTTACATATCTAAATGTTCCATTACGTATGGAGAGCTAAATGACAAACAAACATGAGCTGACATTAATACAAAGTTTCGAAATATTGTGTCATTAAGTATTTCAATCAATGTTGCTTTTTTTGTACACTTGGTAACAAGTCTTATTATATTTAAAAGAAGAAAAACACATTTGCAAACTTTTTCCCGATTGCAAAGGCTGGCTTGGAGGTTCGAACCTGGTTTACTATTTCCCGAAGATACCCGAAGTTGGACTTTGAAAATTTTTGCCTCAAAACACCAATAAAGAATGCGCTCAACCTTTTTGAGACAAGGTGTACATGCTCCAACTGAAGATAAGGGTGACGATATAAAAGATAGTTTTTACGAAGAAGTGGAACGGATATTTGACCAACTCCCGCGATACCATATGAAGATTCTATTAGGGGATTTCAATGCGAAGGTAGGACGAGAGGATATTTTCAAACCGATTATAGGGAACGAAAGTTTGCATAAGGAAAGTAATGACAACGGTGTTAGACTCGTGAACTTTGCAACATCCAAAAACTTAATCGTGAAGAGTACAAAATTCCCACATCGCGACGTTCATAAATACACTTGGACATCACCAGACGGAAAAACACATAATCAAATTGATCACGTTTTAGTAGATAGAAGAAGACAATCTAGCATAATTGACGTCCGGTCGTTTAGAGGGGCTGATTGTGACACTGATCACTACCTGGTAGTAGCGATAATACGAGAGAGATTATCGTTGAATAAAGATTATATTCAATGTCCGAAAACGGAGAGATTTAATTTAAAGAAATTAGAAGAGAGCCAGGTAAGAGAGGAATACCAGATTGAAGTTTCGAATAGATTCGCGGTTTTAGAAGACTCGGAGTGCACTTGTGTTGAGGATACTTGGATTGAAATTAGAGATAGCATTAAAAGTTCAGCAATAGAAAAATTGGGACACGCGGAAATACATAGGAACAAACCATGGTTCGACCAAGAATGCATTAAACTAGCAGAGAAAAGAAAACAGGCAAAATTACGGTGGCTACAAAATCCGAATGAAATAACTACACAAAATTTCGCAGATATCAGGCGGGAAACTTCCAAAACTTTTAGAACAAAGAAACGGGATTTTTTGAAAGCTAAAATTAAGGAACTTGAAGATAATAGTAAAAGTAAAAATATTCGGGACATGTATAAGGGGATCAGCGAATTTAAGAAAGGCTATCAACCTCGTGCTTATATATTAAAGAAATCTGACGGAACAGTTCTCACCGATACAGATAGCATCTTAAATAGATGGAAAGATTTCTTTGACGATTTGCTGAACACGCAGCCAAAAACTAATGTGCGTGGAGAAAAGGAGATACACATCGCAGAACCGTATATTCTAGAACCCAATCGAATAGAAGTGGAAGCCGCTATAAAGAAATTGAAGAAACATAAATCTCCGTGTGTAGATGAAATTCCGGCTGAGTTAATTTTAGCTGGAGGCGAAAAATTGTGGAACAAGATACACAAACTCATTCTCCTTATCTGAACAAGGAAGAATTGCCACAAGAGTGGAAAGAATCAATCGTTGTTCCAATTCACAAGAAAGGCGACAAAACTGACTGTAATAATTATCGAGGCATTTCTCTTCTGTCAATATCCTATAAAATACTTTCAAATATTCTGTTAGCATACGCAGATTGACCCCATACGCAGATGAAATTATTGGAGATTATCAGTGCGGATTTAGACGAAATCGATCAACTATCGACCAAATATTTACCATTCGCCAAATACTCGAAAAGAAGTGGGAATACAATACCCCGGTACATCAACTATTTATTGATTTTAGAAAGGCTTACGACTCGGTTAGGAGAGAAACATTATACAACGTTCTTACAGAACTTGGAATACCGAGAAAGCTAATTAGATTAATTAAGATATGTTTAAGTGAATCCCAAAGTAAAGTCCGGGTAGGAAAATTTTTGTCCACGAGCTTCCACGTCTAAAATGGCCTGAAACAAGGAGATGCGTTGTCGCCATTATTATTTAACTTTGTGCTGGAATACGCCATAAGGAAAATCAAAGATAGCAACCAGGGCCTAGAGTTGAACGGCATTCACCAGGTTATGGCATATGCTGATGATGTAAATTTAATAGGGGATGATAGGAGAACAGTAGAAATAAATGCAGAGATCTTATTAAACGCTTGCAGGGACATGGGTTTAGAAGTAAATGCAGAAAAAACTAAATACATGGAAGTGCGTCGGGACCGTAATACGGAAAATTGTGGAGGCGTTAAAATATTAAATAATGCTTTTGATAAAGTGGATACTTTCAAATATTTAGGATCAATATTAACAGATGAAAATCATATTCACGAAGAAATTAAATGTCGACTAAAAGCAGGGAATTCGTGTTACTATTCGGTTCAAAATCTCTTGTCGTCGCGAATTCTGTCGAGGAATTTGAAGCTTAAAATATATAAAACGATAATCATGCCTGTTGTTCTGTATGGTTGTGAAACATGGTCCCTTACTCTGAGGGAAGAACATAGACTGAAAGTATTTGAGAACAGGATCCTGAGAAGAATATTCGGACCCAAGAGGAACGAGAATAGGGAATGGCGGAAACTTCATAACGAGGAACTACATAGTTTATACGGTTTACCCAACATTGTTAGGGTCGTCAAGTCTAGGAGGCTTAGGTGGGCAGGTCATGTAGCTAGAATGGAAGAAAGTAGGAACGCTTTCAAAGTCTTGACTGGTAGACCCATAGGAAAACGACCATTAGGAAGACCTAGGCGCAGATGGGAGGACAGTATTAAGATGGATCTCGCAGAGATAGGAATACAAAGTAGAAACTGGATGCAATTAGCTAAGGATAGAAGTCAGTGGAGAGCTTTTGTGAACGCGGCACTGAACCTCCGGGTTCCATAGGCCATAGAGTTAGTTAGTTAGTTAGTTTGGTTTGAGTCACAATAAATCGCGCATTTGTTAGTGTTCTGATCCTGATTTTTTACTGCTGCTTAGAAAGATCATAAGGATGGTGCCGTGAAGGGCAACAATCTTTAATCCTCACTGTGAGGCAGTAAAAATTTGGTTAAAATGTGTACCTCCCAATTACCCCCGCGGATAATTGTGCAAATGATGTGGAGGTAAATGGGTGGAGTGCCTTAAGTGAACATTTTTTGCTTAGAATTCATTTAAATTCTGTGCTATTTTTGTCTTTTGCGGTGTACACTTTTGTTTCATAGTGCCTATTAAGCTATTTTGTTCAACTTAGGCTTCCAGTAACCTTACTTATGCCAATAGTGGTGATGCTGCAAATAGAACCTATTTATCAATCCAGAGTTCCAACATATGTTCTATTGTAATAGTTTATAGTTATTTAGCGTTAGTCTTATGACCTTCTCCTATGTTAATTTGAATAACAGGGCCTGTTCTCTTGGTTTTATTACTTTTTTTTATGTTTTTGGCCAAAGTTTTGACCGCTTATAGTTTTATTTTTCGTATGTGATACATTTTGGATTAAGTTCATAGGACAATATACTACGCAATAAACAATAACTGGAAGGCTTGAAAAGGCACTCAAATATCTTTGAGATTTAGTAATATGGTACTCCTTATTTTGCGTAAACAAAGATATATATATATATTTTTAGGCTACATAAAACTACTAATTTTTAAGTAGAATGCAAGTTATATAGCTGCACCAAATGAAAGCTTGGGTTTTCTTCATTTATACCCAATCACCCCCTCAGGTTTATGTCCACCTGCATTGGTTTTAATCAATTTGTACCCAATTACCCCCTTGGGGATAATTGGGTGGAAATTAGACTAACCACAGTAAAAATGTTGTTGCATCAAAAGTAAAGAGTTGAGTTGAGTTGATTTTGGGTCTAACGTCCCGTTCAGCAGCGAGGCTATATTAGACCTGGACCTACTGATTAACGTGGAATCCGAACCACATGAGCTCCCGCCGGGACAAAAGTAAAGATGCCGAAAGCTTACCACTAATACAATAGGTGCAGAATAGCCTGTAACATAAATCAGTTCTTAAAAGCTGTGAGGAAAAAACAAGTTGAAAAAGCATATCTCCCAATTCTACCCTTCTACCCTACATTTGTATGAATGTTTCGGAGTCATAAAATCTTAACCGAATAGAGAGTTCCACCCGCAATATCCTTTGGAATCTTATTATAGTAGCAAAAAGTAAAATACAGGACTCCACTTCCATAGAATTTAATTTATGTGTTATATATGATGAGCATTAGAGAAAGTAGAATGCTTTATTATAAAATAGTTATTATACCTCGTAATTAATCTTGTCTCTGCAGAGTGAAACAAAACAGTGTACTTCTCAAGAACGAATATTTCTTGTTACTACTTGATTCGACAAAACTAAAACGAGAGTAACATTTTGTTTGAACACATGTAAGCTTGTTTATTATCATGTAGAACCCACGAAGTGGCATTATATAATTTATTGAATAAAGTGTAGATAGACTCGTCATAAACTTTGACATTGTTGCTGAGTACCTGGCGTCACGGAAAAATCAATGTAGTTGACATTAATGGAATGTTCTTTAAAGCAAATTACAAGCGATTAACAACTTAGAGAATTTAGAGGTCATATACAATACAATGTGACTAAACGCTAAACTTCTTAAACATGAATAGGAGTGTTTTAAATCTATATAGTTGATAATAGCTTGGATATGTACAATAAATTAGTTAATCATCTTACGGAAAAAAAGAATTTAATAAAATATTTCTTGAAGACACTTGTGTAAATAACAAGACTTTTACACAGTTCTAGACATTTTTGATACAATTAGTAAGCTTATTTTCTGAGTTATGGATATGTGCAAGGACAAGAGAAGAATCTATTTATAACAACTCTGAGCGATAATTTTATATGGCTTTGGGGTTAATGAAGCCGTTCGGGGCTTCGTGCCAATTATTTAATTAATTTTAGTAAACACCATAATTTGGAAACTTCGTCTTCAGACAAGTGAATCATGGTCTCTCTAAGATTCTATTCTTATATCTTTAGAATCGGAGTTATTGGAGAGGCCCAGTGAACATACGATCGAACCACAGAATAGTATGTTGTTAGTATAATTTCGGAAATGTACCTCCCGATGGTAAGGGAAGCTTTTTTATTATGTGACATTCCATTAAACTCCATGCTTATGTTGAATCTTCTTTCCAAGTTTACTCGAAAGTTAGTTGGACCACTTGATAAATAGGCGTTTTTCATATTTTCGTGGCATAGAATCTGAAGAAAGAGGCAATATTCTATCACTATCAATGTTAGATTATCAATGTCAGGCTTACCCTTCATTTAAAAAAGACGTTAAAATGTTATAGTCGTTGCATATTCTAATTACAGGGTGCCCGGAAATATTTTGACTACAATGTGCGTGTCTTTGGCGTAGGAGATCCGAGCTCGATTTCCGAATGGAGTTTATGTGCTGCTGAAAGGGACACTAAAGTCTAATCCTTCATAATTTGGTTCCCATACAATGATTCCAACAGTAATTAAATATACATCTTTTGAAAGTATTATTAACAAAAGAAAAGATAACGCCTGGAATTAATATTTCTTTTACAAGAAATAAATGAATAATTTGTAGTGGTTGTATCTTCTTACGAAACTTCTTTCCCTCACCATGAAACACAAGGCAGTTTTCTGCAAAAAATGGTCTGCTTTGCTCTTGGAGCAAATGGTCACACTGAAACTATGAAGGAAAAAGGTAAGATAAATATTAATCTTAAGAGCTGCAACTGTGGGAGAAATTTTCCCGGATATTCACACCAGAAAATTACACATTCACTTCTATAACAAAACAAAACAAAATAGTCTCTAATAAATTACAAGTTAAACTTATCGACAATCATAAATCGTTAATTCCAGCTACTACTGCATCGAGTTTGTTTCAGGTAGTAATTTTTCAGCAAAAGAAAATGCAAAAATACTGAAGTTTTATCTCTGATCCTGTTAAAATGTAGCAGCAACATCTTCTTTTAGAGTATTTTAACTTTCACTACATATTATTCTCAAAAAGTAACATTAAATGAAACTAAAAATATTTGAAATGTTAATTCTTGGCTAATAAGAACACGTTAATTAACAGAGAAAGCATTTGTCAAGGTAAGAAACGGATGAAAGATGTGGTCATATTTAGGTTTTAAATTTAACTGTGAAATGAGCGGAAAGTAGGGAAAATGAGTACCAATACGTGGAGAAAGAAGGGAAGTGAGTGAGATAAGCAGCGAAATCCGAGGAGAAAAAATATTGGTTGATTTAAGTTTAGCGTCCAGTTCAGCACTTAAACTACATCAGACACTAACCTACAATTTAACATAAGATACGAATCACATGAGCTTGTAAGTTAACCATATAGTGACGAGGCAGTTCACGAAGAGAAAGTAGCAAAGACAGGGAAAGTGCACTATAGACGGAAATAAAATAGCATAGAGAAACAAGAATAAACTTTTTAGTTATATGAAATCAATGAAAAAGTGGAAGTTGGAGTAAAAAACAATGACAGTAGAGACTGCGAATAATAAACAATAAAACAGTGAAGGTGAATAGTGAGAATATCGAAGAGATATATTTAAGAATTTATTAAATGTAAGAAGCTACTAAGAACGAAGAAGGAAACAAAAGATGAAGATAATAATTTGAGGTAAAAATTATGAGGAAAGAAATTATACGATTTGTAATTACACATACAAACATTAGAATTAATGAAATGTTTCTTAGGTACAGTAATAATGATGTTGCCTAAGAAATCAAGTTCATAAGGAGTGGGAAATAGGACAACCTGTTTTATACACAATTCAGATAAATTGATTCGAAATTTCTACAGTATGTATGTGCTTCGTAATTGGGGGAAAGTATCTACTAAGTGTAATAATAAAATGTGTACTTAAAATCTTTAGTCTTTGTGGATTGAGAGACCTTTGACTAAGAAAACTGGGATTCTTTTGCGAGAATACTAAAGAAAGTAGAATAGGGTGGAAAGCAATCAAGAAAAAACCCGTAGAAATTTATATATGAACTAGCAAATTAGAGATCAAAAGATTAGATGACAGAGAGAAGCAAGATCGAAGTTATGTTCTGCAAGTGAGTTTTATGAGATTTCTTTCACTATTTCATCCAATATATATATTGGATATAATGTGTATAATGATTTAATTAGGTAAGATGAAACACTTTCTTATGAAATACAAACAAAATTATAAGATCTTTTCGGGAAACTTTATTCGAAGGAAATTCACCCCCGAAAGTAAGCAACCATTTGCGGATTTTTTTAGATAGAAGTATGGTTTATAAGTGAAAGAATCCAAATGATTAAAGTCAAGAAAAACATCGCCAAGGAACTCAAATTCCATAGGTATTATGACTAAAGATTCAAGAATTTGAGATCGAATTTTAAAAAGGTTTATTCATAGAGCAAGAGATGATTACGTAAATAACTTCATATTACTCTTTTTTATGGTATTGAACTGCTTTAGTCATTTGTTAGCACTATACAACAACACATTGTAAGATATCCGATATATACATTCAATTATGAGACATTCTCTCAGGACAATATTTCAAATGGTATTGCAAAATATATAATTCTTTTAGTTGATATTAATCAAATTTATTACGTAAAGCCAGTCTATTTCGATTTACTTTACGATGTATCACAAACTTAACACTACATTTTGATTATGTCACTTAGGAAAGGTAGAAATGATATCAATAAAAGCCTATAACCAAAACAGTCCTGTGGCCAAGACGGAATTCTTTCATACATGATTAAAGAATGCTGAGAGGTTTTTAGGTCAACGAATTGAACTTATATTCAACTTCCCTCTGAAAGCTAATAGCTTTCCACAAACAAACATAAAAAACGTAGTATCTCTGGTATTAAAGTCATACAATCTCTATAGAGTTTTGATATAAGTGTTAGAGCTATCTATAGACATATTTCTCTCATTAATTCAATATGTAAGTATTATGAACATATATATATAACAATTTGTGTAATCACGAAAAAATTATATTTAAACAAAACAATATGATTTTATACGATTTTATACCAAAAAGACAATCCATAACCAACTTTTGGAGTTTACTCAGGAAATTTAAAATTACTTTTAAAGAAACTAAAAAATGAATGTATATATGCATATGGACTTTACTAAGATGTTTGGCAAGTTATATTACAAAGTACTACTTAAGAAGTTTATAAAATTTGGATTCCAAATTATTAATTCTCTTGTTTCTATCTTATATATGTAACAGATATCAAAATTGGATTTCTAACAAGAAATATCCTATTAGTTTCTTATAAGTTCATCTGTTTAATTACTACCTCCCCAAGTTCTTATTTTGGTCTTTTATTCTCCTTAATTAATCGTTTGCTTGAAGTGGTAAAATTCTAATTGTTTGGTATCAAAAAATTTAAAAATCATCTTTAGTAGTAGAAGATAGTAAACGATTACAAGAAGACTTGAATTAAAATTAGTGTTGATGTGAGTAAAATAATCTCAACTTAATGTAATTAAGTGTAAAAATGTTACTTTTAATAGAAAAATAAATTGATTAATTGTATGTACAAAATTAATAATACCTATATTGAAATTGAACCCTGATTAAATACCTTGGTGTAACATTTTATAGTAAACCTACATTTAGTAATCATATGAATGCTATTACTAATTCAGAAAACAGAGTCTTAGGTTTTGTCCTAAGAAAAACTTTTTTTCACAACTATTCATAACTATTAAGTTATGTTTAACTCTTGTCAGGAGCAAGCTTGAATATACCTCAGTAATTTTCATTTTTCATTTTACGAATGATATGAAATCCAATGAAATAATTAAAACAAACTTCATTGAAATTTAACATATAGGCCTATTGGCGTGTTATATATATATATATATATATATATATATATATATATATATATATATATATATATATATATATATATATATATATATATATCGGTCTCATACATACGTTCCGTAATTAACTTAAATAATTCAAGATAAAGAAGAACTGTGCATTTAATTCTTGTTTTAAGAAATACGTATATTGTTTAGCAACATTGATAGTTCAAGATTCAATACGTTCTTTTTTAAATTTCAGAATAACATTCCAGAAAAACAAAATTTATTTTACGTTCCTAGGTCATGAATCATTACTCATGCTAATTCACTCAACATAAAAATGTGGGTAAGTAACAAACTTAATGATAGGATTGGCTTTTCTTAGATGGAAAATTTAAATTTATTAACTTCTGTACGAATCATTTCATAACGATTATATACAATAAATTTTGTTTGCTAACTTATTAGCATGTATCTCTTTCTCATTGTTGGATTGTACATTTTGTTTGGTTTATTTTTTCTTTCTTTTTCATTCTATTGTATTCTTTTTCTTTTTATCTTCATTTTAATGTTAAATTGTTATTTTTAGTTAAGTTAAGAAGCTATGTTATAGGCCTCTGTGTGTGCAATATGAAAAGAGTAAATACACCTATTTAATTCACGTATATGGAAGAATTTTAAGTGATGAACAATTAGAATGAAGGTTTCACTTCATTACATTTTTGATTCAAGTTCTCTGTTCACATGAAGATAAACTACATTCCTGCATATTGGGTGATTCCACAAATCAGTCAGCGTGAATACGTAAAAGCTTTACAAATTGGGTGTGACGTTGCACGTACCACAGAAACATCTTTCACCACATTGCGGTATGCAATCACAGTCGGTTCTCATTAACGGAGCATGTAAACTCTCGTGTTTTCCTCTCTTTTTTTAGGTTTTAAATGCAATTATCCGTACCTAATACAACGGAAATTATATAATTCGTTTCAAATAAACTATCAAGAATGCTTAAATAATAATTTTGAAAGTCAATTTAGTTTTAATATTTTTTTCCAATTCTGTGTACCAATATTGGATTTGTCTAATTTCTGTCAAAATGTCAATAATATCTATATATAAAAGAAGTAGTCCTGACTGAGTGAGTAACTGATCAACACCCAGGCCAAACCCTTTAAGCTAGAAACTTGAAATTTTGACAGGGCATAGCACTTGTGACGTAAGGTGACTCTAATGAAATACTTTTAGAAATTGTACAAACAAGTGGAGAAATGGGATTGGCAATTATTACAGTTAAACGTCCATATTTCCGAATATCTGAAGGGTATAGGCATGAAATTTGGTATTTGGATTTCTCATTTAAAATATTTACACATTCATTTCATCCTTTATATATATATATATATATATATATATATATATATATATATATATATATATATATATATATATATATATATATATATATATTCCTAAAGGAAAGGAAAAGGAGGCAATAAAAAAGGGTGAGGCTACTTGGTATTGCAAAGTAATCATATCTTGAAATTTTTTAAGGTTAGAGATGAAATTGGGTATTTAGAGTTTTCATTTAAAGTATTAATGACTTGTTTCAGTGCTCCTTTATAAGAAAAAAAAAACAAAAGACGTAAAAAAGAGAGGTGGGGGTGCAATTGTTATAATAAGATGGTCATACTGGAAATCCTTCAAAAGTAAAGACATATTAGGGATATGAAACTTGGTATATTGCGCTATTCAAAACAAATGCGCTTATGACACAGCGTTTCCGGGACCTGGCAGCACTGACTCAACGAAACACTGAATATAAGTAGCGACAGGTGTACCCACTGTTGTTCAGTTGTGAGTCTGTGTGAGACGTGTTATATCAAGTGAGTGTTAGTGTGTCCTGTCCAAACTGATAAGAGTAAAATGAAGGAACAAAGGATCAATTTGAAGTTTTGTTCTAAGCTTGACAAGACACCGAAAGAAACCCATGATATGATTGTATAGGTTTATGAAGATCAAGCAGTGTCCTTGAAGTGTGTGTACGAGTGGTTCGGCTGTTTTCGGAAAGTGTTTCTGATAGCCCTCTTAGCGGAAGGCCTTCAAGCTCTCTCACAGACGAAAACATTAAAAAGGTGAGAACATGAATCACAGACGAACGCCGATTAACTGTGCGAATGATTGCTGAGGAATTGAACATTAGCCGTGAATCTGCGAGACTTAGCCTCACCAATGACTTAGGGAAAAGGAAAACCTGTTGTCGACTCGTGGCACATTACTTGACTGATGACTAGAAGCACGCACGTATTCTTGCCTCACAGCATTTTATCGCTATGGCGGATGAAAATCCAAATTTATTGAACTATATCGTTGCTGTTGCTGAAGATGAATCCTGTGAGGTACATGTTCTGCTGATAATGTGTGAGGTACGATCCGGAAACAAAAGGCCAAAGCATAGAACGGCGTTCTCCTGCATCACTTCGTCGGAAAAAGGTCAATGCAGAAAAATCACGCATCAAAACGATGCTAATCACCTTCCTTGACAATAATGACATAATCCACAAGGAATTTCTACCTGAGGGAACAATCTTGTATCCTGCTACGTACGTTGAAATTTTTGAAACGTTGTATGAAACGTGTACAAATTGTACGACCCCACTACTCAGAACAAGATTCATGGTTTCTGGTTCACGACAATGCTCGAAATCCTCACACAGCCACAGACAATTCTTGGCCCGAAAGGGGGTGGTACAAATTGACCATCCCTCATACCTACCATACTTTAAGTTGATTGGTGGCAGTTCGATCACATTTAAGAACAAATTCACCAAAGAACGTGCGTTACAACGACATATCACAATTGAAAAAAGTTTCGAATAAAATTAATTTATTGCCATTCGTAGAATTCAAATCTACAATTAAAAATTGAGTCCCTGTTTGAGCTGTTCCCATCCCATTCTTAGAGGGCAAGAGGCTGATTTTATCACATGTGAATTTCAAAATAAGATTTTATTTCGAACTTACATCCATTCATGCTCCTTTTCTCAGATAGTTCGAAATCTCTTTGAGTTCAGTTTGAGCCTCTTCCACCCGCTTTGATGCTAGGGGTGTCTTACACAGTGTTTCTTTTTAAGATTATAAGTCATAAATATCTACTTGTTTTTAAAAATGAGTTTACAACCCGAATCTTCCTAACATTAGGAGTTCGTGAGATACTCTATTTGAGACATTAATCTTAAATCACCTCTTCCCTTTTGAACCCTTCTCCACCCTGAAGGAACGCATCAAAAAAATTAAATTGCCCACGTTTCTTCCAAACTTTGGTCTTCTTAATACAATAACTTAGACGTGTCCTAAGTAAACGACTTCGATTTGTATACCGAACAAACAAACAAACAAACATTTATTTTTATATATAAGATTATAGAGGTGTGCGCTACCGAGGTTGATTCACTTATATTCAGCCGATAACAATGTGCTACTATACCCCGCATGCTCAACCCATTGCCTTAAGATTGCCACGAAGCAAGCAATATCGCCACGTAGTAGAGCAGTGATATCGACTGTAGTCTGATGCAGCCCAAAGTGAACAGATGTTCATTGTGTCCCTCGCCAAAGCTAAGTACACAATGTCGTGCGTTTTAGAAATGTGTTAAATGCGTTATTTTCGTGTAGTTCGTACCATTTGAATCGTACTATACGGAAACATACTGCACAGAGGCTTGAGACCAGCACACCGACGCGAGCATCTAAAACCGTTTTTTTTTTTAAATGGTTCATGACTGTGGTCGGTTTCTCATACAGGAAGAAACAGAGTTTTCGAAAGGTGCAGCGAAACGTCAAAATGAATGCTGCGTATTGCCAAACTCATGTCCTGACTGACATTTACGAGTATGAAGTCCCAGCAACGTAGGAACAAGACATAAACCAGGTTAAACCAGACGAAAACAATACATCGCTGGAATAGAACAGAAAACTAGAATTGCGGTAATTTCCTTCTCTGACATCCCTGCCAAGAGTTCCAATGAACTATTATGCTTTCCGACTCTTGAAACGGTGCCTATGCTATCGTCGAGTTCATACTGTAACAGGCTTGTGGAAAGCTTGTAAAGAAGAGTGAGATGCAATAATCATGATCCAGTTGCAACACAGTCTCATGCAATGGAAACTCTCATGTCGGATAATAGTCAGTAGAGATGCCCTGCAGATCTAACACAACCGGTGCTGGAAACACGGCATTTCTTAGGTAAGAGGCACATTCAAATACAGCTCAGTTAAAGTGAATCAACCTTTGTATTTATGTTCAGACATAGTTCAGTCTATATCTTTAGAGCGATTGATTATGCGAAAACCTTTAAGGGCATTTGTGTGTATAATTTTATAAACTACGAAGTTTGTCGTGACTATTTACCTCGAAAATGTTAGATTTTCGAAAAAATCACAAGACCTAGAATTGGCACCTTTCACCCACCCAAAAAAACCTATGGCTAAATTTAAGGTATTTTTTTAGAATATGCTGAGGACATCCAAATGAATACATCCACAAAAAATAAGCTGTGTCGGAATTTCTTCGAAGTGAAAGTATTATTTTACTGCGCTAACGAAGAAAACTCATTATTTATAGTCTGCGTTGCATACGTCGTCAATACGGAAAGTGTATAGCGTTGACTACGTAGAGATTTAGTTCATAACACTCATAGACGTAAAGTATAGTCAACAGCACATAACTGAGATGAAGGCTCACGAAAGCAAATGCTTATGTGTATATGATACTGAAGATGAAAATTGAGTTGGCCAAATACATAGTTATGAACACATGTACTAAGCAAGAAACCTCTAATTTAAAGAAGCAAGAAGTAGATTATAAATAATATTTTCTTCAGTGACATTGTTAAGACATGAGTCTTTTCATTTCTTAACATGAAATGGCTGTGAAGGTTTTACAGGCTATAAAACTCGATACGTACATTAAGTAACAACTCGTCTTGTGCTTCACTTCTTCATACATGCTCTGGAATCAAGTTACACCCTAAATCAGCATATTCTTAAACCATTCTTTTCATCATCCGAAGCTAAAGCAAAATTACAGGAAAAAAATGTCGACGAAGAAACTGGATGAGAAAAGAAGTGTATGAAAAATATGCTTCAGCGGCGTGAAAACCTTTCTGCGATGTTGGCTTTGGTTGCTTACTTGAATTTCTGGAGGCTCTCCACACCCTTCTTTCTTGACTGATTTCCTTCCGAAAACTAACTCCTCTTCCCACTCCTTCACCTCAAGCTTCCACTTCAACATCCAGACTTTTTTTTTTTTTTTTTTTGCATTTCTACAAGAATTTTCCTTTCTGGCGTTTCTCACTCCATGTCGTTTGCAAGCCCCATTAACTACATTTAACCACATTCGTTACGGTCTAGAAAGTGAATGAAAGAGTACTTTACCTCCTGCGCTTGGGTTGGGATCTTGCATTAAAAATGGAGATATTGACTTCAAAGTTCACGTGAATTGGAACATAATTTTATTTTTCTGGAAAGAGATAAGTTGTTGCTTTTTCCTCTTATATTAAGTATTACTCTTGAAAATAGCTAACTATAAAGAAAATTATTGTCAAATATCAAATATTCTAGAATGATTAAATTAATAAATGCCTATGCTGTCACGTACGAGGTGTGATTGGAAACTTTTAAAACAGGTGTTCAGTGTAGAGTAGCAACATGTTGAATGGGGGCATGTTGTGTGTCGTGCCGGATGAATTGCGCAAAATGGATGAAAAATCTAGAACAATACGATTGTGTCATTTTCTTTATTTAAACCGGGAAATCTGTTTTGGATACTTATAGACTCTTAAAAACAACTTTTGGAGATAAATGCCTGTGGAGGTTAAACGTATTTATCTGGTTAAACACATTCAAATATGGCCGTGACTCAGTCAAAGATAACCCCCGGTCCGGTCGGCCTTCCACGTCAAAAACCAAGGAAAAGATTATAGAAGTTCGTGATCTAGTGCGCTCAGACCATAGACTTATAATTACGGAGATGGCTGAAGATCTAGATTTAAGTTAATCTACACAGACCATAAGTTCAGTCAATCTTAACTTGAGATTTGAACACGCATCGAGTGTCCGCGAAATTCATTCCAAAATTGTTGTCAGACGAACAGAAACAACACCGACTGGAAATATCTCAAGACCTGCTAATGGGCCCAAAATGGACCCAGAATTGCTAAATAGGATAATAACAGATGATGTAACATGGGTTTATGTATATGACCTAGAAACAAAAGCCAAATCGTCTCAGTGGAAGTACCCAGGTAGATCCATTTTGCACAATTAATAAATCACCACAACACACACACACACACATACACGCACACACACACACACACACACACACTCAACAGATTGCTATGCTATACTGAACAAAGATATCGCAATCATTATTGCAGCATGTATCGAGGTTACACTAAGCTACACCGCTTCCACGCTAGCGGGCAATTATATCTACTTCTCTTGAACAGTTGCGCCACCTGTCTTAAAACTTTCCAATCACATCTCGTATGTAAGTGCTCTTGTGTACAGAACTGGTTAGAATGCATTTTATACGTGTTCAGTATACACGCATTTCTTTATCCATGATTTTCGATTTCCGGCGGGCGCATGAAATCTCCATCATCGGCTATCATTTGTACGTAGTTGAAAAGAAAACTTCCATCTAGGAAAGACAAAAACAACAGCGATGAGTGTCAATGTGCTAATCATGCATCATCCAATCAAAATCCATCCGGTGGAAATAATCCTACGGAGTCTGCAATGCTTGAAGTATTGTTTTCTTTAAGAAAATACGTAAATGCAAAGCTATTGTATCTTCTTAAAATTATTACTGTTGACTGAGGAGCATAACCAGAAGGAAGATCATCGATTACTATTACCGCTTTCACTCTATGGGAATCAATATTGGAATCCAAATTTTAATAGGTTTATAACATTTTCGGTTGCAATGGCGGAATAAAGTTATAGCTGGAATTTATTCTTGTAGGCCTGAACCCATATCAAAAATAGCTTCTCGCTACTTATCGGTATTTACTACGAAGATCAGTTTTGAAACAGGAAATCGCAGATTTTCACCATTCCGGTTTGAATAGAGGGATACAAATCTAGAATAGACTTAGTCTTGGGATATTGAATCCATATCAAAAACAAATCATAGTTGTTAATAGTTTTCTACAGTAGATTGATTTTACTGTAAAAATAAGAATAGAGATGGCACTTATTCTTGAAATGCTAAATTGATTCTAAAAATCCGTTTCTCGCTATATATATATATATATATATATATATATATATATATATATATATATATATATATATATATATATATATATATATATTACTGTTTGTTTTCTATGATGATCAACATTGAAAAAGGAAATTGTCGATTTCCATTACTTTTCATTTGAATAGAGGGTTAAGGGAGAATATGGCACTTGCTTTTCAAATGCTGAATCGATCTCATTGTCTCTTACCATTTCTACTCTGACAACTGTCGACAGATGGACGCACAAATATAGCCGCTCTGTAAGACTTCACATATTAATACATAACATTGGCTTGAAATTTAAAAACCATGGAAGATCATCAATATATATACGTAGTATTATTAATGCAAAAGAAAGAATAATATACAGACAACATATTGTAATATGGGAACTGATAAAACATAAGATACAGGGATATGGTTAGAGCTGTTTGCGACTTGCAGTTACTCGGATCATAGCTTGATAGACAATAGTAGTGAAACAGTTCTACTAACAACTATTAAGAACGCAAATAACGCACTATCCATATCTTTAATTTTGGAGATTGTTAATTCATGATACAATTTTGCACAAGGAACTATTAAAACTTGGAAACATAATATAAAGTCATTTATAATTTTATGTACACAATTATTTTATTGTTGGTACAAGTATAAGTGCTGAGTAGATAGGTGCTCCGGCAATCTACAATTTATTGGCGGTTTTTCATCGATACTCAGCACTATTGAAATTTTTCGTTTTTATTAATTTCGAAATTACACATTCAATCCATGAAAAGAAAAATTAGACCATCTAATATAAGTTTTACAGATGAATAAACATGGTGTACTTAATTACATAATGCAATCACACAAGTTAAGCAAAACTAGTGCTCAATATTGTAATATTCTCTGCATATGACGACGCTCCACGTCCTCAGACACAACAATAACACCCATGAGACAATGGACGTCATCTATCAACATGTGATCCGGAAAAAGACGAACGTCATTACCACCACGAGGATCTACGAGGACCCATAAGGATGGGGTATATAAAACGCCGCAGCATCTTCGAAGGTATTGGGACTGGTCATCTCACCTACCTTCTCTTGGCTGTACTGGGACTTGGAAATTACCTTATCCTCTCTTGGGTGCATCTGGGCCCTGAAAGATCCTTATCACAATCTCTTAGTTGCGTCTGGGCCTTGAAAGAAACCGTACACCTACCTCTTGCTGTGACTGGGCTTTGAGGTTCTGCCCAGCCTATCTCTTGGCTGCGACTAGACCCTGGGACATCTCTAATCACCTGCTACCAAACTAAAAGACTCTACTAGTCTTCGAGCCTATACTGTATCATACTGAAGTTCTACAATAAAACGGTTGTGGGAGAAAGTTCAATCCTGTGTACCATCATTTGTCTCTGCCTATCTGCTTTCTGCAAAAGTTTACAATGATTTTAAACACATTTAAAATGAAAATACAAACTCTTAGTTTAGGTTTTTTAGTTTCTGTTTTGTCTCATACAAAGTTTAGATAATAGCCAAAAAATACATAAATAAAATAAACTGACGCTTTTGCAGTTTAAAACAATTTTACACTTCATTTTATTTCAGAAGTCTTTGCCCTCTTGATGACCTTTCACACCTCTTAGTGGAGCTCCCCAGTTTGATAACCATTTGTTGGTTAGTTCTGTTAAAAATAAATTAGAATAAGATATTCTGACTTGCAAGTTTCAAAGAGATAAACATCTATTGAAAACGCTAAAAAAAATCGGCACCTATGACTACAAGATAGAATATCTAAGAAATTCTGCATTTTTCTGTACTTCGTTCCATGTATTTATTATAGTTTTATAAGAGCTGAAGCAGCTTGTTCATGTGAATGAGAAAATTTTTAAAAACTATGCCTCATTATCAACACAATGCCTCATTATATATCAAAACAATGCCTCATTATCAACACATAATGTTCATGTCATTGAGTACGCTCTTCTATTTTAACCTTGTCATGTAGCTCAGTATTAGAGGCAAATATTCGAACATATACCTCATTAATTGTGTTCCAGTATGCCTATAAATTTAACGCTTAACTTATTTGAAAGTATTTTGAAACACTTATACACAGGTTTGCCTATACACTGTATAGCTTGTTTCTTCAATCGAAGTGCAGTTTGTATATAAAGGATGCCGTAAATAACACATCGTTAGTGGGAGCTTGTGGAAATCATCCCTGATAACTAAATGACTAGACATCGGATCTTTAGATAAAAACCTTTCTTTTCTTAGCTCACAATGCAAAATAAAGTAGTATATGGAGGTTTTATGACAAATTAAAGCACTGGCACCAAGTTTTATTTTTCCTAAAAATGCTTAATTGAATGTTAGAGCCTATTTTTGCCTATTTTGCGCAAAGTAAACATGTGAAAAGTTTCGAAAGGTTAAACAAGAAAAAAATTGGTAGAGTATGCTTATAGCCAAACAGTTGATGAATGATTCTTCTATCCCTACTGATATGACATATATCTAATCGCATTACACATTTTTTGTTCGGGTTATTGCATAATTAGATGGCTCGGGAATACCACTTTCTAAGAATATTGAGCTTATTCAGGAACTGAATCAAAATGTCGTGGAAGTGCCCGGTAAATTTGCAGAGAAAGTGAAGGTAAAACTTGAAAGTGTATTGGGAAAGAATTTGGGACTCAAGACTTTGTATGCAGCAGCAGATATTTTGGTTGGGAAACAAAATGAATGCAAATGCGAAATACCAATTAAATATATATCCAAGTTGAAGTTTGCTCCCATCACGTCAGTTGAGGTGGAATGTTCATTCTCTAGTACAAGCTCATTCTCACCAAGAAACGACACAGTTTCACCACAGACAACCTTAGAAAAGTGCTTGTTATTTTCTGTGAGGCCACTTACGGCTGAAATATGAAGGTGGTGTGTTTTGTACTGAAGATTTATCTACAAAAATAAAGTTTTATTTAAAATTCTGTATTTCAGCAATACTTGAATATTGAGCAGGCTAAAATGTAAGGTAACACGACGTGTGTGCGTGCATTTCTGTATCTTAAAATTTATATTCAAATCGTAATGCATCATTCCATTCAAAAATGATTATCTTTTATAAGAACCTATTTTCTCAGTTTTAATGCCTAATTTAGTATTTTGGCACCTATTTTAGGCACCTAAAATATACTTTTTAGAACGTAAAAATCCGATGTCTATAAACGACTAACCAGAACCCTAATTTCAAACGATTGGCAGCTGCTTGTCAAGTCCACGGGAAGTCTTTGTTGCCACAGTACCAAAAGCTGTCCTTTCAGTTAATGACATTGCCTGACATCTGCTTCATATTAGCCATAGTATTTGTAATAGGAATAAAGAACAGACACAGTGAGTATGAATACATTATAACCCCGTCATTGCGGTCAAAAGAGGGATGGAGGTAGGAAGGGATAGTGTCGTAAAATTCAGCATGGGAACATCAAAAATATTTGCCGAACTGCACTCCTATTGAGTGAACACAATATGACTAAAATAAAACAAGGTATAACTTGGATTTTTGATATAGAAATGCTCTTAATTTATAAATGGTTATCAAATAAAAACTTTTACATAAAATGCAACTTACCAAATAGAGGAATAGAAATATTATACTATTAATCGTGTAGTGTAACACTCAATTCTGTCAGTGAGGATGGATGATTAAATCTGATAACCAGAGCTGTCCACAAATGTTCAATAATGTTGAAATCTGTGTATTTGGCAAATAAAGAAGGTGTTGTAGTTCATCTGGATGTCCATGAAACAACGTCTAAACAACTCCAATAGCGCGAATTGGCGCATTGCTATCTAGGAAAATTGCATCATTGACTGAAAGCAACATCTAAACCATAGGATCTACATGATCTGAGAGTAATGCGTTCTCTGAAGGTAAGTACAGTACCCAAAAAACATCAAGAAGTTGCTACACATAGCATTAGAAAGTAACTGTAATGGTTCAAATACTAACCAGGGAAGGGTCCGAATGCGGCACTCGAGTTGCCGAACGACATGAATCAGACATGAAAGAGGGTCTGAAACTATGTTTATATTCAAATTTATAGCGGCTGAGGGCAACATGGAAAAGTAGGAGAACCGGCAGAAATATGGCCGACCGTAGGACCCAGCAACACAGAAAGCTAAGGAATCACTCGTTCTACGCGTAAATGGCTACATAAGTTAAGGTCAAGTGTTTAGTAGTAGATGCATGATAAGATCTGCTATAGCTGTAATTAACACCCTGGCCGCCATATTGAGTGTCCATCTTGAATTCGGATTCACAATGTAAAAGAGAAAGTGGGTCATGTGGCATATAAAATAGCACTGAAATTTTTACCGGGAATTCATTGGTATTAAACATTTTGTAGTAACTTTATTGTGAGTTGAGAAGTAACATGCAAGAAAGTCGTGAAGGGATACTTGAACAAATTGTGGAATAATCTGTCGGAATAATGTTGGCACAGCATGTACATGTAGAAAAAAGATTACAAGGAGCATTTGGACATGCAAAGAGGTGGTAATATTGCAGTATAAAAGGTGGATAGTTGTTGTCGCGTTAAATCACCCGACACAAATAAGGGCTGGGGATTACAGGTACAATTACGACTTGGTTCATTTCAAAGAAAATAACATATATCATCACATAAGCTAGTATATTGATAGGTACATACCAATCTATAAAGAACAGTTGATGTGAACAGATCTATAAGAGTGTGATGAAAACACAAGAGCTGTTCTCACCTACGACGCTATCATCTATCTCTAACGATTAATATTCTTTGTCCACCGTATCAATATTCACTAATAACTACATTTCTGATCTTCTTCACAGGGATTATTGTTGCAAGTCCCAAACTTGCATGATGTTAATTACATATAGCAGATTTTATGCATCTACCAAACATTAGGTTCATATCTGTGACCATTCACGCGAGGAACAAGTGATACCTTAGCTTTCTGTGTTGCTGGGCCCTACGGTCGGCCATATTTCATTCGGTTCTTCTGCTTTTTCATGTTGTCCTCAGCCGCTATAAATTTGCATATGAACATAGTTTCACAACCTCTTTCATATCTGATACATGTCGTTCGGTAACTGGAGTGCCCCATTTGAACCCTTCCCTGGTAAGAAGAAGACAGTTCGGAGCATAGGTTTCTTTGAGCGCCCAACATATGTAAATACGATCTGGTACTCAAAATAATCTTAGAAAAGGGCTAATCGAGCAATGTTAAACGTTTCAAATTATTGATCGTCTACTTTGCATATTCTCGATTTCATTTTCTTTGGCTATGGTGTTATTAGCGGGGCCTAACGGTTTAGAAATTGCAATCCAACTGCAAATATTCATTTTATACAACTTGCGTCGGACTATGATTGCCTCGATAGACTGAGGTGCTGATTTAGTTTTACAGTCAATTTTACCCTATTCGCTCTACAGCCCTTAGGAACAATCTTCAACGCTCTGCTACCTTTGTTGCTGAGGCTTCTCTCTCGTCCACTATTATTCTCTGCCGACTTTTTTGCCATAAGTTCTAAAGTTCGTCATCACCATTATAATGACATATCAAGATTGAAAAGAACATTGATTCCCAACGCCTGCCCTGTAATCATTAATTGTTAATAAAGGTTTTCTAAACTGGATCTGTTGGAACTTTCATGTTAGTGTTTGTCAATATTATGAATATAACATTTTGATTTTACTCGTATATCTCCCGGTCCATTTTTTGTTAACTTGTTGTGCTTACCTTGATTTGCTTCTTACTAATGACATAGTTATACTTTACGAATTATTATGGTTTCCAAGATAACACCTCCATACACAGAAATAAAAAAAGAAAATTTTGAATAAAGTTGATTATTGGAAACTGATATTTCGAAAATAGATTTTGCTTTCTCAATCAATTATGGAACTACCCCAAAAATAGTAAAGATTATTCCTGCGTAAAAACAGTCAATATTTCGAAGTTCAATCAATATTTGGTTATATAAAGTTACTATTTTTATATCTTCAAAACATCTTTTTAAAACTTCAAAAATAAAGCAGTTTTAAAGAAACAAGCTTCATCCAACATATTAGTTTTAAAAAAAAACTAACATATGAGAGTCATTACCCGAAGTCGAAAGGACATATTGAAGAAAAACTTAGAAAAATTTTCGTATGATAAAAGGAAGGAAATCCGAGTGGTTTGCCTATAATATAATCAAAAATCATCAATACTGTGTAGGAAGCAACTATTCATGAGTTTTCTAAAGGCAAAGTATTTCTGGGCCAGTAACTTCATGTTTCATCCCTAAACGCAAAGTTTCTTCCTCTTGACTGAAAGCATTTGTAAAATTGATGAGAAGAAACTCTGAAGTCCAGCTTCTGTAGTTGGATCCAATTCACGTAAACAGTGCACTGCGAAAAAGAACTCTTTGACTTGAAAGTAGAAGAAAAAACGTTTCTCGATTTTACGAGCCATAGCCGTAATATGTATTGATAGTCAGCTAATTAGAATAATTGCATCTCTTTTTAGGCTATTTCCTATTGATTTCACCTTAGAAATAAAAAGCAATTACTGTAAAGTACTGAGATACACTGGAAAGCACTACCGTGTATTTCAAATAGAAACTTTCATTATATAATAATGTTCGTCTTTTCTATTTTAAATTTAATGTAAGATGTGGTTATGTTTCATTTTAGTTTTTTTTATAACGTATGTGATCTGCTTTGTATCATAAAGGCAATTAATCTTCTTCTAATATGTAAAGTTGGATATATGTTTATTTGTATGTTTGTCCGCCATTGTCGTTCATCTGAAACGAATGTTGGAACTTGCTAGTACCTATCTTGGGCTCTGTTGTTACTGTGTCACCTTCATTAAAATGTGTTTCCTACGTGGAAAGGAAGTTGAAAAGAGTGTCAAAACAGCACTTCAAGTTAAGGAGGTAAATCTCATTATATAAACTACTCGTTAAAAATAAATAAAATTACAGAGAAAAAACCTATGTGGCGTACGTAAAAACGTAGGTTACATGCATAAAAGCTGTAGTTTTTGGAATATATATAATCATTCAGCAACCGTATAACTGAAAACATATGTTTCATAATACGTACTGTCCGTATAAATCTTCCATCTATACGTACTTTCCGTTTGATTGTCTATAGGCGGTAAGGATCTCATGTACAGATGGACGTATATAACATACGTACATGACGTATGTAACATACGTATACGTATGTAATATATAGAAGACTGTTAAATGTCATACATCCTGCAAATGCATGATATAACATCTTAGCGGGAAAAAGGCAGTACATATGTAACATATACGTGGTAAATGTACGGATTACATTTATTTGTACACTCCGCATCAAAAAAATTGCGACAGCTAACGCCGTGCAGCTAGGCCACCCAATATACACTTTCTTAACCCATAATCGTGTCTGGTAAAGAGACCCCTTCTCTCTCCTCCTTTCTTCTCTCCCATACTAAAATTAGCTAACAACATGAACGCAATTCTAATTTCAAACTACACATGTATTAGTATCGATAAAATGAAATAACAAAACGAGACGAAACAAGATTCGTAAGTTAATTTAGGGAGAAACTGACACACACACAATGAAAAATTGAAACCAATGAATGATTATTACACAGAGGTTCAGAAATGAGGCAGAGAGAGAGAGAGAGAGAGAGAGAAGGTGAGAGAAGAAGAAAATGAAAAGGGAAAACAGATAAAAATGTGGAATTTTAAACTTAGCAAGAAAGGAACCTAATATTAAAAGTTACGTTACCAGAAATCCAACAATAATATAGAAATAACATTTGTTTTTATATATTTTTTTCAGGACTGTTCGAATATACCGAGGATGCTTGAGACATTCATTAAGTCTCTTCCATAAAGGATAACATACTCAATTTCCAGTAGAACTGTAGATCTCACAGACATATCTAGGATAATGTCAAAAGTTTAATACAATGCTTTGTTTTCGCGTGGTTCGGTTGTAAATTCGGTAGTGCTCATCGGACGTACTGATGCAAACTACATTCTAATAAACCCAGTAGGTAGCGTAGGTCATATCTTCCATTCCAGACTACTAGTGTAAAGTGAACAAAAAAAGAAAAAACGAAAAGAAAAGGGAAGAAAAAGAAAGATAAAATTGAATGAGTGTTATTTTACTGGTAAATTTCATCACAAATATCCTATATTAAAAGTCCAAACCGTATCGTAATGAAAAGTTGCAAACATTCAAATGGAAAATTGGATGTTCTTTATAGATATAGCAGACCTTGCATGTTTCAAATTTCAACGTGAATAAATGACATTGAATTATAGGATGGAAATAAATATGTGTCGAGCTAGTATAAATAAAATTTCGTTTTCAAATAATCAAAGAGGTTGTCATTTTCTAGTCTTCTCCGAAGATTTATCTGTTCCGAACATCCAGCATCACTTTCATCTCTTGCGGATATAACGTTGCAATTTGCAGTGATAAAATTAACGCGCAAGAGCTCAAACGGATCATAGTGTCAGTCGGATGATGTTGGTTAGCTTATGGACCACCACTGCATCGTGGATTCAAATCCGTCATGACCCGTAATTCGACTGAGACTCGGTAACCCAGATGATAAAGAAGATATGTTGCTTATTCCGTTGGCTTTAAACAATATTTCTTTCAGAGATGACCAGGACTGGCGATGTTATGCCCAGAGCACAAAAAACTCGAGCTGAAGTTGGCAGTTAATGACATGTTCCAGACCAGGTCTATCGGTCGCTTGCTCCGTTTAACTTTTGAAGTGCGTGTGTTCGTGAGAGAGGGGGGAGAAGTGAAAGATGCAACGACAGGATACGGAAACATCACGAAAGAAAGAAAGAAAGAGAGAGAGAGATGAATGTAAATATGAAAGATATTTATCATTACAGTGTATGATTAAGAACGCATACACTGTTTATTCGAATTCTCGCCAGTGATGCTTTGTAAGTTCTCCAACAGAAGATAAATCTCTGTTTGCAGCCATTACTTTATCCGAAAAAGTTAAACAACCTGATGGCGAATCGAACTCAGATTTTCTGCTTGGCAGTTGGATACTTTACCACTACACCACCGATTGCTTTACTCAACCTTTGTTCAATAAAGGCTGTAATATTTCTTTCTGAGAACGATAACACGAAAAGTGTTTACTGCAGATCAATGAAATGTTTGGAATATCCTTGTAAATCTCTTGCCCTTTCCCAACCAACATTCGTAAATCGTCTCTATCCTGATAAAGGTGTTTGCTTCCACATTCTTAAGCATTGCACGTCTAATATGAGAAATCGATTCTTCGCTATCACTTTCTAAAAAATCCAGCTTTGGCGTGAAGAAGACCCGAACCCATGTTGGACAGCTGTATTAATCGTAACTCCATTACGTTACCGCTAAGCTACTACGCCAACTGAAACAAGAAGCAAAATATTACTTACTTTAACCTTGATCTTTGGAAGGATGAAGCTTCTTGCTGTAAGGTTATTTGCACCTAAATACACAACGAAATTCATTTATTGGACGACCTAGAGATAAATTAGTGCCCACTAATAAAGGAAACAACATACAATCCAGGAGAAATTACAGAAATAGAAACATATTATGAATTAATTTCGCCCTGCAAGTTCAAAAGTACGCGAATAATAATAATAATAATAATAATAATAATAATAATAATAATAATAATAATAATAATAATAATAATAATAATTATTATTATTATTATTATTATTATTATTATTATTATTATTATTATTATTATTATTATTACCATCAATTGGCCGCTTTGCTGCGCTAAATTGAGAAATAATAATAATATGTTCCGTTATTCAGTCACTTTACTATTACCAGAGCGCTATTTGATATCGTTCATTTTCGATGAATTTTTTTATATCCCCTCCCCTTCCCATATTGCGTAGCAGGGCATCTTCAGTATCATTGTTCATCTCAGCCACCCGGAAAACTATGAATTCGACAATATTATTGGTTATTCTGGTCATTTTTATATGTCTTCTCTTCCTCCATGTTGCAGGCTGAATTTGGATTTAAACGGCGTCAGATGTGTCACTGATCATCTCAACGACTCCAAAAATTATATACTCGATACTAATATCGGTCATTTTTCGTTCTCTTTTAAATGTTGCTATCCTTCCTCCTTCCTTTAGTTACACCATCAAAATAATATAAGGGAAACCATCTCGGGTTCGACCTTCATCTAGGTTGAAAATTTTATCGAGATTGGCACGGTGGTTCAAGACCTATTAAATGTTATTTATGTTTGTTTATATATATATATATATATATATATATATATATATATATATATATATATATATATATATATATCTGCCTTTCCCATTCCCCTTCTCTAAGTTCTAGAGTCAAAGTGAAATAATAAAAACCATATCAGGCCCGAACCTCATCTATGTTAAAAATTTGATCGAGATAGGACGTGTGGTTCAAGAGATATTAAGTTTTATTTATTTTATATATCTCTCCCCTCGCCTTTACTTTCCTAAGTTTTACCGTCAAAGTGATACGATGAAAACCACTCCAGGCTCGAACTTCATCCATGTTGAAAATTTGATGCAGTTCTGTCCGATGGTTTAAGACTTATTAACTCATTAACATAGTCACATTTACTTTTAATTTACATTGATTTTTGTATATCTCCCCGTCCTCCCCCTTCCTACATTCCATCAGAGTGAAATGATTAAAATCATTCCACGCACAAACGTAATGAAAATTTCATCCAGATTGGTCGTTTGACTCAAGACTTAAGTTTTCTTTATTTTTTATATTTTTCCATCCTCCCCCGCCCCTAAGTAACACCATCAAAACGAATAGATAAAAATACTCCCAGGTTCGAACATTATCAATGTTGAATATTTGATCGAGATCGGTCGGGTGGTTCAAGAGACTATAAGTCACAGTCACTTTCAATTTTATAATATTGGCTATTATTATTATTATTATTATTATTATTATTATTATTATTATTATTATTATTATTATTATTATTATTATTATTATTATTTATATTATTATTATTATTATTATTATTATTATTATTATTATTATTATTATTCGCGTACTTTTGAACTTGCAGGGCGAAATTAATTCATAATATGTTTCTATTTCTGTAATTTCTCCTGGATTGTATGTTGTTTCCTTTATTAGTGGGCACTAATTTATCTCTAGGTCGTCCAATAAATGAATTTCGTTGTGTATTTAGGTGCAAATAACCTTACAGCAAGAAGCTTCATCCTTCCAAAGATCAAGGTTAAAGTAAGTAATATTTTGCTTCTTGTTTCAGTTGGCGTAGTAGCGTAGCGGTAACGTAATGGAGTTACGATTAATACAGCTGTCCAACATGGGTTCGGGTCTTCTTCACGCCAAAGCTGGATTTTTTAGAAAGTGATAGCGAAGAATCGATTTCTCATATTAGACGTGCAATGCTTAAGAATATGGAAGCAAACACCTTTGTCAGGATAGAGACGATTTACGAATGTTGGTTGGGAAAGGGCAAGAGATTTACCAGGATATTCCAAACACTTCATTGATCTGCAGTAAACACTTTTCGTGTTATCGTTCTCAGAAAGAAATATTACAGCCTTTATTGAACAAAGGTTGAGTAAAGCAATCGGTGGTGTAGTGGTAAAGTATCCAACTGCCAAACAGAAAATCTGAGTTCGATTCTCCATCAGGTTGTTTAACTTTTTCGGATAAAGTAATGGCTGCAAACAGAGATTTATCTTCTGTTGGAGAACTTACAAAGCATCACTGGCGAGAATTCGAATAAACAGTGTATGCGTTCTTAATCATACACTGTAATGATAAATATCTTTCATATTTACATTCATCTCTCTCTCTCTCTCTTTCTTTCTTTCGTGATGTTTCCGTATCCTGTCGTTGTATCTTTCACTTCTCCCCCCTCTCTCACGAACACACGCTTTTCAAAAGTTAAAACGTAGCAAGAGACCGATAGACCTGGTCTGGAATATGTCATTAACTGCCAACTTCAGCTCGAGTTTTTTGTGCTCTGGGCATAACATCGCCAGTCCTGGTCATCTCTGAAAGAAATATTGTTTAAAGCCAACGGAATAAGCAACATATCTTCTTTATCATCTGGGTTACCGAGTCTCAGTCGAATTACGGGTCATGACGGATTTGAATCCACGATGCAGTGGTGGTCCATAAGCTAACCAACATCATCCGACTGACACTATGATCCGTTTGAGCTCTTGCGCGTTAATTTTATCACTGCAAATTGCAACGTTATATCCGCAAGAGATGAAAGTGATGCTGGATGTTCGGAACAGATAAATCTTCGGAGAAGACTAGAAAATGACAACCTCTTTGATTATTTGAAAACGAAATTTTATTTATACTAGCTCGACACAAATTTATTTCCATCCTATAATTCAATGTCATTTATTCACGTTGAAATTTGAAACATGCAAGGTCTGCTATATCTATAAAGAACATCCAATTTTCCATTTGAATGTTTGCAACTTTTCATTACGATACGGTTTGGACTTTTAATATAGGATATTTGTGATGAAATTTACCAGTAAAATAACACTCATTCAATTTTATCTTTCTTTTTCTTCCCTTTTCTTTTCGTTTTTTCTTTTTTTGTTCACTTTACACTAGTAGTCTGGAATGGAAGACATGACCTACGCTACCTACTGGGTTTATTAGAATGTAGTTTGCATCAGTACGTCCGATGAGCACTACCGAATTTACAACCGAACCACGCGAAAACAAAGCATTGTATTAACTTTTGACATTATCCTAGATATGTTTGTGAGATCTACAATTCTACTGGAAATTGAGTATGCTATCCTTTATGGAAGAGACTTAATGAATGTCTCAAGCATCCTCGGTATATTCGAACAGTCCTGAAAAAAATATATAAGTACAAATGTTATTTCTATATTATTGTTGGATTTCTGGTAACGGAACTTATAATATTAGGTTATTTTCTTGCTAAGTTTAAAATTCCACATTTTTATCTGTTTTCCCTTTTCATTTTCTTCTTCTCTCACCTTCTCTCTCTCTCTCTCTCTCTCTGCCTCATTTCTGAACCTCTGTGTAATAATCATTCATTGGTTTCAATTTTTCATTGTATGTGTGTCAGTTTCTCCCTAAATTAACTTACGAATCTTGTTTCGTCTCAGTTTTTTTTATTTCATTTTATCGATACTAATACATGTGTAGTTTGAAATTAGAATTGCGTTCATGTTGTTAGCTAATTTTAGTATGGGAGAGAAGAAAGGAGGAGAGAGAGGGGGTCTTTTTACCAGACAAGATCATGGGATAAGAAAGTGTATATTGGGTGGCCTAGCTGCACGGCGTTAGCTGTCGCAATTTTTTTGATGCGGAGTGTACAATACACCGTTGTCCTGATAACATTTTTTTATCAGTACATGTTCTTGGTTTTGAAATATTCCGCTTCTGAAGGGGAAAAGGGAGAGATTTTTGTAATGTTTTCTAATTTTTTTACTTTCAATCGACGATAAGAAAGAAAAAAATATTATGATGTAAAAAAATTAATTCAAGATTTTAACGGATTTAAATTCATCGGTAAATGGAATGTGTTATACCACTTCGTGTGTTCGTCCGTTTGCCCTAATGTACACTCAATTAAATTTCATGTTATTGAGCGTACCTTGACCAAAGTTTAAACTTACATTTTCTTATGAGTTGTCCAGAGGAGTTTTTCGAGTTTTTGTCCTACCTTCAGAACTAATGATAGTTTATTGGATGATAAAAATAAATATGATTTTCTCGAAAATGACTCTATCGATTTTTATTATTACTCATATACCAATATTTCAATAACCACCCCATAATATGATATAAATCATTTTATATCAAAAAATGATAAAGGATAATTTACTCATTGGGATGAGTGTTTCTCGAACGATGACCTCAGAAACGACTCAGACAATTTTGTTCACATTTCATAAATAAATCATTAATTAACAAACAAACCATAATATTTTTTCATTAAAAGTACAAGAAGAGGTAGTTTAGTTGAGGTTTTTTCGGACGAGTTTCTTAAAAATGACTCAAGTAATTTGTTCACATGTCGTAGAATTATGTTTTATTAATAACCCTATAACATGGTTTAAAGGACTTCTTCATAAGAAAAATTATTAAAAGTAGTTTGTTCGAGGGTTGAATTTTTACAGGGTTTTCCGAAAATGCCTATTATAATGTAGTTCACATTTCGTAAATAAATATTCTTATATAAATTACAGCATGGTATGATTGAATTTAAGAAGTGAGAGCGAGAAAGTTTAGAGCGGTGGAATAATACTTGGGTGTTTGTCCATCTGTTCGTCCGTCCGTTCGACCAAAATGTAAAATATACTCACTCGTCTATAGACATACCGTTCAACAAATCAAGGTCAAGTTTTAAACTTAATTGGCCTTATATAAAGTTGTTTTGACGAATAATTAGCACCATACTAACGGTTTGACTAACGCATGGTTATCAGAAGTGTATTCAGAATTTCTGACTAGCACCTAGTAGTTGACTAAGTTAATCACATGTTACTAATTAATTTAGAGTGAGGGTACCCAGGTTTAGCCACAATAAAATTACATTATAAGAATACAAAGGTAATTAATTACCTACTTTCTTTCCTTTCACCTTATCTGGTGAGTTAAATATGGAACAACTATTAAGTCGAATCCTCTACAATAGCCGAACTGTTTAAAGTAAACACTGAGAGATAAGTAGAAAATTTACACTACGAGATAAGTAGAAAATTTCCAGCTTTCTGGGAGATACATACAATTCATCGATAAATTATCTTCCCTTACAATTGTAACTAATCCATCTATTGTCGCTAATATTAATTGACTTCTACATATTCACTCCGTAAATACATCTCTCAGAAATGAATACGTTAATTATAATGAGATTTCGTATCTATTTATAAGTTGTTGGGATATCAAACCACAAAGAAAACACTTTTTAATTTCGTATTTCATATATTTTCATATTTACAGACCACACATGTGCACATCTAGATTACCATAGTTGCCACATTTATTTTTCTCACTCGAAACATTTGGAAAATGAAATGAAATCTTTGAGTTTTACGTCCCACGGTTATGCCGGTGAGGCTAAAGGAGACGGTGATGATGAGTAATGAATGAAATGGTGGAATGAAGAAAGTGGGAGGAAACGGGAGAACCCCGAGAATACCGACGCACACAGTGTTTGTCCACCACAAAGTTCACTTGGCGGGGGTTGGGATCGAACCCGGGACCCCTAGCACCAGAGGTAAACGCTCTACCACTGAGCCACCGCGGCCCACCGAAACATTTGGGTTATATTAGTTAATCATATCCAAATCAACTTATTAGTTGAACTCCAAGCAGACTGAATACCAAAAAGTACACTCTCCTTAGTACAGAGCTAATGCGCATTAACTAATCGCTTGAATAATACTTGCTTACAAGGGAAGTAGTTGAAGTGTATCTATATCTATATGTGTTATATGTCGTTGGAAAGATCACAACCAATACACCTCACATGTGAAGTATCTCGCTTGAATGGGTCCTGTAGGGGGCGTGCCGACCATTTGAAGATCAGAATAAGGCACGCTCCGAACACCAGAAATAGCAAAATAGGAAACTATAATGTAGTTGTTTTGATATGTCGTATATATAGGTTTAAAATGTAGCTAAAAACAAATCTGACATCTAATGTTTGCAAATCAAAGTGGCTAATCCAACATGACGGACACAAATTACAAAAAAAAAAAAAAAACTATGGATCTGAAATTGGGTATGTAGATATATTCGACGTCGCCATGTATGTGTGGCGCAAACAGCACGAAGCCATGAATCCCTCGTGCATGGTGCATACAGTAGTAATCGCGGCACTGTGCCGAACTCTTAATAATCCAATTTGGGTCCCCATGCACCATAGTGAATGAATTAGGGATGCTTTGGCCCGGGATTACGTCACCTATTGAAATTTTGCTTATGCTTATTCAGGGGCCATGCACGCTGGTACGAATGAATCAGAGGTACCTTGGTCCTGCTATGACGTCATTGAATTGGAAGTATTGGATCAGAGGTCATGATGATTCTTTAAAATTACTAAAAATATGGTCTTGATGATTCATTACGTTATGAAATAGTACAGGTTTATGAATGCTTTCGTTCCCTTTTATGGCATAAAATTTGGAGATTGTTATGCATGGACTAACACGGATGCAAATGAAATCTTTTAGTTTTACGTCCCACGCTTATGCCATTTAGGCTAAAGGAGACGGTGACGATAAGAAAGGAATGAAAGTGTGGGAGAAAATTGGAGCATAATGTTGCCCACCACAAAACTATTTTCGAGGTGTTTAAATCAGGGACCACATACAGCAGAGGTGAACGCTCTACCACTGAGCCACCGCACCTCTACTGGTATGAATGCATTAGAGGTAGTTGGTTCGAGCTAATATGTTCGTTTGACGTCACTGAACTGGGATTTTTAGCTTGGAACTTATGATGGCTTGTTTCGTTCCCTTTTATGAGTATAAAATTACCAAAACAAGGTTTGATCTCTTTCTTGATGACCTATTACATTATGAATTAGTAGACCTCAGTAATAGTATAAATTAGTATTAGTATTAATATGAAACTCGAAAACTTTGGAGTTCCTCCGTGGCTAACCGGTTAGCGTATGCGTCTTTAACGTGAGAGACCAGGGTTCGATTCCCGGAAGAAGCTCATGCGCTTCGGATTGTTATCCCTTTGATGAGATGGACTAACACTGGTGCAAATGAAAAATCTTTAGTTTTACGTCCCACGATTAGGTTAAAGGAGACGGTGACGATGAGAAAGGAATGAAAGTGTGGGAGGAAACTGGAGCATGGCATGGATCACTCAGCACACATAAGATCACATTGATTTACATCAGGAGTTGGGGAAGGGGGGGCGTATAGGACCTTGTACTCTTTGATGAGTATAAAAAATTTTAAAATTTGGACTTTTTTAACTTATCCTATTATCTTTCACGAGACATTTTTGTTGTATAATAGAGTACAATGGTTTACTTTCTGGGAGTTATCGTTTCCTTTGGAGCCTTATTACGTTATATGGAGGGATATTTAAAATTATTCCCTTAAATTTGATAAGTACTTTGTGAAACAATTTGTTCCGCTTTAGGGATGAACCTTGCAATCGTCCCGAGTTCAATTCTTGGAAATGTTGAATTTAACGTCCCCCCGCGAAAACGATGGTGATGAGAAATGGGGAAAACATGAACTTCCTTGAAACAATGATGAGAAATGATGAAATGAGAAAACATCATAAACTTACTTGCTTGCGGATTGAAGCAGAGACCTCACACATCAGAAAAAAAAACGCTGAGCCATCATGCCAACTTCAGTGCGAGCAGTTTTGCGTATGAAAAGAACATGATCAGATTATGTTACATTACACATTTCTGCTCGTTGTTAAGCATAGAAGTTTGTTATTGTGAAATTGCAGCATGTGCTTTTACTACATCAGCATTTTTCTCAGTTGACGGACTTTTAAAGCTCAACTTTACATTTATGTCAAAGACAGTTTCATAACATATCGATGAGTGTTACATTTTTCAATCAAGTTGAAGGAAAATGAATCACATTTAGATGTGTTAATTTGAATGTCGTAATAAACTATGATGATGTCATGAGCAGAATCGCGATACTAGATGTCGTAACGATTGATGAGTAAGGAGAAAAGACGTTACGTTTCGGCTCATGATACATGATGAATTCTGTGTTTTCATTGGTTCTTCGTGATGTCATTTATTAGTTTCCTTGTTTTTGATTGGCTGATAGTGATGTCACTTTATAGTTGAACCCGTTTTAGACCTAAATAAAATTCTTAATTTCATTTTTCAAGTCCTACTTCCACGAAGATCTTGAATGAACGAAGGTGTACCGCTAGTGACAGCGTGACTTTACTCCGTTCCTTGAATTTGAGGTAAGTATCAACTGCGTTTCTTAATATCAATGGAGTGCTTTTGAAATGATCATAACATTGTTATCACTGTTTTTATTTTAGCATGAATTATTTAGCAAATGGAAAAATAACCCTCACTTACTTGACCGGAAATCGAATTAGGAATCCCACACATTAGAAGCAAGCACGAGAAATTTGTTGATTTTGGTTTAGCGTCCCTTCAGTAGTGAAGCTAGGAATACGGTTTAATATTGAATTTGAGCGCATACTGGGTGTTGAAACCGGGGCCACATCCCACACATTAGAAGTAAGCACGAGAAATTTGTTGATTTTGATTTTAGCGTCCCTTCAGTAGTGGGGCTAGGAATACAGCTTAATGTTGAATCTGAGCGCATACTGGGTGTTGAACCCGGGCCAGAGGTGCGTAACGCTAACCACTTAGCTCAGTTTCTGAAAGTTACCATTAACGTAAACAAAGAAACTACGCACGAATTTGTTCCCTACAACGTGAGACGTGGACTTGCAGTTTAATGTGGGATCTGATCTCCCGCCGAGAATCGAATTCGAGTCTTCCTTGTCTTAGCTCGAGAAAAGCAAGCGCATGAGATTTTGTTTTCGTTTCATGTTCGTCATACGTTTTAAAGTTCAGTGTCAGAGGAAAAAATGCTTACTACAATGATTCTCTTAGCACGCTTAGAAAAACAATTTCATTCATTCTTTTTATCACTACAGAAAGTTAGGTCAGTTACATGTTGGTCCCGGGTTTGATTTCCAGTATGACGACAATGAAAATTTTAACAGTAAAACTATTTGAGATATGATAATTCTTTTTAGGATTGATCGTGTAGTCATTTTGATACAGTTAAACGTGTTAGTGATCTCTGAATTCAATTTTAATTCGTGTTTTTTTTCTTCTCGTTTTAGATATTTGTTTTCTTTGCCTATTCCTTTTTGCTTACCTTACCTTTTTCCTATTTGAATATGGCTACATCTGGCTTTACTGTCTTGCGAGAAATCAATAGACATTATCGGCGTTTTAATCTTGAAGGACGAATGCTTGAAATTCAAATCAATGCTCCGACCAGTGGCACCGATATTGTTGAGTGGGTTCAGACCTCCTTTCAACAGATGTTGGATTACTTATTGGAAAATGTCGACGAATTATCGATGGTTGGATTATCTATTTTATCTCATGATGAGAAGAACAAACCGTTTTATTTATCTTTTCGGCGTGCAAGTAATTTGACACTGGAGACTTTATGGGCATCCTTTGATCGCATTCTTCAAGGTAACGATAGTTTTCTCATGAACGAACCTTTCATTGTACATTTTCATCATGTGGATGTGCCCCGTGGATTTGGATTGGTGCGTCGAGGTCTTTTATCAAACGAGGAATTATTAAAGTGCAAGAAAGGCATTCTACGTGTAAAAAACACGGACAAGAAATGTTTGGCTTATGCGATTGTGATTGCTATTGGTTTAAAGAAATATAAGGATACGAACAAGAAACTGTACAGGCAATATCAGGACCAAAGAAAGTGTGTTGTTCTCCCTGGTGTACATGAACTTTTGTCCAGATCATCAGTGAATTTAGAGCATGGGGGATCTGTGGAAGAATTGCGACAATTGCAACGTTACTTGACAAATTATAAACTTACCGTATACACTAGCTTTTCCGGAGAAGATATTCTGTATGAAGGGCCTGGTGGCGAAGACAAGATTCCAATCAATTTAATGTGCATCAATTCTCATTATGACATCATCACGTCATTAACGGCCGTTTTTTCTACTGTGTATTATTGTGTAGCATGCCACAAAAAATATGATCATCTTAATAGACACGTTAAGAACTGTTCGGCCATGTGTGAGAAATGTTTGCAAAAACCGCCATGCAGTAAGACCAATACGGAGAAGCAGTGCCTAGAATGCAATCGTGAATTTTATGGTGAAACATGCTATACAAATCATCTAACTGTACCATACCATAAAGGTCAACCAATATGCAAGATGGTGAAACAGTGTGCCAAATGTCTACGCATTTATTCGTTTGTCCATACAGGGGAAAGAAAACATGATTGTACAGATTATTTTTGTAATGTGTGCCATAAACACGTTACGTCTATCCACCAATGCTACATGAAGCCTGATACCACTCAATTAAAACCTGGAGTTCCATCAGTGTTACATGCCAAGAAGGCTATGATTGTCTTCTATGATATCGAAGCCACACAGGATACTTTCTTTGATGAAGACACGTTCATTCATAAGCCCAATTTACTGGTGGCCCAACAAGTATGTTACAACTGTGTTCAAGATGAAGATATACATCATCCGTGTGAAGTTTGTGGACAGCGGGAACATATTTTTCAAGATGATCCGATCAATGCCTTTCTTGCGTATTTACGTCAACCACGACCCAACATCAAACTTATTGTATCTTTGGCACATAACTCTAAGGGATATGATGGTTATTTTATTCTTAAATCCTTAGTGGAAGAACATGAATTGAAACCTACTTTGATCTTGAACGGAGCAAAAATTTTAAGCATGAAAGTGAATCACTTATCGTTTATTGACTCCTTAAATTTCATGCCAATGGCTTTAAGTAAATTATCCAAGGCATTTCATTTACCAGCGACCAAAGGATATTTTCCACACTTTTTTAATACTGCTGCAAATCAAACGTATGTGGGAAAATTACCGGACATCCATTATTATAGTGCAGATGAAATGAAAGTGGATGAACGAGAAAAATTCATGACATGGTACAACGAACACCAGAACGATACGTTTATTTTCCAAGAAGAATTGATGAACTATTGTGTCCAGGACGTCAACGTACTTCGAATGGCTTGTATATTTTTCATGACCACTTTTGAACAAGAAACTCACGTCAATCCTTTCCTGGAGACTATCACTTTGGCGAGTGCGTGCAATTTAGTATTTCGACGAAATTTCTTAAAACCCAATACTATTAGCATTCTCCCTGCACGAGGATATCGTCACAGAAACAATCAGTCACGGATTGCTTTGCAGTGGCTTGCCTACATGGAGGAAAAACAGGGTCATCCAATTCTGCATGCTGCGAGAGGAAAAGAAGTTTATGTTGCTGGTTTTCATCTGGACGGCTACTACAAAGATCCTGACACTAAAGAGGAACACGTGTATGAATTTCAAGGTTGCAGAATCCACGGCTGTCCTCTATGTGTCCCTACAGGCCGTGATCAGCCCATTTATGAGAACTCCGAAGAAACGATGAACTATCGCTACGAGAGAACACAGCGTAAAATCAAATTATTACGATCCATGGGATATAAAGTACATGAAATGTGGGAATGTGAATTTCGTCAAGTGTTAAAATCCAATCCAGCATTGGCCTCTTCTTTAAGCACACATCCTTATACTAATAAGACACCATTAAATCCAAGAGACAGTTTCTATGGTGGTCGTGTTAATGCCATTAAATTGTATCCCGTCGAAAATGAAAATGAAGGCGAAGAAATAAAATTCTTGGATATCGTTTCCCTGTATCCTTATGTGAATAAATATGGACGGTATCCAATAGGGCATCCACGAATATATCTACAGGGAGATCCAGAAATGACCGACATTCAAGATGTCAACGGATTGGTCAAGTTGAAGATTTTGCCTAGCAGAAATGTGTTTCATCCAGTGCTGCCATTTCGCTCAAATAAGAAGTTGTTGTTTCCACTTTGTGCTGCCTGTGCCACAGCATTAAATCAAGATTCTGAATGTACACATTCGGACAGTGAACGAAGTCTAACAGGAACGTGGGTGTCCTATGAAATTCAAAAAGCCATTGAACTTGGGTATCAAGTCATTGAAATTTACGAAATTTGGGATTACATCACCGTATATGATCCAGAAACCAAAACTGGCGGATTATTCAGCGAATACATTAACACATTTTTGAAATCTAAGCTGGAAGCTTCTGGATGGCCTGCCAATTGCGTCACCGAAGAAGAAAAGCAGCAGTATATTCAAGTGGTACAACAACGTGAAGGCATAACTTTGGATGCAACAAATATAATTTCAAATTCAGCACGTCGTAGTCTTGCAAAACTCTGTTTGAATGCCTTCTGGGGACAACTCGCTATAAGAGACAATTTCAGCCAAACGACCATCATTAACGACCCCAAAGAACTGTATCAGAAATTAACTGCTCCAGATATAAAAGTCAACCAAATTTTACCTGTTAACGATTCGTTGTTATACCTTTATTGGCAGTATGAAGATGATGTTCCAGTACAAAATCACAATGCTAATGTTGTCCTTGGAGCATTTACAATGTGTCAAGCTCGTCTGGAACTCTACAAATATTTAGAATTGCTGCAAGAAAGAGTACTATATTTCGATACAGATTCCGTGATATTCACGCAGCGACCATCACAGCCCACAATAGAACCAGAAGTATTTCTTGGTTCAATGTCAAATGAACTGGAATCAATTGGACCAAAAGCATACATTAAAAAATTCGTGTCTGGTGGCCCAAAACAATACGCCTTGGAAATCTACGACCCCGACACGAAATCAACCAGTTATGTATGCAAAATTCGTGGATTCACACTCAATTATACTGCAAGTCAAAAGTTAAATTTCAATAGTCTGGAGCAAATGATCATAAATCAATCGAGTGAAAAAATCTCCATTAGCACGCCGCACAAAATTTACAGAACCCACGATCATCATCTTGTCACAAAACCTGAAGAAAAGAAGTACAGTTTCAACTATAAAAAACGCCGATTAATACCAGACACATACGAGACATTGCCCTATGGGTATAAAAAAGCCAGAACAGAATAACAGCCATATTTTTCCCTAATTCCACCAACATCACTTCCCAAAGACGGGGCAAAGAATCAAGACTGTGCACGGGACATGCTTCAACGACGCACGAACGGAGACAAAACTCAGATGACATCACCTTGCAGAAACCAGTGGAGAAAAAAAAAGGAATTCAGGTACGTCACATTTGCTTTTCTTTTTCTCACATTACTCTCTTGATCAGTTAGTTTATGTTAATAATCTGTTTTTCTTCTTTCACAGGAAAAAAAATAAATATTACCATGTATATTCATATGTTTTTATTTTCTCTTTACAGAATTTGTACCCGTCACGGACACGTCTTCCTTTGAAGAAAAAGAAATTCTGTATTCTATTTCACATGCTAAAATAAATGTACAGAAACATGATTCTGTTTTATTTCACATCCTAAAATCAAATTCTTTTCCTGTACTGCGATTTCAATTTCTTTTTTCTGAATCAGTTTACCGGTAAAATAAATCAATGTTTTACGGAAAAAAAATCAAACTAAATTTTTGTTTCAGAACTTTTTTTTCGTGTACGAAATAAAAAAAATGTGTACAAAATAAAATTCTGTTTCAGAAAATTTTTTTGTGTACGAAAAAAAACAGATTCAGAAAATTTTTGTGTACGAAAAAAAAGTTTTCAGAAAAATTTTTTGTGTACGAAAACAAAATTCTGTTTCAGAATTTTTTTGTGCAAAACAAAAACTGTTTCAGAAAAAAATTTTATGTACAAACAAAATTCTGTTTCAGAAAAAAATTTGTATGTACAAACAAAATTCTGTTTCAGAAAAAAAAATTGTGTGCAAAACAAAAATCAGTTTTCGTCACGAAACTGCTCCGACTAAATGAATCGATTCATTCTGATAGTGTTGGCAACACTGGAAAATTTCGGTAAGTATCGCTCAAACACTGAGTTACAGCGAACACAACTAGATTCGAACCAGCAACCTTAAATGTCTGATTCATCTCTAAATACAGCCAACTAAACAATAAGATTATGTGTATACGTCAATGCTTTGCACTGAGTCAGCAAGGTTTTCTTCAAGGTCAAAGTCGCACACGAAGTAGAAAGATGACAACACAGATCTTCTATCTTTCTATATGAAACATAAACCTAGTGTGAAAATTGCTCGCACTGAAATGTATAATGTAACATAACCTGTACATGTTCTTTTCATACGCGAAACTGTTCGCACTGAATGGAGTACGGTGACTCAGCGCTTGTCTCTAACGTATGAGGTTCCTGCTTCAATCCACAACGAAGTAAGTTCATGCTTCCTCCTATCATTTTTCATCATCGTTTCAAGAGGGCGTTAAACTCAACATTTCCTGAAACTAACACAAAAAATCGAACTCGGGACCATTACATAGTAATCAACAAACTGAACTTCTCAATGGAGTATGGTGGCTCAGCGTTTTTTTCCTGATGTGTGAGGTCTCTGCTTCAATCCGCAAGCAAGTAAGTTTATGATGTTTTCTCATTTCATCATTTCTCATCATTAAATTCAACATTTCCTAAACTAACACCAAGAATTGAACTCGGGACGATTGCAAGGTATCCATGTTCACCCCTGAAGCGGAACAAAATGGATCACAAAGTACTTATCAAATTTAATGGAATAATTTTAAATATGTCTCCATATAACGTAATAAGGCTCCAAAGGGAACGATAACTCCCAAAAAGTAAATCATTGTACTCTATTATATAACGAAAAATGTCTCGTGAAAGATAATAGGATAAGTTAAAACGTCCAAATTTTAATATTTTTATACTCATCAAAGAGTACGAGGTGCGATACTCCCCTCCATTCCCCAACTCCTGATGTAAATCAATGTGATCTTATGTGTCCTGAGTGATCTCTGCCCCTGAGTAAACATAAGCAAAAATTTCAATAGGTAATGCAATCCCGGGCCAAAACATCTCTAACTCATTCACTATGGTCCATGTGGGGGGTCCCAAAAGTGAAATAAGGTCACCCCGACATAAAACAATCACATTACCTCAATCCAAATACCTCTACTTCATTCGCACTAATAAGGGACGTGGTGGCTCAGTGGTAGAGTGTTCACCTCTGCTCTATGGGGTCCCTGGTTCAAACCCCGCGAAAAATAGTTTTGTGGTGGACAACATTATGCTCCAATTTTCTCCCACACTTTCATTCCTTTCTCATCGTCACCGTCTTCTTTAGCCTAATCGTGGGACGTAAAACTAAAGATTTCCATTTGCACCAGTGTTAGTCCATCTCATCAAAGGGATAACAATCCGAACCGCATGAGCTCCTTCCGGGAATCGAACCCTGGTCTCCCACGTTAAAGGCGCATACGCTAACCGGTTAGCCACAAAGGAACTCCAAAGTTTTCGAGTTTCATATTAATACTAATTTATACTATTACTGGGGTCTACTAATTCATAATGTAATAGGTCATCAAGAAAGAGATCAAACCTTGTTTTGGTAATTTTATACCCATAAAAGGGAACGAAACAAGCCATCATAAGCTCCAAGCTAAAAATCACAGTTCAGTGACGTCAAACGAACATATTAGCTCGAACCAACTACCTCTAATTCATTCATACCAGTAGAGGTGCGGTGGCTCAGTGGTAGAGCGTTCACCTCTGCTGTATGGGCCTTTAGCCTAACCGGCATAATCGTGGGACGTAAAACTAAAGATTTCATTTGCACCCTTGTTAGTCCATCTCATCAAAGATATAACAATCTCCAAATTTTATGCCATAAAAGGGAACGAAAGCATTCGTAAACCTGTATTATTTCATAACATAATGAATCATCAAGATCATATTTTTAGTAATTTTAAAGAATCATCAAGACCTCTGATCCAATATTCCCAATTCAATGACGTCATAGCCTGGCCAAGGTACCTCTGATTCATTCGTACCAGCGTGCATGGCCCCTGAATAAGCATAAGCAAAATTTCAATAGGTGACGTAATCCCGGGCCAAAGCATCCCTAATTCATTCACTATGGTGCATGGGGACCCAAATTGGATTATTAAGAGTTCGGCAGAGTGCCGCGATTACTACTCATACTGTACATACAGGTTGCGGTGGCTGTATGGTTTCGGGATGCTTATGTTGGCATGGACTGGAACCGTTATTGTGCATGGACCACAATGTGACATCCACATTGTCACAGGTGTTAAGGGATCACGTACATCCTTCATCGCAAAACTTCTGTCCAAATGAAGATGGCATTTTCCAGGACGACAATGCACGGTGCCATCAAGGCACTTGCTTGGTTTAAGAAACATTCCACAAAGCTTCAGCATGCAAATGGATCTTAACGCACCGGATCTTAATCCTATAGAAAATTTAAGGGACCTTCTGGAACTAGTTCTTCGCACCACGACTCCTGCACCGACATCTATGGGCTCATTGTGGGACGCTATCAGGAATGTATGGTGTCAAGTCCCCGTGGAAACATACAGTATTAGCAACTACAAGAATCCATGCCACGCTCTGTCAAGTTCGCCATCTGAGCAAAAAATGGACAAAGTATTAGGTAGGTGGTCGCATTCAGTGAGCATTCAGTGTCTTTAGTGATTTTAGTCAATGTGTGTTTTAGAAATACAATAGAAATGCATTTCTTTACAAACATGTTCATACTAGTTGTCACAAATGTAGAAATACCACCATTTACAAGCTATGGCAATTTAGTTTAACTTGGTACGAAACTTGTCTCAGAAAAACCAGGAGCACTGCAAGAGATCAATCACAAAACTCGTAAGAATGTGTATTATTATGTGTGAACACACGAGAAGATCCAACAAATTTCTATTACTCTAAACGTTGAGTAAATTAACAACAATAGTGATGAAACAATAATTACTCAAAAAATCATTTAAGAGAAGGGAAAGAATAAAAATACAACAATGTTCCTTTATAACTCTAACAGCATTTTATTCATTTATTCTCATTTTCCTCATTGCTTACACTAACACTTTCTTTTAAATTTCCTTACTTTCTCATCTTCAACAATCCTCTACACACATATATATTAGCATACTTCTGCTTCATTATTCTCTTCCCCATTTTTTCTGATAATAACATTCTTTGGTAGAATATCGCAGCAAAACCTTTGGGATTAAAAGAATACCATAGGGTTTGTATCGTGAAATACGAAGGAATTTGTTAGAATTCCCCCACCATCATCTCATCATCATCCACTAGCAAGTTACTTGATAAAGTATCGCAGCAAAAACTTTGGCATTAAAGGAATTCCAAGGAATTTGCTAGAATCTGGTTCTCCGGTGTAAGATCGTATGGTGCATATGATCTTACGTCCCTCTCCAGTCAAAAGTAGGCCCTCACGGACGATAGAGACCTTGACGAGGTTATGGGGCTTTCAACCAACATCTGCCTGCACCAACTTTCTAAACTTGTTTCAAACAATAAATACCTTGGCGTTTTCTTTTCAGGTTCACAAGGTGTATAGAGATGTTTAAACCACATCATTAGTTATGAACGTTACAAGAATTAAAGGCGACAAACTTATATTGAAAATTGGAAGCATATACTTATTCCACAGCTATGAGAAGATACGTCATTTCGACACACATGTTTTGGTACTTTAGTTATTCTCCTGTCTGTATGCAGCATACACGCTTTTTCACCACTTTAGAAAGTTTAACCAGGAGAAAAACAATAATTAAAGATTCCATATTTTCGTTACATTTTATTGCTTGTACATTATTAATTTAACAATAATATTAATTAAATTGTTCGAAGTAACAAGAAAACATAAACTTGAATATCTCTTTTCAACACATCCACTCACTTTTCCTGTTTACTCTATCATTTTCTCTATTTTTCACTCCTAGAGTTTTTAGGATTTCTACTTTTGGAGATAAATTTTAGACTTTCACTTAAACAGCTACTGCTTCCTTAGTATTTATCGTAGAATCGTGGTTCATACCTAATTCTTTTTAGGATAGAACATCCTTTCCAACGGTATCACTCGTTTGTCCGTGTTATTTCCACCCGCTCCACACCACAAACGGGAAAATCGGGAAACCAGGAGATTTTTCGAAAAAAAAACATCGAAATTTTTGCGCCTCTCTGGCCCCGGCCTGGGTTCACCTAGGGATCTTAATTTTAAAAAAAAATGTTGTTATGTACGTAATACGTGTGCGAAATTTCAATCTTATATCTTGAAAACTTAAGTCGAAAGAAACTTTTTGAATCTAAAGGTGACCCATTTTTTCATATATGTACATATGTACATATATAACGTGGTATATATAGGTTTAAAAGGTAGCTGAATACGAATCTGACATCAAATGTTTACAAATCAAAATGGCGGACAAAACATGGCGGACACAAATTACAAAAAACAAGTTATGGATCTGAAATTTGGTACATAGTGATACTCGACGTCACTATGTATGAGTCGAATACCGAAAGTGTACAGTTTAAAATGGTGGATCCGAGATGGCAGACAAATGCAAAACACTGATATGGAATTGAAAGTAGGTAGCTAGAAGTTTTCATGGCCGTGGAGTACGAATTCAATGTTAAAAGTGCAAAATGCAATATGACGGATCCAATGTGGCGGACAAAACGTACAAAAAATGTGTACAGAACGAACATATATGACTCTTACACATGTAGCAGAAAAATACCTATAGTACCTAAGGGGGCAAATAGGGGCAGGTAATGTTTCACAATAAACAGGGAGCGTGTTTTGCAATATAATCATACAAAAAGAGGCACGGAGTGCAGGGCAGGTTTTCTAGCGCACATGAAAGTTTTATTATACGAACAGATTGCAATCATAGACAATAATTATCTTACTACTAACTTTCTCCCCCGCTCCAGAAGAGGTATGCAGAGATCGACATGTGTTATATATCGTTGGAAAGCTCGCACCGAGTACACTTTACATCAACATCATTTCGCTTGAATGGCGCCTGTGGGGCACGTTGAGATTACTTGTAGAAACTATCTGAAGATCCAAACAGTGACAGTGAAAAGTGGGCGTTGGAGTTAAAACATCGTTATACTTCCACAATTGTCTTTCCGGTTTCACATTATGCCGTGTACACTTCTGAGCCATATGTATGACAAATGTCCACTCTCATGAGTGAGGATGGTTCCGACACAGAGACTGGGAGACTCGTGTCGATCTCGTCTCGGTCTCGTCTCTAATTCGAGACCGAGACAGAACCCAGGCTCGTTTTGGGGGTACACATACATCCATTCTGTACTTTTGCACTTTCTGTCGGCGATATTGGTCGGTCATATTGCATTTTTCACTTTTAACATTGCATTCATACTCCACGACCACGAAAATTTTTAGCTACCCGCTTTCAGTTTCATAGCAATGTTTTGCATTTTGTCTTCCATTTTGAATGTACACTTTTGGTATCCGATTCATACATAGTACGTTGAATATCTCTATATACCCAATTTCAGATCCATAACTTGTTTTTGTAATTTGTGTCCGCATTGTTCGATCCACCATTTTGACTTGTAAACATTTGATGTCAGCTTCCTATCCAGCTACCTTTTAAACCTACATATACCACGTCTCAAAAGAATAACATCATAGCTTTCTCTTTTGTGCACATTTTCTGGTGTTCCGGAGCGTGCCTTCGTTAGCATATTCTCTTTGAATACAGCCCAAGGTGTTTATAAGATTTTCTAGAAGGGTTTTTCACATTTTTTCCTACTCCCCAAAATAACGGTTGTTTGCTGAAGGGTGAAAATTAAAATAAGCGGATTTCTCGAAAATGTCTCTGACACGCTTTACATCAAGCTGAATAAAAAGTATTGAGCCATTAACTAAACAACTAATTCTATGGTCAATGAAATCTGAGATTCAATGCCGCGTTCACAAAAGCTCTTCGTTGACCTCTGTCCTTAAGCATCTGGATCCAGTTTCTACTCTGTATTCCTATTTCCTATTTATCTTACTATTGTCCTCCCATCTGAGCCAAGGTTTTCCGGTTGGATTTCCAGTTGGAATTACAAAAGCGTTCCTACTTTCTTTCTTTCTTTCTGTCTACATGAGCTGCCAATTGAGCCTCCTATATTTGATGACCCTAACAATGATAAACGAACTTCTACGCATTTAGTTTTCTTGCATTACTTCCAAACTCATGACCATACAAACGTTTAATAAGATCTCTTGTATTTCTTTATATTATATTCTATCATCCCCTATTATACGCCTAGTGAATACCATTCAGCCCTAGGTCCTGATTGCTGTCTTTGATTTTTTCTTATAACATACTCCAGAACAAAGTTTATTAATAATGGCAACAACGCATCTCCTTGTTTAATGCCATTCTCGACGTGAAAACTCGTGGACAAGATTTTCCTACTCGGACTTTATTTGGAATTCATTTAAACATATCTTAATTAATCTAACTAGCTTTTTTGGTATTCCAAATTCTGTAAGAATGATGTACAATGTTTGTCTCCTAACCAAGTGTTAGGCATTTTTAAAACCAATAAATAATTTATGTATATTGAGCCTTTAAAAGTTTAAAATTATCAATACATTTATTCTTATTTCGAGGCAACATTATGAAATCACATACTCAATTTTGTTCAACAATTTTCTGCTATTTTTCCAGCAGCACCTTAATCCCGTCTACAAACAACTTCAATGGTTTCTAGTCCGAAATTTATGATACATGGTTTTCACTCCTCTTTTAAATCTAACTTAACCCAACAATTCTGCAGAGACTACGATGCGAGGTACTCGCAATATGATGGAGAGATTAAAATCTTCCAGTCAAGTTCTTTCAATTTCTGACTGGTCTTTAAAAATGTGTGGGGTCTTGCGTTGCTGACGAAGTATAGGATATGACACATTTTCTGTTGGCCAGTTATGGCCATTTCTTTAAATTGGCTCTAATTGTTGACAACATAGCGTCACTTTGTCTGGCGGTGTGATAGCTCGTGATGGACGATACCCTTCCATTCCCAGCAACAAACAACGTAACTTTTCTGGGCGCCAGTGTGATTTGGATTCACTTTAAATCTTTTCCCCGCTTCGATAAATGATGTTTTTTGCACATTGTTGTCGTAGGCTATCCACTGTGGGTAGCCTCTGATTAACCATTTCAGAAATAGGACAACTTCATTACGTTTCAAAAGAGATTCACTCGATTGAGTATATGTTTTTCAGTAAGGTTATGTATGACCAATAGGTCGTTGGCGATGTCATGATTGCTTGCGTGCTAGTCTTGCTTGACTTCTGCAAGAAAATCATCTACTTTTTCCGTGATTGTTTGCCCAGTGCAAGGATATCGAAATTTCTAGAACAAAAGCAGCTAAATCATCATTTGGGTGTTGCTTTTAATAACGTATCTTTTTCATAAACAACACAGTTTTTTTCACCGATCTACGCAGCATTTGTGCCATTATCGAAATAAAATCGTAAAATATAATGTAGTTTTGAGGAAAGTTCACTGATTTCCATGGTGCATTACCTCATGTTTGATTATAATCATTCTACCACTTTGTGCACATCTACTAGCTTTAGTGTCAGCTGCTAAACGATATTTGACCCGGCCCGCTGCGCACTGTATATTCTAAGATTTCGAATACTAACGTCACCTCTTGTGCAAAAGGCTCAATGCTCTTCAAACTAGTTCACCTCAGGTACTATGAGTCCCTGGTTCGATCCCAGCTTGCGCCGTGTGGACTTTGTGGTGGACAAACACCGTGCTCTTGGGTTTTCTCAGGGTTTTCCCGTTTCCTCCCACTTTCTTAATTCTACCATTTCACTCATCTCTCATGATCACCGTCTCCTTTAGCCTAACCATCATAATCGTGGGACGTAAAACTGAAAGATTTCATTTCATTTTTCTTCAAACTACTGGTATTTCATTAACAAATACTCCTTTAACAATCTATACTGTGGTAAAGGTCATTTCTATGAAAAATCAAGGAGCATTTTACTCTGAGATTTTACTCTTTGAGCATTTTACTCTTACTTTTAGAGATTTTTTTTGACGATTTTTTCAAGCACGACTCAGGCGATTTTGTTTATATTTCATGAATGCATGTTTTATTAATAAGCTATCAACGTCGTAACTCATTTGTCCTGAAAAGATTTGCAAAGGTTCATATTTCGTGTTCATATTTCGTAACTGCAATGTAGTGTAACTAATTCTTTATGAAACGATCAGCAATAGATAGTTTACTCTCAGGTTTGGGATGTTTGGAACGTTTTTTTAAAATACAAACGTAGGCGATTTTGTTGATATTTTCATGAAAAGATATTCAATTAACTTTCATGTAATGTACCACAATATGTCATCTCTGTTGAAAAGATCAGCAAGGGGTAGTTTATTCTGAAGAACGTTTTCAATGGATGATTTTCTCAAAATCTGCTGAAAATTTTCTTTATATTTCATAAAGGTTTTATTACTAACACTATAACTCATTTCTCATTAAAAATCCACAAAGGATACTCTAATCTTGGAGATGAGTGTTCTTCGAAGTTTCCTGGCAACGTCTATTATAATTTTGTGGAAATTTCCTAAATGAGTGTTTCAGCAATAACAGCAGCACGACTTGGTTTAATTTGAGAAATGAGAGTGAGAAGCTTTAGTATGATAGTCGGAACCATAATTATTATTAATAAAGCGACAGAACTAAGGAAATAGCTGCTTTTTAAAATGACTTTTTATGTAAATGATTTTTTTAAGAAAAAGATAGGTAGTTCTCGCTAGCACCAATCTAGTATTTTATCATAACATTTTAATTGAAATTCATATCCTAAGCGGCGAAGAGGATGGCAATATATTTCTAAACAAACTTAACATTTGGGTCGAATTAGATTTTATCGTTTTATTTCTATTTGAAAACGCATCAGAACAAAGGAAACGGATTTCAAATATGCCTTTCTAATATTTTCTGTTAACCTTTTCCAGACAACGCCGAATCTTTCGTATCATAAATATATGGGACTAATATTAATTTTACAGCTCCATCCAATAAAATGAAAACCCTCTCTAAAACTTGCTATTGAGGAAAATCAACGGACAAATGAATGTTACAATGTTTATTTGTTGTTTATTAATGTGCCAAAATAGATTTAAGTTTTCTACCTAATGTTGCATATAATTTCGAAGTTAGAGAAGTGATCAACTTATAGAGTATCAATAGAAATTGTCTTCGTACGATTTCACAAACAAAGGGTAGGCCATATTGATGGGACATATTTATATTTTGAGTATTGCGAATAATATCAGCAGAGCCGTAGCTAGGGGGGAATGAGCGGAGGTGATAGCAAGAGGCCGCCGAACGAGCAAGAACAAAGGAAAAGTGTTGGAATTCAGTAAACGACGAGCTCCAAAAGCATATTGGAGCCCTATTAAATCAATACTGTAAAATTCTCTCAGTTTATGTAAGGTAAAGCAATTATCGTACACGGGAATTTGGACTTTCCCATCATCTTTAATATAAAAGATCTTAAATACGGAAATATATTACAATAAGTAGTTCCTCTAATAATTTTAGGTAAGAAAGTGTAAAGAACCCAATGACTAGGCGTCGTAGGACTTTGTATTTGAGGTTCCTCTCTTTGACCGGGCGTAGTGAGAGGGAATAAGTTTTGTGTGATTAGGTGTCTTTCTCGGTGTCCGGGCGTCGTGAGAGAAAGAGGGAGCCCAATGACCGGGCGCCTTAGGGCTTAAGGATAGGTATCTCTAAATTAACGAAGCGTCGTGACAGGGTAAGGTGAACTCAATGGCCGGCGCCTTAGGGCTTTAGGTGGTTTTAACAACCGGGATAGATTGATGCTTGTTGAGGCGTTCTCCTGTCTTTTATGCTAAAATGTCTGCTATCTTCGATGATCTCCGTCTGCTGGCGATTGCGCGCGACTCCTCTTCGGTACTGTCGTCTACGTTGTATTTGTTTACTACCAACACGTGTACTACACACATGGTTATCGCATGATGTGAAGACATGTTGAACCTTCCATCCCCGCGGCGTAGATAAAAATAAATATTTTTTGCCATTACTGGGAATCTGCATAGTGGTCGCAGTATACACTGGAAATGCACTGAAACACTTGAACACAAAATCAATGTTAAAATCACCTTCACTTATATAACACTAGCACAAAAAATGAAAGTTGAAACACTAACTGTTTGTCCTCTAACCTGAGCAGGATCGTATACATTACTTCATCTCCCTCAAAGGAGAGGCTGTCGAGTCTCTCCTGCTGATAGTATTTATACACTAGGTCACCGATAGTAGTGTCCGTAGTATATTTTGTGAAGTTCGCACGCCAAAGGGTGCCATTATAGAAAAATTTCTAATATCGGTCTAGTTCTTGCTAGTCGTAGAAAATGGATGACAGAACACACTTATATAATAATTAAAGTCACTACTATGATAAACGAAGACATGCCGGAAGAAAGTTTGTCAACTGAAAACCCTGATTTTCCGAACACTCTGTGTATATATAATTTAATATGTTAGTGACAATTATGTGATTCGCGGCGGAGAGTCGAAAAGGAAAAAAATATTGTTGCCGGCCTTGTGAAGTTCATTCGATCGAGGCGGAAACAAAAAAATGCTGGCTTGCAATTTTGTTCGTCGAGGGAAATTGTAAGTATAAAGGCAATCTAAATGACTGAATGCAAAGAGGTAAGGAATTATAAGAGAAAAGAAAGACAAAGGATCTGTGGCAATGTGAATACTAAGATACGTACTAGATTTGGTCACTTCAAATAGGTAGCCTTATCATATTGCATATCTTGTTTACAGATTTTCCGTGTTTTGTTTCTCTTCTTTTTTCTGTCTCTGGAATATGAAGAGTGCGCGGCGCGTGTCGCTGGTCCGTATCTGTTGGAATCATGTTATTCTTGTTTTTCTCGCTTCTTTTCTTCCTTTTGTCTTCTTCCTGTCTGCTGCGTTCTTCATTATACCCGAATTACATGTATTCTTCGCCATCATAATATGGTTTTATTCTATCTATAGAGATATATTTTTCTCTCTCCCTGAAAGTGTGGGGCATGCGAACTCGGTAGAGATTATTATTTAGTTTTGAAAGTATTGTGGCCGGTCCGCAGTATTTATCGGTCCATTGTGATGATTCACTGACCCGTCGAAAAGGAAAATAAATTAATACTTTATCTGCATTGTGGAAAGTTTCTTGCTTTTGTTTCTTGTCAAAATATTTCTTTTGTTGTTTATGAAACTTTAGTAAATTTCGACGTACTTTTTCTCTTAATTTTACAAGTTAGTTTATTTCGATTTGTAGTTGGGGTGCAGTCTGTAATTGGCAATCACAGATTGTCCTTGGTTCGTACCCGAACATTAGAAAGAACATTGATTTCTTCGTTCCTAATTGGACGAAGCTGTATAAACCAAAAGTTATGTGAGGTAATAGTTTTGGCCATGTTTCATGATTTTGTTGGACGAAAAATTTTAAGGAATTCTGTATTTTTGTTCATGACCTCGACTAATCATATATCTTGGTGATTAAAAGCATAGCAGATCTTGAATTCAAAATTATATATTTCTGCTAGTTTTTGGAGTTTCTTCGCTCTGTGCAGTGAATGTTTATCCAAATGAAGAAAACGGAAGGCGCCAAATTTAAAAATAATTTCTTCCAATAATTTTTCAAATGCCGTGATGCTATTAACAGCTTTCGTCACTATATAACGAGTGTTTGAAAACAAAAACGTGTTTTGGTTTCCTTTCTTCGTGTGAATAAGGTCCTAAACCGACAAACATCCATCGTTCTACTATAAGGCCAGGCGGGTGATGAAGGAGTTCTCCTTGTGGCTTTTTGGGAGTTTCTTTATGAGTTGACGTTCTCTGCAGTTCTTAATTCTAAATACTAAGTATGACTTCATATTTGGCATGTAATATTTATTGAGGACGGTCTTATATGTCTTCGAAAACCCAAAATGGGGTGCTGACGGATCCTTGTGAATAGACTCGAACCATTGTCCTCTCAAACTTTTCGGAATACACAAAAGATAAATTAATCCAAGTTCTGGATGTTTTGTGTGCGGTAAAGTAGGTCGTTTCTTAAGCAAAAATGTATAGCTGATCTCATAGAAATTTTTGTTGGTTCTTTTCCTTCCAAAAATGCTATTATGTCAGCGTTCGAGTCATCTTTGCGCTGTTCTTCCCGTAAGTTCTTCAAAGATCCTGATTGTTGTATTTGAAGAATGGGTTCTTCTAAAGAATTTGAACGGTATTCATGCGTATCCTCGGTTGCCTGATGTAGATCTGTGGGTTATGGAGTATCATTGCTGTTTTATTTTCTAAGCGGCTGATAATATCGGCCGGGTGCTTCTTTCCTTCTATATGGGAGATGTCAAAATTATAGTCGGCTAAGAAAAGTCTATAACGTGTGTATTTTCCTACTTTGTCCGGATGCGTGTGTAGAGATGTAAGACATTTAGCGTCTGTAAAAGTTTAAATTTACGGTTAGGTAGGAACTATCTGAATTTACGTAAAACATATATAATAGCATATAGTTCTTTTTGCCAGACAGAACTTTTAGTTTCGGCAGTAGTAAGACGACGGCTGCAATATCAAACAATTCTTTCTTCGTCTGTTTGGGGGTTATAACAAGCCAGTATCCCCCCTAGTTGGCGTGAGCTCGCGTCAGTTGGTGTGAGCCTTATCTCTAGTTTTTCGTCGAAATGGTAGAGAGATAGGGCATTCAAGATATCTTCTTTCAACTTCTCAAATAATTCATCGTGTTTTTCGGTTCATTTGATTTTAGCATTTTTAGTAAGAAGCTGTTGAAACGGTTCTACCTTGGTCGTGAAGTCCTCAATATGACTTCAATGATAAGAGCAAAGACCTATAAAGCTCTTCAGTATTCGTTTAGTAGTTGGTTTCTTAATATTCTTGATCTTATTTGCTATTTTTCGTGAGATGCTAATCTTTCCTCCGGATACAATGAATCCTAATACTGAGAGTTCTCTGTATAGCAAGTGTGTCTTCGTGGGGATAGGCTCTAAAGTCATGCTTCCGTAATTTTTGGAATAAAAGCTCCAAATCTGAGATGTTGTTTCCACGTATATGAGCCAAAGACGAGGTCGTCTGCAAAATTAGTAATGAGTTTTGGTAAGCCGTCTAATAGAATTTTAATAACAATAGTCAAAGATTGGGAACTTGACCAGTGGTCCGTTACGCATCTAAGAAATTTATAGCTTTTGCGTGTATGGTTCACCTAAGAAGTCATGTATTTAGTGCTCTTTGGATGCAATAAGATTTGAAAATACGATTGCGAAATGTCCAAGGTCGAAATTAGGGTTTTCCCTTTCAAAAGCTGCAAAACGTCTTCTGTAGACTGAAACGGGATGCTTAAATACTTTGTATAATTATTACATCTCTGTAGATTCAACACAAGCCTGAATTCTGAACTGTTTGGTTTTTGATCGCAATTAGAGGCGAAGAGTAATTACTCGTCTGTGTCTGAGTTATGATTTTGGCATCTAGCAATTGTTTCATCTGCTTATCAATTTGATCAATTATTCCTAATGGAATAGGCGGGGAGCGGTGATGGAAGGACGCACATGTATTTATGCGTATTTTATGTTCGTATCCTCTAAAATAACCTATACCCTCCGGACTATATGAAAACCATCCCTGTATTTGTATAACAAATTGCTTAAAGCTATTCGCTGGTATTCCAGTAAATTGGGATTTATATTGAAAAGGTCAATCTTAAACCCCATCAGGATTCTGCCGCCTACAGTCAGAGAATTTGTCCATGCCGACCAGATGTCCATGTCGGATTGCCGGTGCGAGAAGCCGGCGTCTTTCAGCGCGATTTTCGACCGCGACGAATAGTTGCCTTACCGGGCAGTCGGCAAACAGCCGGAAATGAGCATTAAATGCGCCGACACCGCCGTCGGAATGTTGTCTTGCCGACCAGTCGGCAAACAGTTGTAAAAGCGCAGTAAATATGCCGGCACTGCCGTCAAAACGAGGCCGGCATAAATAGTCGGCAGAAGGTACTGTTTCGCTGACTGACGGTCGGCAACAATCGGCAAAGAGTCGGCAAAAGGCATTTTATTTTACGATTTTCGATCCTTGCCGCGTCGGCAAAAGGTCTGCAACTTTGAACAAGTAGATTGTCGTGCCGCCGCGGACGGGTGCAGGCCGCCTCCGGCTGTAATCCCTCTTTCCGACCGCGACTTCCTGATGGGGAAAGTTTTAACTGTCTGTCTTATTATTTTCTGTATCTGTTCTTGACCTTTAACTTTATAATGTTCCTTGTCATCTTCTATTTTGAAAGAAAATTCTTCCACGTTCTCCTCTGTATACGCCACTGGTATACCTTTACTTAAAGTTATTATGCGTGCCGTAGCTTTTGAGATTAATGACGTAAGATCGTTAGTCAGCACTTTCATAGTCATTGCCTCCAATCCATATCGCCCTAACAATGATTGCAGTAGAGTAATGATGTAAAATGCTGCGGCATGATTTTTCTTCGGAATTGAAACAGGAGAGTAGAAATGTGATTTTGCTGGGATCGTAATTTTTGTAGCTGTGAATACATTTGCGTTTCTCTGCAAATACAATGAACAAGTAATTGTTTGCGATTCCTCCGTCTCTCTTTTTTCCTTGGGAATTGTAGGCTTCCTAGGATTTCTATATAATGATATATAATTATATTCTAGGTCTATTTGAGAAAAAAGTCGACTGAGAATGTCATTCCCAAAAATCGGGCTGAAGTCTGCATCTATAAATGAAAATAATGTGATAAGGTAGTGTGCCAATTTTCAATTTAATTAGAGCTATTTCCTTCAAAGTCAGAACTTTGTTAGCAATGTCCTTGATACAAGTCTAAAAAGATATTAATTTACAATTTGGAGGTACGTCTCGTCTGGACCATAAATTAGACTGGATCCTGTGACTATTATTATGGGCAGACGGCTTGAATTTACTCTAATATTAAGTAATAATTTATTATATTCTGTCCCCAGCTAGATGTGTTCTCGGTGATCATTGTAGGTCACCTGAGTGAAAAAATTGTCCTCCGCGCCATTAAAAGTTTCCGCTATTGCCTGTTCTTTTCGAATGCGATGGATTTTTGATTGTGGTGGTTTCTGTGTGGCCGACTTTTCTTGAATAGCTCGCGAGGCTTGACTGGCCTGCGAGCCCATCTATACGTTTCCCAGCTTTTATTTTTTTGGATTATTCCAACACGAAGATGCGCCGTGATTCTTCTTATAGCATATAGATATTTTATCGCCCTTGACAAATATTTTATTTTTCTTACTACTGTTATTTCCTTTGCTGTTATTCTTTGCTCACACCTTTTGTTGTCCGTTTATTTTACGATGCTTTCCTCCGTTATTACGCCTAAAATTAGTCTTCATGGCATTTTGTGCTACCATTAGTAATAATTCGGCCATTTGATTGGCTAGTTTAGTGAGGTTCGTATGAGGAGGTTGTGAGGGCGGGTTTTGACTTTGGTGGGGTTGAGGATTTAAAACTTCAGGCTGAATGGAAGTTGACTGTTGAGGGAAAGTATTCTGCGATGGAGGTGAAGAAGGTAATGATTGCGAATAACAAGGAGAAGGTTGCATAGTAGAAATTGGCTGTTGTGCATAAGTTGGCATTAACGAACTAGGATTTGTTTGGTTATGAAAGTCATTTAAAGGAAATGTTGAGGGGCGGTTAGGTTGGCCGATTAAAGAATGAAGTACCTGTGATAATTCTACACAGTTCCTCTTCTGCATGAGGTCCTGAGCCTTTTCTAATTCGTGGAGTCGGTCCTGCAACTGCTGGACTGTTTGAAAAGATTCCAACACTATCTTCTGTAATAAATTTCTTTGTAATCCCAATAAAAGAAAATGGATCTTCTGTTCCTCCGATGCCGCTGGAATTAGCTGTCTTAATTTCCTTAAGAAATATGAATTGATCGAATCATTTTCGTTCTGCTGTATTTGAAAAATTTCTGATTGTGCTTTATATGCTGGCAAATTTAGACGAGATAATGAAATTAATTTAGTTTTAAGTTCATCGTAATCTAGGGTGTTAAATTGATTCTGATTTTGTAATTGTAAAACAAAATCGTGAGCTACATCCTGTAAATACGCCGGGAGAATTTCTTTCTTCTTTTCGGGGGTCCATGCCTGGAGTAAAGCCAAATGATGGAATACCATGAAAAATCGATCCAAATTGTCTGTACTGTGACCTGAGTATCTAGTTAGATGGCGAATATTAACAGGTATTCGGGAGCGTGATTCTGCCATATTGCTATCGCCTTCTCTATACGTATTTTTTCCAGATCTAGTTGTCGGCATACATACCTGCCAGCCTAAAACGAATCAATTTACATCTAAGAGTAATAAGAGTGTATAACAACACGGATATTATTTTTATATATTCCTGCCTTAGTAACACCAACACTAATATACTGTATTTTAAAAGTTCTAAGTCCGTTTTTCCGTTAATAAAACGAGCGTCCCGTAGGAACGTCCTTAAGAAATGTATGTATATAGACGACGGGGCATCTACCATGTAAAATTCTCTCAGTTTATGTAAGGTAGAGCAATTATCGTAGACGGGAACTTGGACTTTCCCATCATCTTTAATATAAAAGATCTTCTTAAATACGGAAATATATTACAATAAGTAGTTCCTCTAATTTTAGGTAAGAAAGTGGAAGGAACCCAGCGACTAGGCGTCGTAGGACTTTGTAGGTGAGGTTCCTCTTTTTGACCGGGCGTCGTGAGAGGGGATAAGTTTTGTGTGATTAGGTATCTCTCTCTGTGACCGGGCGTCGTGAGAGAGAGAAGGAACCCAATGACCGGGCGCCTTAGGGCTTAAGGATAGGTATCTCTCAATTGACGAAGCGTCGTGACAGGGTAAGATGAACCCAATGGCCGGGCGCCTTAGGGCTTTAGGTGGTTTTAACAACCGGGATAGATTGATGCTTGTTGAGGCGTTCTCCTGTCTTTTATCCTAAAATGTCGGCTATCTTCGGTGATCTCCGTCTTGCCGACTGCTGGCGATTGTGGGCGACTCCTCTTCGGTACTGTCGTCTGTGTTGTATTTGTTTACTATCAACATGTGTAGTACACACATGGTTATCGCATGATGTGAAGACATGTGAAACCTTACAATACTGTTATCGGTTTGCAATTAAATAGATTTGGCAAAATTTTCTTGCCCGCTCCTCACAACCCAAACGTTTGAATAAGAAACACAAGTTTTTACTTGTTACTTAAAGAAAGTTACTAGATGCAATTTGTTAAGGAGATGTGATACATAATGTTCCGAGTAATGACCTATAGTGTATGCAAGAGCGTTTTCATAATCAGAAACGTTCAAAGTCTTAAATATGTGTTCGGTGTTGTGATGGTGATGGGTTTCCTTAGTTAATCACGATTTCCTACCCAATCGGAAATATTACGACTGTGAGAATGAATGTATGAAAATTTGAGAAGTGAACAGACACACGCAAGCTGCTCTTCGGAAGCTAATATAAAAAATGAAGGTAAATAAGTGGAATGACATTTTCGAACTGGAAGCAGTTGTAGAGTATGAACTTAAGAAGTCAGAAATTAACCCAACAAATTTCGTCTTTTTCAAACACTGATCAGTACAAGTGTTTTTCTTTTAATGCAATGATATATAAAATGCTTCCGATCTGGAGTAATTTATTGGAATTATTTCTCCATAAACTCTTGTATTGTCAGAATATATTTTGTGTGTTCGTATCTAGTTGTATGGTATTTTTACCTATGTAAATACATACAAAACATATACACACGCTATAGGCCCTATATGATTGTGTAGTGTATTTTTAATATGTTAATTAATAATAAGTAACCTTAAAATCAGAACTTTCATTCATTAAGAATTTAAGTAATTACTATAATTTCAAACATATGTAGTAGCCAAACTATATTTTGGACTTTAAATACAAATATTAAACACATTCTTCACCTCCATTGATCGATATTAAGAAATTAGCAAAGAAGGCTTATTTTGAATTTCCATTACAATTCACAAAATATTTATTGCAGTAAATGAATCTAAATTAAAATGCTATTTGTGTGGCCACATACAAAATAAAATTACGAAAGTTTACGATTATTCCTGGAAATTTTGCTGTCACCCATTTCGAGTTGAGTTGATCCTTTTAGCAGTGAGTCTATTTGAGACGGAGCCTACTGATTAACGTGTAATCCGAACCACATGAGCTCCTGCCGGGAATCGAATTCGGGTCTCTCACGCCAATGGCGCGTAGCTAACCGCTTAGCCACGAACAAGCTCATTTCGACCATTTTAAAAGAAAATACTTTCGAATGTATTGAAATTTCATTTCTTATCGACAGTATATAACATTATAAATAGTTGTAAAGGGCATGGAGTTGGTGGATGCATGTAGTAGCGTTGGAAGGGTGCGAGTCCCTTGAACATAGTAGTATTATCAGAAATCGGGCCCTGCCAATAAGGATTCAGAAATAGAGTTCCGAAATTTTGGATATGAGTCTTTTCTGTACGCCTATTAATCATTAAATTGTTGTACGTGGGTGGTGGCATTAGAAAGGTTCGGGTCGTCTGAGCACTTGATCCTTTGAGCACTGCGGTCATATCAGAGATCAGGTCCGGACCCAAAGTTTTGGGTTGTGTTGTAAATCTTTGCTGCGACTCAATCTCAATACTTGATTGCGCGAGATACAACAATCAATTCAGCTATAAATATGGTGTTACCTTTCGCAATCAGGTATTGATATTAAGCCACAGGAATGGTTTGCAACATCCCCCCTCCACCCCCTGATATATATATATATATATATATATATATATATATATATAGATAGATAGATAGATAGATAGATAGATAGATAGATAGATAGATAGATAAAATGGACCCCTGATCCGATTACTCACATTAACTATGTGTTCAAGGAACCAAGACCTTTCCAACGCCACCACTTGCTTCCTACAACCCCATGTTTAATAGGCAAATAGTAGCAGTCCCGTATCCACGGGGGGCTAGGGGACTAGCCCTCTCCTAAATCTTAATTGACCCAGTAAAAGTTTCACGTTAGGCTTGCAAATGAACTTGGATCTGGTCCCCGTAACTTCTACCACCCCCTACATTTTTGGGTTGGCTACCAGCCTGAATACGAGGAACTTGAGCCCAGAACTTCGGGGCCCCATTAATAAGCTTTCAGGATACAAATCCGACTTCTAACATCACCGCTGTACTCAGACGACCCGGACCTTTCATACGCCAACCCTCGTCCACCAAGAACTCTACCTGTAAACGCAATAGAATAGATCGGAATCCAAACTTCGGAACTCCATTTGTGGAGTTTTGAGCCAATGGCCCGATTTCTGACATTACTCTGTACTCAGATGACTAGGACCTTTCCAATGCCACCTCCCGCTTCCAACAACTCCATGTTTAAAAGAAGAACATAACGGACCCGAGCCCAAAACTTCGGGGTCCCATTTCTGGGGCTTCGAGACCAGGGCTCAACTTCTGACATCAGTGCTGTGCTCAGGCAACCCGGCCCTTTCCTATGCTACCACTCTTATCCAACAATTTCATGTTTAAAAGCGGAATAGAAGGGACCTGAGTCTAAAATTTCGGGACTCCACTTCTGGGACTTCGAGGACAGGGCTCGATTTCTAACATCAGAGCTGTGCTCAAGGGAGGAAGGCCTTTCCAACGCCACCACTCTCGTCCAATAACTCCATCTTTAATAGGCAAATAGAATGGACCGAATCCAAATTTCGAGAGCACATTTCTCCGCCGTCGAGTCTCGGGTTCCATTTCTGACATCGATGTGCTAAATGGGACCCAGACTTTTCCATCACCACCTCCTGAGACCAAGAATCCCATGTTTAGTAGTCAAATAGGAGGAACCTTAATCCAAAATTTCGGGAATCCTATTCTCGGACTTCGAGGCCAGGGGGCCAAGACCTTTCTAATGTTACCAACTCCTTCAACAACTTCATGCTTAATAGGCGAATAGGAGAGCCCGAGCCAAAAGCTTCGGGACCCCATTTCTGGGGCCTCGGGCCTTGGATTCCATTTGGCATTACCGATGTGCTAAAAAACAAGCGAAGATCTTTCCAACGCCACCGGTTGAGTTCAAGAACTACATGCTTAATAGTCGAATAACAGAAACCCGAGTCCAAAATTTCGGGACCCCATTTCTGTGGTCTCTGGGCCTTATCCCGCATCCACTAAACCCATTTCTAACTCGGTTTCCCTGACGTAGGAGAATCGGTTCTATGCTCTTTCCATAACTGTTCTCCAAGTGGATTTGTATATAAGCAAATGTAGTTTTGTCAAGTTTAACTGAAAGTCCAAAAAATGCCTTTAGAAAACAGCTTTTATTTTCCATAAGTAGAAGGTTTGCTTTGTATATAATTACATACACACTAATTGTTTGCTGAGCAAAACCACATATTTTCGTTAAAAATGAAATATGTGTTACAGTTTCACCAACTAACTATTTGGTTTCATCAGACACTATAAGATAGAAGGAACTTGAGCTCAGAACTTCGGGGCCCCATTTCTAAGAGTTCAGTATACAGATCTGACTTCTGATATCACCGCTGTACTCAGACGACCTGGAACTTCAAACGCCATACGGAGATGTAAGGTATCTCATAGTGTCTGATGAAGCCAAAGAGTTAGCTGGTGAAACTGTAACACATATTTATTTTTTAATGAATATATATGGTTACATAATTATCGCTTTTGGCTGTTGCAGTGGTCTGTCCAAACAGTTTGATTAAAATTCAGCGTAGCATAACAACAAACACTGCTTCTTTTATATGTGCAAAAAATGGAAAGGTGAGTACAAGGGGCGCCGAATTCTATTTCGCCCCGGGCGCCAAAATATCTAGTTACTGCTCTGAATAACAGTCATGCATGTTTTTCATATAACTTATCAGTAAGTGTAAGATAGGAGTTGTTGATACATGTTTCTTTCATTCTTGCAAGGAATCATCGTGATATGGATCGCCGTTGAAATTTCGTACGTGATGGAGGCGTTTTTCAGTAGTGGAAGCTCCATCATCACAGCACAACTGCGTGGCGTTTCAAAACAACATTTTAAGAAATGGTTTGCAACATAACGAAAGACCATATTGCGTGCAGTTCAAAACATTCGTGAGACCGCAAACACGGACAAAAATGTCCCCCTGGAGACCTCAAGCGTTGCATAGTAGTGCAACAAACTTTGAACATGTGTCCAATGCTATGGACCAAAGTTCATAGAAGTCAACTCGGCAATTGTATCGTTAAGGGCATATTCCACGTACTAGCGTGCGGCGAATCCTTACCAGGGACTTTGCAAAGCCCACTACCACAATCAACTGAAGTACAGCATCTGAAGGGAGATAATAGGCATCCCTGCCGAAGCCCTACAACAAACTATGCTGAACATGATAGTTAGGAACAAAGAATGTTCCCGTCAAGGTGATGATCACCACCTAAGGTCTGTAATTCAAACACTGGACACAGTACAAAACTCCTGTCCTTAGACAATATATACCACATAGTTTGTAAAAAAAAATATGTTCAACATCCTTTACAAATGCATTTTAAATGTATCCCATCAGTATGGCCTACCCTGAATGAAGCCAAATTAAACAAACGACAACGTAGAGATATGACCAACTTAGTAGTATTCTGCAATATTAACTGAAGCTCTTGTGCTTCCATTAACGCATTTTCTTTTAAACTATTTTCTGAAATGGCCAAATTATTAGTATGATATTGGTTTCTGGTAGACGACTTTAAATCACACTGGTTATGAACGTTTAGTGTATAAAAATTATATCACATACCTTTATTTCTCCACGATTATCTCATACAGAACAATTTTTTCACGTTGATAGTCATAATGCAGGTGAATTAAAAACTATATGGTAATGGTTATTCCTTTCATTCTAACGTCAAGACTCAAAAATTGTTATATTTATCGTTTTACCAGTCCTTTCATCATAACCAACTAGTATCAGGGGTTTTGAGCCACATTAATTCAATTGTTCACGTTAAAGTGGTCGGGTGCAGACAGTTGTGTATGTGTGTGAGAGAGAGAGAGAGAGAGAGAGAGAGAGAGTTCAAGTGGATTTATGTATATATGTATTAAGTATCTCATATATTTTTTAGAAACAATTCGAAGAGTTTCAATATTAATGTGAGACAATGTATATTGTCTCACAGCACATGTGCCAGCTGAGAAGGCCGAAAGTCAGTGTTAGAAGTGGTGGTTATATTTAGAAGGAAAGTGTTTGAGATTGTAGGCACATGCCTTGAGATTGGGAGTTGCTATGGTTTATAGTGTGTGAACTATGTCAGAGAATTAAGGTGATTTTAGTTGTACAACGTTGGGTTTATATGTGATGATGAATACTCTTAGTAAGTAATTCAATTGGCAGGTATTGAAATATTAAAGTTAAAGAAACTTCGGGGTTATATGTAGCTCTCTGTAGGTTTAAGGAAGAAGCCAAATTATAAAAAGTTGTATCAGAATTTATTTCTGTTTATGTATCAGAAGTTTTAAGTAAAATAGACGACAAATACTGTTATTTATTAGATTAACTAGCTCATAATGACTGCAACGTTACATAACTTTATAATATAACAGTCAATTGCACTTATTATCTTACTTGCGAACATTCTGTATAGCTGCTAATGTTGGTGAGTATTGTGCGGTGGGAACAAGAACTGCTCTTTGTCAGTGGCCAGAATGAAGCAAAGTACTGTGTTACTAATGATGTATGGGTAAGGAGATCTCAAACTATCCTATATCGAGATTCGGCAGTAATTTAAAGTTTCGAACTTTCACCGAACGCAACCCAGTTTCGAAGTCAATTGTCGGAAGAACAATTCCATATTTTGCAGAAAATGGAAGTGATAAGGGCAATACGGTATATGACCAGAAAGGCGGAAATCCTGTGGCAATGAGGCGGTTTCTTTGGATGTGTTACAATCTTTTATGGAAACTCTGTAAATATCGACAACTAGAGATGATGGTTTCTGGGAGCTTAGTGCAACAAGTACCATGCACAGTAATTTTAAACCTTACAAAGTACCGGTTGACGGTAGATGACTTTCGTCACCGCAATGAGTTTTGCGAAGTAATGATGCAAAATATCGATGACAGCAGTATTAACTTAAATGATATATTCTCTAATAAAACGACATTTACGTTGAAAAATCAAGGCAACTGACATAAACTGCATCTGATGTTTGATCCTCTTACCCTATTGGATCGATGAAAACTCGTATTGTATAAAAGAACATCATACCCAGTTTTCACAGAAATTGAATATTTGGGTAGGATGATAGGAAAAATCATTATGGATCTTTTTTTCGCTGACGGCAATCTGAGAGGTGAGAAGTATTTGACAGTGCTTCGTAAACAGATTCTTCCTGCCATTAAGTCCTCATATATAATTTTGGTCGCGTTTGGCTCCAATAGGACTCGCTACTATGGACTGAATTATTGGCAATGCTTACATAAAACCTTTCCACAACAATGGATTGGAAGACTAGGTCTGATCGAATGGCCTGTAAGATTTCCCAATCATTCCTGGGTTACTTTGTGTAGAGATACATTAAGAACAGGGTGTAAAACACCAAACCACACATAGTGAATGGCTTATGCCATCACATTGCGAAAGAAACAAGAAGGCTTCCTCGTGATATGATACAGCATGCACTTTGCAATTTTTATGACCGAGTGGCCTATTGTCAGACTATCGAAAGTGCAAGTAAATGTTATATTTTCTTGTTCATGCTCTCTGTAATATGCAGCATACAGTTACCTAGAGAAATATATATTTACCTTTCAGATAAATTTCAATTTTTAATCTCAAATGTAGCTCAATATATCTCGTAAAGAATTAGTGACAGGTGAAAAGTTAGTTCAGATTCGAGAAAGACCCTGGCCAATATCTATGTGTCATACATATCCTTTCCACTTAAAGAATATTGTGTGATATCCAATGTGACGGAATCCAACATAGTACACTTGCCTCGTAAAACAATAGTGATAGGTGAAAGTGAGTTCAGATATTCGTTCCGGGAAAGATCCTACCCAATATTGATGCGCCACACATACAGGGCATTTGCCAGAAATTTTCTTCAGGTGGGGAGTAATGAATTGGAGAGGGGCTGTAGATTGTAATGATATGCATTATATTTAAAAAAAATCTTAAGCGTATCATTTCTTAATACTGCATACCCATTACAAATTTAGCATAACCTTGCCAAAGGACTGCATTATTTGCTTTAGTTATGAATAGGAGAAAAGAAAAATACTCCCTTTCACTTTTATTTGCCATTTTATGAACATCTATCATTTATCTATCATTTCATTTAGCCCTTGTTCCTCTTCTTCAGAACTGGAACGAATATGAGGAATGTAGTGGCCTTCTGTACATATTTTCATCAAATCGTTTACATGTTCACAACTAAGTTGACATCGTTCTGAACATAACACTCTGTTCATTGTAGAAAATGAATGCCCTATCTCTGCTGCTCCCACAGGAAGTAATAGAAGAACACTTGCTACTGCGGACAGAGTTGGGAATATAATTCTTCTTTCTTCTCCACAGACAAAATCCAAGAGTTTTTGGTGGATGCTGATGTTAGGACCTGCAGAAACTCTTTTCTAAATTTTATACTCTAGTTCGAGTTCAGGTTTATTAACATTACAAATGCTGGCCACCTCAGTTAAGTCAACTGAGTCGGAGTTGTTTTTGAGCACATCATAGAAGTGAGACAGCTGTTTGAGAGGACCACCAAATCTTTCCTTCATGTTGCTGATAATTTTTGATTTGTAATTGGAGAGAAGAGCCTTGAGTTATTGGGGTTTCAAGTGTTCTTCCATTCTCACACCCTCAGATTTTGGCTCTCCTACAACACTTTTAACATGCTCTGAAATCTCTTCAAAAGTGATGTCTTCCAAATGTGCAATGGCACTTTCTACCAACTTCAGCGCTATAACCACATCATTTCCATTTGACATTTACAGACTTTTGCTTAGTTTTTCAAAAATGTATTTAAGAGTAGACCTACAAGTGTGAAAGTTGTCGATGTCTTTCTTGGTTCCAGCAGTAGTCCACCAGCATCTAATGACATGTCTCCTGCATCAAAATAGATATACTTTTACGCAAAGCATATTGGAGCATAATGTTTGATTATCATATGAAATCAACCTAGTGGAAGCAGGTTGCACCAATTTGTAAGGAGTAGCATCTATTGAAGATTTCACTTCCTGCAGAACTTTCAGCCGCCTGTGACTCCCATGAAATGTTGTGTACAGTTTATTCGTTATATTCGTTACATTTACAACCCTTTTGATATTTTTTGAAGTTCCACACGCCTTATCAAAGCCAGTTGCAAAAGATGGCGTCTGCAATGAACGAATATCAATATGGGGGAATCTTCTTTGAGACATAACTGAACTCCGGATTTTTCTCGCTTAAATTTGATTCACCATCAAAAGCCACAGCAGTCAGTTTTGCAGTACTAACCCCTACTTTACGTACAGGTATTTCTTGAATAATTGTCTCTTTGATGCACTCTGCATTAGTAGACTGAACTAGAACAGCACAAACGAAGGTTTCCTTCTCTTTGCAAACCTCTATGTAACATATGCAGATACTCAGAATTTCTCTTCCATTTATATCTGTGCACTCGTCTGCCATGAGAGAATTTACTAATTCTAGAGAACTTGGCTTTTGTAGATTCAGTGATGGAAATGCCAAAAGATTCTAGAATAGAACTAATAGAGTGATGCGACAAGTGATGTGCATTCTCTGGTGAGTTTCTTATATGCTACTTTATTGTTCCTGAATTGTCTAGCTATGCCACTATACTCAACTTTGATGTATGTGGTATTTCTTCGGAAAATAGGAAATAGGTGATTTTGAACAAATCTTTATTTACCACCGATATACCTTCACCTGAATGTTAAACTGCTGATGACTGTCACTTTGCAATGTGGTCTGTACCGCAAATATATGCTCTTTACTTTTTTCATGTTTTCTTGCCTTTTCTAAAAGTTCTCTAGATAAATATAAAGAGAGAGGAACTAATAAAATGTGGTGTGCTTTTTACAAATTATTCCGCCCATTCATCTGACAGACTGACGCTCTGACACCACTGTTTCTTTTTTCAAGCTCTGTTATTGAGTGAATGAAACAAGATTAGTTTACAATGCTGATCTTGACGGAACAGCCTGTGTGCGCCACCACCACCAGGGCGCCAGCTTATCCGAATATATTTTCAGTTTCCTACTGCTATTTTGGAGTTACCTAATAATCTTTATTTTATTGATTATAGTGAGCCAGCTTTGACATTGTTCTGGTATCAGATTTAACTTCTAACATGGATTGTTTGTATGATTTTCAAGCAGTTCTTTGAGCGCAACACTTCACACAATTTCGTGAATAGAGAAATATAAATATAAAATCAAAGCTAATATTTAGATTGAAGCTATTGAAACTAATATTTAGATTGTTGAGTTTCGTGCCAAGTACTAGAAAACTATCACCAAGACATTATTTATTGGGCTATATTTTACATTTCTGGTACCGATGATAGTAATAACATAAAAAAATTGTACACCCCCCTTTGGGGTGTATCGAACTATTTTGTCAGGGGGGATATTGTCTATAATAGGGAGGGTGTAAGGGAGTGTTGGGGTGTGAAAATTCCCTGCACACATATTCTTTCCAATTAAAGAATATTGCGTGACATTCAATGTGTTGGTCTCCAACATAACACACCTACCTCATAAACAGAATAATAATAATAGTTAAAAAATGAATCCAGAGTCTGGTTTATAGGAAGATTCAAACCTAAATTGATGTGCCAAACATATTCCTCTTTTTTAATATTTAGATATCCAATATGACAGATTCCAAAATGGCTGCTACGATGTCCACACCCTCACTCAATGTACCTTTCGCTCCAACACAAACTTATAACCTTTTGATATATTTGTGTTTCTTCCATCCACATGTCTCATTATTAATTTCCTGTTCAGATGCTTTTACATACTAACACAAATGTCAAATGTAGTACATCCTATCTCGTAAACGAATGAAGATAAATAAATAATTCACATTCTCGTTTATGGGAAGATTTTAGCCTGAATTGATGTGTTAAACATACCCCTTTCCATTCAAAAAAATACATTATCCAATTTGATGTAATCCAAGTATGCGATGAAGTGCCATCAATACCTACCTACAATACCCATTCAATGCAGTTCTCCCATCAATACCCACCTGCAACATCTACTTTTCCTTCGTTCACGCACATCGTTATTATGGTCTGTCGTAGTACTTTTGACTAACACTGCATACAGATCCACATGTATGACCTTTTAACACATAAATCAGGTGCTGCCCACAAAATATTTTTCATCTAAAGAGACTTTTAGATTTTTCAGTGGATATCTCAGGCTTTTATTTATGTCGGGACCCTTTTGACCCGAGATCTTGTGACACGGGGTCCTTTTAGGTCAGTCCTTTCTGTTTCTCTCCTTTTTGTCCGGGTCCTTATGACGTGATATCCAAAGTTATGGCGTGTTGTGGTACATAAGATATCAATCTTATTGTGCATCAAGTGTTGCATGTGTTGTGCATGTGACCGATGTGCATCAAGTGTTGCAGATATATGAGCGGCTCGGACGAATATATTGATAAGTACCACTTATGATGAAATTGAGTTATTAGGTGGAATGGGTTGTGGTAGAACCACAGAAGAGTATGTAGGTAGTTTTATTTTGGAAATATATCTGCAGAAGAATTGGGAAGCGTGTTTGGTGTGAATCATTGCATTGAGTTGTTTGATAAGGACCAACCTTCTTTTTCAGTTTACTGAAAAGTTAGAAAATGTGACATACCATTACGTTCGCCCGAACCACTCATATATTTACTGATCTTAATAGTATTTGAAAACGTCAAGACAGGCAATGTGTTCTTCCCTGCAGTAAATATAGGAGCTCTCTCTGTTACACGCAAAAAATTGGGGCTCAACCGAGTAACGATATTGAGATTTGTGAATGTTTCAGTATGTAATGTCCTAGTCACAGGATTGAAAGTCTGTGTCCAGTAGAATGGCCTGCTATTTCACCTGATGTAAACCATTCGCTTCTATTTCTGCAGTCACCTTCAAGCGATGGTGTTTCCTGCAAAAATCATAGATAATTTCCAACAATGTATTTTGTACGTTTATACCATTATTTTGTCAGACAGTTCGAGCTTAAACTCAATGGAGTTTAATGGGCATAATGTATAACACCTCGAATGTATCCTGCAATTATGAACTTATGCACACCAATAGTGTGCAGTGACTTTTAGGTGAGGAGAGTACCTAAAAGTATCAGTGATCATAGCTCTGAAGCGGTAAACATGTATATAAATCTGACTACATTAATGGACTCACAGGAACTTTCTAGTGTTATTCAATGGCCCAGAGATGATTGTTTTTCCATTTAAATAAATGATTTCGATCCGTAAATCGCCTCGAACATTGGTTTAGACTCATACTGTATGATTTCGATATGATATATTTCTGAATACTTATTTATTTCGTGTTCGATTTGTTGTTATGTACCATCTTCAGAATCCTTTCATGTAGCACCTGTATAAGTACAAGAAGTAACTGAAAAGATTTTAACCTAATAGATAAACAAATAAGCTAAAGTAAAAAATTATATATTTCGTAATAGTATAACCTTTGTTAGTAAAATCTACCAATTTCATTGTTCAAAGGAATTTGTTTTCTCTTTGACAGGTCCCTGTGGTGTGAATGCAAAGAATCAAGTAGAAGCTGTCATAAATTGTCTACAGTTTTAAGAAATGTTAGCATCAAATATCCACCAGAGTATGGTCAAAACCTTAGGTGACTTTGTCCCTTCATATGCTACAATGAAAAGATGTGTGCAAATATTCGTTCTGTATTCATCCTATTCGCCGGATTTGCCCCTAAGGTATCCACTTGTTCCTGAATCTGAAAATGACTCTAGCTGTACGACGTTTTGGAAGTGATATTGACGTCATTATAGCCGTGGGTTCTTGTGCTAACAACTAAATAAATTTTTCATACATGGTTGGGGTACTTCAGCATAGCTGGAGCAAATATATTGATGAAGAAGAAATTATGTTGGAAAATGATGGCATTATCAAACCCGTCCCTCTAACAACTTTCTGAAAACTCAAAATTTTTCAGTCAACCTTACATATATACACAATTCCAAACCTATCTTTTGACTTCTAACAGAAGTTTTTAACTGAACTTTTAAGTACTTGAAGTCGTTTTATCTTTCATTAAAAATATGTTCTTATTTAGCGTTGAGATTTAAAAAATGAAACGAAATCTTTAAGTTTAACGTCCCACGGTTATGCCGGTTAGGCTAAAGGAGACGGTGATAATGAGAAATGAGTGAAATGGTGGAATGAAGAAAGTGGGAGGAAACGGGAGAACCCCGAGAAAACCCACGAGCACGGTGCTTGTCCACCACAAAGTCCACACAGCGCGAGCTGGGATCGAACCAGGGACCCCAAGCACCGGAGGTGAACGCTCTACCACTGAGCCACCGCGCCCTCCTCGTTGAGATTTAAGTTAATCTTCAAATTGCATTCTGATTTCACATCTTACTCTGTAATTTCTTTTTGTGTACGGGCAGCATTGAGTTGATAAATGGAACAAGTTATTTTTAAAAATACTGCTAAACATGGAGAAAACAGGACAGTAACTTAGAATGTTCAAACGTTACTTAACATGGAAACAAATAATACTGAAAACTTGGGACAAGGCTGTAGTTTCCTTAAGCATATCAGTGATACAAAAGTTCTGTTTTTTTATAGTAAAAGAAAAGTTGTGCTTTAGCCCCGTGATACTAGTGTGAACATAGACTTTAGTGTTAGAATTAATGTTCATAAGTAAAAAGAATGTGTTATCATATCTATTGAAGTGAAGAAAGGTCTCAGTTCGCTGGAAAATTCCTAATTACATTTAAATCCTTATTTATTTCAAGTAATAACTCATTCCTTGTTTTTTTGGATCCCTTAATAAGTCGGATACTGAGTTGATGAATTTGGAATGTGTGTTCTCAGGATAAATGTTCGAAAATTCACTCAAATTCAAAAGAACACGTTTAGGGCAACCTCGCAAAATACTATTACTATGAATTACATCAAATGACAGTAATTTGACCTAAAATGATCTTGGAAAAGCTTTAATCATCATAGCTGATTACAAGAAGGAATTTCTTTTAAAAATGTATTAAGTTCCATAAGGTTCAGGAATCATAATTTGGTATTTCATTTTACAATAGCAATCGATGTTTATTGATCCTTCTGAAATTACGACTTCTCATATTATGGTAGTTCACTATCTGTTGATCGACAAGGGAAACATTTCAGAATACTTTCTATAAGTTTCTTAAAAGCCTTCCGTACGTAGAAGTTAGAGTTTACTTTTAGTGTTGTATCTTTATTCTTTGAAATGTAACGATTTTCTTTGTTTGCTTCTTACTATACATTTACGAGATTTTTTTAAAGCAAGACCTTCCTGCCATATTTGTCGAATGCAAAGTAGAGATTTTAAACAGGATATTTTTCTTTCATAACTCACCATACAAACGTATTTGTGTTTTTCGACAGTAGATTATTTAAATTTAGAATAGATCATGATATTGAAATTTAAATGTAAGAGATACTTTAGTTACTGAAATATATTATTAAGTTTCTTACTTAGCCCCGATGACAGAACTTTCTTTGTCTTTCTGCGATGAGAGCTTGTAAGTCAAAAATTTTCTGCAGGAATTCCAAAATAAAAAAATCAAAATGATCAGTTCCAGCAGAAGAAACACTTGTGATTGTTAAAAATACGCTTTACGCGACGTGAAAAACAGTTCAAACTATATTCATGCGAGTCATCCGTGCATTTAAGACATCTACACATAGCAGGCATGTTTATATACTTTTCTGCTGGCTATTTTGTTTTTTCTGGCACTTTTTTTTATTTACTTTTTTTTTTACAGGTGCAGCAAATTTTCTGCGATCACATCGCAGATCGCTATGGGGCAATCACCTTGTTAGTACTTTTCATCAGGGACCAAAGAGTGATGATAACTAACTTTAAAACTCTTCAAATTCCAGTTTCATATTTCCTTCAGCAACCTGAGGACCCATTAATTAAGAATAGGGTAATAATTTTCCAGATACAGGATCTTTTTTTCACAGGATTTTTTTTACATGAACAATACTGTGAGGTTTGTTATTGTGATATGTTTTGTGTATTGAGCTTATTGTTCTTTGATGTCATTCAGAAATATACATATAACAAACACACTTCAATGAAAATTCGTAGAATACCTGTATTTCTGTAAATGAATAAATAAAGGCTCAAATCTGAATATCCAGAGGAAGTGCTGGCACGTTGCTACAGGAAACTCGACCCAAGATATTAACGTAAACAAGTTCATAGTATTGTCGTCTTATACCTCTGATCATTCTTCCTGAGAAATCGAATTTGTACAATAATAACAGTAATCAGCAATAGCAGTATTTATATGTTCTTTACTCCAAATCTTTATCATATACGTATTTTGTTTGGCTGATTCGAGTTTGTTCATTTTCTAGCACATGGCTAAGTAAAATTGGATCTAAAATTGAACGTAGGAAACCTGACTTTCTTTCCCACTTCGAATTACGTATACACAAGTACGAATCATTGATATCAACTTGAAACTCTTAGAGAATTTTATTTGTTAAATACTTGGCTTGAACTTTAAATAAAAATAATAAAAAGGCAACATTTAAGCACAGCGTTTTGTAAAAAGATAATGTCTACGGATGGCATGAGATATATCCAAGTTGTCTGCTATTCTGTGTGAAACCAAACACTATTTCAAAAGAAAATGGAATGAAATATTCAGTTTAACGTCCTATGATTATGTCCTTCAGGCTAAGGGAGACGATGATTAAGACAAGGGGATGATGATGGAAGAACCTGTGGATCGAGAGTGTGGGAAGGAACGAGAGTACCGTGAACTTACTTGGTCTGGGATCGAACAAGGGACACTACACATCAAAGTAGTACTGAAAGTAGTACTAAGAACCCAAATTCGATATTATTGAAGAAATGCCAAGGAGGAAATTGCTCCCAAGGCCACACCTTGAAATCCAGTGAAACCTGACCTACGAAACCAGTCACCAGTATGCGTGACCTGAAATATATGCTCTACGCCGATGATGTACTGTTTGCTGAGTCAATAGATCATTAGACTATAACTCTAGAGGAGAGGGAATTAAAAGTAACCAGTCACAACACAAAGTAAATACACTGTAACATGGAAGAAGATGGCGAATCCCGTCAGATTCTCGATAGGAAAAACATTAAAATAGCAGATTATTTCAGCTATTCAGAAAAGATTGCAGAAATTATAAGTAGAAATAGAATAATTAATAATGGAACACAAAGTGAAAAACACATAAACATTGAAAGCAAATACCAGGTGTATAAGCTTAAATCCGCTGTTTGCCATAGATAGCGTTCGTGCATGTATGAAGCTACCATGAGCATGTCAGACCTGTTGTTTGAATGAGTTGGACATCTGGCAACACGAATCAGTGCACATCGTCATCAAGTGCAGACAACACACAGCGTTCCGTTGGTAAGTATGTCTAGTTTTGTGCCAGACAAAGAGCATATGTGGGCAGCTCTGCTTCCTATTGAAGAAATTGGCTGCTGAATCGCACCGAATATTTGTGGAGGCCTATGATGACAGTGCTATATCAGAAACAAGGTGCCGAGATTGGTTTCATTGGTTCAAAGACGGCAACTTCGACCTGAGAGACAACAAGAGTGAAAATATGTCCCGGAAGTTTGAGGACCATCAATTGGAGCTCGTTGGAAGAGGACGATACCCACTTGCAAAAAAAAAAAAAAAAAAAAAAAAAAAAAAAAAAAAAAAAAAAAAAAAAGCTTGCCAAGCAGTTGGGTGTTAGTCAAGCAGCCATTTCCATGCATCTATGTGCCATGGGAAAGGTTCAAAAGATCAGAAAATGAGTGCCGCATGAATTGACCGATCGGAGGCTGTAGCGGCGCCAAAACATGCGAAATCTTTCTCGCCAAACAAAAGAGAAAGTTGTTCTTTCATCGGATTGTGACGGCCGATGAAAAGTGGATATTTTGGAAATCCAAAAAGTAAGAAATCATAGGTTGATCCCCGCCAACCCTTAACATCTTCCTTGAGACCAAATCGCTTCGGACGGAAGACAATGCTGTGTTTGGTGGGATCAGGAAGGTATCGTCTACTTTGAGCTGTTGAAACCTGTTGAAACCTGGTGCCCACCTCCACCACCAACAACTGATCAAATTGCACCCGTGCTCTGTGTGAAAAAAAGCCGGAGTATCAACAAAGACAAGAGAAACCTGATTTTCCTCCACGACAACGCCTCATCGCACAAGTCAACAATGGTCTAAAACTACTTGAGACACTCAACTGGGAGATGCTACCCCATCCGCTTATTCACAGGACCTGGCCCCTTCCGACTACCTCTGTTTGCGTCGATGGGCCACGCCCTCGCTGAGCAACACTTCGATTCGTACGCAGACGTCGGCAAATGACTTGATGAGTGGATTGTCTCGGAATAGTTCCTTTTGTGTGTGTGTGTGTGTGTGTGTGTGTGTGTGTGTGTGTGTTATCCACACATTGCTCGAGAAGCGGAAAAAATATGTAGCTAGCGAGGCCAAGTACTTTAAATAAATTTATTCTTGTTTTCTATGAACAGAACATGTGTTTTTCTGAATACAAAACACCAAATTTAAGCATTTACATCTGGTAATAGGGTCTTTGAGAAAACAAGATACTAGTTAAACTGAATAGAAAAGTTCTAAATAAAACTTTGAGTAGTCAGAACAGCAACGACGTATTGATTAGAAACAATAGCTCTGAATTCAACAAACATGATTAGAATAAGGAATCCAGAAGTAAAAATACTAAAGTGAGTGTGTGAAATAGCCAAGTATAGCTTGAGGAAGGGAGCACAGTAAAACTAGAGTACTTAAACTGAACAGATACTACTGTTGAAGTAAGAATATGGAAACGAGGTATTTTTGTATAAATGGGGTTCAAAGTGCTATTTGAGGAGAGCCTAAGTGTTTATATTTTTAAATGTTTGTTTTGTTTTCCAGAGGTTAGTTTTCTTTTGTTTCACATCCCACGATTATGCGTTTTGGATTAAAGGAGACAGATGTTTACTGAAAGTAAATTATTGTTAAATGAAATTTTTGTGGTCTCCCATCGGGAATTGAACCCGGGACCAAGTACACCAAAGACACACATACACTAGCCACTAGACCAATGGGAAAGGTTTAACAATATGTTGGTGATGATGATTTTATAATGTGGATGTGTTGGTAAAAGTACCCAAAAATTATTGAATTAGAAGTGACAACATAAGGAGAACGTCCATCTTGTTTTTATAACGTTATTGTTGTTATGTAATATCCCATTTAGTATGATATGAACACTGGGTGTATAGTAAGTATAAATAGGGAGATATACATGTTGTATTTGTGAGGGGATGCAACAGAGTAATAAGGGAGGTCCAATGGGAATAAATGTGTGAGTTTGTACAATAATACAATTATATTAGAAGTGTTTAACATTGATGTGATAAATTAATCTACTAAAAATGTTATGTTACATGCTACAATTGATGGAAGAGTTTTAGTGTAAACAATTGGGTAAATTCTATATTGTTATTACAAATAAAGCATTTTGGTTTATTTTTGTATCAATAACTACCTATAACTAAGAGGCAAATAGCCTACTATGTACGAAGAAATAATAAGGCAAGGGAGAGAAGACGAAGGGAAAGACCTAAGAAATGGAAGAAGTAAGGTAATTAACGGTGTCATCAGAGAGAAGAATCTGAACGTAGGAAAGGTAAAAGACCTGAAGGAAGATGATCAAAAGCACCTATTTTACATTTAAAATATTGAAACTTCATAGAAAAATGATCTTGGTGCCTATTTTATGCGGTTATTCTGTCATTGAACGACAAGCACTATCTAAGCAGCCTTAAGACTTTTTCCCTCTCTTTCTGGAGTAAAATATCATGAAATTTGTGGAAGTAGTATAACTAATATTCTTTTTTGTCTATGTTATTTAAATTTATACTTACAACACTTTGGATTCTATGACCAATTCTAAGCATTTTTAAAACTATAATCTATAATTGTGTGACTCGTGAATATCTTGCTTTCAGGCGTTCATCCAAAAGCAAGGTTGATTAAACCAAGAATTATTTCTAGAGTTTCATCTTTGATTTTTTAAAACTTATTTGTAACTTTCCACTTTGAATTTCATTTCTTAGCATACAAGCCGTCGATTGGTACCAGTTTGTCCTGAAACTATTACTCTTGATTTTTTATTGTTATTGACATGCATTTTTATTGAATATCACAATAAGGCAAGTTCTAGGATTTTAAAACCAAATTTAAACTTCTAACGAGGCCAAGTAAAGCTTGATGTTACTTCATACCAAAATGCAGACAAACGTTATTATCATAACACTTCAAATACTTTCAATATTACCTTCTCCCTTGTAAAACTATATGAATTAATATTTAAGTTTCTATCACTTATACTTCAATAACTGCATTTCACAATTCCACAAATATTTCGACTACCATACGAGGTGTATTCAAAAAGTATCAAACCTTTGGTTGGCAAAAATATATTGATTTTGAAATCCGATACACTAATCCTCTTCAAAGTAGCCTCCTGGGTAATAAACACACTTTTCCCGCCATTGTTGGAAACACTTCTGGAACGCAGTGAGCAACCGTTCCGTCGCATTTCGCATGATGTCTTCTTTTGACTCAAATCGGATCCCTCTTAGTGGCATTTTCAGCTTCGGAAATAACCAAAAGTCACACGGAGTCATGTCGGGTGAATACGAACCCTGACGACACACAGGAATGTTGTGTTTGGCGATGAAAGCCTGAATCAAATTTCTCAGACACTCTCCTCATGCCCAAATTATTTTTCAAAATTGAATGTTTCGATCCGATTAAATAGTTTCTGCTTGGGTATCGCCAAGCTTTTGGCAAAATTTGATGCAATGCAACTGCTCAAGTTTTTCTGTAATAAAGAAAAACGAAGTTCGACGACCTTCACTACACGTCTTCACTCGTTGGCCAACTGCCAGAGACTTACGCTTTCTGCGTGTAAGCAAAAAGTTCATGATTGCGCATGAGTGTTCCCTCTACGTCTACACCGAAGAAAGTCTCCCACGCTTCATTGTCACCCATTTTAAGAGCGAAAAATAAGGTTCGATACTTTTTGGATACACCTCGTAGATGTTGCTGGATCTTTGTATACACAGTCACATAGCCAGGGAAAGCACAGATGAGACCAAGTTCCTTCTAAATATGTATTCATATTGGAATTCAGTTGAACATTGAAACAAGAGTACAAGCATTGCATGGAGTATTGTTTAAAACAGTTTGCTTCCTGTGAACTCAGTACTGCATCTCGTAGAATCTTTTCCTGGTTATAGGACTAGTGCAAATATTAGTTAATTTTACAGTATTCTGTTGGGGAAGATATAAAAAAATGACAACACAATTGTTCAGTTGATTTACCCCGGCACATTTATTTTTCTCTCTGTTCAACATACAAACATTTGGTATACAGGCTGGAATCTGATTGGTAGATGTGGCTGGAAAATCCCCAATCAGAAAGCAGCTGCAACAATTTTACAGATTATGATCCCATGAGTTACACCTTGCGATTGGTTGAGCGTGGCCGGAGGAGGGGGAATCAGCCAATCGTCAGGCCTCATAGTTATTTTTAATGTTTCTTTAGATATAACATGTTTTTCCTTTCTTTTACACTGAAAATATTTATAGATATCTTTAATTTGGTTTACATTTAGTTCATATTAACTTTATATGTATATTACATATATATATTCTTCAGCGTGTATATTTTTCTCACCAAAATATTTTTGATAAAACTTATTACAGCACAACATAAAGTCATAACATTATTGGGTTATCTCTTCGGTAAATAAATAGATATAATAATACTGTATTTTTGTTTCTCATTTGTATTAAATAGTTTAGTACATAACACTGAAGACCACTCGATGTTAGAATAACAGGAAAGAGAAGGGCAAAGACGTCAAGACAGCAGAATCCCGTTGGTTGAAAAAAATAGAGAAGGTACACAGGCGATGAAAAATCTTACTTGCCCCACTTCTGGAATAGGCCCATGCGTTGGCACTTGCAGTTCGCCCCCCACAAGTTGCACCTGCACGAACTGCTGTAGCAACAATCGTTTGGTCGGTGATCGCAATTTCCGCCTCGTCGAATGCAGGACCGTCTGTAAAGATTAAACCGAAAAGAACGTCTGAAAAGAAATTAGAAAAGGTACAATGGGGACAGGACGAAAATCGCCCTCTTTTACACCAACACTATAACTAGAGGATGGAGACACAGTCTGGAATAAATGAACAATTATGTAATGCAAAATTTGTATGCTATACATTGAATGTTAGTTACTAGTATAATCAATACCACAATCACCTGTCGTCAACTGCATATATTTTAAAATAGATACACTTTCTAATTAGAATCACTTGTGGTAGGAGACAACCAGTGCTTCGCCTCTACGAATCTTCAAATAGTGAAGAAATCCGTTTGAGGTTACTAAAAATTTGCCGGCCCATTAACAGAACTTTCTCCTATTTTCCCCAGGCTACATAATTATAACATACACAACAAATTAGTCAATTTTAAGACATATCATATTTTCGGGACTGTAAGAAACTCCTTAATTTTTTTTTCTTTTTTTTTTGTGATTTAAGCAACTTTTAAGCAATTTTGTGATGGCGGGACGGGAAGGAGAGATTATTTGCAAGCCTGTGAATCCCCGCAGCTCATGTTCATCGCATCGGTGCACTGCTGCTGCCAGTTGTATCCAATGTTGCCAATGTTTCCCGCGTCATTGAATATACTGCCATTTTTAAGACTGGCGGGAATTTTAAATCAAACACTGAAAAGTTTTATATTAATTTCTAGGATAAGACACACTTGAATTTTGGAAGGAATTTTTTGAAGAAAAAAGTGCGTCTTATAGTCCGTATGTTGAAAGTTCCTCAAAGATGATGTCGGGGTTTGTAGTGTGTAAGTATCTTGTTTCATTCATTATTTTGAGAATCTAATTATTGAGTGAGGTGTAAAATAACGTGCAATTAGAGTTAACGGATTATCCTCTGATTCTTTTCATGGAATTTCTCTTTCAGCAAAATTTCAATATGTATCTCTTACATGTTGACTGAATTACTGTGAATATTATCGCTCCGTAAAACAACACATTGAAAAGATAAGAGAAACATACTGCCATGTATTACTCTTCATTTACGCTTAACTTAAAGAAATATGGCACAACATTTGAGAAAATATGTCGAAAATCGGAAGTACACTCATTATCACACTAATACCCTGTTTATATTACACTTATTCCATAGATTCCAGACTTTACTTCCATCCTTTACTAACATAATTAATGATAGGTATACACTAACTGAAAAAAATACAAATTATTAATTGGCAAAGAAACATGCCTTAGGGTACAGTTATGACGATATTTTCTTATTTCATCCTTTCCTTTTCAATTTTCTTACCTGTAATCACCCTTCACAGAACAACGTATTTTTGTCGAGTTAAGTAATCAATTTTCCTCACTCAGAGGCAAATTAGGATTGGCAGTAAAAAAACATGCAAAGAGTTTTCTGCTGCTGTGGCAGCAAACAGCACGCTTGCAGTAAAGAGACCTGCAACTCTATTTTAAACATCACTGGGCAAGTAGAACCCCTATGTATGTGTGTGCCTGTGTATGTGTGTGTGAGTAGCCAATCAGCGCGCCGTCCACTTGATCGTTCACTGCAGAAAAGAAACGCATTTGTGTCTTGAAAAAGAAAAAGAAAATTAAAGCTTGACTCAGCATGCTGTGTCACCAGATTTCATTTAAAACAATGTTTTTTTTTTTTTGCTTTTTCCATTCCGTTGCAGAAGGAAAAGAGAAGGATGAAATAAGAAAATTTCGGTATAACTGCACCCTTATAATAATGTTGCGTTGAATATTTGACCATTGTTGACAACTTGGTATAATATGAAAGTTAAGGTCACATTTTCTATGTATTCAGTCAAATTTTATAATTAGGAGAGAAACATTAATTTCTAGTGAAATGTCGGCACTGTAATAGTGCTTACTTCAGACTACTCTCTTGTGAATAATAATGTTCTTAAATACCACTTGGACATACTTTCACCTTTTATGCCTACCTCTTCTGCCCGCCCCTGGATATGTACTCCTGTGCATGTGGCAAATATGAACACCTTAAAGACACAGGATAGTACATATTGTGAAAGCATGAAGAAATATTACAGAGCGAGTCAGAAGTCCCTTACCACCTATTGTAAAATGAAAGCGAGTGTAGGTAGCTGGAATTAGTAATTGTAAGAACACGCTAGTCCGATGGTGTGAATCAGGTAAACGGCAACCATTTTACTATCCGACATTTTGAGTCTCTCTCTTTAAAAAATAAATGAGAAAGAGATCATGTGAAATATAAAACGGCTAACTGGATGCACAATATCCTGGTTGATCGGTTGGTCGGCGTGGGCCAGTGGAGTGGCCTGTCAGATCACCTGATTTATTATCATTGGTTTTTTACCTATGGGGTCACCTAAAAGGCTATGGTATATGAAGAAAAGATTAGGGGTCTTGATCATTTGGAGTAACGGATACAGAACGCATGTGCACAAATCACACTTAAGACATTGCTCTGTGTTCATACAGCTAGAGAGACACGTCTACAAACATGCATAACGCAACACAGTCAGCACATTGAACATGTTTAGTAAGAGGTAATCTGAGTTTCATCTATTTATAATTTCAAAGTTATTATAGTTATGTTAAATGTGATTACACCATTTAGTTTCTCTTGCAGTTCTCCATATATCATATCCCTCTTCCCATTTAAACTTTTTGAGCGAGATTCAAAATGACTTCAGCAAGATGACACCGTTTACCTGATACACACTATATATTTTCTCTTTGGCCTAACCTGTCATACAATTACCAATTTCGACTGTCTACACTCGCTTTCATTTCATAATGAGTGGTAAAGAGCTTCTGATTCATCTTGTAGAATAAAATAAGTAGGATACTGTTCAGGAAATAGCAAGAACCAAGGAAAATTTAAGAAGAGATAAATGAAGTAGCAGAAAATGGGAAAGAATTCTGAAGAAAAGAGGAAAGAAAGAAAGAACGGAGCCAAGAGAGAACGCATATGGGTACACTTCCGGGCAAGTTGAGAACACCTGCAAAACACTTGTATCGTACAGACAAGCAGAAGAGAAATAAAATAAATCGCAGCAGAAAAAGCAAGACGAATTGAATGGTATAAAAGAAAAGAACTATCTCCAAGTTTTCAAAGGAGATTGGAGTTTTCTAGCGGCATGTGCTGAAATATTGTAAGAATTGCATTTGGTTACTATGCTTGTAAGTCCTGTAACAGTGGAACTTACATAGAAGACAAAAGCTACGCATCAAGTAGTACTGCGATTTCATTCTATCTAGACATTTACTTATACTTGTCTAGACATTTACTAATAAGCAATACTTTCTATGTATCCTGTGAAATGTCAGTAATTCATTAGGCATTTGTAAACTATGTAGAACATACCACTTAATATAGTTCCCAAGCACACTGCAATTATTATGTAAATAGAATACAAGTAATAAATTATCACATGACTAAAAAACAAAACTTTTAAGTGGTTACTAGGGAAAACTACCAAACATCAATGAGTATGATCAAACTACAAAATCACAAGTTCACACGGTTCTAATTTCATTTGAAAACTGTAAGTTCTAGTACAACTACAGTAATAGCGCTCGTAATACGTATAGCCTAGTTGGAATAGTAATAATGGGTCCTATGAAGAGTCGTTTTAAGCGTTGTATTAGAAGTTTGACTAACGTGTAATGCTAATCTCTGTTTAGGAATACATTAGTAAAGTAAACTATTAATATCGAGAAAGGCCAACCTCGACTTTTTCGCAAGGTCGTACATAAAACCACATTCGGAGAAATCGAGGTAAATGACGATGAGGATGTACTATATTGATTTCTCAGTGCGAAAAAGACAAGGCTGCTCTTTTTCAATATAAGTCGTTGTTAACTTCACACTTAAAGTGGCATTTCTTGTTTTTTATTTAGACCACCACGTCAATAAGAGGGAGAAATCCACTCCTCAGAGCTTCACGTGAGAAACTAGTTTTGTAAGTGATAGTCATATAATTGAGATTTTTATATAATTACTAGCATTTAGCTAGCTGGGGGCTCCGCTCCTAGACCCCACGTTTGCTGGACCTACGGCCTTGCACCTCTTAAACCCACAATTCTATCGTTCCAAGTTTATTTTCCTATTTCAATTATCTAAGAGATAAGATTTTCTATCAAAAGGAAAACGCCCATTTAAATAACATAAATTTCTTCATCCCCCCTTTAGACTCCTTAAAAATTAAAACTATTAACTTTTGGTAATTTTCTTGTGGGTCAGTCCCGGAAGACTACAATCATGCAAAATTTCATCATTCTAATCTTGTCGGCAGTGCCTACACATTTTGGGGTGTAGAAGATGTCCCATATAAATAACATGGGAAAGATGTTTCAGTTCCCCATAAAACCATGGTAAAGTTGAATTTTTTTATTTTGATGATTTACTTAGGCAACGCTAACAAAAACCTATAAGCATACCGAATTTCAAGTTTTTATTCAATTTCCCACTACCAAAAATATGATATTATAGGTCTAAAAAAGGTCAATTTAAATAATATCGGGAATTTCTTCATCCCCCTTTAGACCTCTAAAAATCAAAAATATTTACTTTTGGCAATTTTCCTATGGGTTAGTCCCGAAACGCTACAATCATGCCTAATTTCAACTTTTCACGTCAACCGAAAGTACCCATTATTTTATATCAGTGAGTGAATTTATGTTGTTTTATATATAGTTAGGTTATTAGAGATATGGAACGAATTATAAGGATTTCAATTTTTTTAAGGATATTTTCCATTATATGATTAATGTTCTGGAACAAACTTATCTCGTAAGTTAATGTATCATTAGTCATTACACACGAGAAGAATAGCGCAAATTTCATCCCCAATGAGTTTCAAGGGTATTGGTATGTGATTCAATTGAAATTTACTAAATAATATCTGATATTTCATTTTTCATTTAGAAGAAAAAGAGGGATTACTTAAAACGAGCGTATTGTGAATTGTATTGTGTTTAAAATAAACACATTAGCAATAGTTTATTTCACTACGTTTATCAGGAATGACAGCTGAAAGAAAAAAGCAGAATTCGGGACGACAAGTATTGGGAAAATTATCAGGTTAGGATTGTAAATCTCTATTGATATTAGTTCTGTGCTCTAAGAATTTTGTAACTTTTACAATGAAAAAATGTGTTCTGAATGTTGGTCATTTAACCGTAAAATTTTCTATAGCTAAATACTAACTAACTAACTCTATGGCCTATGGGACCCGGAGGTTCAATGCCGCGTTCACCAAAGCTCTCCACTGACTTCTATCCTTAGCTAACTGCATCCAGTTTCTACTTTGTATTCCAATATCTGCGAGATCCATCTTAATATTGTCCTCCCATCTGCGCCTAGGTCTTCCTAATGGTCGTTTTCCGATTGGTCTTCCAGTCAAGACTTTGAAAGCGTCTATATTTTCTTCCATTCTAGCTACATGACCCGCCCACCTAAGCCTCCTAAACTTGACGACCCTAACAATGTTGGGTAAACCGTATTAATTATGTAGTTCCTCGTTATGAAGTTTCCGCCATTCCCCATTCCCGTTCCCCTTGGGTCTGAATATTCGTCTCAGGATCTTGTTCTCAAATACTTTCAGTCTACGTTCTTCCCTCAGAGTAAGCGACCATGTTTCGCAACCATACAGAACAACAGGCATGATTATCGTTTGAATATTTTAAGCTTCAGATTCCTCGATAGAATTCGCGACGACAAGAGATTTTGAACCGAGTAGTAACACGAATTCCCTGCTTTACATTTAATTTCTTCGTGAATATGAGTTTCCTCTGTTAATACTGATCCTAGATATTTGAAACTATCCACTTTATCAAAAGGGTTATTTAATATTTTAACGCATCCACAATTTGCCGTATTACGGTCCTGACGCACTTCCATGTATTTAGTTTTCTCTGCATTTATTTCTAAACCCATGTCCCTGCAAGCGTAGTTTAAATATTATCCACTTCTTTACACAGGAAAATCTGGCAATGAAGACGCGAGTTGTTCAATGTAAATTTTCACTACATTCTCTATACCTAAATATACCACATAAACATTATCGAAATTTATACGCTAAAATATAAATTGTTCATCGTAATTTTCAGTCCATTGTTTATACTTGAATCTACTTTCTTTTTTAAAAAATATCGGTAATATTACGGTTAGGTATCTAGCAATTGCTGAGAAAGTGGTGATTTGGAGTGCTATTTCGGTGTATGTATAAGGAAAATTCGATGTTGCAGAATTAATATGAATAGTGAAAAATATACCATCAAAGACTGTTGACACCGTTATTGATTGAATGGTTTCCGTCCAGTGACGACATATTTATGCAAGACGACTCACCTTTGTAATCAATGAAAACAAATAAGTAAAGTACTTGTTTTTAGGGACATTTTCAGCTCAACAGATAGACAATAGCCCAGACATAAACACTACTGGCGAGAAGATAGTCCCTCTCGAGTCGCCGTGGCACGTGTTGACACCAAAATGAAAGGTGAAAGGCTTACTCCAAAAATATAGTTGATAGAACATATCCTTACCATTAGAGAGAGAATGTTGTGTTTCCAACTGTATATATAACAAAGATTTAGAGTGGGCCAAAAAGATTTGAAGACTTATGAGACTTATGAGTGGGTTATATCAAGTACTGATGTGTAATATAGTATTAATAACTAGTGCTATCTGTACCTAGATTTAGGTTCCAGTGGTGTCTATTTTGCTAGTTATTTGAGAATGCCTGTTTAAGTACACATTAAATAAAATAAAAACATAAATAGATTTATTTTACCATCCTGTAATACTAGCTAAATTGATAGTGATCTGAAGAACCGTATATTTTGTACAGGTGAAGTATGTGAAACTTCAAATGATACTGCGCAATTTTCCTCGAAAAGAGCAAAGGTTATCTTCCCAAACGAAACTTCAATTGTTAGAGAAGTAAATTTGTAAGTGTTTAGAACTATTGGAGAAGTTCTAAACGAATTTTCAAACTATGCCGAAGTTTAGGAATCTATGTTAATTAAATGATACAATCTCTTTTCCTAACTCAGCTACCACTACGATTAATCTGCAGAAACAAGGGAACTGGTGCTATTGCCTATGAAACTCTCAACTGCGTTAGCCTTATACTGCGTTAACCACATCTGTTAATACATCCTATGCTTTCATTTCTGCTTTTCAAGCTTCACGTATTTCGTAATTTTATTATTGTTTCTTCACTTTAGGAAAATGTACTAGAGTAGAATAAATTATACAATTGTGAAACAGAGTGCGTGCGAGGTAGAATAAAAACGAAAATCTTGATGTCAAGAAATACGTTTACAGTGCTGAAAGGCATGAAATATGCATGAAATCCTGCCAACGTAATATAGGCAGACAGTTTCCTACCGTATAAAAAGACAAATACATATTCAATCCGAATTGCCTGACTGCTGAGTGCTGTAGGGAGAATATTCCACAATGAAGAACTCGTGTGCGAAGAGGAAACAGAGTCCTCAAAAGATATTAAAGCACACACACACACACACACTTAGAATTTTTCTTTACCATTCATTACTGAAGTGTTTTTCTTTTCTTTAAATTTCTGTCGTTAATATTAGAGTTCATTTCACTACTATAGTTCCCATAAAGCTGTATATTTACATTCATTGATCGATTGAAGGTTTATTGCTTTTTAATCTCTCTTTTTACGAACGGGGCTATAAGAGATGTATGTGTTCAATGCGAGATTTGAAGTACTTGCATTCGCACCATGATTGAAACACATTCCTTCTACCATGAATGAAGAGAAGAACGCTAAGGTGTATTCAAATGAAAGTAACCAACATATATCTATGATCTATGGAACCCGGAAGTTCAATGCTATGTTCACTAAAGCTCTCCACTGACTTCTTGCCTTAGTCAACTGGATCCACTTTCAAATTTGTATTCCTATTTCTGCGAAATTCATCTTAATATTGTCTTCCCACGCTTGGGTCTTCCTAATGGTCATTTTCCGATTGGATTTCTAGTTAGAACTTTAAAAGAGTTCCTATTTTTTTCCCATTCTACCTACATGACCTGCTCACCTGAGCTTTCTCGAATGATTATTCTAACAATGTTAAATAGATGGAAGTAATATATATGTTAAAATATTATCCTTATTCTTACTAATATAAAACAACATATGTACGTGTCTGTCATCATATTTTCACAAAGAAAGGAGTCACCCATAACCACAAAATTTGTAGAGATAGATCCTGACCAGATCTAAATGTTCATTGTTAGTATTACATGCATTTGTTTACTTTAAAGATATTGCGTAAACACTATTCTCTCCGTACAAAGCCATGTTTCTGCTAGTCAACAATAACATCGAAGCATCTTCCCAGCCTAATAACACTATTTTAATTACGGTGTCTACAGGTTAAAAAGGAATATAACATCTAGGATAAAATCTCCAATATTTGCGAGTATTGCAGTGCAATAGTAGGTTTCTTAGTTGCAACTTAGATATTGAAAATGAAATCTTTAAGTTTTACGTCCCACGGTTATGCCGGTTGGGCTAAAGGAGACGGTGATAATGAGAGATGAATGAAATGGTGGAATGAAGAAAGTGGGAGGAAACGGGAGAGCCCCGAGAAAACCCACGAGCACGGTGTTTGTCCGCCACAAAGTCCACACGGCGCGAGCTGGGATCGAACTCGGGACCCTAAGCACCGGAGGTGAACGCTCTACCACTGAGCCACCGCGCCCCCAACTTATATATTGAATAAGAAGGTGAAACAAAATCAAGATGCCACATATTATCTTCAGATGTTTTACAATCATATACTTTTATGCTGTATAGCTTTATAACTCTTCCCCTGTGTCGTCGCCAAGTTCATCATTATCTGTTCTTGTACTCCTCTTTGAAAATGAGAGAGAAAACATAAACAGAAATTTCAAATGAATTGTGTAACATTCTATAACTGAGAATCTCAATTAAATTGAGATTGTACAAATAATGTACTCTATTGTTCAAGTTCATAAGGTAAAGATTATACAAATTATTAGTATTTATATAGAAGTATTAGTATTTTATAAAATCTTGATAGATTTTATAAAAATCCACACTTTCTTATATTAATGACAATAAATAATTGAGAGAACTTTGATTTATGCTATTTTAAAAATATAAGCACACTGGTGAAGTGATATATGCTCAAAACATGTAAAATATACATTTTACTTTCTAAGGAATAAGAGTAGACTGATCGCTAGAACTCTTGCCTAATGAGAATTGTACCATTGTACCATTTAACCGAGAATTGTACCATTGAACTATTTGTGAAAAACATTGATTTACATCATGGTTTGTTGATCGGTTTCGAATTTATATTTCCTTTTCAGCATCAAATACATAACGTGGGATCCGAATCACATGACTTCTACCAGAAAATAAACCAGGTTATTCCATCGTGAAGGCATGTACACTAATCATTCAACAATATTTTTTTTAAGAAAATCTTGAAAATGTGTTAATCATTTTTTTCTGACAAAATCGTAATAGAGTTCAAATAAAACATTTTCGTCGATACATGAAATGTTTTAATGTATTAACGGGAGTATGACCCTGGTCCCTTACGAGGCACTACCCCTGGAATATTTCTGCCTGCGGTGACTCGCATCAGCAATTATATATACATAGGGAAACGGGCGGTCCCAATCTACTAATATCCACGAATTTCATAGCCTACTCCCGTTATCGCCGTGTTCCGCTTGCATCAATAACTGGCATTTTAAAAAAAGAATCCCATCTTTTAATGAATGTAAAAATACAAATTCTACAGGTTAACAATTCACCCAATTCTAACTTCATAATAATAGTACAACTTGTATGAAGAGTCTTGAAAATTAGTTTAATGTTGTATGTCTTATTCTTCCTTCTCACCCAGTTATTCAAGTCCGAATATGAAACCTTAATAATATTAAATTATAATAATAGTAATTATTACAAAATATGACAAATAATCTTTCGCTTTGTGTCAATAGGTAATAGCTACACCATAGGGTTTAACTCTGCTCCGGACGACAATGATGCTGTTTTCAATATTGGTTATATATAATGGTGGGAATATATTACCTCTTAGAGTATAGTAGATAAGAATTATGTGATACTACCGAAGTTTCCGGCAACACGGCCAGTACTTAAACACATCGCACCTTATATTGTAAAAGTGATACATTTATCTATATTATATGTTTCAGAAACAGATACGTTATTATTGTATCTAGGTATTAAGTGAACAAAATAATGAAAAGAAAGCAATAAGTGTTGATATTCGTATTAGTTTAACGTTCCATGTTCATTCTCTATGGTCAAGGCCGATGGTGATGATGATAATGAAGAACGTAGGGAAAAAACTGGAAAATCGCGAGCAAACTCACGCATATAATGTTTGTCCACCACAAATTTTAAGAGTTGTAACGCTGGTTATATCCCATTAGTACAGAAAAAAAATATAGCTGATTCGATCAGGGAGAAAAATATTAAATAAGATAATATGCATTTTTATGTAATGGTGTGTATAAGACGTACTGTAATAAGTATCTATAAAATCTAGTAGATCGAATGCTGAAATACCAAGATGATAGAAGGTACTCTTTTGTGAAGTTAACTAATATTACACATTTGTTGGAGCTGCTCCGCCTAGAAACGCAATTCAGTGTTAGAGTTTTAGTTCAGATAATACATATGTCAATCACTTACAGGAGTTTAATACGACTAATGCAGAAGGGGATAGTGCAGAGCAAATGAACTGCAAATTTTTGACTGACATGGAGACATGTTTCATAATAATACTTACAAGGGAAGGTCACGCAGTGGCTCCGCTGAGATCCGAACGACACAATTGTGTTTGCATTTGATATGTCATAATTAGACGAATCCCAAAGTTATACGTACCACCAGGCGGAATATCGTGAGTTACAACATGTAAGAACATGTAGTTGTAATGTAAGAACTACAAAAAATTACCTGGCAGAATAGTTCGAACCGAGTCATTTGTTCGGAAACGGTTGGGTAAGTGGAAAACTCGGCCAACACGTATCCCATCATTTTCAACGACAAACGTTTTGGGGTAAAAATAAAAACTTTGCCCCAGGGTCCCCCGCAGGGTCCCAGACGGGGTCCAACTCAAAATTTTCACATGACAAGGGGGGTTAAGTGGCACATCATTTAAAAGCTGTTGTAAAATTAAAGAAAATGCAGCAAGTCTCGACTCTCTACAACAATCCTGTGCAAAATGGCGACGGGACAAAGTGTAAACAAAAACTTAATTGAAAAATCCATGGTCACTCCTATAAATCGGAAACGACGAGACAAATGTGAAAACAGGAAAGGAAGTGTGGCATTATTTTCAAAGTACAACGATTTAAGTGAAAACGTCTTGTCCTAGGGACCCCACTTGGTCCCAGGTGGGGTTCAACTAAAACGTTTCAAATGGAAAGAGGGGTAGCACATCATTTGAAAGCTCTTGGAAGTGAAAGAAGATGGAGCACGTCTCGACTTTCTACGACAACCCTGTCTAAAATTGCGGCGGGTCAAAATGTAAACAAAAGTTTAATTGAAAACGTATGGCCACCTTGAATCCAAAATGGCTGCTTAAAACCTGTATTGAAAGGATAAGCATACCAAACTGCTGAATCTAGGAAAACAAAATTTAGCATTAATGTTGATTAGTAGGTGACGGAAATATGCAAAATGTTCAAAAACGCGATATCTTGAGTTCAAAATGCCGCACTATGTATCGAACGCATGTCCAGCTCAAACCACTAGTCTTGGAGAAGTGAAATGTGGTATTTACGTTTATGGTTAATAGCAGAAATCCACAAAATATCATCTGTAATCCAATATGGCTGTCAGCGTGAAAAATGAGTTTGTATATAAATATGTTATTTCTTGGAATACTGTGACCAAACCAACAAAGTTTGACGCAACTTGATGCACTGAAATGACTTACACATGGTTTGGTACCACTCGCCAATCTTGCAGATGATTTTTTTTTTTTTGGTATATTTCGTATTGCTTGAAATATTGCATTAAAAAAAATGAATGACATACGAATTTGTAACCATCACGAATACGTTACAATAGAGCCCCCAACCTGACTGGTGCAGCAAGTCTTTTATGCATGAACTACATACGACAAAATTAGAAAAATACCCGAAGGTATTCAACTTTTGTTTAGCAGTAGAAGTAGGAAGTCAGGGTTGTGTGTTCATCGCATATTCGTGATATCCAAGTAAATGATGTCGAGAGAACAGTGACGAACGTGCATTAAGAACAAAACCTATATGTGTTGTTACCGAATGAAATAATAGTTGAACTGAATCGAAACTCAGCTGTTCTTTAGCCTTCCTATTGTTTCTAAATGCTCAATGGAGAAAAATAGATATTTAGATTTGTACAGTTATGTATGACACAGGTTTTAAGCGGCCATCTTGTATTCAAGCTGGCCATAGATTTACAATTAAGCTTTTGTTTACATTTCGACCCGTCACAATTTTGGACAGGGTTGTCGTAGAAAGTCAAGACGTGCTCCATCTATTTTCATTTAACAAGAGCTTGCAAATGATGAGCTACTTAACCCTTCTTGCCATTTGAAACTTTTTAGTTGGACCCCACCTGGGACCACGTAAGGACCCTGGGACAAGACGTTTCCACATAAATTTTTGTACTTTGAAAATATTGCCACACTTCCTTTCCTATTTTCACATTTGTCTCAAAGTTTCCGATTTATAGGGGTGACCATGGACTTTTCAATTAAGTTTTTGTTTACATTTTGACCCGCCGCCATTTTGCACAGGGTTATCGTAGAGAGTCGAGACTTGCTGCATTTTCTTTCATTTTACAACAGCTTTCAAATGATGTGCCAATTAACCCCCCTTGTCATGTGAAAATTTTGAGTTGGACCCTGTCTGGGACCCTGGGGCAAACTTTTTATCCAAAAAAGTGTGTCCTTAAAAATGATGGGATACGTGTTGTCCGAGTTTTGCATTTACACAACCGTTTCCGAACAAATGACTCGGTTCAGACTATTATGCCAGCTTTGTAGCTTTTACATTACAAAATATGTTGTAACTCACGACATTTCGCCTGGTGGCACGTATAACTTTGGGATTCGTCTAGTTATAACATATCAAATGCAAACACAATTGTCTCGTTCGGATCTCAACGGAGCCACTGCGTGACCCTCCCTTGTTAGTAATAATAATCATCATCACAATCATAAATTTGTCAGCAAAAGCGGATACCCACCCTCAAAGATGGTATTCGTTTCTATGATTTTAAGAAAACGAATCATGCATGAATGTAATGGCTATGATTTCTATTGAAAGCAAAATAATAAGCAAATTAACAGAAGGAGAAAGTAATACAGGAGTTTGCTACCGTAAAAAAAAAGTTTCTTACTTTTAAGGTAAGCCATCTTGTATCAAGATAACGTCAGAAGATTAATATAATGATAATAGTAAAAATAATCAATTTCTTAGAATAGACAGAATTACCGGTAAATACTTTACTGACTTCCCAGTATTATTGTAAACTTAAATAAAAGATTCAGACTACTATAAAGTTGTAATTAGAACAACAACAAGATAATGCATAAAGTTGCTAGTCGTAAAAAAATGAAAGACCATCTAGATAACGGTTAATTTGCCCATAGAGAATTACATTCACAATTTTGTAGCATATAGAAGTAGTCCCTCTTGAGAATGATATTATTTCTTTATGCTTTACAGACTACTTCTTTTACCCGATTTGACGCCATATAAAAGTCTCGAATGATTCTAACGCATACCAAATACTCCATGGTGTTGTACAGCACTCTCATCGTGAAATTGATTTTTATATTTTTATCATATCTTTCCCTTTGGTCTTAAATATTTATTTGTGATATCTCCATTTATTGGTTGGTCAAAGTTGACCAAAAGTAAATTCATGGTTGATGTAGAAGTCTTACTTACATTGTCGGTCCTACCATTTATTTTCACCGTAGACTCTACAAATCAAATGAGACGACCCTGTATATGGTTATCAAATTTTGTTAGCGACTGTATATGTAAAGTTGTTAGCACTGAGTTAAATAGATGCATCCTTATTATGCTTTCAGGTTCCTGCTAAAAAAGAGATAAAACTACAAGAAGGAGAAGAATTTGTCAAAGAAACGGAGAAAAGTGGGGGGCGATATCAATAATGCTTTCTAGTGATGAATATGCATGTTGTATCGAACCTAAAGAAAACTCCACGAAATTCTTGACATGCAGAGTACTTCGGCAATTAAAGAGGAAGAAGGAAGTTTACGGGAAATGGGACTCCGTAAAGTCGTTATTCTCTTGAATTCAAGGAGATAATAATTTTCCTTCCTCTTTCAATATACGATATTTTTTATACGTTTCAACTTCCTAACACTTACAAAATAGTCTATTTAACTACATACACACAAGAAAAATATTTTCAAGTGCATTAATCCCGTCACTGTTCGTCCAACCACTTTAGCATTAATACCGTAGCTTTTCTTCATTAAGATGGGTTTCTAGGGTTTTTACATTTACCTTTCTTTTAGCTCCTTTCTCTTCCTCTCTCTCTCTCTCTCTCTCTTACTCTCTAGAGAAAACACTATATATAAGGCACTGTAAGTTCGCTCTTTGGCATTTACCGCACCTACTCGCTAAACAAACTGGTGTACTAACATTACTGTACACAAACAGTGACTCAGTAAAACGTATGTACTAAATTTGCTTTTAGAACTATAAAAGCCAACTGAGCTGAGCACAGTGTTTGCATCCGTGTTAGGTTCAGCTTTTAAATTCTCAATAACTTATTCATAATTTCAATACTTTTCCTAAAATGCGATATTTGATTGAAAATCAATTCTACGTTATTTTTTTCGAGTTCCTGATAAGTTTACGCGAAGAACAAACAGTAAATATGTGTTCCAGCATCACCGTCTGAAATAGTAAATAGTTTAGCTTGTTGAAGTTAAGATTTCCTTTACATCGCCGAGGCTAAATGAGACTGGTCTATATTTTAAGGTGGAATCCAAACTACTGTAATAGGTTTAAATGGTCTCGAGCCGGAATCGATCCCGGAACTATATGTACCAAAGTCATGTGGCTAGTCACTAAACTAGCAGAGTAGTGGGAAACAGTATTGTTAGATATAACTGAGATAGTGTTGTCTGTTGGATAACCAACTGCAAGTTTATCACAAGATCTTAGAATTTATTCTGAAACAGCTCTTTGTATAGTATTATAATTTATTGTTTTTATAATTAAGATCGTAATAATACCAATTTTGCACGTTCTATCATATATATATATCAGTTTAGGTTTTAGCTTCTTGAGATTGAAATAATGTACACTTTGACACTTTTCAATGTCTATGCTGCTTATGTACCAAATGTATTGACGAATAAACCAGTTTACTTGTGTAAAAATAGTACTATATCATTGTACGTAACATTAATAATATTTCTTGTCGATGAGAGAGTTCTGACTCTTTTAAAACGATACAATTTAAACTTGATGGCGCTGTTCAGTAACTGTATTGTATACATATTACACCTTTTATTCATATCGTTCGACCTGTTTGAGAGTAGAGTTGTGGCAAGTAATTCAATTTAGCTAATCATAAAGATCTCTTCTATGCTCAACTTGTACATCCCACTCAACTTTGTGCAGGAATTCATCAAGCCACAGTCCACTATCTTGAGATTATAGGAGATGGATGACTACTAAAAAATAATAATAACTGAACAGAGGTTAGGCATTTTCTATATACATTCGTGCGCTTGTTTCAAGTTAATTTATTTAAACTTTTTTTCCGATTTCACAGAAATGCTATGTGCGCTTTTGTAGATACAGAAAAATTACGGAACATTGCTGTCAATAATAAGACGGAAAATGTAAAATTCACCTCAACAGAGACTTTTGCTCGTATGCAGAGGGTCATGACAGTAATCTCGTTATATGTGTTTGATTTTAACGATTCTTGACATGTGCTGTCTTGATGCATTCCAAATACAGTAAGTCCAACGCTTATCGCTGGAAATTAAATTCAGTTAGGTATAACATAATAGAAGTAGGTGAATTTACCCTCAGTTTTGAAGTTTGCCCATATACGTAAAGTAGGAACAAAATGATCTCCAATTATAACTTTCTTAAAAGTTATACAACTTTAAAGAAATATGGTGTATATTCTGTTTGAGACGTCCCAATCACCTTCATTGATCAAGGCTAAAGTATGAAGAAAGAGGATATGAATGTATCCCGTTTTGAAAATTATATTCCGTGGTTAATTTCGTAAAGCTAATTCTGAGATGTTAATGAAACATGGTGTATATTTTCTTTGATACATAACAATTAAGCCTGTTCCTTACGTTAGAAATCAGTCAGGTCAAATAATAAAATTCTTTGTAAGAAGTTTAACGATAAATCTCGTCCAAATGACCTGTCTTTCATAACCTTCGTCGCACCTTCCAAATTAGGTCTGCTGATTTAACTTTGATAGGTCAAGAATAAAGAGGTGAATGTACTTCCAACGTTTAGAAAATGGTTTAACATAAGTTATGTTAAAACATTTGTTACTTTTTTTGAAAAAAGTGCCTGCGCCAAAAACATATACCTAGGTACATACACTATATTATATGGGGCTGAAATCGGTTAAAGATAAGAGAATACGTATAATCCCTCAATTTAAAAGAAATTCTTTCGCTATGCAGAAACCCTGAAATCATAAAGAGGAATGAACACTTTATTTAATAAAGTTCCACACAGAAATTTCGTCCGACACGAAATTTACGGATTCCCAGTGTAATTCTAGCAACACAGTTCTGAAACATTGTTGCCTACTACATTAGTCAAAATCGATAAAAGAATAAACAGCAGTGAACTATCCCTATAGAATACTCTATAAAGCAATGTTTCGTCACTACTACTTAATTTTATGAGAATGGTATTCTATGTTCTTAGGATCAACACAATAAAACTACAGTGACTGCAGAGTTTTGTCGGTGAACACTATTTTACTTCGTTTGAGATAGCTATCTTGTTAGAATATGTTCCGTCGCTTAATTTATTCAAGGCGTTACGATGATACTTTTCATAATGGTGTAAGAAGACGGCGAGAGAGAATACTAAAGTATTACCATCAATAAAAATGCTAAATTGAAGAAGTCAATATTGAGAACCTTTCCGAAAGCAAATAAAGAAACTCGGAAACTAAGAAATAGTAGGCACAAAAATAATGTTGAAGTTTTTTCTACAATGTTGGAAAACAAACGACATCCTATTACAAATTGTTCGTATTGATGCAGTTAGTTTTATATTTAGTTTTTCTTTATCCATTGAAAGTTTGATTTAATTTTTATGTTATACCTAGGTATATAGTACCTATGTACTTACATCTTGCACATGGACTTTGAACTTTACATGTATTAGACTATTGATTTAAGAATTTACACTGTAAACATGGATGACGTAATAACTGAATACCATAATCCACCATAAAGGCATCTATAGTCTCAGCGTAAATAAAATAACAGGTAGCTAAAGTTCGCGTTTAGCGTTCTGATTGACTCCCTGCCATGACGTCTTGTGGAGGAGCTTTTGCCCATCTTGAAACGGTATACCAACTAGCGTAATTTCGTATGCAGTATTTCACTTGTTCTGTTGAACGATATCTCACGATACCCAAGGATGTTATAAAATAGAGGATCTGCCAATATGTACCTTCATCCTATTAGGTAGCTGAATGACCGCCATATATGTTTGCTCAAAACATTGCGATTTATGTAGACATGTAGTGTGTCTGTCATTTATTTAAGTCGTTGCTTCAGATTTGTTATACAATAGTTACATGCTGCAAGTATGGGTGTACAAATAGAAATGAGAAGAAATTACCCGAAATAAAATTTCACAGGTAACAAAATCACCAATCATAGGATACGTATGGCTTCACGATTTTGTGGTATAGGCAGATCCTCTATTTTATAACATCCTTGGCAATACCTCCACGTGACGTCACTGACCGCAAAGTAACCTGATAGTCTAAACCACTTATTGGCTAAAACATCAGTACATTGAATGCTAAAAACTTACAAAATACAACCCCTCTTCTTTCTTTACCCTAAACGAGATATTTTTCTAAATGATACAGACCTCTTGTCTGTTTCACCAATACCATTGTTAATGTTCATTAGTAAGTTATGCAATTATATAGTAGATAATGTATTTATATTCAGGTCTCCTGGTTAGTCTTGTTTCATTTTAAAATGTAAGTCACGTGCTATGTTAGTTTACGGAAACAAGCATGAATTCATGTTATATGTACCTCTTTCATCAGGAAGTCCACTCCTAGTACATTATCAATCATTTATTGTATGTGGAGTTGCAGTCCTGGTTGCCGTGGGTGCCGATTCACTTTATGTAGGATTGAACGCTACAGGTATAAATATAGCACCATATATATATATATATATATATATATATATATATATATATATATATATATATATATATATATATATATATATATATATATATATATATATATATATATATATATGTATGTATATATATATATATATATATATATATATATATATATATATATATATATATCACGAAATTGGTGGTCCCGTGTTGTAGCGCGCATGTATGTCCGTAGGGAGTAGATGTGTCAGTGCTGATGTGTGTGTGCGTGAACTAAGATAGTACTGTCAAACAGTTATCGAATGCTTCTATGGTTATATATCATGACTTAACACCCTGTTTTGAAATACAAATTTATTTCAAAATGGCTTCTTTATGGACTATTACTATTGGACAAGCATTACTTTGGGTCATGTTTTTTTTAACATTATTAGGGATGTCAGAGGTAAGATTCCCATATATTTTGATTATTTATATATTCTTTTAAAATAACATTAGATATTTCTTCTATAAATTTTAAAAATATTTTTCCGAAAACTGGGGTAGTACCATAGTTCAGTTATATAGTAGATCTCTGTTCCAACAAATATAATTTCTTCTACTAAAAGACATTGTCTATAAAACGTAACTTGCTATTTACTAGCATCATCAGAAGACTGCAACGAAATGTTCTCTCTCTCTCTCTCTCTCTCTCTCTATATATATATATATATATATATATATATATATATATATATATATATATATATATATATATATATATATATATAGAAAGAGAGAGAAGAAAAATAGATAGATAGTTTACAGATAAAAGAATATGTATTACTTGTCAAGAACGGATTTCGGCAGTCGTATTGCGCAGCTTTCATTAAAAGTGGAAATACACATCATATTCATCCAACGGTCAATGAATCATGGTATACAGTTACAGTTTCATACAGATGAACCATACAAATGTTTATGTATGGTACAATTCTAGCATTATAGATAATTATTTTCTCTATGCGTAAAAGAAACAGAACTAAATTTTGTCGATTCATTTCAAAGTTACTGCTAAAAAAATATATAGAACGCGTATATAAATTTTTGCTGGAAATTGTATTAACTGCAGTATGTGTCACATTATTAGGAATTTTGTTTAACAATTATGTTGTTATGCATTTCTGTTATTACATATTAACCAAGAAACGGCATAAAATTAATGAAGTTACACGTTACTTCCAGACCATTCAACACATAGCGGAAGGACGAAACAGAAGCGACACTTATTCAAATAAAGCCCCAATGCAATGATGGAATACATTGTCAACACAGGGGATTAAGCTTTTAGATTAGCCACTTTCTTTATAACGAAGCTTCACATCAATATTTCTCTCACAATAATTTTCTTTCTTATTTAAAGACATCTGCGTGCCTTTCTTTTCTGAGGAATATTACCAAGACATACACACACACACGCACGCACACACACATGCATTGGACATTTTCACGAGGATAAGGTATCACACCAGCAAATGAAGCGCTTGTAAATGATTTTTCGTTCTGGTTTTGTATGTGAGGCACACGCGACTCTTGTATTTTTCTTTTTGTGGCACAGAGGGAAAGAAGGACTGTTCAAAGCAAACATTGACCAATCAATAGAGGCAAACTCCCACCGGTAAAATCTTCGTGTGGCTTTCCTTATCCTCTGAAAGGTACCCAGGGCGTCTTCATTAGTACTATGACTAAAAAGAAGAAAGACCATTTTAAGACAGGGAAGTTCATCTATCGCTTTTCAAAGCTGAAACCTGTTACACACAAGCAAAGAAAGAAAAATTTTAGATAGAAAAGAGATTCGTTAACGAAAGGAAAGAATTTCATGTAAGAACTATTTTATATCTACTTTGAGCATATCCAATTTATCTAATTGTGTCCTTAACCTCAATCCACTTGCGTAGCTAGGTAAAAGTTAATAATTCTACATATATTTTTCAGATTGTATGATTGTTAAGGATGATATTAAATATTTCCAGCTTATTATTGTCGCAAGAATCAATTATTTTTTTTTTCATAATTGTTCCAAGTATTTTCCTTTTAATATAGAAATTGAAGAAGAAACAAAATTAATATTGAAAACATCCTAAAACTTAGGAAATAATGGGGAACAGAGTAAAAAGTGTACTGGATCTAATAAAAGATACAGCATGATTATGTTATGATGTCCTAATACTGTGGTCAAAATACAGAGTGGCCCAAAAATAGGTATACAGTACCGTACTGATCAGCTCGTTGCATTTTATATCATTTCTTATTGTTATCCATCAGATGGACTTAGTTTCTTTATTATTTGCTTTTAATGTCTTTTTACTTATATCTTAAGCTCGAAACATCCGAAGCAAGTAAACCTATAAGGTAGAATGTTATATGTGATCAATACAGGGATGTATACTTACTTTTGGCCACCCTGTATACCTTAAATCTAAACATCTAAGAAAATACGTACACATGAATACTCCTGTTATCTTACACTATTTACCGTGTGAATAGAAAATAAACTTTAGGTTTTCCATCCAGCTTCCCTTTCTTTAAATTCTGGTGTTTTAAAGATAACTTAAAGTTTATGTATTGAGATTACAACTACAATAAAATCTTGTTAGCACTTGTTGAAATATGATATCAAATAGAATATTAATTAGAATCTTGTTTCACTTTAGAAAAGTAAATTAACTGAAATAGTTAATGTTTATTAACTGTTGTAACAATGCTACCTTTTGAATTAGGACTAATCTTTGGTTGTGATTTATGTTACATTTAAAACCGTAACCTCACAACAATTGCGCTGCAGATCTATCAGTTGAACTTAAAGACTGTAAATTGGTTTTGAATTTCAGTATTTAAAAGAAACCAAAAGATGAATGGAAAACCAGAAGTCCTACTTTTCCTCCATTAACAGTATTTCTGCTAGAAACTAAATAGGTTATAACTATCCTATAGAGTCTTTAGGATGCTATTTTCTGCAAGTTTCGTTAAGCATTTTTAGTTTCTTGAAGTATAATTATAAAACTATTTAAAAAAAAGTTTCAAAACCGACTTCCGACGTGTAATCCACTTTTCAAAAAAAGAACGTGGATGACATGATGAGATGACTTTTACTTGTACAGGAAACGCTTTTAAAAATTACATCTACAATATAAAACATATTTAAGCTTTTATTAATTGTTTTGATTATACAAAATTGTTAGTAAATTTTGCTAATTCTCTTCTGAAATATCACGTTTGAATTGGAGAGTCAAGAGCTATGCTACACAATAACTCTTGAACGAATGCGATCTTTTAAGTTCCATTTCTTGAAAGAGGTAGCTAGAGCGATTATTTACGTCAAGTGTATTAGTTAAGTTAATTTGTTAACGGGTTAACGGATAACGACGACTTTAACAGTGGTTAACTACAACCCATATTTCATTATTGTAAGTGATTTTTAAATTCTGTTTCTTGCAACAAATAGCAAGAGTGATTAAATGGAACGAATTTATTAATGGTGTCAATACATTAACGGATAACGGCAATTTAACGGTGACTATATCCCATACATGTAAGCTAATTTTTGATTTTTTTTTGTAATAGATAGTTAAATCGATTATCCTCGTTCATGAAGTCAGTCTGTTAATAGATTGACTAATAATGGTGACTTTACTGGTGGCTATCTATAGCCATATTCCATATATGAGAGTGAATTGTTTATTTCTGTTTTCCGTAACAGAGTGTTAGAGTGACAATCTCAGCCGAGTATGTTACTGGATTTAATCCGTTAATATATTAAGAGATAATGGTTACTTCAATGATAGGTATCTATAGCCCATATTCCATATATGTAGTTGATTTTTTAAATTCAGTTTTTGTAACAGATAGCTGGAGCGATAGTCTTGGTTGAGATCGTTAATAGAGTCAATTCGTTAACGTATTAGCGGATAACGACGACTTTAACGGTGGCTACCTATAGCCTGTATCTCATATATAAATAAAAGCAGATTTTTGACTTGTGTTTTTACAATTCAGAGTTTGGGCACTTACCTTGACCGAGTTCATTAATGGCGTAAATCATTTAATATCTTAGCAAGTAATGGTGATTAACAGTGTCTATAAATATCCCATACTAGGAAATATTTCACGTGATTCTCTCTACTGGTTTCACCAGAGTTTACTTATTGTTTATTTTCATATAAAATATGTGAGCGTGTATTTACTTTATTTCTTTTGAGAAACATATTGTTAGATATATTGAAATTAGTAATATGTGTGTTGGCATGGTAATTTAGTGCTTGAGCGCCTACTAATGATACGAAGGGCTTCCAATTCAGTTCCAGGTCGGGAAATCTTTGGAGGTTGTTTGGAGTTTATTAAGAGGTTGTAGCGGTAAACCGTGTGTCCTTAAGTTTAAACCAAATTCCACAGTTTCATCTCATACCGTATTTTTTCCGTAACCTTTTTTGCAAAAATCACTCGGCTCCTTTCAACTATAAGCCATAATCGTGTAACATTAAACTATCTAAAATCTATCGTTACATTATATAATACAAATTATATTAATTAAGAAAGTAGAATATTCATCCAAGTCGATGTTAGTAGATATTGCCATAATCGACTTATCTGTTGGTTTCAGTACAACAACTCAAAGAACTGAATAATACGAAGAGTTTAAGATTTCAGCATTTCACTGATGATCATAATTTCAAGGAAGCTAAAATAAAAGGTCCATCATCATTCTTTTGAAAGTGAGATTTATATAAGGAAGTAATTTCTGCTATGTAAGCATAATGAACTCTCTTAGCAATAACCGATCTCCATATATGTATGGATAAAAGTAATAAATTACATATATAAACAAGTTTTCTTTTTTAATATGGCAATGCAATATCTGTGATAGTATTGCAAATGTATTTGTTGACAAACTTCAATAAAAACTTTAAGAAAGCCATTCAGAATTCATAACTGCTTAAAATGGAGTCTGAGAAAGTTGAAGAAACATTGACGACAAGTCAGAATATTTCCAATCTAAGAACGTTAAACATTAAAAATTCATAAATGAAAAACGAAACTTTCTGGAGTAGTTTGCACTCAAAGACTACAATTAGTCAGTTTTATATTATATTAATTATAAGTTAATGATTAAATCTAATAAATAGAAAGTTATAAACTATAGTACGCATGATAATTTCACAATATATATCTAACGAAGTGCTATAATATGTAATTAAAAGCTAAAAGATATTATATTTATATTAATTTATAATAAAATGTTAGGTATTTTAATTCTGAAGCTATGGAAATTTCTTCCTTAACTTAGTTCCGTTTGTTTCACACTTTACTTAGAAGATCAGATTTAATGTACTTTCTTCTTTAATTATGTCTACAACTACTGTGTTAATCTGTAAAAATTAATTAAAATTGTACTGTATTAGCCTTTCTGCAAGATTAATATTTTAAAATTTTACTTAAAAAGTTTTACGTTTCTCTCTCTCCATATATATATATATATATATATATATATATATATATATATATATATATATATATATATATATATATATATATATGGCCTGATTTAGGGGGTGCAAGGGTGCACGTGCACCGCACCCCCTCCTTTGTTGTGAATACATACTATCTAAAGTGAGAAGCTAACAGTCAGTTTTATATTATATAAATTATAAGTTAATGATTAAATCTAATAAATAGAAAGTTATAAACTATAGTACGCATGATAATTTCACAATATATATCTAACGAAGTGCTATAATATGTAATTAATTTGTTATTTAATGTAATTGTATTAAGTGTAAATCTTTCCACAAACGCAATTTCATTAAGACAGCTGTCATTGTATTAAATTTGTTGTATTACGTACAATTTTTAATCTACTTGTAGGTTTGAACAGAAAGAGAACTCTTGTTTCTTTTAGAAGAACGGAAAATAAAATATGTTCTTAGCTGATTTCAAGATATAGAAACTCTCTTTGTTATGGTAGCCATGTGCAGGTTATTCCCATTTCAATTTTACTTTTATCAAAAACCCACAAACGATTCATGAATAATTCGAGGTAAACACAACAAGTTTTACTGAACTTTCGTAAGCTATTTAGGCTGTTTTTTTCATATCTCTCTTTATATAAATATGACTATCATCAATCAAAGTCAAAGCATATAAAAGGTCTAGTTCTTTAAATTCAGTAAATATTGAGTTTTTATAACGCTTCTGTTTCATGGTTATTCATTACGAAAGAAATCTACTTCAGATAGAATAAGATACAAATGGCTGGGGATATAATGAAGGTACCATTGAAAATTACACGAAAAAGATGCAAAGTTTAAATACCAAGACTGAATTTTTAAAGTTATTCTTACATTTAAAACTTAAATTTAATAGCATTCAGTCACTGATTCTTTGACTACTTTCAATAGGGCTAGGAAAAAATTATTGTCCAAATACATAACCTCAAATCCATGTTTCACTATTATTTTCCACGTAAATTAAGTCTAGGTTTCTATCATGTTCTTCACAAACATGTTGATCAGTTATACAAATTTCTGGGGCTAATATCGAATAAATTCGTCGGGAGACATCAATTTCGTTACTATAGTATTCTTCAAGTTATTTTGTGACATTATTTATTTGCATACAAAGAAATGAGTTTGATTAGTAACATTTAATTGTATTCAGTTATTACCATTACGAAAGAGTGACAAAAAGCGATGAGTCGTCTGAAATATATATGTGGAGAAGAACGGTGAAAATTTACAAAGAACAACGAAAAGCTTAAGAATAAATGTTAGGCCAACTTCGAAAGAAAATATCAATATTGTAGATCATAAAAATGTGGAAATGAATGTGGTTAGGATTTATCTTATGAGGGATTCAGTAGAAGGTAAAATAACAAGGGAAACTAATTTCAAACTCTTATCTCAAAATAAAGAAATGAAAGAATCAGAATATAAAAAACTTCACACTTAGCGGAAAATTACTTTCCATTGATAGTTGAATATTTAACGTGATACTACAGAATTAAGTAACAAAGTAATATCAGGTTGTCTAAAAAGTATTGAGCCTTTTGCACACGAGATGGCATTAGTGTTCCACATCTCAGTGTATGTGAGTCGCAAGGGGACAAGCACAATGCCATTGGATATCTGACAGCTGAAGCTAATAAATATGCAAAAAGTGTTGGAATTCTTATAATTAAACATCAAGTATTACGCCGTGAGTATGAATGAACTATCTACAAAACTGCTTTACATTGTACAATTTTATTTCGATAAAGATGGAAATGCCGTGCTGGCTCGTGAAGAAATGTGTGCTGTTTATGGGCAAGATATGTTATCAAAAGCAACAGGCAAAAAACATTGTTCAGTAGCTTAGCTTTCTTTCTGAAAATTTGATGTCCAAAATGCTTCTCGCAGTGGGCAGCAAAATTGTATGATATTCTGGCCAAAGCCAAGCAAGATCAGGAGTAAATAGTCATGGCATCGCCAATGATCTACAGTCCATCATCAAATAGTATTAAATAATTTGAAAAAGCTAGCTATGAAAAAAGAAGCTCGATATTTGGGCACGTGATATGAATCAAAAACCGAATTTCCATCTGGGAATATCTTTAAACGTAACGATTTCGAGCCATTTCTGAATCTGTCCATTATAAGTCATGAGAAGTGGATAGCTTACAAAAACTGTGTAAAGAATGATAGTGGTCAAAGTGAGAAGAAGTCGCACAGTCTGTGACAAAGCACACACACTAATGTCCAGGAAGGCATGCTATGTGTTTTGTGTGATTAGAAGGACTTTATGTGTAACGAGCTCTTGTCACTAGACAGAACCATAGATCCAAACTTGTACTGTTGACAGTTAGTGCGAGTATATCTAGCAATTCGAAAGAAAAGGTCAATAGAAAGGATGTTGTACACCACACTGAGCATGCCATATTGTATATATCATTAACGACTTATCACAAATTGAGATAACTTGACTGGAAGTTTTAATGCATTCATCTTACAGTCCGGACCTGGTACCTCATATTATCCC